>NC_060145.1:104366757-104991757 GCF_021461385.2 Schistocerca piceifrons
TTCGAGCTCTGATTTCTCTTATTTTATTTTGATGATCATTCCTACCTATGTAGGTTAGGCTCAACAAAATATTTTCGCATTCGGAAGACATAGTTTGTGACTGAAATTTCGTAAATAGATCTCGCCGCGACGAAAAACGTTTTTGCTTTAATGACTTCCACCCAAACTCGCGTATCACATCTGCTACACTCTCTCCCCTATTGCATGATAATACAAAACGAGCTGCCCTTTTTTACACCTTTTCGATGTCCTCCGTCAATCCCACCTGGTAAGGATCCCACACCGCGCAGCAATATTCTAACAGAGGACGAACGAGTGTAGTGTAAGCTGTCTCTTTAGTGGACTTGTTGCATCTTCTAAGTGTCCTGCCAATGAAACGCAACCTTTGGCTCGCCTTCCCCACAATATTATCTCTGTGGTCTTTCCAACTGAAGATGTTCGTAATTTTTACACCCAGGTACTTAGCTGATTTGACAGCCTTGAGAATTGTACTATTTATCGAGTAATCGAATTCCAACGGATTTCTTTTGGAACTCATGTGCATCACCTCACACTTTTCGTTATTTATCGTCAACTGCCGCCTGCCACATCATACAGCAATCTTTTCTAAATCGCTTTGCAAATGATACTGGTCTTCGGATGACGTTACTAGACGGTAAATTGCAGCATCATCTGCGAACAACCTAAGAGAACTGCTCAGATTGTCACCCCAGGTCATTTATATAGATCAGGAACAGCAGAGGTCCCAGGACGCTTCCCTGGGGAACACCTGATATCACTTCAGTTTTACTCGATGATTTGCCGTCTATTACTACGAACTGCGACCTTCCTGACAGGCAATCACGAATCCAGTCGCACAACTGAGACGATACCCCATAGGCCCACAGCTTGATTAGAAGTCGCTTGTGAGGAACGGTGTCAAAAGCATTCCGGAAATCTAGAAATACGGAATGAACTTGAGATTCCCTGTCGATAGCGGCCATTACTTCGTGCGAATAAAGAGCTAGCTGCGTTGCACATGAACGATGTTTTCTGAAACCATGCTGATTACGTATCAATAGATCGTTCCCTTCGAGGTGATTCATAATGTTTGAATTCAATATATGCTCCAAAACCCTACTGCAAACCGACGTCAGTGATATAGGTCTGTAGTTCAATGGATTACTCCTACTACCCTTCTTAAACACTGGTGCGACATGCGCAATTTTCCAATCTGTAGGTACAGATCTATCGTTGAGCGACCGATTGTATATGATTGCTAAGTAGGGAGTTATTGTATCAGCGTAATCTGAAAGGATCCTAATGGGTATACAATCTGGACCTGAAGACTTGCCCGTATCAAGCGATTTGAGTTGCTTCGCAACCCCTAAGGTATCTACTTCTAAGAAACTCATGCTAGCAACTGTTGTGTTTCAAATTCTGGAATATTCCATTCGTCTTCCCTGGTGAAGGAATTTCGGAAAACTGCGTTCAATAACTACTAGGGGATGGAGATCTTTTCTGAACAGCACGTTGCAAGGCATTCCAGATCTGCTCAAAAATGTTCATGTCTGGGGAGTTTGGTGGTCAGCGGAAAGGTTTAAACTCGGAAGAGTGTTCCTGGAGCCACTCTGTAGCAATTACGTGGGGTGTCGCATTGTCCTGCTGGAATTGACCAGATCCGTGGGATTGTACAATGCACATGAATGGATACAGGTGATCAGACAGGATGCTTACGTACGTGGTACCCGTCAGAGTCGTGTCTAGACGTATCAGGGGCTCCATATGACTCCATCTGCACACGCTCCACACCATTACATAGCCTCAACCAGCTTGAACACTCCCTTGCTGAAATGGAGGTTGCCGTCCGCTGTGGTCGAGCAGTTCTAGGCGCTACAGTCCGGCGCCGCGCGGCTGCTACAGTTGCAGGTTCGAATATTGCCTCGGGCATGGATGTGTGTGATGTCCGTACGTTAGTTAAGTTTAAGTAGGTCCAAGTGTAGGGGACTGCTGATCTCAGATGTTAAGTTCCATAGTGCTTAAGACCATTTTTTTTTTTTTGAGTCCCCTGCTGAAATGCAGGGTCCATCGTCTCATGAGATTGCCTCCATACTCCTACACGTCTATCCGCTCGATACAATTTGAAACGGGACTCGTACGGCCAGGCAATATGTTTCCAGTCATCAACAATCGAATGTCTGTGTTGATGGGCCCAGGCGAGACGTAAAGATTTGTGTCGTGAAGTCATCAAGTGTACACGAGTGGGCCTTCGCCTGCGAAAGCCCATATCGACGATGTTTTGTCGAATGTTTCACACGATGACACTTGATTTGGGCCCAGCATTGAAATCTGCAGCAGTTTGCGGAGGGATTGCACTTCCGTCATGTCGAAGGATTCTCTTCAACCGTCGTTGGTACCGTCCTTGCAGTGCCTTTTTCCGGCCGCAGCGATGCCGGAGATTTGATGTTTTACCGGATTTCAGATATTCGCGGTACATCCGTGAAATGGTCGTATGGGAAAATCCCCACTACATCGCAAGGTGAGTCACATCGCTCAGACGCTGGCTATAACATCACTTTCAGACTAACTTAAATCTTGATAACCTGCCATTGCAGCAGCAAAAACCGATCGAACAACTGCGCCACACACTTGTCTTATATAGGAGATACCGACCGCAGCGCCGTATCCTGCCTGTTTACATATCTCTGCATTTGAATACGTGTACCTGTACCACTTTCTTTGGGACTTCAGTGTATGTTAAATGAGATAATGCTGAGCTGTGGCCCTAACAAGAAACAGCAGCAAACAGAGAAAAAACGAAACTGGAGCAGGAGAAAACGCATCCCTTGCATGGGCAACAGCCCTACCCACAGCGACTAAGGTAAAGGAAAAGTTTCCTCAGAACATCGGAGAAACTAACAACCACTGTTGAAGAAGCCAGGCTGCCACTATGGAGGTCTGAGACATTCGACCTTCTGGTAGGAACAGATTTTCAGAATCTTCACCTCCTGATCATGATAGGGACCGATCAGTCTGGAAGTCCTCGAATAGGCTGAGGTCAAAATGAACAGATAACAGCTTAACCTGGCAAAATATGGATACACTGAAGAAAACAAAACCCAGTGTGACTTCGGGGAAGAGCATACTGTTCTGTATACGCTTCAGGGTTAACTGTGTACAGCCACCTGTACAGTAGACAACATTGTCCAGGCAACGGAAAATGCACTACAAGTGGCCAAATTTTGGTCAAAGATTATATAAACAGTGTTGAACTATCAACAATTGTATAAACTGTTTTTTATGTATCTTTCTGACATGAGAATAACAATAATTAAAACTATTTCCTAATAAATAGCAAATCTGAAATACTTTTGTTGTGGCGTAACAAGCTAGCTACGCCACACTGAGAAGGGAGCCGAAAGGCACGCGTACACACACACCGACTGGCGTCAAGTCTGGAACAGGATAACTATTGAATGGTAGCAAGAAAAGTACGTAGCTGCTTTATACTTAACTTTTAATCTTTGTTGGTTTACAACGTTCTTCTTGAGACATTTATACGATAACTCTCAAACTAGGTAAGGCTAATGGCGCCTTGCTAGGTAGTAGCCATGGACTTAGCAGAAGGCTATTCTAACTGTCTCTCGGCAAATGAGAGGAAGGCTTCGGCCGTATTGTCGCTAGCAATGTCGTCCGTACAACTGGGGCGAGTGCTCGTCCGTATCTCGAGACCTGCCTTGTGGTGGCGCTCGGTCTGCGATCACACAGTGGCGACACGCGGGTCCGACATGTACTAAATGGACCGCGGCCGATTTAAGCTACCACCTAGCAAGTGTGGTGTCTGGCGGTGACACCACAACTTTCCTAGTGTTCTGCCACTGTTTCTCGTTTGTTAGGCCATCGAAGACTTCGGGCGTAAGGAAGCTTCCTCGTTCTGCCGACAACCTTGTCAAAGAAAGGCGGAGGAGCGGGCAGTGTTTCAGAGCACTCATTTGCCCTTCGTGTGGAAACTGACCCTAAAAGACGGAAGAGTCAGCAGTGATCAATGACATGAGAACGCAAAAAGCAATGGAAACCACAGCGTTATAGACACATAACGAGTATGCACAGGACATGTGGTCGGTAACTGAAGAAATATCAGGACGATCTCTCCGTTGGCAAAAGATTCCGGATTACTCTCCGTTTCGAATCTCTGGGAGAGTACTGCCAGGGGTTAGGTGATTGTGAGAAATGGAGTGAATAATCAGGGGAAGGGTAACAGACTACAAAACTCAGAGGAAGGTCAGAAGTTAGAAAATATTAGGGAAATTAGAAAATATTAGGGAAGTTAGAAAATATTAGGGGAATTAGAAAATATTAGGGAAGTTAGAAAATATTAGGGAAGTTAAAAATCTGACAACGTAAATGCAATGACTTGATCTAGGTACAATGTAAGTCGTTTAGGTGAAATGGGAAGAAGTCAACGATTTCTGGTCTGATGAAAACATGTCAACAGAAGCAGAAAATGGCATAACTGGAATAGATTTCGATATAAAAAGCAAATAAGGGCAGAAAGTGAGTTATTGTGAACAGTTCAGTAATAGCGTTGTCCTCACCAGAATCGACAGCACGCCAACACCGACAACAATACTTCAATTATACACGCCGGCGTCACAAGCAGGTGAAGAGATAGAGAAAGTATATGAGGATACTGAATATGGAACAGGTAATTCAATACGTAAAAGGAGATGAAAATATAATAGTAATGGCGGATTTGAATGCTGTTTTGGGAGAAGCAGTAGAAGAAAGGGTTACGAGAGAACATGGGCTCGGTAGCAGGAATGAGAGAGAGAAGAAAAACAAATTGACTTCTTCAGTAAAATTCAGCTGGTATTAGCGAATAGTTTGTTCACGAATCGCAATAGGAGGAAGTATACTTGGAGAAGGCCTGGAGATACGGGAAGACTTCAGTGAGATTCAGTCATCGTCATCTACATCTAGGTGATTACTCAGCTATACACAATTAAGTGCCTGGACAGTGCCAGGCACAGATTCCCAAATCAGATACTGTATTGTAAGGCATACTTAGCAACAAATATAGGCTCTGATCACAAATTAGCAATGATAAAGAGTAGGCTGAAATTTAACTAAGTTGTCCGGAAGAATCAATATGATAGAAAATCTCAAGTGCTGAAGGAAGATGAGATGAGTCTAAAATTATCTGACGCTATAAATAATACGATAATGAATACTACAGTAGGTAGTTCACTAGAGGAGCAATGGACGTTTCTAAAAAGGTCAGTCACAACTGATAGACGAAACTAGAAAGTACAAAAATGTTCAAGGAAAGACAGGAATAAAACAATGTAAGACACTTAGGAATGAAACTGGAAGTACAGAGAAGTCAAGGCGAAATGGCTGCATGATAAATCTGAAAAAATCGAAAAAGATATGATTGTCGAAAGGACTGACTCGCCATGTAGAAAAGTCAAAACAATCTTCGGTGATATAAAAAGCAAGGGTATCAACATTAAGACTACAATAGTGATTCCACTATTAACAGCAGAGGAGGCAGCGGGTAGAACGGATGTGTACATTTAAGGCTTCAGTGAGAGAGAGGAATTGTCTGATAAAGTGATAGGGGAAGAAATTATAGTCCATATGGAGAAAAACGGAGTATCCAGTATTAGAGGCCAAATTTAAAAGAGCTCTGGAAGAATTTAGTACAAATATCGTAATAGGGATAGGTAACATAACATCGGAAATTCTAAAATAATTGGTGAAGCGGCAACCCCACAACTATTCAAGTTGGATTGTAGAATCTATTAGACTGGTGACATACCATCAAACTTACGGAAAAACATCATCCACACAGGTCTGAAAATAGCGAGAACATATACGTGCGAAAACTATTGCATAATCACCTTAATGGCTCATGAATCCAGACTGCTAACAAGAATAATATACAGAAGAATGGAAAAGAAAATTGAGGATGTGTTAGATGTTGATCATTTTGGGTTTAGGAAACGTAATGGCATCAGAGATGCAGTTCGAAATTGCGAGAAAAGTAGGATTAAGCTGTAGGAAGAGACGGGTAATATACTATGTGTATAAGAACTTAGAGGGAACAACAAGAGTGAAAGATCAAGAACGATATATTCGGCTTAAAATGGTATTGAGACAGGGATGCACTCATGGGCGTCTGCTGGACGTTCTTATTAGTTAACAGTAATCATTTAGCAGAGGGGAGGAGCCAATCGCTAATTTCTGGAAATGAAAACGTAGAGCGCAGCGAATTGGCTAGTGATAAATCTCAGTTCCAGAGGGGGAACATGAGGCATAATTATTAAGAACTGCATCCTTCTGTAGGTTAATACTGCAAAACTGCTGCTAACTCTGGATATAATTGGTTTAATTACTTCTATTCCACTGTATAGAATATTGTAAGGTCATGCCACTGGCGTACAGAAAGTTGTGCAGGCTCAGAAGCCAGACTTACTCTGGAGAGCGAGCAGGAATCACTTCTTCAGTAGTGGACGAGCGAGTACTTCTCCGTTGTTGGGCACCGAATAAAGACTTTTGTCTCCTGAGGACATTGTAGAAATATTTATTCTTTTTCAGCAGCAATCAGCAACAGATCATGGCCCACAGAGTATCCTGCTCAACGACTAGCAGAACTTTGTGAGCTTATGCGAGCTTAGGGGTTGTTGTCGTTGTTGTTGTGGTCTTCAGTCCTGAGACTGGTTTGATGCAGCTCTCCATGCTACTCTATCTTGTGCAAGCTTCTTCATCTCCCAGTACCTACTGCAACCTACATCCTTCTGAATCTGCTTAGTGTATTGATCTCTTGGTCTCCCTCTACGATTTTCACCCTCCACGCTGCCCTCCAATGCTAAATTTGTGATCCCTTGATGCCTTAAAACATGTCCTACCAACCGATCCCTTCTTCTAGTCAAGTTGTGCCACAAACTTCTCTTCTCCCCAATCCTATTCAATACCTCCTCATTAGTTACGTGATCTACCCACCTTATCTTCAGCATTCTTCTGTAGCACCACATTTCGAAAGCTTCTATTCTCTTCTTGTCCAAACTATTTATCGTCCATGTTTCACTTCCATACATGGCTACACTCCATACAAATACTTTCAGAAACGACTTCCTGACACTTAAATCTATACTCGATGTTAACAGATTTCTCTTCTTCAGAAACGATTTCCTCGCCATTGCCAGTCTACATTTTATATCCTCTCTACTTCGACCATCATCAGTTATTTTACTCCCCAAATAGCAAAACTCCTTTACTACTTTAAGTGTCTCATTTCCTAATGTAATTCCCTCAGCATCACCCGATTTAATTTGACTACATTCCATTATCCTCGTTTTGCTTTTGTTGATGTTCATCCTATATCCTCCTTTCAAGACACTGTCCATTCCGTTCAACTGCTCTTCCAAGTCCATTGCTGTCTCTGACAGAATTACAATGTCATCGGCGAACCTCAAAGTTTTTACTTCTTCTCCATGAATTTTAATACCTACTCCGAATTTTTCTTTTGTTTCCTTTACTGCTTGCTCAATATACAGATTGAATAACATCGGGGAGAGGCTACAACCCTGTCTCACTCCTTTCCCAACCACTGCTTCCCTTTCATGCCCCTCGACTCTTATAACTGCCATCTGGTTTCTGTACAAATTGTAAATAGCCTTTCGCTCCCTGTATTTTACCCTTACCACCTTCAGAATTTGAAAGAGAGTATTCCAGTTAACATTGTCAAAAGCTTTCTCTAAGTCTACAAATGCTAGAAACGTAGGTTTGCCTTTTCTTAATCTTTCTTCTAAGATAAGTCGTAAGGTCAGTATTGCCTCACGTGTTCCAACATTTCTACGGAATCCAAACTGATCTTCCCCGAGGTCGGCTTCTACCAGTTTTTCCATTCGTCTGTAAAGAATTCGCGTTAGTATTTTGCAGCTGTGACTTATTAAACTGATAGTTCGGTAATTTTCACATCTGTCAACACCTGCTTTCTTTGGGATTGGAATTATTATATTCTTCCCGAAGTCTGTGGGTATTTCGCCTGTCTCATACATCTTGCTCACCAGATGGTAGAGTTTTGTCATGACTGGCTCTCCCAAGGCCATCAGTAGTTCTAATGGAATGTTGTCTACTCCCGGGGCCTTGTCTCGGCTCAGGTCTTTCAGTGCTGTGTCAAACTCTTCACGCAGTATCTTATCTCCCATTTCATCTTCATCTACATCCTCTTCCATTTCCATAATATTGTCCTCAAGTACATCGCCCTTGTATAAACCCTCTATATACTCCTTCCACCTTTCTGCCTTCCCTTCTTTGCTTAGAACTGGGTTCCCATCTGAGCTCTTGATATTCATACAAGTGGTTCTCTTTTCTCCAAAGGTCTCTTTAATTTTCCTGTAGGCAGTATCTATCTTACCCCTAGTGAGACAAGCCTCTACATCCTTACATTTGTCCTCTAGCCATCCCTGCTTAGCCATTTTGCACTTCCTGTCGATCTCATTTTTGAGACGTTTGTATTCCTTGTTGCCTGCTTCATTTACTGCAAGTTTATATGCCAACTAGCTCTGCAGATGATGAAGAAATTGATGAAATGTATGACGAGATAAAAGAAATTATTCAGGTAGTGAAGGGAGACGAAAATTTAATAGTCATGGGTGACTGGAATTCGTCAGTAGGAAAAGGGAGAGAAGGAAACATAGTAGGTGAATATGGATTGGGGGGAAGAAATGAAAGAGGAAGCCGCCTTGTAGAATTATGCACAGAGCATAACTTAATCATAGCTAACACTTGGTTCAAGAATCATAAAAGAAGGTTGTATACCTGGAAGAATCCTGGAGATACTAAAAGGTATCAGATAGCTTAGGGGTACGGATGACGAATCAAAGATATTATTTGTTGGTGGGAGACAGGAGGGAGTAACGGTTGTGAACCTTGTAAACTCTGGGAAAGTTTCAGTGCTCATTCACAAGTTTCCTTAAATGCGTGTTTTAGTTAATCTTTCTTTCGGCGTAATCACGGAATCAATAAGCAGCCACCGCGAGTTTGAACTTTCACAGATGAATGACAACTGCCTTCCGATCTTTGCCAACACATTCGAATCTCCTACGCTAAGCTATTATTCATTCCGTGTTCTTGCGCTTCTGATCTTCGGTTAAATCCTGTGATCAAATTAATATTCATGTATCTTAACCTCAGAACTATTGCAATAAACTTGTTTGATTTAGAACTTACGTCATTTCGTAGTCAGATGATCTCCATTTTGAATTACATATTGTTACGTAGACATCTCGTAAAACCTAGTGTACTGTCAGTGATACACGTCCTTCCAAAACGATATTTCGACGTCGTAACTGGGCTTCTTCTCAGCAGACACCTGATGATGACGCCGAGATATGACGCTGAAATATCGTGTTGGAAAGGCGCGGACCACCGTCACTACACCCAATTCTACTGTAGAGGGCAATGAATCTCTGGAAAAGTTCAAGAAATTATACTGCTGTGTTGTTAAGTTGTTGATCGATGACTCATCTTTCATCAGGGACATCCTTCCTAATTCATGTTATCTGCTTTTATTTTAATTGAAGCACGTGACCCCGTGGAAGTTTACAAATACAAAATACTCTTACGAACGACCACTAGCATAGACAATAATGAGACAGCTACAGAAGAAAGCAAATGATGAGTTACGGAGTGTTTACACCGAAAAGCAACATCTTTTTCCGAATGGAAATCCCTATATAAAACAAAAAATCAGTAATGAAGTTGATTTCATTCCTTTAATCTGATGGTAGCGTAGCTGAACATGGTTTAACCGAGAGTATACGGAACTTACGTTTTGCCATTTAAAATAGGATGGCATTCTGTCTCATGTTTCTACGAATTTCGAATATTTCAAATAGTGTCACTTCCCTGCATTTCTTAGCAGTATGTGAAACGTCACAGTAATATTAACTGAACGGTTTTCTGTCAAAAGATGTTGTTTGCAAAGGGTTCTTTCTATTGAATAAGGATTTAGCTATGAGGTTACTGTAAAACACATGTCTGCAAAAACGAGATTATAATATGTTTACAAGGCTATCGGGAATAGTGACTTATATCGACTTTTTCCTATTGAGCAGTGTATAAAAATAGAGTAATTTTATGCATTTTCCGTTTACGTAGAGCGTTATCAATCCGTTCAGATCTATAGCCATTATTCAAACAGCTATTTGTGAATAAATAAACAAGCTGTGAGGAGGGGTCATGAGCCGTGCTTGGGTAGCTCAGATGGTAGAGCCCTTGCCCGCGAAAGGCAAAGGTTTCGAGTTCGAGTCTCGGTCCGGCATACATTTAATGTCGTAGGAAGTTTCAAATAAAAATAGTCGCGGAACATCAAGAAAGGTTTCCTCTTTCGTATCATTGTCATTTTCTGTCAAGCACCGACGACTTAATTGTAATTCATTAATTTTCATAATTTCGGGATCATTGAATGCGTCATCAACAACAACATTAATTGTAGTAATTATCCACGATGAAGCGTTTTGCAAAAAAAATAAAAATGGAAAATGTGCTAATTGATGGGCTAAGCAGCTCAAAAACCATTCAGCGGTGTTTATGTGAAGACTGAAGAGACTGCAGTGTGCAACCAGCGTTAGCATTCGTTTTTACGAAACACGACTATCTCTTCTCAGACGCGCACTGTAGATTCCTTTAGTGGATTTCACTGTTTTTTAGCCCTTATGCCCTCACGTGACCGCCATTGTCATCCCGTCACAGAGACAACAGTAAATATCCTTTCACAGACCCAACCCACTGACTGTGGGTGCTTCATAATGGCTTCTACGAACGCGTAGTCGAAACTTTTACTCTACTTTCCTTCCTTCAATAGTAGGTGTACCCGTTCTTAGGTCATTATTAAGAGGAGCGTTCGCATTTGTCGTCACCTGTAGGCACAACAATCGACGGCAATTTTACAACTCTGCAGGTTACGTACTCCATCGACAGATGTCAGCGCGAGCCGTGTTATTGATCCCCTCGTTCTGGTAAGAAGTAACGGGCTAGCCTGGGAATAAAACAGCTGTTACTCGATTGCACTTCATTCTCAGAAGTTCTGATTGTGCGTTTACTGAACTGTCGCCACTTAAAAGAGAGTATTACTTATGCAAAGGAAACGTTCGGAGCTGTTACCAGAATTTTCTGTGTGCATCTGAAGGGAAGGCAGGCGTACAAAGCACTCTCCACATCTGTTTTCGAATATAGTTCACTGGAATACTAACATAGGCATTTGGAATGAAAAATTTAAGGAGCAGAAAGTACTGTCATTCATTCTGGAAACAAAGAATAAAGGTCTTGCAATACAGTGCCTAGAATATGCAGATCTTTTTGGCACATTTCCTGAAGACCTGTCAACTACAGCAATTAACTGACAATCTCTTGAAAGAGACCTAAGCCAGACTGACTTGAGAAATCTGAGGAGGAAACGGAATTGATGGCGGATATAGGGAGGGCTCAAAAAATTTTAAGAGCAGCTACTGATCGAAAGGAAAAGGTAAAGAAATGTAAATAATTTTTGGACAGATTTTCAAGCAAGCAGTTTTCAAAAATCTGCTATAGAGGGAAGGACACACCAGGTAGAAGGTGCTTACGATGTATTAAGAATACCTGCCACAAATAATGTGCCTATATCCAAGGGAATGCCTAGTATTAATTACGAGTCTGCAAAATTAAGAGGATGGTTCAAATGGCTTCAAGCACTATGGGACTTAATATCTGAGGTTATCAGTCCCCTAGACTTAGAACTACTTAAACCTAACTAACCTAAGGACATCACACACATCCCTACCCGAGTCAGGATTCGAACCTGCGACTGTAGCAGCAGCACGGTTCCAGATCGAAGCGTCTTCAACTGCTCGGTCACAACGGCCAACAAATTAGGAGGATTACGAAGGAGAATAATAAATCCCGTAAAGACATAATAATTTATGAACATGAGAAGTAACAATGCAATTTACAAGAATATACTGAACCTACTAGAAAAAATAAGAAGAGGTGACTACTCCTCTTTGGACATCTTTACAAAATGGATGACAGTAGACCAGTGGCGGATACAGAAGAACCTCAAGGAGTGGGAGCTAAAGACATCGTGAGCTACCTTTACTTTTACCGTAATAAAAATAACTTTTACCATAATAAAAATTAATCAAATCACATGCAAAGTTCAGGGAAGTTATATTTCAACTGATTTTACACATATGCAAGACAATGCCATCTTATGATATAAAAAAGTTACAGTTGTGGTTCTCTTCCTTAAATGATGAATTCTATGCGTCTATTCTTCCTGGCAAATTGGTTAATTTCATCGTCAATAGGACAACCAATGTTACAGAGAGTGTTCAACAGAGCTAAGCCATTAAGTCGATCCTCCTTCATTGTCGATCTCACCCATGTCTTTGTACGCCGCATTGTTGGAAAATTTCATTCTGCTGTAGAAATTGACGTAAGTAGACAAGCCAATATTGTGTATAGCGTGTGCAAAGTAGGATAGTCAGAACTAGGACAAACAAACAACGCTTGCATAATAGAATCAAGATCATTAACGGCGTTTGTGCTCGTTTGCTTATATTGAAGAATATTTCCCATTAGTCTCTTTTTAATCACAAAGTCGAATGACGAAAGAAACAAACGAATAGCGTGCGGGCTGACTGGCGGGGTGGAGCAGGTGGAAAGGCGGCCACGCAGGGGGGGGTGGGGGTGGGGGGGAGAGGGGGCGCACGCCCCGCGGCCCCCATATGTATCCGCCACTGCATTAAACTAACCAAAGGCATACTGAACATCCTTCGATGTAAAAACTCAACAACCACCGGGATTGAAGAAGTCAAGATAGGCTAGTGGAAAATTTTAAAGAAACAACATAACACTGGAATAAGTAATACAAAGAGAAATGTTGGGAAATAAGTTTCAGAAATGAAAGATTTCCGAATGACAAAGAAAAAGAAAACAGGCAGAAAGCAATCTGAGAACAGAAAAAAGGAACACAGTTAAGCAATGAAGGAACACTGGAAGGGAAGGAAAGGATAACATAAGATCACGTAGACGTGGTCCCGCACATGTAGACGCTCAAGTTTTGCTGTGAAATTAATAGAGGGAAGAGATATTTTATGCAGTCGGAAGATATTAGACTCTCGGTATAGCTGTTATAAAGCTCCTATTAAATACAGTGGAGAGGCACGTGTGGAATGTATTTCACGCATGCCGCCGATCGGCTCAAAGTGCTTCCACGAAATATCATACAGTTTAAGGATTATAGAGGGAAAACCAATACTGCTAAGGCGTGATCATTTTGAAATTGGTGTAATAAAAGACACTCAAACGTGGATGTAGTTATAGTTTTGAGCGTTGAGTTTTTAAACATACACTTCTGGCTATTAAAATTGTTACACCACGAAGCTGATGTGCTACAGACGCGAATTTTAACCGACAGGAAGAAGATGCTGTGATATACAAATTATTAGCTTTTCAGAGCATTCACACAAGGTTGGCGCCGGTGGCGACACCTACAACGTGCTGACATGAGGAAAGTTTCCAACCGATTTCTCACACACAAACAGCAGTTGACCGGTGTTTCCTGGTGAAACGTTGTTGTGATGCCTCGTGTAAGGAGGAGAAATGCGTACCATCACGTTTCCGACTTTGATAAAGGTCGGGTGGAGCCTATCGCGAATGCGTTTTATCGTATCACGACATTGCTGCTCGCGTTGGTCGAGATCCAATTACTGTTAGCAGAAATTGGAATCGGTGAGTTCAAGAGGGTAATACGGAACGCCGTCCTGGATCCCAACGGCCTCGTATCACTTAAAGTCCAGATGACAGGCATCTTATCAGCATTGCTGTAACGGATCGTGCAGCCACGTCTCGATCCCTGAGTCAAGAGATGGGGACGTTTGCAAGACAACAACCATCTGCACGAACAGTTCGACAACGTTTGCAGCAGCATGGACTATCAGCTCGAAGACCATGGCTGAGGTTACGCTTGACGCTGCATCACAGACAGGAGCGCCTGCGATGGTGTACTCAACGACGAACGTGGGTCCACGAATGGCAAAACGTCATTTTTTCGGATGAATCCAGGTTCTGTTTACAGAATCATGATGGTCGCATCCGTGTTTGGTGACATCGCGGTGAACGCACATTGGAAGCGTGTATTCGTCATCGCCAGACTGGCGCATCACCCGGCGTGATGGTATGGGGTGCCATTGGTTACGCTTCTCGGTCACCTCTTGTTCGCATTGACGGCACTTTAAACAGTGGACGTTACATTCAGATGTGTTAAGACCCGTGGCTGTACCCTTCATTCGATCCCTGTGAAACCGTACATTTCAGCAGGATAATGCACGATCGCATGTTGCAGGTCCTGTACGTGCCTTTCTGGATACAGAAAATGTCCGACTGATGCCCTGGTCAGCACATTCTTCAGATCTCTCACCAATTGAAAACGTCTGGTCAATGGTGGCCGAGCAACTTGCTCGTCACAATACGCCAGTAACTACTTTTGATGAACCGTGGTATCGTGTTGAAGGTGCATGGGCAGCTGTACCTGTACACGCCATCCAAGCTTTGTTTGACTCAATGCCCAGGTGAATCAAGGCCGCTATTACGGCCAGAGCTGGTTCTTCTGGGTACTGATTTCTCAGGATCTATGCTCCCAAATTGCGTGAAAATGTGATCACATGTCATTTCTAGTATAGCATATTTGTACAATGAATACCCGTTTATCATCTGCATTTCTTCTTGGTGTAGCAATTTTAACGGGGAGTAGTGTACATAGAAGAAAATATGTAAAGAAGAATGGCATTTAGTTAAAGTTCTATTTTCACATACACTTACGGACAAAAAAAAAAAAGGAAAGCACCGAGAAGTTGCGGAGGAAACAAAATTAAACGTCATGGGCTGAGAGGGAGTATGACACTATTGCAGTGACTGCAAAATCGAGTTAAATTTACAAAAAGCTTGACAATTCGAGTCCACTTATCAGCACAAAGTTGCAAACTCTCTGACCTGCATGTGGGTAGTGATTCGATTCCGGAGGTCAGCTGGTCTACAGCTGCTGTAACTGGTTCCTGACATTCGTAGTACTGGCACTGAAACGGAATTGACGAGGATTGTCCTGTAGAAAAATGGGACCGCGATACTGGCACATAAAGAGTAGCACCTGAGGACACAGGATGTCTGTTATGTTCTTTCAATCACTACCAGCTGTGACAAATACCCGATGACTCCCCACACAGTGCCACTGCCGCAATGTTACCCCTCTACACGTCGCCACCATATTCGCTAACGACGGTCATCCGTGGTAGTGGAAACCGATGAATGGGACGCGACGCCAGACTTCATTTCCCCAAACCGCTCTACGCAAATGCGGCAATGGTTCCTTTGAAAGGGTATGACCGATTTCCTTCCCCATCCTTGACATGATCCGAGCTTGTGCTCGGTCTGTAATGACCTCGATGTCGACGGGACGTTAAATCCAAACATCCAAACTTCCATACTTCCTTTCATCCTTCCTTGGGATGCCAATCATCAGTAGTCCTTGCTTCCCGATCATGGCTGCGCTATGAACGTTGCCGTTTATGTTGCGGCGTTAACAGCAGCTACCCATGGGAAGGTAATTCTCTGTTCCGGCAGGTGCTAGTTTCCGACCAATGGTGTGGGATGACAGATTGCTGCACTGTAATCCTTATGTGTTCTCGGTTAGCAGGCGCAAATGTGAAGGGGTTATAAAGTTCTTGGTCCATAATACGGAGATTCTCCCTTGTGGTGGTAAAACGTGAACCACTAGAGCTTTGACGAAGAGTGTATTTCGCCCTCATGTCCCCATGTAAGCCAATATCGGGCCATTGTCCCACGTGAATGGCCCACAAATCTGAATATAGCGCGGTTCGACCAGTCAGCCAAATGGAGACACACAGTGAGGGCCCTTTCAAAATCAGTGAGGTGGTGATAATGCTTTCTCACCCGACTAGCATAATCTTCACTTCCTTCACCTTGATTATTAAACATCTGACGTTTCTGATGTGCCTAATACGCTGTACAAAGCCTGATAACAGTATCAAATACGAACAAGGGTAACGCACTCTAGTGGGGTTGTACCTGTCAGAGGAAATAGTAATCCTAATCATTTATACCCTCACCGATGGTGTCTGTATGTAAGAAGTTACACTTGACATTCGACCACGTCTTCTGGGTGCTTCCCTTATTCGTCAAATGTACTTGCGTGCTGTAGAGTAAACTATCTAAACCTCGAAGCAGCCCCAGTATAATAACGTTGAGCTAAATCCAACACCTTGGGCTTTAAATTACGAACTTACGAAAGTTTTTTGAAAAATATTGACTTTTGCTTGCTTAGAATTAATCACTAATAAGTTAGATTTTATACAGATAGCAGAGGAAACGCGCGACGAAGCCTTTTTGTTAACTGGATGGAGATACATTGGCGGCTTCCGTAACTTTCATGACTTCTGTTACAGAGAAGTGCGGCAGTCCACAACGTGTGCATCCGACTAATCAAGTGTTACTTGCCGTGGTGTGTTGTTCTCTGTTGATTACCACAAGTGATAAGTGAGTGAAAAAATGCGAAGAGCACGAGCAAGCGGCAGCAGGCGAGGCTACAGGGGCGCAGGCAGCGCGGGCGCCCGGCCTCCGGCGGCAAGTGAGGCCCCGCTTCCCGACATCGGGGAGCTCGTCCGGTCGCAGGTGAGTGCGGCGCTGCACAGTAAAGACACGCTAGACGTAATCGTGCAATCCATCACGGACTCTGTGACGGCGGCGGTCATGGACAAACTGCAGGAGTCTGTCGGGCGCAACAGCACCGAAATCCAGTCTCTTAGAAAGTCTCTGGCCGCACAAGAGAAAAAGGCCGCCGACCTAGAAGCTAAACTGTCTGCGGCCACCGATGAAATTGAGCAGTATCAGCGAAGGAACAGCTTGCGCTTGTTCGGGGTAGCTGAAAACGATCGTGAAAACACCGACGACCTGGCCATTAGCCTCGTGCGTGAAAAACTTAGCGTGCAATTCGACGTGGCCGATATTGACAGAAGCCACCGTGTTGGGCGCAGGATACCAGGTGCCATGAAACCCAGGCCCATAATAATTAAATTTGTGTCGTACCGGAAAAGAGCTGAAGTGTTTGCTCAGAAAAGAAAACTCGCCAAGAGTGGGGTTACCCTGAGGGAAGATCTGACGTGCGAAAGACTAAAAGTTTTGAACACTGCGATCATACAGTTCGGCCTTCCAAATGTATGGACCCAGGATGGCGGGATCATAGTCAAGACGGAAGGAGGGAGGAAAATGGTGACGAACATGTTCGAACTGAAAGACTGAGCGAAATCTCGCGAGACACAAAGTCTCATACTGTACTCTGTCTAATATAAGTTAATTTTTATTCTTTCTTTTCAATTTTTAACGTAAATATTGCTTCGTTATTTCTATAAGTACCATAAGTAGGTGGATCAAAACAAAATGTCCAGACACTCTGTGACCAAAATGGTACTGAAACAGAGGATGACAGACTAAAGGCCGAAATACTAAATGTCTTTTTCCAAAGTTGTTTCACAGAGGAAGATTGCACTGTAGTTCCTTCTCTAGATTGTCGCACAGATGACAAAATGGTAGATATCGAAATAGACGACAGAGGGATAGAGAAACAATTAAAATCGCTCAAAAGAGGAAAGGCCTCTGGACCTGATGGGATACCAGTTCAATTTTACACAGAGTACGCGAAGGAACTTGCCCCCCTTCTTGCAGCGGTGTACCGTAGGTCTCTAGAAGAGCATAGCGTTCCAAAGGATTGGAAAAGGGCACAGGTCATCCCCGTTTTCAAGAAGGGACGTCGAACAGATGTGCAGAACTATAGACCTATATCTCTAACGTCGATCAGTTGCAGAATTTTGGAACACGTATTGTGTTCGAGTATAATGACTTTTCTGGAGACTAGAAATCTACTCTGTAGGAATCAGCATGGGTTTCGAAAAAGACGGTCATGTGAAACCCAGCTCGCGCTATTCGTCCACGAGACTCAGAGGGCCATAGACACGGGTTCACAGGTAGATGCCGTGTTTCTTGACTTCCGCAAGGCGTTCGATACAGTTCCCCACAGTCGTTTAATGAACAAAGTAAGAGCATATGGACTATCAGACCAATTGTGTGATTGGATTGAGGAGTTCCTAGATAACAGGACGCAGCATGTTATTCTCAATGGAGAGAAGTCTTCCGAAGTAAGAGTGATTTCAGGTGTGCCGCAGGGGAGTGTCATAGGACCGTTGCTATTCACAATATACATAAATGACCTGGTGGATGACATCGGAAGTTCACTGAGGCTTTTTGCAGATGATGCTGTGGTGTACCGAGAGGTTGTAACAATGGAAAATTGTATTGAAATGCAGGAAGATCTGCAGCGAATTGACGCATGGTGCAGGGAATGGCAATTGAATCTCAATGTAGACAAGTGTAATGTGCTGCGAATATACAGAAAGATAGATCCTTTATCATTTAGCTACAAAATAGCAGGTCAGCAACTGGAAGCAGTTAATACCATAAATTATCTGGGAGTACGCATTAGGAGTGATTTAAAATGGAATGATCATATAATGTTGATCGTCGGTAAAGCAGATGCCAGACTGAGATTCATTGGAAGAATCCTAAGGAAATGCAATCCGAAAACAAAGGAAGTAGGTTACAGTACGCTTGTTCGCCCACTGCTTGAATACTGCTCAGCAGTGTGGGATCCGTACCAGATAGGGTTGATAGAAGAGATAGAGAAGATCCAACGGAGAGCAGCGCGCTTCGTTACAGGATCATTTAGTAATCGCGAAAGCGTTACGGAGATGATAGATAAACTCCAGTGGAAGACTCTGCAGGAGAGACGCTCAGTAGCTCGGTACGGGCTTTTATTGAAGTTTCGAGAACATACCTTCACCGAAGAGTCAAGCAGTATATTGCTCCCTCCTACGTATATCTCGCGAAGAGACCATGAGGATAAAACCAGAGAGATTAGAGCCCACACAGAGGCATACCGACAGTCCTTCTTTCCACGAACAATACGAGACTGGAATAGAAGGGAGAACCGATAGAGGTACTGAAGGTACCCTCCGCCACACACCGTCAGGTGGCTTGCGGAGTATGGACGTAGATGTAGAAGTACTCTATTTAAAATCAGTCAATTGTTTCACATAAATATTGCTTCTTTATTTGTCTATCATAAGTGCTCATGTATATTCATATTTTCAGTCAAACGGGAATTAAGATTCTCAATTAACAGGAATCTCCTTAAAACTGCCTTTCTGTATCTGTTATTTTCATCCTCGTCACTACCACTACTACTGCTATTATCTTTTTCGTAACCACTACTGCCACTTTCCATCTTTTTTTTCGCTCCCTTCTCCGATACGTCCAGCCTGTCTTTCACCTTTAGCCCACAGACGCTTGAGTCAGTCACGACTTTGGGCGCACCTGTAAATATGTCTTCCCCCGAGAAATCCAGCTTTCGTCCCTCTTCCGGCCAGCAGGTAAACGGAGCTCGCTCGGTCCTACAGGCGGCCACAATGGGACGGACCGGTTCCGGCGGCGGGCTCTTTGTGGCCCACGCGAACGCGCAGTCGCCAACGGCTCACTTCGACGAGTTCTGTGACCTGTTCTGCCAATCGCTGTTCCATATTATCCTCGTCTCTGTAACTTGGTTGAAGCCAAACATTTCTTCTGACGCTATCCGAATCACTGGTTACTCTTTCCTAAGGGCAGATCGTGAAACACGACGCGGGAGTGGTGTGGGTGCCTATGTTCGCTCTGATCTGAGACCTACTATACTATGCACATCGGATGCAAAGGGCGAAGGAGAAGCAGAGTTCTTGTTTTTCGAAATAAATACATCAAATCAGAAACTGCTAATCGGCGTAATCTATAAACCTCCAAACGTCGGTGCTATGTCTTGCCAGGTAAAATAAATGCATAAATAAATAAAAATATAAATAAAATGTATTTAAAGGGTGGAGAAAACTTTTCGACAACATACTGAAGTTAAACGCAGTAATGGCTGCCAGAAAACTTCATATTACGGAAAAACTGATTCTTTCATTTTTTCGGAATTCGTCCGTATCAAGCAAATGAGGTAAACTGTTTGCACTGTTTTAGCAGTATTCTGCAAATGAACCTGGATGAGGGACCGCTCCACGAGAAACGGAATCAGACAGTTACCGGAGCTTTAGATTTAATGGGAAGACTACATAACTCAGAGGACAGGCGAGCATACAAAATTATTGACAGACGTTATTGTTCACCATTAACGACGGAGAATGTAAATGTACTTCTGTAGACAGTGAATATCTTTGAGATGTGTGTGTGTATGTCTGTTTATATGTGTGTAATTGTGTATGTGTAAGGGTGTGTAGTATCTCCGACATTTCTACTGCATGATCTTTTGGCGTCCACTAAGGGCCAGATTTACTAAACTAAGTGCGTAAAAATAATTCGCCCACTACCAGAAGAAAGCAGCTACTGCGAAGCACGTGAGTTATTTTTTCACTTGAACTGGATTAATTATGGCCATAATATCGCATTTATCTGTGCGCATTAGACTACTACTTTCATATTTATATCTGAGACGCGTGAAAATTTGTCCTTTTTTGCTGATTTTGATTTGCATAATGATGGGGCTCTAAGATTTGGAGCAAGAATCAGAGCCTCAGAAGTCGTAAGTTCGATTCCGGTGTCGAATGTTTGTGGGTTTACATTTCCCGTTGCTGTGTACGTCATATAACACTATAGAATCTAATCATTGCTATGCCTACATGTTTTTGTGATAACTGTGAATGACAAGAAATCCACTGTAAAAATGTAAATTTCCTAATAATGTTATTTCGATGCGTTCTCAGCGCTGAGTACCAATAAAACGATATTGCCGCAAGCTGTTCTGCGTGGAACGTGGCGTAGCTGTTTGCATCGCCAGTTGGCTTGTTGCGACTTGCTAGATCAAACCCAACCACACGCGTTTTTTTGTGTTTTAGTATTTATGATTTCTGAAAGGTTCTCGAAATATTCTGTGCTTTTAATTTCTGGAATAAGAGACATTTGCACAAGATGCTGCACTCTCCGTCCAAGAACTCAGTACTGTTATGTTCTGGCTGTATGTTGGTGTTCGAAATAAACGTGAGATCTGCTGTATTTCATTAATGACCATGACTTCGCATTTGGACTTTATTCTGATTACTAAGTGACTCTATATAGCCTCATAGAGAAACACAGATTCTTTAAAATTTAAAACTCAACACGAAATTATTTTTTGCTGTACACACAACGCAGTTTAGATCACGAATAAATAGGAACGAAATGCATCGCGTTAAAAGGAAAATAGAGCGAAGTTTTATACAAATGTGTTTGCTATTTTCAAAGTTTATTCTGTTGCACCCTGTTTCCGAATAAGTTTAATTGAAAAAGCGAGGTAAGTGACGTGTTCGTATGGCTCCTTGAATAGTATGAATGAATGCGAGATTTTATAGTCTCAGCTGTATTGGAAACTATGTTTATTGCAGTTAATATTTATTTGCAGCATAGCTGAGTCAGGAACCTTAAGTAATGAATTACGCTTAATTTAATTTCTGCTAATGATTTGGTGAGCGAAGTGAATTTCGTTTCAGGAATGACGGGTTTACTTTTATTTAAATTTCTTTTCCTCTTGGAACGCAGTACTTTGTATCAGTACGGGGAAGTCTAAATCTTTATGGGATCTATAAATCGACGTTTCATTACTTGTAGCTGCATGGATACTGGAATTATCTCTTGCAAGTATGGTACATGTTATTTGTTGTGCAACTGTTACAAACGATTTCAAAGCATTCGTATCATTTGGGGTCTATATACCTGTTTTCATCAAATTTTAATGTAGACCTTAAAAGGATCATAAGGACTGAAGCCGTCTTATGTTTGCATTTATTATACAAATTATTAGCTAAGAAAGTTTGTCATATTCATCCTGCACTTGGGATTGAAAAAACTGTACAGAGTTTTCCATTCGTTGTATGCACTGTATAGGTTGATTCAGTTGCCCCTACCAATGTGTTTTATGCAACCTGCAAGATGTTCAAATACCACGAGCACATGGGTACATACAAACTATTAGCTCTACAGAAAACTTAACAGGACCTTTTTTGTAGAAAATTTAACATCAATTTTGTACCGGGACACGTTTTCGCTAGAAGCTGTAGTTTTGGAATTATTCGAAGAAAGGGTACAAAAGTAAACGTCCAGCGCGTTTTTTTGAATAACACGAAAACGGTTGCCTCCAACAATACCGTATCCCAGTGGAACATTTAACTACAATAAATTTCGTACAAAAATTACATGTGCACTTTTTCTGGAGGACTAATAGTGAATAGCGAGCGAGAGGATATAAAACTTCGTGCGTGTGTTTTGAATGCATTGCGGGTGCATAAAATGTATTGGTAGGGGTACCTTGAAACACGTATGTAACGCAGCAGCGATGGCGAGGCATTGCAGCGTCTCTGACCAGAGAGTATGCGCTTGACCGCGCGGGTGTTGCGAGCAGTTCGCTAGTTGTCGCTATGCAGAGCAGTACTCTGTCAGTAGTCGTTGCGAGTAGTAGCTCTGTTTAGTTGCGTGCAGTTCGCTAGTAGTCGTCATGCAGAGCGGTCGGACAGTAGTAGCAGCCCAGTGCGGTTGTGTGATGTGGTCTGTCGGCGGCACTGGTCAAGATGCTGAATGAGGTATACTGTTAATTAAGATAATCATCGGATAATGTAAGGTTTATTTATTGTAATTAATTTTCAACAAGTGCCCCCAATAATAATTTTGATTTCAAAAGCAATTTTACATAAAATTTTTATTTAATTGAAGTAACTATTTCGTTCCACTTCCCTTAAAGAAAAATTTCAGTAAGATCACAAAAAAAAAAGGAATATTATTATTTGCAATGCAGTTCCTCCAAGCCGTGCGCAAGGATAAGAGCAGAAATTTGACTAGCAGTTACAATGAGGTAAGAATCTAATTCTGATTTTTTGCACAGGGCCAAAGACCGATATTTCGGTTTAATTGAATTATCATTATCACTGAGATTTTTTATCACTAAATTGACTTTCATTATTTTCGTGAAGAATTTATATTTGAGTCAGATTGCTAATTTTTGTTTAACTGTCATTGTCAGTAGATTTCATTGCGGGAGGTTACACTTGGCTCCTATTCATTTTATATTTCTGTCTTTTTAAATTTTTGTGGGGAGGTTACACTTAGCGCAATGTCCATTAGGATTTCTAAATAATATTTTCCTTTTTTTTAAATTTTTGTGGGGAGGTTACACTTGGCGACACCCAGTCCAGGATCGTATTTCGTTGAGAATCTTTTGAACAACAGTCAGATATCTGCTCTTATTTGCTTAGATATAATTAGGATTTGGCGCAACGCTTTTATTAACTTGTGACTTTCTTTCTACAGGTCAACGGCAATTCGTTGCTCTGTTGTATTTGTGTGTTGCTTTTGCATTGTGCTTATTTATTTTGTGAAAAATTGTGACTATTGCAAAAATGCCGCGAAAGACTGTGAATAGTGTATCGCGAGGTATTATGAACGAAATTACCGACTTAAACAACGTGACCGATAGTAATTGTGACAATCCTGCGTTCACTGACAATCAGTGCATTCCAACCACTAGTGATGACTTTTACCTTAATGACGAACAAACGAACTCGGTTATGTCCTCTGTTGATTTGTCCACAATCGATGACACGGGACGCTCTATTGTAATGAGCGCTACCCAGCTTAACACAACCGGTTTACTAAATTCATGTGACGAACAGACAAATTTGTCTAATGAAAATGAACAGGATACACAAAGTAGGACGGATTCATTTAACTCCGAAATAGTGACCGACAGTGTACATCCGACTGATAAACGTTTTTGTAAATTACAGAATGACCAAATGGTCACACAAAACGCGACAATTGTAGATACACCATCAAACAGTACTGAGAATAGAGTAGGTAATGTTACCTTGGAGCAATTTATGGCAATATTGATAGAACAGAATGAAAAACAAAGTGAAGATCTTAGACAACTTAATGAACAGGTCAAACAACAGAGTGAACAGATCAAACAAGATAACGAAAAACTCAAACAACAACTTGATGAAATTTTCGACAACCATTTCAAACAACTTAGAGAAACAATTGATAAAAGTTTCGAACTCACAAACGAAAAACATGACGACCTTAAAGAACAGAACAAACAAATTAGTGAGCAGATTACAGCTGTTACCGTGCAATGTCAGGACAGTAAAGAACAATTACGTGGGGATACTAAGGCTTGTGCTAATAACAGTAATGAAGGAGTTGGCACTGTTGCACAAGAATTAAGTAGCACACATGTAGACACAACAGAATCAGATAAAGACGAGATTAATGCAGTCACTGAACAATGTTCAGCAAACGCGACACAGGTACACGAAATTAATGCAGTCACCGAACAATGCCCTAAAAACACAGTACAGATTCGCGACGAGGTTAATTTAGAGTCAGTGGAAGTTTCACACACTCCGAATACGGAAGTTGACGAGAAATTTGCACGACAGATCAACCAAATTGACGAAAGTGTTACAGTAACAGAGTTGAAAACCATTTCAGTCACCAATACGTCACAGAATCCGCCACTTTGCGAGCATTTGTCAGAGTCACGCAGCGCGTATAATGTGAGCAATTTACAGAGACTACGAGACGTAAAATCCGAAAAGCCACGCGACTTAAAATATGAAAAGCTACGTAACTTGAAGTACGAAATGACACAGACAAACAAATTCTCACACAAACCCGAACGTATTCTCAAATTCAGTGACGAGAGCGTTGATAATAAGCAATTTGTATTTGTAAGAAAATGTAAAGAATTTAATAATGACAGAACACAGGTACACGCTTTGAGCTGTATACGACAATTTGTTTTTATGCTTTCACCGCTATTGCCTGTAATGCAGAAGCTAGCTTTGAACCTGATGCGACAATTTGCTATTGCATTTTCAACAGCATTGCCTATAATGCAGAAACTAGAATTAACATGGATACAACTATTTGCTTTTGGATTTATACCGCAATTGCCTGTAACGCAAAAACCAAAATTTATTTGCAATGCGTAAACGACCTCAGGGGATTCATTACGCTTTAATGAATATGTGCCGTAGCGAGCATAGGGCCCCGAGCTGTAGTAGTGCTGTTTCATCTTTAGTTTTCTGCACTGCTGCCTTTTCTTCTACTATCCTTTATATCTATCAAAAGTGCTCTTTGACTATTGCTCTACGTAGAATTAAGAAACGAGTAATGAAAACCCGATGTGACAAATTTTTTATCGAAAGTGACAATTTTCATTAGGCACTCCAAAACCAGCGTAATTTTAATAACGGATAAAATCGTAATCATCAGTATGTGTAAAATTAACAGCAAACGCATTTTTTTTGGTAACAATAGACCTTTTCACCACAACAGCATGAAAGTCAACCGCTTAGCATACCTAACCAACAATGCAGTCTACAAGGTCAACTAAACTTTAATGTTTCGCCGCGTGCACGTATAGTCCCAGCTCCAACAAATAGTAACGCATGGCAGCAAAGAAATAACCACGTACAGACAACACACTATTTCAACTCGCATCGCAATGCGCCGTATAGAAGTTACTATCATGACAGACGTAAAAATAACGAGCACAATTTTCAGCATACATTTAATAACAGTCGATCTTATGAGCAGCAACAACATCAGCAACAACGAATAATCATGAATGAAACAGACAATAGGTGTCATCCATAGCGTAACACGTCCATAAGAAATAACAGAACAGTTCATATAGTGGATATGCCACAACATTCTCCCGTAAATAATAACACATACGATAGATTTTAACCAGATACAGCACAGATTGCATATTACAGTAACGCAAACATTACTTTTGACACGCAGAATTTTGTCCACGAGAATGTTATTTGAAGCATGCTTTGTTGAATGCTCCACTTTTATCGCACCCAGACCTTACTAGAAATTTTTCCATTGCCACCGACAGTTCTAACACCGCATTAGGCGTACACATTTTCCAGGAAATAGAAGAAGATAGTTCAACAGTAATTAAAAACATCGCATTTGCAAGTCGCATTCTGTCTCCTGATGAACGAAATTATTCCGTTACAGAACTTGAAACATTATGTGTTGTATGGGCTTTCACGAGATTTAGGCATTTTCTTTATGGCAGACATACCACAGTTTACACAGATCACAGAGCGATACAATTTTTACTTTCGGCTAAATTCACTCACGACAGGTTAAGCAGATGGAAACTTTATTTACAGGAATTTAATTTTACGATTGTTCACATTCCTGGCACACAAAATGTTATAGCAGACGCACTATCGCGTTCTCTCAACAACAATCAGCAAGACGTAGCAACCAACTTCTGCAAAACAAATTTCAGTGTCATGTACATTCAGCAAGTTGCATTTGAAAACTTTATTTCATCGTCATTACAGGACATAGCAAAGGAGCAAAATAAAGACAATGTGTGGAAAGAAATTAAACACCTTTGGCAAGATAGGAAAAATGTTACGATTAGAAACCATTACACTGTACGCAATGACATTCTGTTTCGCCGCTCTCATCCAGACAGCAACAGTTGGTTATTATGCATTCCTGACGAACTGGTTAACAAATTAATCTGGTACACTCATTTAAGTTACGCACATTACGGAGCACGAAATTTTTTCTTATACTGAGACAGAACTGTTATTTTGCCAACATGGAGAAACGTATACGACGAGTTTTAGCGTCTTGTAAAATTTGCCAGAAAGCTAAATCAGACACCACTTCACATATTCCTCCTTTATATCCCATTATACCTGTTAAGTTAAGACACATGGCCGCAGTAGATATTTTTGGTCCGATTCCGAGAACTAACAGAGGTTTTTGCTACATCTTTGTCGCTGTTGAACTCACTTCAAAATTTGTTACTTTCACTCCGTTACGCAAAGCTACTGCTAAAACTGTTTCGAAAGCATTTGTAAAACATTTTCTATTTCATGTAGGGCATGTGATGAAAGTAATTTCTGACAATGGATCTCAATTTCGTAGTAGCGTATGGACACGCATGTTACGAGCCAGCAACATTTCTCCGATCTATATATCCAAGTACCATGCATCTTCGAACCCCTGTGAAAGATTAATGAAAGAAATTGGTAAGCTGTGCCGAATATACTGCCACAAAAGACATATTGATTGGGATACACACATACTCTCATTCCAAGATGTAATTAATTCTATTCCAAATGAATCCACTATGCTATCTCCGTCTGTTATACTGAAAAACGTTGAACCACCAAACAAAATTAAAGAATTAGTAAACTTCCCTAAATGTCGTCGACTAAGACACCACGAAATAATTGACATTGCGCTGAACAACATCAAACGTGCCGCAGAGCGCCGGAGAAGACAGCAAAAACAGGTTTGTAGACGCCGAGAGTTTCACGTTGGACAGAAGATATTAGTACGTACACACTATTTATCCAGTAAATTAAAAGGTAAGTGCAGTTAATTTGAACTTCTATACGCAGGTCCATATCGGATTCGCAGCATCCCTCACCCCAATGTTGTACACGTCGAAACTTTGAGAACCAGAAAATCGAAAGGCAATCACCATATCTTAAACATTAAACCGTTTATTGAGTGAAGACACTGTATGACTCAACACACTATGATGCCATTTACTAATGCAGTTATATTCACCTGACTAATTACTGATGATTATCGTATTTTTTCTTGGCAAGTGCCCAGCAAGGTAAGGTTAGCAGGTCGCTTTTCTTGTTGTTACACATCAGACCGTGCACATTTTCCACTTTTTTATGTACGATTGTATTCCAGTTTTGTTTATATGCACTGTGAAATAGTTAAGATATAACACACAGCAGTTGACCTTGACATTTTTTGCCTTATGACATCTCAACATCGTGACTGTTCTACATTTTTTGCTGCTGCATTGTGATATTCTCTGCACATTTTGCCTTTGAACACTGTCTATGCTTTTGACATATTACGTTTTCTGTCATGTTATCCTGTATGGTTAATTATGTTACCATAAATCAGTCGTTATTTAGTGGGTATATGATTTAAATGCAAGACATTAATCTTTGTTCATGAATTTCAGAAAGAAATGATGCGTGTAAGAAATAAATTCAACAGAAATGGAATTTCACCTACGGAATAAACGAAAGAAGATGCAATAACTTTATGAGGAAGAGTAAATGGATCAGGATTAACAAGCATTAACAAGAATATACTATACTCATCGTAGAATAGCAGTCTTAACCAATTTTTTCTTTCAGATTACAAGGTGATTGATGCAGGCTGTCAGAGAGAACTACACATCTTAGTTTTAGTGATGAAATATGCTAGAGATAAGGAATAGTTGTATAATGAGTAATGAAGTGATTTTTTGCAGATGATAATGAATACTGATTAATAATGATGAAGGATATGCTGTTATGAATAATGAAGTTTTTCTTTACAGGTGATGATAATAATGAAGTTATGATGATATGGATAATGAAGTTTTCTTTACAGATGAGGATAATGTTGAAGTTATGTATTTATGCTATGTAGTTATTTAAGTATTTGTTGCAGTTTGTTTTGACGGCAGGTGTTATATTGCATAGTAGGATGACGGAAAGTTTTGGAAAGGACAGCTATGGAACACATTTTTATACACATTTCACTACCTATTAATTCGAAGTTCACTACTTTTCAGCATAGTGTGCGTTTCTTCTTTCAGGTCAATAATCCATTTTGTATTTTTTCCAGGAGAAGCTTTTCATGATACTTACTAAACCTGTTACTTATTATACCTGTTCTAGTACTTGCATTTTATTTTTTACCCATTTGTGTTTATCATTTATAAATGTGATCACATACACTGCCTTATTACATAACCTTGCTACAGCTGACTCATGACGAATGACGTTACCTATCCTCATTTGCAGCAATAGGTCAAAAGCAAATAGTGTTATGCCTCAGCAATTAATTATCGATCCCAACGCAATGCATTGCTAACACAAAAATGTATTACCAGTCCCAAGTAATGATACCAGTTTGAGAAAGTTCTGAGTAATACTGATTAGCTCTGAATAGTATGTCACTTCAGTAATGACTTCTTAATGAGACAAAAAAAAAGTATATATATAAAATAATGCTTTGTCACTAGCTAATAACTGCCACTGTTTATTGTAATGAGACTACTTATAATGCCTATGATTATTAATGCTATGACTGTAATTAACTGATTTTTAATAATGACTTCATAATGATCTGAATACTACTGAATGATGAACTATGTTTTTATTCTATTCAATACTTGCTGGCCACTGAGTGCCAATAATTAATGTCACTCCATGAATATGTTATTAATTATGCCATTAATTAACTCTTGTTTTCAATGCTATACTTTGTAACTGGAAAAGAATGTGATTGTTTAATAATGCTTTGTAATTAGGAAAAAGCTAATGATTATTACTATTGGAATGACAAATGATTAATTAACTGACAAATAATTAATTAACTATGCCATACTTTGTGACTGGAAAAGAATGCGATTGTTTCATAATGCTTTGTAATTAGGAAAAGGCTAATGATTCTTAATATTGGAATGACAAATAATTAATTAACTATGCCATACTTTATAATTGGAAATGAATGTGACTGTTTAATAATGCTTTGTAATTAGGAAAAGGCTAATGATTATTAATATTGGAATGACAAATAATTAATTAACTATGCCATACTTTATAATTGGAAGTGAATGTGACTGTTTAATAATGCTTTGTAATTAGGAAAAGGCTAATGATTATTACTATTGGAATGACAAATGATTAATTAACTGACAAATAATTAATTAACTATGCCATACATTGTGACTGGAAAAGAATGCAATTGTTTCATAATGCTTTGTAATTAGGAGAAGGCTAATGATTCTTACTATATTGGAATGACAAATGATTAATTAACTATGCTATACTTTGTAACTGGACAAGAATGCGATTATTTCATAATGCTTTGTAACTAGGAAAAGGAGGTTACTGATTCTATGTAAAACAATTCATGAACATATTTCTGTAATACTACATACTTGGTACAGAAATGTTCAATAACTGGGCTATGAATGCCACAAACTACTAATGAAGACTGTAATTGTCAATATTATGTGACTTAATGTCCTTCACCTCATAAGCTAACTACCCTGAATTACTGCAATGGCCATTTGTCCTGTTTATCCTAGTGATCATGGAGCACTATATTTGGTTTTGCACTAATTCTACGTTGGTGTGCCTTGTAAGAGCGTGGTGTTGACACGACATGCTGTCCACCACCGTGATCGGTGAAGACGTTATTATGGTCCCATTGTTTGGTGTACCTAGTGTACTGCCAAAATGAGAACATGGAACATTACTACGACAGTTCAGTGTCTTGGCTACACTGATAAATTCTGATGGGAAAAGAACTTCAAATTGTGTCACTTGGTGTTGTACTTCTGTGGAAAGATATGGACTTTCAGAACAGCTGTGTGCAATCTAAAGTGCTACAACCATGATGCAATCCTTCCCTTTCCTATCCTAATTCTTGTCACATAAGGAAAAAATTTTTTTTTGCTAACATTATTTATGTTCATGGGTTATACATTTTTTTCGATTCGCTGAACTCCAGTGCGAGTACACTTATGTCACTTGTCGATGTGATTTTTTTTTTTGCCATTGTGTTTATTTATTGCGAAAATGGTAAAGACATTTTTTTCGATTTGTTCTGAAGTACAGTATATGTACACTCTTGTCTTTTATATTGTATATACATTTTTATTTTAATGATATGTTCTGAATTACAGTGCATGTGCACTTATGTTAGGTGTTAATATGTTTTCTATTGAACTTCAGTGCCTGTGCACTTTTCTCATTTTTCAATATGATTTGTACTCATTCAGTATATTCAATACTTCAATGCGTATGCACTTATGTCATTTGTTACTCATTGTATATACGTTTCATCATTTACTGATATGTTCTCAACTCCAGTGCATGTGCACTCATGTCACTTGTCATCATGATTTTTTTTTTTTTTTTTTTGCCATTCTGTTTATGCTAAAGAATTTTTTCAGTGCGTGTGCACTTTGTTATCTGTCAAATAATTTGTATATACATTTTTCTGATTTGCTACTATGTTTTGTACTCATATCTTGTCTTTGTCTGAAATGTTTTGTACTCGGTGCATGTGCACAACATTTAATTCATGTACTACGTCTAAATATTCTGTAAATTGTAGAAGTTTATTAATTAAAGAAAAATTTTGCCGCGCTTGGCAAGTCCAAATGACTCACCATCGCTGCCAAATTTTTGCCCCCCCCCCCCCCCCCCCCCAGTGGAGGGTTATGAAACACGTATGTAACGCAGCAGCGATGGCGAGGCATTGCAGCGTCTCTGACCAGAGAGTATGCGCTTGACCGCGCGAGTGTTGCGAGCAGTTCGCTAGTTGTCGCTATGCAGAGCAGTACTCTGTCAGTAGTCGTTGCGAGAAGTAGCTCTGTTTAGTTGCGTGCAGTTCGCTAGTAGTCGTCATGCAGAGCGGTCGGACAGTGGTAGCAGCCCAGTGCGGTTGTGTGATGTGGTCTGTCGGCGGCACTGGTCAAGATGCTGAATGAGGTATACTGTTAATTAAGATAATCATCGGATAATGTAAGGTTTATTTATTGTAATTAATTTTCAACAAGTGCCCCCAATAATAATTTTGATTTCAAAAGCAATTTTACATAAAATTTTTATTTAATTGAAGTAACTATTTCGTTCCACTTCCCTTAAAGAAAAATTTCAGTAAGATCACAAAAAAAAAGGAATATTATTATTTGCAATGCAGTTCCTCCAAGCCGTGCGCAAGGATAAGAGCAGAAATTTGACTAGCAGTTACAATGAGGTAAGAATCTAATTCTGATTTTTTGCACAGGGCCAAAGACCGATATTTCGGTTTAATTGAATTATCATTATCACTGAGATTTTTTATCACTGAATTGACTTTCATTATTTGCGTGAAGAATTTATATTTGAGTCAGATTGCTAATTTTTGTTTAACTGTCATTGTCAGTAGATTTCATTGCGGGAGGTTACACTTGGCTCCTATTCATTTTATATTTCTGTCTTTTTAAATTTTTGTGGGGAGGTTACAACCTCAATCACCCTTTATGCGTATTTTGTAGTGAAAGCAATGTAGTAGCTCCATGTCATGTGGAATATGTCTGCCGTTCATACAGAACATACCTCTGGGGAACTGAACTATGCAGAAATGATTGGCATAGTCAACAAACAGTGAAAGAGAAAAACAATTGCTGAAGTAACACGGTAGTGATACCCACATGAAATAGCAACTTTTTAGAAAGAGAAACGTTCAGTCTCTATGTCACATGCACGCACAGTTATATGTGCTTAGAGATCGCGTCATTTGCATAGGCGGAATGGTATACGTCGCAGAGAGACGGGAACTACCTATCAGAACAAGAAAATCTCGTAAGGCTAGGCCAGCACGATAAATTCGCCTTGTCACAACACCAAAACGAATACGGCAAACAAGGGAAGATTTGACAGGCGATGGAAGAGAGTCTCCGTACGGATAGACAGCGCACGCGAGACTGCCCCATCGAAAGGATGGAAGATTAGGGTCTAACAACAGAACGACGTCGAGGTCGTTAGAGACAAAGCACAAGTTTCGATTGTTGCAAAGATGAGGATCGAAAACAGCCGTGCTCTTTCAAATGAACCATCCCGGCATTTGCCTGGAGCGATTTAAGGAAATGATGGAAGACCTAATTACGAATGACGGGAAGCGGATTCAAACCATCGTCTTCCCGAATGAGAGTCCAGTGTGTTAATCACTGCGCCACTTCGCTCGGTCCGTCCCACCAGACGAGTTAGTAGACAACGTAAGCTCTTTATAAAAATTTTGTCTGTTTTTGAGAGAACTGAGTACATCGATTTCGTATACTTTCTCCCCGTGTTAAATGTACTTAAAAAAATGGTTCAAATGGCTCTGAGCACTATGGGACTTAACTTTTGTGGTCATCAGTCCCCTAGACTTAGAACTACTTAAACCTAACTAACCTAAGGACATCACACACATCCATGTCCGAGGCAGGATTCGAACCTGCGACCGTAGCGGTCGCACTGTTCCAGACTGTAGCGCCCAGAAACGCTCGGCCACCCGGGCCGGCAAAATGTACTTTAGATAACGTATTATATTGCTGAGGAAAATTAACTGTTGTTTGGCATGTGAACAGTATCGTGAAATAAAACTGAAAAGAAATGCAAAATTTGAAATAAGGAAAAAGAATCCAGTTAAATATCAAAGGAAAACTAACTGAGTGCTCAATTTTAAACTATATAACTAAAACTGAAGCACATTATGAACGACGCTTGATATGAACTGCAATGTTAGACTAAGAATATCCACAAAAAATGAATTACTGCTGTACTCGGAAGAAAATCACTGTCTGAAACTACTAGCGCTGTTCACTGAAAATTAATGTACTTGCTAGTACGACGCCTGACAAGGCCGACTACACACAGTTTGCTTAAGAATTCAAGGTGATGCCTGCCCTGAAATAAAATTCTCTTACCTCTTGCTCAGCATACTGTTTTAGTGTCTGGAGTACTGATGTTCTTGAAAGCAAATGCGAATCAGAAAACGCAGCATCTAAAGATAAATAATGTACTCTAAATTCCTTTTGTCAGAAACAGTCTTTTGCTTCTTGACAGTGCGTTTCGACAGTTCAGTGCTTTATTATAAATCAAGGAGGTATAAATACGGCAGCAGATTTAAAAAAAACTGAATCAGTTTAAAAAGTACTTCTAACAACGAAGAAAGTGTAGTCTATGAATAAAAATTCGTCGACTGTATGTATTTAGGTTTAATTTACGGTTCGTACCGGAAATGAAATCTTAAACGTAATCTCTTTGTATTTCGGTTTTTCAATTTATTTCCGATAAGCAAGGAACACGCAATGTAAAAACCAAAATACAGCTATTCGAAGGATTTTTATTCAAAAAAGACGTGTCTTCCACTGTGTCTGTGTGCCACATGAAACAGTTATGGATTGGTTAAATAATGAAACAAGTGCTTCATTCCTTGGATCTCTGTGTCAACAAAATTTCGTCCGACTCACACTCTGTTATTTAGCCATACTTGAACAGCGTTTGTTCAGGCGCTCAGTGACAAAAGACGAATTATCTCTGGTGGCACGACAGCGCTTATTCATGACATAATTTGTTGGGTGAAGTGGCAATTGAATCTGATGTCGGATGGTCACGCCCCCAAAGAAATTGCGTCTGTCGGTCGGCCAACAAGGGAACACTTACGATCCGTAGGTCGGGTGGACGATAAACTGGTACGTGTGTAGGACCGTTAACTGCACCGGACAACAGGCGAACAGCAGAGCCTCACTAAAGAAGCTTCCACCCAGTTCGCCAATACAGACCACTAAAATTCCATCCTGCAGACCTAAACGCGAGTGACGGATCGCAGTAATTCGCCACATCGCCGGTCTCTCCGTGGATTGCAAGTGTGTGGCGATCGAACTCTTGCTTCGTAATTCCCACGCGATGCTTTGAAGCGCGTGTGAGGAATGGGCAATGTGTGACATTATGAATGCCTTACGGAGACTCGCTATACTAATTAGCAAGCGTGGCAGAGCAGTTTCGTAATGACAAATAAAATACTACACCAGTTATGTTCTTTCATTGCATACTGGGTGTCAGGAATGTATCCCCATTTACAAGTGCTGTGGCAGTTTATGTAAGTATTGTATGTGCTCTTTCATTCAACGAAGTGTATCAGGAATTTATCCACATTTTCAAATGCTGTGGCACTTTACATTAGCACTGTATTTGTTATAGTCCGTGTGATTGTTCGTGTATTGCCCAGCAGTAATCCAAGTACGGTATTACGACAATCGGGAAATATAAATCTTAAAGTTTTCTAGTGCTGCATTCAGTTATTCTAATTGATCATCGTTGGTTACGCAGAAATTCACACACATGCAAACCATCACTGCCTCTCCCTTCCCGTCGTAAAATCTGCTCTTTTTTTGGTCGATGGCATCTATAATTTCATGAAATTGTCAATTATAAAGGCTATCAGAAAAAACAATGACTATGTAAATTAACACTAAACTTTAAGTTCTGTTTTTACACCGCTGTGTTGCAAATATTGAGAGAAACGTATGAAGGATTGAAGATTTTTTTTACTTTACTGCAGTTATGGCATAGAAGAGAAACTACAGTGGATTTCACTGATAATTTTTCTTCTCACGTTTTGTTGTGTGGTAACGTATCACAGCGCACCACTAAATCCATTGTCTATGAAAGTTTAAGTAATTCATTGAAACGGAACTAATGTGACCGTATCCAAGCTCTTTGGGAAACAACACTGTCGCATTATATTTGTACCATGCTGTGATTCTACTTCAAGCTAACTGAGTGAATGATGGTTTGTGTGTTTGAGTTGAGCTTAATGAATGAGACACAATACCTGTGAGCAGATAAAGAAAAAATTATACATTCTGATATTAGCGTTCAAACATTCTAAGATTTATATTTTAAGGTTGCAGGAAACCATTAAAAGACGACTGGAGACGCACAGAAGTAGAACAATACAAACGCAGACTTCAGATGGAATACTTACGTAAACTCCAATCACCTGAAAATGGGAATTCCTGAAATACACAGTTGTATGAATGGAAAAGCGGCACCTAGGGCAGCGTTTTGTTATTTAAATAATTGCAAACACAGTTGCAGGGTTCGAAAACGTAGAGCAAGATGAATCAAATTAAGTCTGAAGTTTTATTTCGTTTTGCTGTGCCCAGGTAGTGTATGGGACTTAGAGCTATTCATGGAAGACTAACCACCCTGAAAAGTCAAGAAATCGAAGGCACATTTGAAGTTTACATTAAGAAAAAATACTATTACATAAAAGGAAGAGAAGAATACTCTTAGAGTTTAAAGTGAGCAGAATTTTTTAGTTCCTTGTATGGAAATAAAAATTCATGGGAAGTTCACAGCAATAGACCCGATACACTAATCTCCAGCTGATGATTCTGAGCTATTTCTAGAACAACTAGTCGAATTATTAAAGTGTTCAACAGTTAAACCGTATGAACGAATTTAATTTAAATCTTTAGGGAACAGCTGTTCTACAGATATGCTTCAGTTCCTTGAGATTTGGCATAACCTAACTGTTCCTCAAACAGTTTACAACAAGCGTTTCGGAAACCCGCAGTGCTGCAATTAACAACATTCCTACAGATTTTATTGACCGTACAGCGACATTGTATGAATTTTTGTAGTTAAACTGTGGTGTCACCGCCAGACACCACACTTGCTAGGTGGTAGCTTAAATCGGCCGCGGTCCATTTAGTACATGTCGGACCCGCGTGTCGCCACTGGGTGATCGCAGACCGAGCGCCACCACAAGGCAGGTCTCGAGATACGGACGAGCACTCGCCCCAGTTGTACGGACGACGTTGCTAGCGACAATACGGACGAAGCCTTCCTCTCATTTGCCGAGAGACAGTTAGAATAGCCTTCTGCTAAGTCCATGGCTACGACCTAGCAAGGCATTGAGAGTTATCGTATAAATGTCTCAAGAAGAACGTTGTAAACCAACAAATAAAGTTAAGTATATTCCAAAGCTACGTATTTTCTTTATAGCAGTCATAACGTATCCTGTTCCAGACTTGACGCCCGTCGGCGTGTGTGTACGCGAGTTTTCGGCTCCCTTCTCAGTGTGGCGTAGCTAGCTTGTTACGCTACAACATAAACTGTTAGGCAACTAATTGAGAAAATATGTAAGATAATCCTCAATTACTTTTCTGTATTAATTGCGCACTTTTTATTAAATTACATCTTGCGATCACTCAGGATCATCTTCAAATCTAAAACAAAGTAAAACTAAAAATGCAACATTTAATATTTAATAGTAAGTAGAAAAGGAAAGAATTGTACATAAATTCAGAATTTACCAAAGTAGCTTCGTCAGCAACTGGTGTTATCTGCTCAGAACCACATATCAGAGAAATTTTTGACGAACATTCACAATCGCAAGAAACTTCTTTTTTATGAGGTTACGGTTTCGGTCTGTTTCAGATCGTCTTCAGACCTCCCACAGACTGCGTTGTCTTCTATATCTTTCACATCACTTGCAGCGCCATCTGTGGTTGAAAATTGTAACTACTGTAATTTCGAAAGTTTGTCTGCCTGAAAATGTACTGTTGTCCCAAGCATATTGCAACAAACGGTGTATTTCTATCGCTGCTCGTTTAGTTTTTATTGCCGTTTCAAATATACCGGTCATTTTTGAAACACCCTGTAGGTATATGTATATGTATATATATATATATAGGCTGATTCCTCCTCCCCCCCCCCCCCATGAACCATGGACTTGCCGTTGGTGGGGAGGCTTGCGTGCCTCAGCGATACAGATAGCCGTACGGTATGTGCAACCACAACGGAAGGGTATCTGTTGAGAGACGAGACAAACGTGTGGTTCCTGAAGAGGGGCAGCAGCCTTTTCAGTAGTTGCAGGGGCAACAATCTGGATGATTGACTGATCTGGCCTTGTAACACTAACCAAAACGGCCTTGCTGTGCTGGTACTGCGAGCGGCTGAAAGCAAGGGGAAACTACAGGCGTTATTTTTCCCGAGGGCATGCAGCTTTACGAGAGCTGCATAAAACCAGTCTCTGGACTGAAGACCACATCAACAACAACAACAGGCTGATTCACGAAGATATGCAAATATTTTAATATGTTATCCTACAAGCAAAACTAAAGCAAAAAGTTCATGTAAACATAGGTCCGCCAATGTTTAGTTACGGAGTTACGGCTAATAAAATATTTTGCTTGAAATTTAGCAACTTATGCTAATATGAAGCCATCGAAAAACTGTACGAGGTTAAAGTAAAGCACGTTTTCCATTTATTTTGTTCTTACTGGTCTGGTGAACCTATTAAAAATGTGTGTGAATTCCTAAAGGACCAAACCGCTGAGGTCATCGGTCCCTAGACTTACACACTACTTTAGCTAACTTATGATAAGAACAAAACACACACCCATGTCCGAGAGAATACTCGAGCCTCCGGCGGGAGGCGCAGCACAATTCGTGACAAGGCGTCTCAAACCGCGCGGCCACTCCCCGGAGCAGTGACTCTCACAGAACGTGTCCCAGACGTGTATCTCCAGCAGTTTTTAGACGAAGTTAAGAACGACACTGTGAAACCGAAACGAGCAACAAAATCTTTTCATGCACGTGTAACTAAATACATTGAACTCGATGGATACATTTCTGAACATTTATTGTGAATGTACTGTGAAACTGCATGTACTGTACAACTTCCTTAACACTGAGCTTTGTTTTTCCCGTTGAATATGAATTCACGTGTACTATGCTATTAATAAAAGCACATTATCTGACACATTCATACAGTTTCAGTTAACGTTATTACCACCCTTTTTCCAAAATTAAGTTCTCTACAACTTCTGTTGAAAACTTTGTGTAATTGCCTGGAATTTGAAAAACGAATTGGGCCAAGTAGTAAATAAATAAAAAAAATTACGAAATTACGTCTTTGCTTCTCTGGATGTTCTAGAAAACTACTGCAGATACACGTCTGGGACATGTTTTATTAGACTGACAAGATCAATAACAACAAAATAAGTCGGAATCGTGCTTTACTTTAAGCTCATACAATTTTGCGATGGCTTCGTATTAGCGAAGTTGCTAAATTTCAGGAAATATCTTTTATTAGCCGTAACTAAACATTTGCCGACCTATGTTTACATGAACTTCTTTCTTTAGTTTTACTTGTAGAATAACATATTTTAAGATTTGTGTATCTTCGTGAACCACTCCACTCCCGTAGCTGTAGTCGATAGCTCATGTGCAACACGGTGGGCACGTACCTTTGGTTCATGGCACACTGCCAAAAATATAACAGGACACGAACGCTATCGTAATTTGTAAAGCGAATTTAATTTTCTGCTGATAGTTTCTTTGACAGCTGTTAATAGTTCCTATTCGCTCGAATTTGCAACTCATTTAATAATAACAGAAATCAGCAGTCGTTTTAGCCGTGTCACTAAGCGTTGACAATAGAGATGAAACCAAGCTAACTTTCTTTGTGATTTCTTTTTGCTGGTTCCAGAGTTTCACAATTACGTGGCATCGAATTAACATTTCCAAGATGAAACTGCAGATGAAATCATCTTCTTATGCCCTGTTCCTTGTTTATGCTCTGGAGATCTCCTTCGGTAACGGTGCATTGACTCTTACGAGCAGCTCTAAATCTTTCAAATATTTTTTTCTTCACATGAAGTTTCATTTTGGAGCATGCTTCAAATCTTTTTTCCGTTTATACGATGTGTTTTCAGATATTACGAAACTAAAATGGCTTTATACACTGATTAGGAGTAAGCGTTTCCTCCCGCCTTCGTTTAAGTAAAAACTTTACAGCGTTTTATTTCTTAATCGTTGTTCGAACCACGATTAATGCAGTTGTCTGAGTTATTTCCTGTTTCCTCCAATGTTTTCACAATAGCCAACAAAATGTCATCATCATTCAATGAATGTCCAAGAAAATATGTAATAAATAACACATATGTACGTCTTCAGCAGAAGTAGGTGATTTCATTTGCATTTCAACAAGGTTGAAAACGTTAATTGCAAATGAGATGAACACTACTGATTTTGCCGGCCGGAGTGGCCGAGCGGTTCTAGGCGCTTCCGTCTGGAACCGCGCGACCGCTACGGTCGCAGGTTCGAATCCTGCCTCGGGCATGGATGTGTGTGATGTCCTTAGGTTAGGTAGGTTTAAGTAGTTCTAAGTTCTAGGGGACTGATGACCTCAGATGTTCAGTCCCATAGTGGTCAGAGCCATTTGAACCATTGAACTACTGATTTTCAGGCTTCTTCGGCCTGGTAAATCAGATTACTGTGAAGTGCCTGAATGCATTACATTTTCTTTAATCAGGTGTTCCTGGTGTAAGGAAAATGTTTGTTTCTGTCACCCGTTATATACTTCACATTTTTGTGATGACTCCAGGGCATAAATGAGGAACTATTTCGTTGTTAGACATATGTATTTTAACGTAATAACATAAATTAACCTAAGAACCATGCTACAGGAATTATTACAAATATTTAATGTCCACAGATTAAAGTTTCGATTGCCGAACGTCGTCAGCAAGATGTAAGATGACACACTGCCTTGATTTTCTTTGCTCTGCCAGTCAGTTGTGTAACAGTTACATCTGCTACAGTTTCACTGTCGACATGAACTTCATGTTATTCAAAAAATTATAGATTTGGTACATTTTCAATACTCTCTGAGTCCTCAAAGTTCATGTGTGTGCACTTTAGACTTGTCACGGCTGCTTCTACTTATTCGGCGATTTGCTGCCAACCAGGAAGGGCTGTACAAACTGCTGTTATAAGTAGTTGTTTGTGCCGCAAAAATGAGTAACTTCACCATCTTTTTTAAAAAAATGCAGTGTGTCTTACCAGATAGAATTTTGACAGGCCATTTCTTGAGATGTTGTGACCTCCCCATAAGATTTGTTTCTGTCTGAAATTCAGCCCAAATTTACCTCCCACTCTATAAAAATTCACGTATTACCAAAACCATGTACCCACAAACAGTTATCGAACTTAAACTCTTATGCTAACCTTTGACTAAACATAACCTAATATGAACTGAACTTTAAGTGATCTGAATGCAACTTGTCTTTATATTAAATGCACAACTGAAATAAAACAATTATCTGGCCATAATCAAAAATTCCACTTACCAACACTGTTACAGATTTCTCAAAGGCACAACAGCAAAATACTCCAACACAAAGATTTTAGGATGAAGCACGTATTCAAAAAGACAGAATAAAGCTCCGCGTGTTCTTCACACGTAAAATTGGCAACAATACTATGCTTAACAAAGTGAACAATGATTTGAAGAGGGTACAATGTTAACAGAGAACTTCTATGGAAACCAAACAGCTTAATCAATTAATATGTTAATGCATGACTCACGGAAGTGGGAGTGGTCTTTCTTTCACTTCTGAGCGAGTTACCTGGCTGACACTAATTAGTCTGACAAACTAGGTGCGCACTGCTGCAGTCTTACCTAAAACTTCTTCTCTTCATAAATAACGACATTATTCAAAATATACAGTCTCTTCACTTTCTAATATATACAAGTCATTCATCCTTGCTGTCATTTACAATCAATCTTTCTTCATCTAACAGGTACAGTCACAAGTCAACACAGCACTACTCGATACGTCCATCACCTACCACACGTCAACCAAGAATATATGAGACTGTGCAGAGGCAAAGAATGTGCCAGGACAAGACCAAAGATTTTTAACAGTAACGTAACTTGCTCCCTCTATGACGTTCACATCGATGACACATAAAAACCAAAATGACATGACCACCTTACAATGCATTCTTCCTGTGTGAAAAATATCAGTATAAGTTTTGACATATCGTATTGGGCCATTCATTCCCTTGTAAGCCCTAAATCGTGAGCATTCATTATTATTATTATTATTATTATTAATAATAATGTTATTATAACGACTTAGCCTTACTAGCGGATGATGAGATAACAGTAATCGAACAGGTTGAAACTCTTAAAGAATGTTCATGGTAAATGGGTATGTAAATATCTTTCTTATAGTCTGAGTTCATTGCCACAAAAACTGGAATCCAAAACTTGACTACAAAATACGGTAATATCAATAGAGTCCCATATTTTAAATACTTAGGTGAAGCCCTTGAACCTACGGGGCGAGAGAAAACAGCACAAAACAATCGCCACCAAAAACTGAATAGAGCTTATGGAAGAAACTACAGGGTGTACAATGAAAAATGCTTGTCCAAAAGCACTACAATTGGGCACTATAATACAGTATTAAAGCCTTAAGTCCTGTATGCCAGTGAAACACTGACAGTCAACATAACAGGTGACCTAGAAAACTTATTAAAGGAAGAATGTAAAATTATCAGAAAGATACTAGGCCCAAAGAAAGCAGAAGAGGGCTATAGACTACAATCTCGTCAAACAACTGAGAACTTGTCCAACCTTGCGGCAGACAATAGAAAAAGGCAATTTAAGTTTTATGGACACGTCTGTAGGCTTCCCGAAGAAGACTTACGCACAAAATTCTTAAATACATAGAAGGACTTAAAACTATACCCTGTGTAACATCACAGATTAAGGGTCGACCTGTGTCAGCAATCGAACAACTTGCATACGGGCAGCTAGACGCCGCCGCGAGCGCAACCGTATATAAGTGCCGACGGAGTTCGGCCGGCTCTCATTTTGTTGGCATCTCATTTTTGCCTATTCTCTTATTTGCTTAGTTGCTTAGCTCTTATTCGTTTATGGCTCGTGTTATTGTGCTCTCTTTCAGCCATTCTGATTGTTTTGATTTACTCCCAATTGAGAAGTGCTCATTTTGGCATTTCACTTTTGCATATTTCTCATTTTGCTAATAACATGCTCCTTAGCTTTTTACAGTTGAATTGATTAACATAGTCTCATGTACTGTTTGTTCATTTCAGCCTGTTCATATTTTAATGTTCTTTAAATACTGTAGTAATTATCGGAAGCATTTCTTCCCTTAAACTTGTGTAAAGTATTCTCGATGTAGAATTTATTCTGTGACACAGGTATAAGGTTTTGAATATAAATTATATACGAAACTGTGCTTTAAAAGGAATTTATTTTTTCGGTTTGTACTACATCAGACGACAATTTTGTGATATGAGGGAGAAACTTGAGGGGCGAACCCATGGAAATAGTCTTAAGTGATCCCTTTTAAAAACTAAAATTTGTGTGACATTGAAAGACGTGATACTGTAGGCACCGAATATATAAAATCATACGTCACACCTGGATACAAGAGGTCAAAAAGGCCCTACAAAAAGCACAGATACATTACTCAGATGTTTCGGGCAGAAAGGTTTTTAAGCAGAAAGTTGACAGATGGAAAGTTAAGTCAGAGGACGGAGCTCCGAAGAATGCAGGAACAGAATGGACAGAGGAAAGGAAGAGGGCCTATGCAGAAAAAATGAGAGAAAAAATAAGAGCAGTGTGTAAAAAAAGGAAAAAGAATCAAAGAAGCTTTGCGTGACCCAACAATGCACATAATGCACATAATAATAATATTAACAATAATAATGTTATTATAACGTTGTATGTAAATTGTACATAGACGTCAACTGGCTACTAGGCTTGATACACCCCTTCCACAGTGAATAATTTTCGACTGGCTTTAGTTAACCTTTAATGTTGAGACCGATAACGTTATTTGAAATACAGAGCGAGTGGTGACGGATGTTTGCAAGTAGACATAGGGAATGCGGACCCACGCGCAAAATATCCTCCCCGCAATGGAGCTCTACAGTACGTAGCAGCACTTCCGGACCGGCAGGATTCTTTCCATTTCCTGCAGCCCCGCGGGAGAAACGTTCATTGCCACCGAGGGGTCCGCACAGCCCACGGGCGCACTCGCCCGGTGAAGCAAAAGCGCCGCAGAGGCGGCTCGCCGGGGAGTGAGTTTCGCCTCTCCGGTTTTTTGCGGACGTGAATGCGGCCGGCGCGAGCCGAGCCGGGGCGCTGGCGCGGTATAGAGCGGACGTGACGGCGCGTCGGGTGGCGGGCCAGAGAGCGGTGTGGCGAGGTGCGGTGAGGGGGGCGCCGCAGCAGCAGCAGCAGCAGCCTCGCGAATCGATAATCGGCGGTCGACCGGTCGCTCAGGTCGACGCGGGCCGCCGCCGCCGGCGCACTCAGCCATGGCCACGCACATCCACGCACACAGCTCGCAGCGACGCACTTTCACCCACTGGCTAGCCTCTCTGCACTATTACCGTCACGCGCCGAAGCAGAAACGCGGCAACAGAAAACGTGGATGGCATCTCTGGGTCCGCCGTACGGTCGATTCGACAAAAATCTGCCGTTACATTCACCGAGCGAAGTGGCCGAGGCACTGGCCAAGACGCTGAACTCGTATTCCGTGGGGAGACCGTTTTCAAGTCACCCTTTCCATGCGGACAGTACCATTTGGGTAATCTCATCATGGCAATTACCACAAACAAATAGCTTCATTATTTCGTGGCGGTGTAACCGAGAAAAAAACTTAGAAAAGGTTTAAAATTTTGTTTAACCGAGAAAAAAAACTTAGAAAAGGTTTAAAATTTTGTTTAAAATTTTTGGGATTCGCTAACTGCTCTCATTCTGAAATACTGGATTAGTATATAATCTGAGTAATTTGCGCGCAGTGAAATGGTTCAAATGGCTCTGAGCACTATGGGACTTAACATCTGAGGTCATCAGTCCCCTAGAATTTAGAAGAACTTAAACCTAATTAACCTAAAGACATAATACACATCCATGCCTTGAGGCAGGATTCGAACTTGCGACCGTAGCAGTCGTGCGGTTCAGGACTGAAGCGACTAGAACTGCTCGGCCGGCACGCGCAATGAGTTTCACTCTTTCGAGACATATACAGGGTCATTCACGAAGACTTGCAAATATTTTAATATGTTATTCTACAAGTCAAACTAAAGAAAAATGCTCATGTAATCACAGGTTCGCAAATGTTTAGTTACGGCTAACAAAAGATATTGCCTGAAATTTAGCAGCTTCGCTAATATGAAGCCATCGCAAAACTGTATGAGGTTAAAGTGAAGCACGATTTCCATTTATTTTGTTGTTACTGTCCTGGTGAATGTAATAAAACGTCCCAGACGTCTATCTACAGTAGTTTTCCAGAAAACCCAGAGAAGCAAAGATATTATACAAGTAAGTTTGTGTATTTTTTCATTAAGAACGCAGAAGCGTTTATGTCATTGTCGGCAACCGTTAGTGAGTTGTTTCTGACGTTTCCTAACCTTGAAACGAGCTACCTTTCTGTATTGTTCAGTGAAAGAACTTAATAAGAGCAATGTATTTAAGTGAAACCACGTAGTAATTCTTGTAGTTTGTAGATTATTTATGAAATAGAGATGCCTTTCAAATTTACGACAGAGGAAAACGCCGATATGGTGTCTATTTATGCCAAATGTGATGATACGTAAATTTCATCATCATTGTAGATCATATTCAGTCAGGCACAGTGAGTGTCATAGCGCATTTACGAGAATGATATCAGTATAAGTTCAGATGTTTAATGCGAGTGAAATACATTTTGAAAGTGCTACGATGTGATGTCAAACAGATTTAATAGATAAAGTAACATAAATGTTACGTAATTACGATAATGGTTCTGGAACAGCAATTGCATTCTAAACTAACACAGATTCATAACATTTAGGGCTGATACTTAACCCCAAGCCACTTTGTTGCAGAGTGAGACAGCGTACGTAAGTTTTATGGAGAACAGATTTCTTTCTCGCAGTCGCATTGTTTGATCTGCCGGATGCTCCGGATTTCACATCGTTCACGTATTTCCATTTCAAACAAGATTAAGATATTTTCAGTCAACATTTCTCAATTACTCAGCTTTGCACATTTCACTAACTTCACAATTATACTAGCATTAAAACACACATTAAAAGATGCTTTCACCCCTTATACTTTAGGCTTGCACAATACGTTACCTGCAATTTATAAGAAAAATACTGACATCGTACTGTGAGCTAAGCAACAAAGACGTCACATTAGGGCGTGTGTAGTCGAAAACAGACAGCTGCGTCTCTTCTCTGAGTTCATCGTAGCGCAGATGACCATCATTTCAGCACTCGACAACAGTTTCTAGCTATGTCAGGGAGAGCCCTAGAAAACATGTTTTCGTCCGTTTTATTTGCATACCAGGACGCACTCGAACAGAAATTGAGTACTTTTACTACTACTTCCAGCTCGCATTCGAAGAGAAATGGTGTAATGTTAGTGCGATTTCTGACTCGCATTGTAAGAAAACGGCATAATTTCAGTACAGTATTTATAATGCCCCGTAGTACATGAGCACATAATAACCAGCCACCACCGGTCTTGTCTCTATAATACCACGGCCTGCACTAACAATGGATTGCACTGGCGTTGAGGAATTGGTACCCCACCGCATGACAGAATTCGTCAAGCAAACGAACAACATACGCAGTGAAGCAGCAAGTTTCCAAATGTTGCGACCCTCATATTTATGGCCAGCGATTTACATCGATCCAGAAGGCCAAATTTACGGAAACGTCGAAACATGCTACAAAGGAGAGGACACATTAAGACAGTCATCAGCAAGAGGCTATAAACAGTGAAAGTGTAAGCTGGCTCTATAAGGAGAAGTGGCAAGAGTTTTGTAATCTTTGGTTCGGGAGCTTAGTTCCTGGGTACATGCGTGGAAGAGATCTCTTTGGGTTTAATGCTGTTTCGACTTAATGACATCACTTGTCTGTCTGTTTTGTTTGTTGTCGGGTGCGAGATTGCTGTGGTTTGGAATTTTGTCAGTACTGGTGGCGAAAATTTTAGTTTCGAAATGCCGTTCTTTTCATCTTGAAATCCACCAACGTGTTCGTATTTGTTGCGATCACAACACGGCTAGGGAAGGTTTTTAATTCGTCAGTCATGGTATAGGAATTCTATACTTGGTGGACAGAACATTTTTGGGTCGTTATTTCGTGATTACCATACATTAAGGCAGGAAATTGTTATATCACTTTGTAATTGTTTCAATGTACTGAATGCAGCAATACAATTTTTCTAAAAATGTTTGATACGTGAGTATTCTGTTACACATTCATGCGCAAGTAATTGTTAGTAACAATAGCGTTTATTATAGTCTTGCTCATATTTTTAAGTACTGAACCTGTTAACCGTTCATGCTTTTCAGTTACAATATAGCAGCTTGTCTCAAATATAAGTTTCGGTTTACTTAATCCCAGACGTTGGCAACGGCCTTGCCGCAGTGGTTACACCGGTTCCCGTGAGATCACCGAAGTTCAGCGCTTCCGGCACTTGGATGGGTGACCATTCAGGCCGCCATGCGCTGTTGCCATTTTTCTGGGTGCATTCAGCCTCGTGATGCTAATTGAGGAGCTACTCGACCGAATAGTAGCGGCTTCGGTCAAGAATACCATCATAACGACCGAGAGAGCGGTGTGCTGACCCCACGCGCCTCCTAGCCGCATCCTCCAATGAGGATGACACGGCGGTCGGATGGTCCCGGTACGCCAGTCGCAACCTGAAGACGGAGTGTTTTTTTTCAATCCCAGACATTCTTATTCCCGTTTGATGATTGAAACCCTGATAAGTACTGGTATGCTCACACTCCCTGCAGCACTGCGTGATTTGTAGCGTGTTCACACGCATTATGTATTGCGTGATTTATTTAAGGGATTTTAGCAACAGCCGCTTGAGTTATTTACAGATGCAGCAGAGTGTTTTACTGCAAGAAGAGTGGCGGAACAGCGATGAGCACGGCTATCTTTGTTGCGCAAGTAAGACATAACAATGGCGCTATGAGAAATATTCAAAGTAATCAGGGAATAGTGAACATTTATACATTGCTGGACAGATTCAAATTGATATCTGTGACTGTTCATGGTTGAGCTACACGTTAGTTAATATTACGATCTTGATTCTTGGACAATTATCAGTAACTGATGCTACGTCAAACGTCCTGTTGTACTGATAATTGTTTTTTGAGAATATTCTGTGTCGTTATGCAGAGTAATACAGCTGCCCCTACAGTGTCGTGTTATGCAACCCGCTATGTTAATGCTGGCCTCCATAAACCACGCGTTCGTATTCTTTTGCTTCATACGCGCAAACTATAAGTACTGCAGAAAAAATGAAAAGGACCTTTTTGTAGGAAACTGAATGTATTTAAATTTTTTAATGGCATACGTTTTCGCTAGACGCGGTAGTTTTCGAATCATTCAGGAAAAACGTACAAAAATAAGCTTCAAACGCACCCCCACTTCCACACTCAGCCTCCACCGGTCAAGACGTCTAGTACGTAGTTCATAGCACTCCATCCTGTCACGGTACAAATTTTAGCGACTGCACGAATTGTTTCCCACACTCGATTACCACCGGTTTAGTCAAATTGTAAAATTGAGGTGTTTGTAAAATTTGCCCAACAGTTTTGCGAATTTAACAGCGTAAAATAAACTATTACGTCGTTGTATTTGTCAAGCTTTTGACTACAGAACTACTGTGTTTTTGAGGGTTAAGTCTGGATCGAACTGTCTACATAATTAGTTTTAGTGGAAAGTTTACAAAACTCGTCTTTCGCTCCGTACCCGCGCGGACACGATTAAATTAATAATAAAAATTGAAACAAATCAGCCCTCGGTCACAATTATTTTTAAGTGTTATTGACTAGGTTTCAATACTTCTAACAGTGCCTTCAGCTGAATTAAAACAATTAAAATGGCCTAAAACAAATTTATAGGAAAAGACATTTTTTATACAAAAAGTACTGACTAACAATAAAAGGCAGAGGCAGTACTTGAATGTCACATATAAAGTAATTAACAGGCCAGAAGGGCCTTAGGCACAAAATTTATGAAAAGGAATGCGTGAAAGTGAGCCACTATGGGCTGCTCATACCTGTAGAGCCACAGGTTGCAACGGATTGAGGCGCTCGCGTCAACAAGTGCGGGTAGGTGAACTTGACATTGCATTGAGAGGGTCGTCTAGTAGCCACAGGTACAACTTTGTTTCTTAACATTCAAGTGTAGACAGACGAAAATTATAATGAATATTGTTCAGTACATAATGTAAAAAGTAATATTTTGTTTAACAGCGACAGATAAAGTAATATTTTGTCTGCATCAGAGCTTAGCAGTACAATTTGAAGAATGAGAACGTCATTATAGAAAATACAGGAAGGGCTGAATGACTCAGCTTGCAGAAAGCGATATAACATGAAATACAGCAAATCAATCATTTAATAAATGAAAAATTATGAGTTAAATTAGATGGAAAACAACCATTTCGGTAAGCTGCACAGGGAGACCCGCAATTAAATGTTAAGTAACGGCTTTATACCGCTGAAGAAATTTTTATTACGGAACTGCAGCTGTTCATGGAGAATGAGTGTATCACTTCGAGAAAAATGTTTAAAAATCTCTAATTCTTCCAGAATGTCTAATTTAGGTCCTTTTTTCTCAGTGTGCAAAATGTTGATATCGCAAACAGCTTTAGGAGCGTGACCTGTAATAAGAAGATGGTCGGCAAAAGACGAATTTTGTGGGCTAGTGCCATTTTTTCTTAAAAGTTGTTCTATATATAAGGTTGCAAAGGCACGTCCTGTTTGTCCATGTATGTCCATGTAGTAAGAAGAGCAGGTGTCGCAGACAATCTTATAGACGCCAGAACTTTCTAAAGGGAAACGAATCGATTTTAAATTATGAATGAGGATGTTTTCAAATTGTTATTGGTAGAAGATACAACGTTGCAGTTGTATTTACTACGAAGAAGGCGCTGGATCTGATAGGAGATGGGCCCCACGAAAGGGATAGAGAAATATTTTTTTGGGTTGGATTCAATGATAAAAGTGCCGAGTGTAGTAACTCTTTTAGTAGTTTTCTTTTTAAGGATGTCATCTACTATGCTAGCTTTATGCTCGTTATTATTTTGAGTAAATTTCTTTCGAAGGTGGAATGGAAGTAGCTCGATGAATAGCAGAATGAAAGAAGGCGTTTTTATGAGACCGTGAATGAATGGAGGACGCAGGTATGATCTGATCAGTATGTGTTTCTTTACGAAAAATATAGAATGAGATTTTATTATCTACTATTGTAAGCGTTAAGTCAAGAAAGTTTAATTGGCGGGCCTCGTTTTCAAGTTCGATGGTGAAAGATATTTTCTCATGAAGATCGTCGAAGAGAGTAAAAATACGGTCAATGCCATCAGCAGGTCCCTTGTAGATGATTAAAATATCGTCAACGTATCTTAAATAGGCGAGAACGCCTAGTGATGTAGCCGAAAACAGTTAAAAAAACTTTTCTTCTAGATATCAGCAAGGATACCAGCTAAGGGATTTCCCATAGCGAGACCGTCGGATTGCTGGTACAATTGTTCATTAAATTCAAAATAGTTCTACTTGACTACACCTGGGTTGTTTCAATTTTAATTTATAAACGGCCACTGAACCAAGCAGCCATGTTTGATACTTGGCGATTCTTGCCTGCTTAAGTATCCAAGGATGATTCTAAATATAAAGATTTAAAACTTTGTAAATTAGTAGTGTTTACGAAGTAGCCGACTGTGCTGGTATTGTAACGGCCGAGTGAATAGAGACCAAAGAAGGTCCAATATTGTGAATAGTTTTTCTAGTCGGAAATTGTTGTACAGTGATAGGAGGGAGTGTCACAAAAAACATACTAGAAATCCTGACTGGTAAGGGATGAGTTTGGGGGGAGGAGGTGAGTCTGAAGGCCACTTCTGTGCTTTTTTTTGTTGAATAACTCGAAAACAACGGTCTCTAGCGAACATAAAACGTATGCGGTTGGCGCGGCTGAATCTTTTTGTATACAGGGTGTTACAAAAAGGTACGGCGAAACTGTCAGGAAACATTCCTCACACACAAATAAAGAAAAGATGTTATGTGGACATGTGTCCGGAAACGCTTAATTTCCATGTTAGAGCTCATTTAGTTTCTTCCACCTACCCTCAATGGAGCACGTTATCACGATTTCATACGGGATACTCTACCTGTGCTGCTAGAACATGTGCCTTTACAAGTACGACACAACATGTGGTTCATGCACGATGAAGCTCCTGCACATTTCAGTCGAAGTGTTCGTACGCTTCTCAACAACAGATTCGGTGACCGATGGATTGGTAGAGGCGGACCATTTCCATGGCCTCCACGCTCTCCTGACCTCAACCCTTTTGACTTTCATTTATGGGGGCATTTGAAAGCTCTTGTCTACCCAACCCCGGTATCAAATGTAGAGACTTTTCGTGCTCGTATTGTGGACGGCTGTGATGCAATACGCCATTCTCCAGGGCTGCATCAGCGGATCAGGGATTCCATGCGACGGAGGGTGGATGCATGTATCCTCGCTAACGGAGGACATATTGAACATTTCCTGTAACAAAGTGTTTGAAGTCGCGCTGGTACGTTCTGTTGCTGTGTGTTTCCATTCCATGATTAATGTGATTTGAATAGAAGTAATAAAATGAGCGCTAAGATGGAAAGTAAGCGTTTCCGGACACATGTCCACATAACATATTTTCTTTTTTTGTGTGTGAGGAATGTTTCCTGAAAGTTTGGCCGTACCTTTTTGTAACACCTTGTATTCGTAGTGTTCCACAGGCACGTTTCTCATTCAGAAAGTAGTAGAGCTATATAATGTTCGTGTCACAGTGTTCTGGCCATACATCTTGAAGATTACTCAGGAACTTAAGGTTGAACCTACGTTCGGAATGTTACGCTGGAACATTACGCAATGAGAGTATTACACTAGAATGTAACACAATTAGGTGCAAAAAACTAGTAAGGTTAAAAAATTAACGCGCTTCTAAGCTTCCTGTGGGAATAAAATGTCCTCACCAAACTGGTCACACGCTTCGAGAAATTCCCAGGAGAGGATTCTGTCCAAAAATATAAGAGCTATTTAGGTAGACGTCACTACCAAAAACTACCAAAACCTACCAAATCTCGCTAAAAAATGCGAGGTGCATTCAAGTTCTAAGGCCTCCGATTTTTTTCTCCAGACTGGAAAGAGATAGAAAGATGCGCATTGTTTTAAAATGAGGCCGCGTTCATTGTCAATACGTCCCAGAGATGGCAGCACCGTACGGCAGATGGAATTTTACCGCCAGCGGCGAGAATGAGAACTGTTTTAAATACTTAAAATGGCGACGTTTTCCTTACTTGAACAGCATGCAATCATTCGTTTTCTGAATTTGTGTGGTGTGAAACCAATTGAAATTGATCGACAGTTGAAGGAGACATGTGGTGATGGAGCTATCGATGTGTCGAAAGTGCGTTCGTGGGTGCAACAGTTTAATGAAGGCAGAACATCGTGTGACAACAAACCAAAACAACCTCGGGCTCGCACAAGCCGGTCTGACGACATGATCGAGAAAGTGGAGAGAATTGTTTTGGGGGATCGCTGAATGACTGTTGAACAGATCGCCTCCAGAGTTGGCATTTCTGTGGGTTCTGTACACACAATCCTGCATGACGACCTGAAAATGCGAAAAGTGTCATCCAGGTGGGTGCCACGAATGCTGACGGACGACCACACGGCTGCTCGTGTGGCATGTTGCCAAGCAATGTTGACGCGCAACGACAGCATGAATGGGACTTTCTTTTCGTTGGTTGTGACAATGGATGAGACGTGGACGGCATTTTTCAATCCAGAAACAAAGCGCCAGTCAGCTCAATGGAAGCACATAGATTCACCGCCACCAAAAAAATTTCGGGTAACCGCCAGTGCTGAAAAAATGATGGTGTCCATGTTCTGGGACAACGAGGGCGTAATCCTTAGCCATTGCGTTCCAAAGGGCACTACGGTAACAGGTGCATCCTACGAAAATGTTTTGAAGAACAAATTCCTTCCTGCACTGCAACAAAAACGTCCGGGAAGGGCTGCACGTGTGCTATTTCACCAAGACAACGCACCCGCACATCGAGCTAACGTTACGCAACAGTTTCTTCGTGATAACAACTTTGAAGTGATTCCTCATGCTCCCTACTCACCTGACCTGGCCCCTAGTGACTTTTGGCTTTTTCCAACAATGAAAGACACTCTACGTGGCCGCACATTCACCAGCCGTGCTGCTATTGCCTCAGCGATTTTCCAGTGGTCAAAACAGACTCCTAAAGAAGCCTTCGCCGCTGCCATGGAATCATGGCGTCAGCGTTGTGAAAAATGTGTACGTCTGCAGGGCGATTACGTCGAGAAGTAACGCCAGTTTCGTCGATTTCGGGTGTGTAGTTTATTAGAAAAAAAAAATCGGAGGCCTTAGAACTTTACTGCACCTCGTATGTAAAATCGAATTGACCAGCTCATCTTTACGCGAATTGTGAATACAGGATACGTGTATCCACGTAAGAAAACTACATTTGGACATGGGTAACGAAACAGGTATAAATACGTGAAATCACCATAAATACGATAGATGTGAACCAACGTTTGCTGACAGACCGTAAATTTTTCCTTTACCCTTAATGCAGTGTCTCTGCCTGGGCTGTCTACATTTGACGTTTACTAACTTTTTGTCATTACACAATCAGTATCTGACGGAACATGGCTGTTGGGAAAAACCAAGTAAAAAAAATTTGATTCCGTAGTGTTTTGGCACTACATATGAGAGTGCTATAGAAAGTATATGAAAATACATAAAACTGCTACCAGTCACTTTTCGTTTCATCGATATATATTCATTCCATGAACCGGTTTCCGAACCGTTTCGGCTCATCTTCAGATGGTTTTCCAAAAGTTACATAGCTATTTCAAGCATAATGGTGGATGCTGACTGTGTGACAAGAAAATGTAACATGCTTCAATGCATCGCCATGAGTACTGTTTATCTGTCGATTTGGATCCAAAATTTAGCGTACTGCGAGTGAATGGGCTGCTTTTGTTGCTAGTATCCAACCGTCTGCTTTCATCTGATGGCCAGTTAGTACCACATCACTCACTTTTACAATTACGTATTCCATGGCTTCGTGAACAAGCGAAACTGCAGAATTTTGTGTACAGAAAACCCTCAAGTGATTATGGGAAACATTTACGCGCACAACGACTGACAGACTTGTGTGGCGTTTGACCCTGAGGGCGATATAGGACAGCACTTCTTCGGAGATGGCACTGGAAACGCATTATCAGTGCTCTGCGAAACTAAAGTTATATGTTAAGAGAATTTTTGTCGTTTGAACTGGATCGTGCAAGCGTTGAAGAGGTTTGATTTCAACAAGCTGGTGCAACCTGGGAAACACCGACTGCAACAATAGCCCTGCTACGTGAGAGGTTTCCTGGCCGGGTGATTTATCGCAGCGGTGATGTGAATTTTCAACCCAGATACAGTGATTTAACTCCACGCGTTTTCCGTCTGTGTAGATATTTGAGATCTCAGGTGTACGCCAGCAAACCACGATCACTTCCAGAGCGTGTAATTTCAGAGCTAGACGTGCAAGTACGGCGTGAAGTTATGGAAAATTTCATCGACAGAATGAGAGTGTGCCTGCAGAGTTGTGGACGGCATTTGAGTAATACCGTATTTCAAATAAAATCACAGGAAGTGTGCAGTGTAAGTTCATCCGAACAGGTCTCGGAAGGCCCTACAGTGTACACTGATCACCATGTCATCTTGAGCTCTTAAGCGTCACAACTAATAGAAATTCGCTTGGCAAAAAAAATTGTAAGTAAACCCTTTGAAATATTGTTATTTCCGCTGAGTGAGACAATAGGAAGCATCCCTCTGATGTGATCGGACGTATTTTTGTATTTTGTGCGAACAACGTAATTTCGGCTTCGTTAATGTGAAAAATAAAAAGATTGTATGATATACTAAAACGTGACAAAATATATTAACGTAACAACAACAATTCTGCAACAATAATCTTCGAATTTATTTAGAGCAATTCAACCATGATAACCTAAAATGTCAGGATTTTAGCTTCAAGAATCAAACCCCTAGACAAGAAGAACTGGAGCCAACTCTACGTGAGAAGGTAAGTAAACTAGAAAGTTTGTTGTAATCTTCGCTCCTCTCAAATCGTCATAAGAGACTAATGTGGGTGAAAGCTGCAAGTGAGAAGGAGGGGGTAGATTACAACCTACTGTATAGGTCTTTGGTTACCCAATTAAAATAGATAAACACAAGCACGATTTTAATTGACATTGCAGTTTTTCATATATATGAGACAGTATTGATACATTTAGTAGTGTTTCCGTATCTAGTCGTCTGTAACAGTACTGTTGTTATTATTTCCGAATAATTTAACGTCTCGAGTATTTAATAGTTTGAGGAGGAGTTGTTGCTACTATTTTCGATTATTTCAACTCTCCAGAACTGATTTTGACTTTTTAGCCAGTATGTGAATATTTCGAAATTAATGCAACTAACATACTTAGTGTTTTTCGCCTTCAACGATGAAGGTTTAACACACTTAAAGTCAAATATTTAACACATTAACGCTTTTTTGTAGTAATCATACGTCTGAAGTTTTTTTTTTTAAAGATGGTGGATCAATTATTTAAAGAATCGAGAGTGGGAAGTGACTGGCCCTCTTGTTACACGTGTTTTAGAACTTCTAGTGTGGGCGCGCCTCTGCCGTGTTTGCTCTAGCGCTCCTCGCGGCACCAGGTAATCTGTTTCTCACTGCCACAGCAGTGTCCCATTCTACCTGTCGCATCTACTGTCAAGAGTCTTCCACAGAATTCTTTTTGCACCTATTCTCCTCATTAGCTCTTCATTTCGTAATTTACATGTCCACTTATAGTTTTCGATACTCCGACACTGCCGCAGTTCAGACACATCCAGCTTCCTCTTATCAGGTTTCGAAATGGCCCACGTTTCACTTCCGCACAGCACTGAGTGGCAGGAACTGGTTCCTCAGTTCCGTAACAATATCTGATACCATCAGAACGCTTTCATTGAGAGGCTTTATACTCACTCACCTGTGCTGCTCTACTTCCGACATCTTCCTTACTTGAGTCATCGGGTGCAAATTCACTTCCTAGAAAGGAGAGTTCTGCGACTTGTTACCCCGCTGTGTTGTTCCACATTTGGATGCTATGCAGTTGTTATTCTCTTTTCTACTATTCTTCATCAACTTCGACTTTATTTCGTTTATTCTTAAGCCATGTTCTGTGTTGTTTGTTTCTTTCACCGGGTGTTCCAAATCTTCCTTACATCTGGGCCGATGGACGTCGTGATCTTAGCAGTAGTACTAGTAGTCGAGTAGCAGTTTTATTCAGCCGGAGATTATATTTGTTAAGATATTGGGTGACTTTGTGTTATAATTTAAGAACAAAAAACATAATTCATTTTTACATAGTTACACGTCTAGTCTGACAAGGACTGAACAGGTGGTCACTAGCCGCCTTATAGTAGGAACCTCCCCAGAATTTGCCTGAAATAATTTGGGGAAAACATTATCATGAAAGGAAGGTATAAGATGAACATCAACAAAAGCAAAACGAGGATAATGGAATGTAGTCGAATTAAATCGGGTGATGCTGAGGGAATTACATTAGGAAATGAGACACTTAAAGCAGTAAAGGAGTTTTGCCATTTGGGGATCAAAATAGCTGATGATGGTCGAAGTAGAGAGGATATAAAATGTAGACTGGCAATGGCAAGGAAAGCGTTTCTGAAGAAGAGAAATTTGTTAACATAGCGTATAGATTTAAGTGTCAGGAAGTCGTTTCTGAAAGTATTTGTATGGAGTGTAGCCATGTATGGAAGTGAAACATGGACGGTAAATACTTTGGACAAGAAGAGAATGGAAGCTTTCGAAATGTGGTGCTGCAGAAGAATGCTAAAGATTAGATGGGTAAATCACATAACTAATGAGGAGGTATTCAATAAAATTGGGGAGAAGAGGAGTTTGTGGCACAACTTGACTAGAAGAAGGGATCGGTTGGTAGGACATGTTCTAAGGCATCAAGGGATCACCAATGTAGCATTGGAGGGCGGCGTGAAGGGTAAAAATCGTAGAGATGAATACACTAAGCAGATTCAGAAGGATGTAAGCTGCAGTACGTACTGGAAGATGAAGCAGCTTGCACAGGATAGAGTAGTATGGAGAGCTGCATCAAAGCAGTCTCATGACTCAAGACCACAACAACACAACAACAATTTGGGGAAAACACGAAAAACCTTTCACAGCCTTTACCTTTCCAATTGCAAGAACAGTTAATTAAAAGTACGTTAGCGTTGTACGATTTCTCTCTAAAGTACGGTACTGTTTAGCTCACACATCCTTCAATTGAAATTATTTCATAATGTTAAAAACTAGCAGTGCTCTGGTCATTCACTCTCAACACCGTCGCTGCACACATTGCACATCATTCACAATCTATCGGCCGACATTAGGATATGACGATGATGTTTGATTTACGTTTTACGTACTGCAACTTACTATTTGAGTACCTGAAATCCTGAGTCGACGTTCCTAAACTGAGGGAGGTACACTGTATGATCAAAAGTATCCGAACACTTGGCTGAAAATGACTTCAAGTTCGTGGCGCCTTCCATCGGTAATGCTGGAATTCAATATGGTATTGGCCCACCCTTAGCCTTGATGATAGCTTCCACTCTCGGAGGCATACATTCAGTCAGGTGCTAGAAGGTTTCTTGGGGAATGGCAGCCCATTCTTCACGGAGTGCTGCACTGAGAAGAGGTATCGATGTCGGTCGGTGAAGCCTGGCACGAAGTCGGCGTTCCAAAATTTCCCAAAGGTATTCTATTGAATTCAGTTCAGGACTCTGTGCAGGCCAGTCCATTACAGGGATGTTACTGTCGTGTAACCACTCCGCCACAGGTTGTGCATTATGAACAGGTGCTCGATCGTGTTGAAAGATGCAATCGCCATTCCCGAATTGCTCTTCAACAGTGGGAAGCAAGAAGCTGCTTAAAACATCAATGTAGGCCTGTGCTGAGATAGTGCCACGCAAAACAACACGGGGTGCAACCTCTCTCCATGAAAAACACAACCACACAATAACAGAATGACCTCCGAATTTTACTGTTGGCACTACACGTGATGGCAGATGACGTTCACCGGGAATTCGCCATACCCACATCCTGCCATCGGATCGTCACATTGTGTACCGTGTTCGTCACTCCACTCAACGTTTTTCCAAGCTTCAAGCGTCCAGTGTTTACGCTCCTTACATCAAGCGAGGCGTCGTTTGCCATTTACCGGCGTGATGTGCGGCTTATGAGCAGCCGCTCGACCATGAAATCCAAGTTTTCTCACCTCCCGCCTAACTGTCGTAGTACTTTCATTGCATCTTGATGCAGTTTGTAATTTCTGTGTGATGGTCTGGATAGATGTCTGCCTATTACACATTACGAACCTCTCCAACTGTAGGCGGTTTCTGTCAGTCAAGCCGGCCGAAGTGGCCGTGCGATTAAAGGCGCTGCAGTCTGGAACCGCGAGACCGCTACGGTCGCAGGTTCGAATCCTGCCTCGGGCATGGATGTTTGTGATGTCCTTAGGTTGGTTAGGTTTAACTAGTTCTAAGTTCTAGGGGACTAATGACCTCAGCAGTTGAGTCCCATAGTGCTCAGAGCCATTTGAACCATTTTTTTTTCTGTCAGTCAAAAGACGAAGTCGACCTGTACACTTTTGTGCTGTACGTGTCCCTTCACGTTTCCACTTCAGTATCATTTCGGAAACAGTGGATTTAGGGATGTTTAGGAGTGTGAAAATCTCGCCTACGGAAGTATGACACAAGTGACACGCAGTCACCTGACCACGTTCAAAATCCGCGAGTTCCGCGGAGCGCCCCATTCTGCTCTCTCACGGTGTGTAATGACTACTGAGGTCGCTGATATGGAGTACCTGGCAGTAGTATGTGGCAGCACAATGCACCTAATATGAAAAACGTAGGTTTCTGAGGGTATTCGGATACTTTTGATCACATAGTCTATTGAGCTCAGAAAGAGGACAGATGTTAATTCTACCCCTTGTAGAGCCTTTGTACAGTGTTTTCAAGAGTAAAAGGAATCATTGTAATTTGTGTCCCATAAATAATGCTACTTTCTGTGCTTAATATCGTACGAATTTATTGAGGAAATTAAGTTATTTGCATGTTATGGCAGTCCATACTGCCACAAGCTTTACCAAAATGGTACCGGCGTCTCCCGTCACATCACCAAAGCGCTATCGGGCTTTGTTAATACTTTGATGGGTTACCGTCTGGGTCCGCCGTGTACTGTTGGCAAGCGGGGTGCCAGTTGGGGAGCCACTTAACTGAGAAGTAGGGGCTTCGGTCACGAAAACGGACAACGGATGGGAGAGCAGTGTACTGAACATATGCCCCTCTGTATCTTTTTATTTTTCACATTAACGAAGCCGAAATTACGTTGTTCGCACAAAATACAAAAATACGTCCGATCACATCAGAGGGATGCTTCCTATTGTCTCACTCAGCGGAAATAACAATATTTCAAAGGGTTTACTTACAATTTTTTTTGCCAAGCGAATTTCTATTAGTTTCGGTTCTTATTTCATAAATGAGTCCAGCAGTAAACATAGTAAACAGTACTAAATTGAGTAATAATAATAGAAATTTTAAGTGTGCAAATAACTTGTAATTTCGAATGTTTCTAAAAAAATAATTTTAACTGCAGATTCAGAACTAGTACTTATCGATTACAACATTCAAAATAAAGTAACTACTTTTCATAAATTTTAGCTTGAAATATAACATACTGTGCATAAATTTATATGAAAGTTTTCAGAAAAGCCGCTAAGACAATGCTGACCTGTCCAAAATTCGAAAAATAATACTGGTACCGACAACTACTGTTGAGGAAAAGTAATGCTAGAGGAGGATGTCCCGTTACAAGGTTCATATGAGAACTGCATCCCAACACACTTCTTAGGGTTTCGCACCTTAATCGATAAAAGTGGAATATTTTGTGGCGGTGTTCGTAGCGACAAACAATTCGCTGTGGAAACGGCTTACGAAGTCACCGCCACACTTTTAATAGCGGGCCGACCGGTCCGCTGGAACAGTGAACAGAAAGATGAAAACCCAAACACTCCGATTAAATAAAAGTCGGTACTTATCTTTATTAATGAAGATACAGAAACACAGTAGTGAACTCCGTGTCTACAGATATCTGTCTAGTTCGAGTCGGAGCGGCTAGGTCAGCGTCGGCTGACGACAAACAACAACTCTGCTGCGATGAACACACAACTGACTAGCAAGTACACAATTCGGTGGCGAGTATACAACTGAGCGGCGAATACAGAACTGTCCTAGCGCTGGCGACGCCAGCGCTTAAGAAGCCAGAAGCCAGCGGTGGCGCGCGCAGACTTGCGGCGATTTCCTGTATCGCTGGCGCTGCTTATGCGGACGGCGTCCGGACTTTGATGCTGCCAACCTTTTGGCAGCGGGCTCGGTTGGCATTACTGGCTAGGATATAACAGAATACTTACGAGATCACTTTGTTTTCGTTTGTCAGTCTATCTGACTCTTAAGAACCACAACTTTTGTCGACAGCAGATTAAAGTACCAAGTTTAAATTTATGTCACATACTATGGAGTACGATCCCGTGGCAGTGTAAAAAACTTAAGCTTCGAAGTCAGTGCAAACAAAAGATACCGCCACATACATCACTTACTTTCATACTCGAAAACAGTCTCATCAAAGCCTATAGCGTACTTTCCTTTGGCCTAGAATCATGAAATTTGAGAGCAAGCAAAATTTCACAGTAATAGTAAAGGAAAAAGTCTACAATCGTTAGTTTGTAATTATCTCCACAAAAGAAAAATTGTCATTTGTTATCTATCTGTCTGTCTGTCCGTCCGTCTGTTAAGACAGTATTTCTCTCAAGCACAGTTATACGTATCAAGGTGAAATTTGTGTCACATACTAAGATTTACATTCCCTTGGTAGTATAAAAATTCTAAGTCAATGCAATCAAAAAATACGACTGTTTATGTAACATATATTGAAACTCGCGAGTTCACTCATCGAAACCTAACGGCTACTTCCCGTTGAGCTAGAATCATAAAATTTGGCAGTGAGCAAGTTTTCACAATACAAGTAAAGGGAAAAAATCCGAATAACTGGTAATTTGTCGTTATATCACACAAGAAGTACTTATTTTTTCACTTGTCATCCGACTTCACAATTTAAATCAAAACGTTCTTGAAGTCTTAAAATTAACTGGTCCGATACGTTATCAATATTAAAGTCGATAACAGACAAAAATCATCGAGATTCTACCTTCACGGGATCGATGCACTGTCTGTATATATAATAAAGTTTGTACGAAACCCTCAAAGCTCGTGTCCTGCTAACAGCTGGCCCATTTTATTTAATTCTATAAACATTGAGACACTGAAAAGTACTTAAGTTTTATTAAAAAAAGGTAATTTTCCTCCTAAAGGGTGTTTCATACAATGACATAACTTTGTTGGTTCCTTCAGTGGCATATATGGATACTGTCTGCGAAATGGGTAGGCAATGAAGTCAATAGTAAAAACAATAAAAAATTAAAACGTCATGAACAGTGAAAATGTAGTAGGTGATAAATTTTTTACCTTTCATTATTTTGCGGAAGCTGTCAGCGAGAAAAAGTTTCGAAAAGGTTAGATGTGATGCGCAGAGTTTATTGCAAATCGCTGAGTTCTGTCATTCTCAAATACTGGATTAATATATTGCGGGTCATTCTTCAGCGCATTACTTACTGCGTTAAACCATTAATGTGCGGTAATACCTCTTAATGAGTAGATAACGACGGCATTTTATAGTTTTATCTTTGGTCAGTAATTATAATCGATAACTTACAATTAAATACTTGGTGCTCTGGGACTCGTTAGACAGGCCACGTGGAACTGTTAGTTGTTCTAGATACGTAGAGCTGAAGGGATTAGAGTGATGGAAGACAACGTGTAAATAGTCGAAACACTAATGCCCTAAAAAAAGATAATTCAAACCCAACCCACTACTGTACTGAATTAGACTACAAAACACTACAGCAGACGGTAAATTTCTAGTGATTTTGTTCTGTCAAACGTGTTTCCAGTAGGAGGCTTATTTTCAGTAGCTTAGATAGTTTCATACGTGCTGGAAGCCTCCAAAGCGGCAAATTTGCGTTTTTGTTCTATTATGTCGGTGTTGTTGTGGTCCACAGTCGGAACACTGGTTTGATGCAGCTCTTCATGCTACTCTGACCGGTGCAAGCCTCTTAATCTCCTAGTAACTACTGCCTTTATACAAACAGCAAAAAAAGCTTTGTATCATCCCGGTTCCCAGAACTCCTGAAATTAGACGTTGACTGTGGATATTTTATCATAGACTGTTGACTGTTCAGCAATGTCACTAAACCCGTTCAAAGATGTTAACAACAATGCATGAGCAGCGCCTATTAGACGGAGGAAGGTAGACAGCCGATCATTTCCAGTCATTCCACCAGGAAAGACGCACACGGCTCGTGTTGTCTGCAGTTCAACCATGACTAGACGGTCAATACTGCGGTACGATCGTGTCCACATTGTTACTTTGTGCCAGGAAGGGCTCTCAACAAGGGAAGTGTCCAAGCGTCTGGGAGTGAACTAAAGCAATTTTGATCGGACATGTAGGAGCTATAGGGAGACATGAACTGTCTGACATGCCTCGCTCAGGCCGTCCAACGGGTACTACTGCAGTGGATGACCGCTACATACGGATTATGGTTCGGAGGAGCCATGACAGCAACGCCACCATGTGTATTAATGCTTTTCGTGCAGCCACAGGACGTCGTGTTACGACTCAAACTGTGTGCAGTAGGCTGCACGATGCGCAACTTCACTCCAGACGTCCATGGCGAGGTCTATCTTTGCAACCACGACACCATGCAGCGCCGTACAGATGGGCCCAACAACATGCGGCATGGACCGCTCAGGATTGGCATCACTTTCTCTTCGCCGGTGAGTGTCGCATATGTCTTCAAACAGAAAATCGTCGGAGACGTGTTTGGAGGCAACCCGGTCAGGCTGAACGCCTTATACACATCGAATGCAGCAAGTTGGAGGTTCCCTGCTGTTTTGGGGTTGCATTATGTGGGCCAACGTACGCCGCTGATGGTCACGCAAGGCGCCGTAACGAATGTACGATACGTGAATGCTATCCTCCGACCGATAGTGCAACCATATCGGCAGCATATTGGCCATTCATTCGTCTTCATGACGACAATTCGTACCGCCATCGTGCAAATCTTGTGAATAACTTCCTTCAGAATAACGACACCGCTCGGCTTGAGTGGCCAGCATGTTCTCCATATATGAACCGTAGCGAACACGCATGGGATAGATTCAAGTGACCCACCACCCACTCTCAGCAATCTATGCCGAATCGCCGTTGACGAGTGGGACAATCTGGAGCAACAGTGCCTTGATGAACTTGTGGATAGTGTGCCACGACGAATACAGTCATGCATCAATGCAAGAGGACGTGCTACTGGGTATTAGAGGTGCCGGTCTCTACAGCAATACGCACCACCACCTCTGAAGGTCTCGCTCTATGGTGGTACAACATGCAATGTGTGGTTTTCATGAGCAATAAAAAGGGCAGATATGATGTTTATGTTGATGTCTATTAAAATTTTCAGTACAGGTTCCGGAACTTTCGGAACCGAGGTGATGCAAAACTTTTTTTTTTTTTTATATGTGTACAACTGGTAGCTCATGATTTCCGTCAATACCAAGAACCCAAATATTGACGTTGGTTTTCTGTATGCTCAGATACGCCGGAAATGTTCTTCAAAACGTGCCAGATGCAAGAAAAATATCGCACGTAGTAAAATCATAACAGAAAATGATACAACCGACTAAGCTTTATTTATTCGTCTTGTATTTCAACAGCCGGCCGAAGTGGCCGTGCGGTTACAGGCGCTGCAGTCTGGAACCGCAAGACCGCTACGGTCGCAGGTTCGAATCCTGCCTCGGGCATGTATGTTTGTGATGTCCTTAGGTTACTTAGGTTTAACTAGTTCTAAGTTCTAGGGGACTAATGACCTCAGCAGTTTAGTCCCATAGTGCTCGGAGCCATTTGAACTATTTTTTTGTATTTCAACAACACGGTTGGAATATCTCTCAGTGCATCCCATCCATGGCCCTCTAACTGCTTAAGCGTTTATGAATTGGTTGCAAAATAAAACGAAAGTTTAAAGCTGAAACTTTTCCAAGTATTGTTCACGTAGTGCATAATCTTTGTACTGGAGTTATGCAATTCGCATAAAAAGTACACCATTTTTGTGTTTTTATTTTTCATCTTTCACTATCTCTGGTCTCACCAGTAAAATATCCCATCTAGTTATTATTGATGTTATGCAGATTAGTAATGCCGCTATTGAACCCTTGGATTGGTTACCAATTTCTATACCATACACTGAGGTAACAAAAGTCATGGCATACTTCCTAACACCGTGCTGGACCTCCTTTTGCCCGGCATAGTGCAGAAACTCGGCATCGCATGTACTCAACCAGTCACTGTAAGTCCCCTGCAGAAATACTGAGCCATGCTGCCTCTATAGCTGTCCATCATTGTGAAAGTTTTACCTTTGCAAGATGTTTAGAACGAGCTGACCTCTAGAGTACGTCCAGTAAAAGTTCGACAAGATTCATGCCGGTAAACCTGGATGGCCAAATCATCTCCTAGAATTGTCGGAATGTTTTTCAAACGAATCACGAACAACTGTAGCCCAGTGACACGGCGGATTTTCATCCATACGAATTATATAGTTGTTTGGAAAAATGAAGCCCATGATTGGCTGCAAATGGTCTTCAAGTAGCTGAACATAAGCATTTCCAGACAGTGATATGTTCAATTGGACCAGGGGACCCAGTTCATTACAAGTAGCCACAGCCCGCACTGTTATTGGACCACCACGACCTTGCACAGTGCCTTCTTGAACACTTGGCTCCGTGGCATCGTGGGGTCTGCGACACACTCGATCGCTGCAATCAGGTCTTACCAACTGAAATAGGGACTCGCGCGACAAGGACGAGGTTTTCCCGTCATCAGAGTCCAACAGATATGGTCACGAGCCCAGGAGAGTCACTGCAGGTGATGCCGTGCTTTTAGCAAAGGCACTCGCATCGGCCGACTGCTGCCACAGCCCATTAACGCCAAATTTCGCCTCACTGTCCTAAAGGATACGTTCGTCGTACGTCCCACATCGATTTTTGCGGTTAATTCACGCAGTGTTGCTTGTCTGGTAGCACTGACAACTTTTCGCCACTGCCGCTGCTATCGGTCGTTCAGTGAAGGCCGTCGGGCACTGCGTTGTCCTTGGTGAGAAGTAATGCGAAAAATTTGGTATCCTCGGCACAGCCTTGACGTTGTGGACCTTCGAGTATTAAATTCCCTAACGAATTCCGAAATTGAATGTCCCATGCGTCAAGTACCAACTCCCATTCCGCGTTTGAAGCCAGTTAATTCCCCTCGTGTGTCCAGTCTCACGTCGGAAACCTTTTCACATGAATCGCTATAGTGCAAATGTCAGTTCTGACAATGTACTGCCCTTTTTATAACTTGTGTACACGATACTACCGCCATCTTTACATGTGCATATCAGTTTCGGATGACTTTCGTTACCTCTTTGTAAGTTGTCAGAAATGTTATTAGGTAGCTGCTGTGCTGCAGAGCTATAACAATATCATCATCATCATCATCATCATCATTTAAGACTGATTATGCCTTTCAGCGTTCAGTCTGGAGCATAGTCCCCCTTATAAAATTCCTCCATGAACCCCTATTCAGTGCTAACATTGGTGCCTCTTCTGATGTTAAGCCTATTACTTCAAAATAATTCTTAACCGAATCCAGGTACCTTCTCCTTGGTCTGCCCCGACTCCTCCTACCCTCTACTGCTGAACCCGTGAGTCTCCTGGGTAACCTTGCTTCTCCCATGCGTGTAACATGACCGCACCATCTAAGCCTGTTCGCCCTCACTGCTACATCTATAGAGTTCATTCCCAGTTTTTCTTTGATTTCCTCATTGTGGACACCCTCCTGCCATTCTTCCCATCTACTAGTACCTGCAATCATCCTAGCTACTTTTGTATCCGTAACCTCAACCTTGTTGATAAGGTAACCTGAATCCACCCAGATTTCGCTCCCATACAACAAAGTTGGTCGAAAGATTGAACGGTGCACGGATAATTTAGTCTTGGTACTAACTTCCTTCTTGCAGAAGAAAGTAGATCGTAGCTGAGCGCTCACTGCATTAGCTTTGCTACACCTCACTTCCAGTTCTTTCACTATGTTGCCATCCTGTGAGACTATGCATCCTAAGTACTTGAAACCGTCCACCTGTTCTAACTTTGTTGCTCCTATTTGGCACTCAGTCCGTTTATATCTCTTTCCCACTGACATTACTTTCGTTTTGGAGATGCTAATCTTCATACCATAGTCCTTACATTTCTGATCTAGCTCTGAAATATTACTTTGCAAACTTTCAATCGAATCTGCCATCACAACTAAGTCATCCACATATGCAAGACTGCTTATTTTGTGTTCACATATTTTAATCTCACCCAGCCAGTCTATTGTTTTCAACATATGATCCATAAATAATATGAACAACAGTGGAGACAAGTTGCAGCCTTGTCTTACCCCTGAAACTTCTCTGAACCATGAACTCAGTTTACCGTCAACTCTAACTGCTGCCTGACTATCCATGTAAAGACCTTTAATTGCTTGCCAAAGTTTGCCTCCTATTCCATAATCTCGTAGAACAGACAATAACTCCCTCCTAGGAACCCGGTCATATGACTTTTCTAGACCTATAAAGCATAGATCCACTCATAACACTTCTCCATTATTTGCCGTAAGCTGAAGATCTGGTCCTGACAACCTCTAAGAGGCCTAAACCCACACTGATTTTCATCCAATTGGTTCTCAACTAATACTCGCACTTTCCTTTCAACAATACCTGAGAAGATTTTACCCACAACGCTGATTAAAGAGATACCTCTGTAGTTGTTACAATCTTTTCTGTTTCCATGTTTAAAGATTGGTGTGATTACTGCTTTTGTCCAGTCTGATGGAACCTGTCCCGACTCCCAGGCCAATTCAATTATCCTGTGTAGCCATTTAAGCCCTGACATTCCACTGTATTTGATGAGTTCCGACTTAATTTCATCCACCCCAGCTGCTTTATTGGACTGCAATCTATTGACCATTTTCTCCACTTCCTCAAATGTGATCCTATTTCTATCATCATTCCTATCCCATTGTACCTCGAAATCTGAAACATTACTGATCGTATTTTCACCTACATTGAGCAACTCTTCAAAATATTCCCTCTATCTGCCCAAGGAATCCACAGGAGTCACCAGCAGTTTTCCTGACCTGTCCAAAATACTTGTCATTTCCTTCTTACCTCCCTTTCGAAGACTGCTAATTACACTCCAGAATGGTTTTCCAGCAGCTTGACCCAAAGTCTCCAACCTGTTTCGAAAGTCTTCCCAAGATTTCTTCTTGGATGGTGCAATTATCTGTTTGGCTTTGTTTCTTTCTTCAACATAACTTTCTCTGTCTACCTTAGTTCTAGAATGTAGCCATTTTTGATACGCCTTCTTTTTCCTTTTACAGGCTGCCTTGACTGTGTCATCCCACCAAGCTGTTTGCTTCATCCTACCTTTACACACTACTGTTCCAAGACATTCTTTAGCCACTTCTAGTACTGTGTCCCTGTACCTTGTCCATTCCTTTTCAAATGACTGTAATTGACTACATTCAACTAACTGGTACCTTTCTGAGATCACTGTTATGTACTTGTGCGTGATTTCCTTATCCTGAAGTTTCTCCACTCTTATCCTCCTACATATGGACCTGACCTCCTGCACTTTCGGCCTCACAATCCCAATTTCACTGCAGATTAAATAATGATCAGTGTCATCAAAGAATCCCCTGAAAACACGTGTGTCCCTCACAGCCTTCCTGAATTCCTGATCTGTTATTATATAGTCAATGACAGAACTGGTTCCCCTGCCTTCCCAAGTATACCGGTCAATGTTCTTATGTTTAAAAAAGGAGTTTGTGATTACTAAGCCCATACCGGCACAGAAATCCAAGAGTTGTTTCCCGTTCCTGTTGGCCTCCATATCTTCTCCAAATTTACCCATAACCTTTTCATACCCTTCTGTTCGATTTCCAATCCTGGCATTAAAATCACCCATAAGCAGAACACCGTCCTTGTCCTTTACTCTAACAACTACATCACTGAGTGCCTCATAAAAACTATCCATCTTATCTTGATCTGTCCCTTCACAATGCGAATATACTGACACAATCCTAATTTTCTTGCTAGACACTGTCAAATCTATCCACATCAGTCGTTCGTTTACATACCTTATTGCAACTACGCTGTGTTCCATTTCTTTCCTGATGTAAAGCCCTACACCCCATTGTGCTATTCCTGCTTTGACTCCTGACACGTAGACCTTGTATTCTCCCACTTCCTCTTCGTTCTCACCCCTTACCCGAATGTCACTAACAGCTAAAACGTCCAGCCCCATCTTACTTGCAGCCTCTGCCAGCTCTACCTTCTTCTCAGAGTAGCCCCCATTGATATTAATAGTTCCCCTCTCATTACCATTTGTTTGCCAAGTCGTATCTTAGGAGTCCCTGGTTTTTCAGTTAGAGGTGGAACTCCGTCACCTCCAAAGGTCCGAGGCATTTTGCTCTGCGTGTTGCCAGCATCATATTTAAAGTACTAGGGAAGCAGGTTGCTAGCCTTACTTGCCCCGAGTCCCATTGAGTTTTACCCCTAACGGTTGAGGGACTAACCGGTGGATTTGGTAGTCTTTGCTGTATGAGCACAAAGGTGACCACGACTCAGAATATGTCCGAGATGCCAAGCCTTATTCCAAAGTAACTGGTATCCCGCCCGTCGGGACCGCTTACTTGACCAGTCATACGTTGCCCGTGGTTCATGAACTAGGACATGACTACAGGAACCCACACCTTAAACCACCCGCACCTTGAACCACAATATAACAATAAATAACAAAAAAACAATAAAAATACAATAAAGTAAAATATACCATAAAATACAATAAAATAAAAAATACAATAAAAAATACAATATATAACAAATAATAAAACAATAAATAAAAGTTCGGCTTTAGATACATCGAGCAGTAAAGTACCTGTAATTATTCCCGCTGTACCTGATTCCTCTATCTGTGTGTGGTACGACCGTATGATCTCAATATCCGAGAGTCCTCCTGAAATGCTCCACTTTAATGCTCAACTGTGTGAATACATATGTTTGAGCACGGTCGCCACTAGTGACCACGCTGTTGACGGAACGTAAACATTTGACAACTGTGCTACAGCACCGTTCAAAGAACGCTCCCGCAATTATTACGGCTGCATGTTCGTTATCGGTGTATGGACAAATAGCGACATGAATATATATATGTGCTTTCTAAACACCGCCGTGCATTTGTGTTCCTATTTGCATGAATTGCGCTTATTACAAATGCAGTAAGCTTTGAAGACAGGGACAGAGATAATCTCAAACGCAGTTGCCTTCTAAACAGGAACTGTCATCAGCGTGCTAAGTAGTTTTCAGCGGGAAATAGGAGTTGCGAGCGGCGCTGTGATCCTTACTGTGGCTTTATTATTTGTCTCTACTGGAGAGAACTGTCAATTTTGCCTGTGGACAGCTCCTAAAAATGCATGTCACTCAAACTGCTCCCTCTCTGTTGTAGAACCGCACAAAAATGTTATCTCCTGCATTAACAATTCCGATCAGATAGTTGTGTTAAAGTATGTTTGTAGAGTGGCGTTGCATAAAAAACCGCTATAGTCACATAAATACTCTGGAAGTTATTAAAATATATATCTGACAATTTTCTCAGAAAACTGGCCCAATTTTTAATCGTAAGGAAGTGGATATAACGCACGAAAGATGTCGCTCACAAAATCCTCTTTCGTCCAATCGTTGAGTATTATTCATCCCTCTGGAAACCTAATCAAGATGGACTAACGGAAGAGTCAGAAAATAGTCGAAGACGATCTGTATGTTTCGTATCGAGTGTTTCATAAAGTTCCGCAATTCCACTTTCCGAACGGGTCGTGAATCGTATTGATTCCTCCAACATACATATCGCTCATTGGCCACGACATTTAATCTTACAGCGAGCTTCCAATTGGTTCACAGGATTTATTCAATATTGTTTGTCTGAAACTGCAAGCTCTCACCTCCGAGACGCATCGGTTTTAATGTAATTTGATTTTAAGGTGATCGGTATCACAAGTAAGGATCAGAGGAGCTATAGTCTTAAACTGTTAGATCTCAGTTCCATTTAGGTATAGATAACATCAAAATATTTTAGATTTTATGCTGTATAGCACTATACACAATGTAAACCGAGGACATAAATAGCTTCTTATAAATTTCGAAAGTGCCTGAAATGCCAATGTTCTTCATTACGTTCGCAGAGGCGAAGTTAGGTCGTGAAATGGCTAAGGCGCTGGCGTTCCACAGAGAAGTTATGGATACTCAAAGCCTTGACGAGGCATAGAAATTTGTGTTTCTGGTGGTTTTGCGTCGATTCGCTTGAGACGAATCCCTGGGTGATTACTTCGAAAATACCATGGCCAGTCTGATATCCCATGATGAGCCAATCGCAGCTCAAACACTGGCTCTAGTGTCTTCGAGTTTATGATCAACCTTATTTTCGTACCAGATTTAAGAAATATTCTCTTCCCTCATTGACGGGAAATTTACATACCCGTTATCAATGGAAGAAGCAGTAAGTGGAGATAAAAAATGCATAAAAGAAAAAAAGTAAAATCGAACACTACGAATAAAAAAGTTCGCGTGCGACGTAAGGAAGAGTTGGAACACCTGCTGAATGGAGTGGTCAACACACGTAGTACAGAGAAAATGATGAAATATAGAAGAAACCAGAACAACGACTTGGTTATCAAGAAAATCGCAAACGCCACAGAAGTAGAAGAAGTCACCCACGTAGTAATTATGTAGCATGGTGTATGCATGGAAGATGCCAGAAGTAGATTAACACAGGCGGAGCAATCTTTCATCATCAAAAGATATCAGCTAGTCTGAAACACTGACATACAGTGTGATCAAAAGAATCCGGGTACACATGTGCATCTGCGAATTGGCCGCTAGGTTTCAATAGAGGCGAACCTGCCAAATACGAGGGATATTCGAAAAGTAAGGAACCATCGGTCGCGAAATGGAAACCAGAGTGAAAATCCGATGAAGTTTTGCACATGTGTGTTGGGTAGTGTCTCTAATATGCCCGTAATCACGTTACGCCGTTATTTTTAGTTCTGAGCACACAGGGAGCACATAAAGATACCTAGAACAATAGTGCCTCCCGCCAAGTACCACGGCCTGGTGAGAGATTTCGCCTGAAGTTATGCAGCCAACATTACATAACTGTCGTGCGGTTTCTTCTTCAAGACAATTCTTAGCCGCCTTCTGCATGGGCGATGAAGATGCTCCTGCATAGTTTTCAATTGGAAATGTTTGATTACTCACAATACAGCCCGTAATTGTCTCGCTCTGAGTTTCATCTCTGCTCACATGAACCGATGGCTATGAAGACAACATTTTGACACAGACAACGACCTGTAGGCCAGCGTAGAGAACTGGCGGAAAGCACTGGCGGCTGCCTTGTATAACGAGGGTATTGGAAAGTTGGTACAACGCTACGACAAACGTCTAAGTCGGATCGGCGACTATGGAGATAAGTAGCTGGGAGTTGTAGCTAACTGTTGCAAATAAAACAGTTTTGATATTCACTGTGATTTCCATTTCGCGACCTACTGCTCCTTGCTTTCCGAATAGCCCTCATTAAAAAGAGACGGGGAGTATTGTATGTTCAATACAGAAAAAGTAACAGCAGAATAGTTCGACTCAGGAGAGTTAAGTGAATTCGAACGTTCACTAATCATTGGGTGTGACCTGATTAACAAGTCCATCAGTTACTTTTCAGTCTTCTAAAGCTTCCCAAGTCGTCTGTTGGTGATGAGATTGTGAATTGGAAACGTGAAGCAATGACAACAGCTCAACTAAGGCCAAGCAGACATTGTGTGCTCACGGACTTAGAGCGGAGGGTGATAACGATAAATCGCACGAAATCAGCGGAAAGAATCACTGGTGAGCTCCAGAGTGCTGCCAGCGTAGGGAGTTAAAGCAGAATGGGCTACAATGGGCAAACAGCTCCAAGTAAGCTTCACATTTTTGCAGTCATTGATAACTGACGCCACCGGATACTGGACGACAGGAAACGTGTGGTATGCAGTGATGAATCACGCTGTACCCTGTGACTGTCCGTTGGAAGGGTTTGGGTTTGTGAGCGCCTGGAGAACGTCACCTGTCTTCATGTGTAGTGCCAATAGCACGAGGGTTGCCCAGAAAGTAATGCACCGCATTTTTTCTTCAACAGTTCTTCATTGAACATAATGAGAATTACAAGCACGAAAGAATGGTGTTCTGTCTAGACACCCTATTTCTCCACGTGATCTCCATCCCGTTCTGTGACCTTCCTCCAGAGCGAAACAAGGGCGTATGTGCCCTGTCGGTACCAATTCTAGTGTCGAAGCCAGTGCTTCACTGTGTGAATCACCTGCTCATCGCCCTCAAAAAGTCTTCCACGAATGACATCCTTTAATGGCACAGACAACTGTAAGTCTGAGGGGGCTAGGTCTTGGCTGTAGGGTGGATGGGCTAACGCTGCCCAAACCTGTTTTGCGATGTGTTCAGCAGTCCTCAGGCTATTGTGGGGCCGAGCGTTACCGTGTTGCAGCAAAACATCCCCTGGGCTTCTGCGGCGCCGAAGTCGCCGGAAGTGAGTCTTGTTGATGTGTTGTCATATGCTTCTGAATTAATGGCACCGGCTCTTGTCATCACATCAATGAGAATGAAACGTTCACTATCCCAGGACACGGTGATCGCGACCCCGCCGGCGGAAGCAGTTGCTTTGAATTTTTTCTTCTGTGGGGTGTGGGAACTGCGCCATTCCATCGACTGTTCATCACCTGTGACAATCCGGAACAAGAAGGCCTCCTCCTTAGCTTCAAAACGTTGTAACAAATCAGGACAATTTTTTTTCTGTGCGATTTGTGATCCGCCGTTAGACACCGCGGGACCCATCTCGCGCACATTTTTGAACATCCAAGACTGGGAATAGTTGCATTCACGCTTCCTTTGCTGATTGACAGATGTAGCGCCAACTGCCGACTCGTAATGCTTCTGTTCTCGCAAATGACAACACCAGCTCGCTGCAACATGCCAGGTGAGACGACAGCCGTGAACGGTCTCCACGACCGCTGTGAATTGTGTAGCTCCGCCGAACCGCCTTCTGATGACCTCGCCCTTCGTGTTTAACGACTAACTGTACTTCTGTCAACAGCAGATGCTCCATAGACTTTGCACAAGCGTTTGTGAATATTCCCCACAGTTTCTTTCTCTGCAATGAGAAATTAATGACGGCACGTTGCTGGTAACGTGCATCACCTACAGAAGCCATTTTGAAACTGTCCTGCAGCTACGCTATCTGTCGGAAGTGACGGAAAATTGGCGCGCTCACTCAAGAGACTTCAAATAATACATATCTAACGTTTCGCACTCGTAGCATCGTTTTCGGATGAGAAAAAAAATGCCATATATTACTTTTTAGGTTACCTTCGTAGTACGGATGAGGTAGTGTTACGACATGGGGGTGGAATATGGGTGTCTGTCGTGGTTAGGACGTGGACCCTTTCTTGCACTTCAGCAAATGATAAACGTGGAAGGATACGACCAAATTTTACAGTATTGGGTACTGTGTACGGTAGATGATAGTTTGGAGATATGTTTGTTCCAGCATGACAATGCATTTTGTCATAAAGCGGCATTTGTGAGACGATGATTTATGGGCAGAAAAGGTTCTAAACTGCAGTGGCCTGCACATTCCCGAACCCCCAGTGGAATTCATTTAAAAAATGGTTCAAATGGCTCTGAGCACTATGGGACTCAACTGCTGTGGTCATCAGTCCCCTAGAACTTAGAACTACTTAAACCTAACTAACCTAAGGACATCACACACACCCATGCCCGAGGCAGGATTCGAACCTGCGACCGTAGCAGCAGCGCGGCTCCGGACTGTAGCGCCTAGAACCGCACGGCCACCGCGGCCAGCAATTCATTTAGATTGAGGTATTACGTCGACTGCAATGTCTAGCATCACTATCTACTCGGCTTTCGGCTGTTGAGGGAGAAGTTGCTGCCATCCCTTCACAGCCAATCGGACACCTCATTAAAAGTGCTGTCAGTAGAGTTCAAGTTGTGATAAAGAAGAAGCTTCAAACTGGTTCAAATGGCTCTAAGCACTATGGAACTTAACATCTGAGGTCATCAGTCCCCTAGACTTAGAACTACTTAAGCCTAAGTAACCTAAGGACACCACAGACATCCATGCCGAGGCAGGATTCGAACCTGCGACCGCAGCAGCAGCGCGGTTCCGTACTGAAGCACCTAGAACCGCTCGACAAAGGCGAAGGATGAACACATTCCATATTGATGTCCACTAACAGATGTCCGGATATATTTGATCAGATAGTGTGTAACTGAGAAAGAAGTTCCTGAAATGTAAATCTGGAGTGCGGGATACTACAGAGAAATACAGACCAACTGAACGTTTTCAAAAATTTTTACTGTGGAAGAATGTTAAAAATTAATTTGCCAGATAAAGTGCTATATGAAAAACTATAAAACCAGTAGACGGGTGACCTTTACCAGAGTAAGGAGTACATCTGCTAGGGCTTCCAGGAATGTTTATCTTGGCGATAGAAGGAGCTTTAGAAAGAAAAATTGTGGAAGTAGATAAATTGTATAATTTCCATCACAGCTTATAGGGAAGCGATACAGGGTGGCATCAGAGCAGTCGATAGACTCCTGACTGACATAAAATCTTATTACGAACTGTGTGCTTCTGATTAGGCCTCTCGTTGTGACAAAATCCAGCGGTGAAAATCTTGCACGCTTGATGTTCTGGAACTTCTCAGTATTTGTTAAATGCCATCTTGCTATACATCATAACCTGCACGTAAAACATTAAATTACGAGTCCCTTATTAGGGCACACAGCCCACAGTCAGTGGCATCTGATAACAGAAGGCAATTAAACAAATATGAACATATCAATATCGACAAAATAAGATTTTGAATACATAGCAGTAGAAACTTCAGGGTACGTACATATTGTGTACGCCCATATCAAATGACGTACGTCGCCGGCCGGAGTGGTCGAGCTGTTAAAGGCGCTACAGTCTGGAACCGCACGACCGCTACGGTCGCAGGTTCGAATCCTGCCTCGGGCATGGGTGTGTGTGATGTCCTTAGGTTAGTTAGGTTTAAGTAGTTCTAAGTTCTAGGGGACTTATGACTACAGCAGTTGAGTCCCATAGTGCTCAGAGCCATTTGAACCATTTTTTGACGTACGTGTCAATACAAAATCTCTATCATGTCAAAATTCAGGACGATCTACGAGACATAGAACCCCGTGGAAATTTAAAATCTAGTTGTCTCTATATATGTGTGACAACGATGGGTTCTGTCACATGTCCGAACTCTGCAGCGTACGGCTCGTTGTGCGTACGTGTCACATCTGTCAAACGGTAAACGGCCTCACTTGTTGGTCACACTGGACACTGGTCTTGCTGAATGAAAACATGGAATCGATGGTCAAGGCAAAGAGTCTAAATTACAGGAACCAGAAACGTGCCTCCTCACCATTCAGGAGACCACCAGTTTCTGGCAATGTACGGCAGGACCATTATCAGCCTGCGGATTTGTTGACTGCCAGTATATTATCTTGGAACGTGTGCTTAATCTATTGAGGCTGTCTCCAGCTACTGAAGTGCGAGTCCAGTGTAATCTACATATTCCACTCTATAGTGTTTAGATGCCACACGCAGTGGCAGCACCATTAGATGCCCATTTCTTTTCCCGCGATGAGCGTCGAACACGCGGACTCTGCCTTACGAGGCGAGGTTGGCTCCCTCTGTCGTTAACGCCGGACTGCTGACAGTGGTCGCTGATTCTGCCTCATGCAAATTTCACTTGCCCTCCCGCCTAAGTGCCCCTACTTCCAAAAACTGCGAAATCATTTCCCGTATCGGGGAAAGAATCTCAGTCCATTGGGTTTCACGCTTCCTGTGCGTGCACTCTAAGAAGACACTCGGAGTGATGGTTACGTGAGTTAACAAATCGCTGAAATATTATGTAATACTAGATCTGAAATCATCTCATTTATATACATGCAGATACATATAGGTGAACAATAATAAGCGCTACCAGTCACAACCGAAGGTGGTTTTATTTAACACACGACCGTTTCCGGGTTTGTGGCCATCTTCATGTGGTTTGCATTCATGAACATGTTTCCGTACTCAGTGTTGGAGGTCACTGTTTAAATGAAAAACAAATAATGTGATGATAACGAAGCAGACACAAATGAAACGCTGGGAATTGGATCTGCATACATCAACTATCGGTAAGTACTGTAATTCTTACAACTCATGTCACTTAGCCACTTCCAAACGTTTCATTTGTGTCTAAATATCATCATCACACTATTTATTTTTTATTTTAACAGTGATCTCCAGTACTGAGTATGGAAACAAGTACATGAATATAAGCCTCCTGAAGATATGCCCGAGCCCGAAATCGGTCATGTGTTAAATAATATCACTTTGTATTGTGAGTGGTGGCGGATATTATTCTACAACCTATAAAGGAACAGTCACGAAGTTCTACTGCATTCATTACGGATACAATACACATACAGATAACTTTTGTCCATCGAAGAAGAAGAACAAGAACAAGAACAAGAAGAAGGAGAAGAAGAAGAAGAAACATCGGACTGGCCAAAAAGTTAATCCATCTCCTTATACTTTATTGAAGAGAACAGCAAGGCATGTCGCTGACTAATTAGGAAACTGGAACGGCTGATTTACAAAAAACCATTCGTATGAGACAACTGACACCTTCACTTCACCGGACTATAGAAATCATTTAAGGCCTTGCCATGTAAACTCAGAAAAAATCAGTTTCCGAGATTCCATTTTCATCTTTCGGACGTTGTTTTGCTCTGCGTGTAACATTAGGATGGACTCATAGTACGACTGAACTGTGGATATAAACTACTTACATGACATTGACAATAAAATATTTTACAGTTGTTTGCTTTTTTTACGTGGAACGAATTATAGAGCTTAGAAAACTCTCGGATAGTACCGATAAGCAAAGTGGTGCTCTGCTTAAGACTCATATCCGTGACGAATGAAGAGCATTTTTTTATATTTTTTACATTTTTTGATGATAATTATTTAACAATTTGCATGATTTGTGCACCAGTTGTCTACAGCAGGTCGTATAAAAACGTATTTTTCGTTACACGTTATGTCAATATCAATATATTTACAAACTTTTTATATTTTTTACATTTATTGATGATAATTATTTAACAATTTGCATGATCTGTGCACCAGTTGTCTACAGCAGGTCGTATAAATACGTATTTTTCGTTACACGTTATGTCAATATTAATATATTTACAAATTGAAAATTTTTCAAGTTAAAAGTGTAATAATAATAATAATAATAATGATAATAATACCGGAACTTAGATTCGCCGCCGCGGTGGCCGTGCGGTTCTGGCGCTGCAGTCCGGAACCGCGGGACTGCTACGGTCGCCGGTTCGAATCCTGCCTCGGGCATGGGTGTGTGTGATGTCCTTAGGTTAGTTAGGTTTAAGTAGTTCTAAGTTCTAGGGGACTTATGACCTAAGATGTTGAATCCCATAGTGGTCAGAGCCATTTGAACCATTTGGAACTTAGATTTATGGAAAAATAAAAAAATAAATACGACGAAATCTTACGATTTTGTACCAACGAAACCTATATGCTTGACCATTCTTCACGTGTTTTCAAATTTCTTCCAAGCTTATGTTCTACTGTCTCGGTAAAACTCGGATTACATCACTCTTCACAGTAAGAACCTGAGATTTCTCGTTTCTGTACGATGTCGATTGCTTTTGTGGGTCCCGACAGAACTCAAATCGCCAGTCCCATGTAAATTTGCTGATGTTTAATTTTATGATACGCAGTATGCGAGAAAATTAAGAGCTGTACAGGACGTTCTGCAAACCATCTGAGCCTGCCAGCGCTAACAATAAACAGTACGTCAATTCTAACTGCAGACATTAACGCAAGATATGAAACGAAGGTGGAAACAACTTAAGTAGACGTGTTCTTCACAGAATGCTCAGGAACGTTTAACAACACCCTCGTAACGTGCTTCATTTACATTAAAAAATTACAAACAGCTTTTTCATTATCTTTTTACGACAGCAAATTCCAACGTGCACCCACCTGCATGGTCAATGCAATTTAGTACAGTGTGCCGCGTCATTGATCGCGACCGAGACAACGCAGCGTGTGAACACTGTCAATATGCCTTGGAGGGACATCACAAGCTTAAACCGTCCGATTCGCCCATTGTCAGTTCATCTGCTCGTCGGTTCAGCGATAGAGATCAGAAACCAGGAAACCAGGGCCGTGTATTTTCTTTGAACTGGACAACGGGTCATATGACAAAATCTCCAATCTCGCCGTCCCTGTACCCTTGGGATACTTGACTTGTCAGTCTCTGCCGCTGCCCCTTAAACTAACAACACGTAGCTAGAGTCTGTTGTCGGGTACAATTGGGCTTTAAGGAGGGGGGGGGGGGGGGGAAGGAGAGCCCGAGTACATGTGTTCGCAAGCGTCCCAGAGGACACGCTGCACTGCAACTATCTCGTACACAACACTTGGGCACGACGATAGTTACCTATACATTAACCGATCCGTTAGCAATCAATATTTTTCGATTATATAAACTCCACAAAGAAGATTTTAGAGGTTGTGCAGTGGTACTCTCTCATTATTCCGGTACGAGGGACCCGTGGTCTTCGCTGACTCGTTGCAGAATAGTTCCATTTCGTTTCACTTCTTGCCGTCATTTCCCTTTGTATCCGCGTAGCACTGAGAATATCTGCGTAACGCTGCAAATGCCGATGGTATGCGCTGAGCGTCTTATTTCGAAACATTTGGTCCATTCACTCATGGTACTTGCTGTTAACAGTGAACCCCGTTTTAACGATGAAGAAAGAGCCAGAACGAAGACAAACGAAACTCTGATAAACAGAATTGAAAGAAAATCAGTAAAGTGGTATGAGCATTTGTTGAGAACGCCAGATCATCAATGGCAAAAGAAGACACTTGAATGGACTCCATCTGGCAGACTTAAATATGGCAGACGACGATGTTCTCGGAAAGATAACATCAACAGAATAATGGAGCATCGCGATTTGCACATGGAGGATGGAGGGTCGGCAGAAGACAAGAGAATGAAATATGATCTGTGTACGAAGTGGTTTAGGGTCCGTCGATATACAAGTATTACTCTAAACCGACGCTACCACACAGCGCAATAAAGACCAGAACACTAAAAAGACGGCTCATAACACATACGCGTAGTTCTACAAGATTGGTGAATGTCATACTTAGATAACTCTTCATGAAGGTCATCTTTATGCAGCATCACCATCAGTTATTGTCAAATTTGTAGTAAGTTGCTGCTAATTTCGGTCTATACATCGACCATCTTCTTGTACTGGCCAAAAGATGTGGTACACCAATTTGCTTTCTAATGAATTACATACAGTAAACTTAACAGTAAGTTGAATAGTATTGTTATTTCAATACGATGTAAGTGAAACAATAGCCTAAAGACGAGATAGTATGATTTTCATCTACGCAGAAACGATGGGGTTGCAATGTGAGAATTTGAAGAATAGATTAAGTGCTTACCAGAAGCGTATTTGCCACGTTCGGCAACGAAACTACAGACCTGATCACACAGAAAAAGTTTATTAGTGACATGTAACAACAACGCTGATGTTTTACTATTAAACTTAATATTAAGGCAACTACATGTAACGCATCACAAAGCAAATTGCTACATCGAAGTGTTTGACCGTTGCTAGGAGACAGCCCATGTATAGACCGAAAAGAGTGTAAGCTTGATAAAAGTTTTGACGGCGGATGATGGTGTAGCTGTCTTTCACGTAACATATTACAGCTCTGTAGCACCATCGTCCGAGAATATTTACATAATTACTTGTATTGATCGCACTAACTGTATTCACAATTCATACTCCGTACAACACTTTCTGCAGGCTTTGTATTTATGATACCACGGGACGATATATATCCTGTAAAAGAAATTGTATGTGCCTAACACCAAGTAATTACGTCTTACGTAAATATTACAACTCTGCTATATTACAACTCTGCTTTAATAGGTTTTTGTAACAGTTGATTGTTTCTTTATAGAAACTTTACAATAAATGAACAGGATTGTAGCTGTATTTCATACCAGTCCAAAAGAACAAGGTTTCTTTCCACTTCATGAAAGACAGCAAATTGGACACAATTTATTTGGTAGAAGGTTCCAATTATGGAGTTAGAGACAATGGGACAGTGTGACGTCAACCCTTAAATTGGTTCGCCAATGCATGAGCTGATAATAAGAGTTAAGCATGGGAAATTAACTCCTCTTTCTGCTAAGTGAACTAAATTTGAGAATGTCTTACGATTAAAGTCTTCATATAATCCTAAGTTTGCAGTCTAATTAAACAGACAAACATTCTAGCAACATATTCTTAGCACAACATTACCAAATTGTTGCCCAACTTTGAATAGCACTGTTACAATAATGAGATCGTCAATTAAATTTCGTAGGTAAAACACTTTACTAAAACTCTAGCGATTAACTTCTCACTTTGGTTATTAAAGTGTTCGGAATCAGTGTTATTGTTTTCGTATCGATATTCCATTAATTTCGTGGGAGAGAAACGCAAGGAAAAATATTTAGGTTTCCTAAGGCTGCAGGGCTGAAGATATGTTACTCCACTAAGTCACCGTTATCAAGTAGTTTCCAGTAAGCGTAAAACCTAATTCGGCGGAGCTGCCACAGAAAATTAATCAGGAGGGATTAATGATGTAACAACAGTAGTTATTCAACGAATAATTTTTATAACATTCTTTTCGAGTAACTGAGAAAATACTGAAGATAGAAATGGGGTTTATCGGGTGATCACAGACTTATTCCAAATTAAGGAACTAACTTATTGATGTGTGAAGTCCCCTATTGCTCGAGCCATGAACCAAATGAGAGAAAATTGGATTGAATTACTGCCAGCGTGTGTTGAAATACTGAAATTCTTTTTAAATCTTGTATAACAGATTCATTTGCGTGATGATCACGTCCGTTTCAGCTGTATGAATTATTATTAGCCGTGGTGCCATTAATATTGCAGCGGACTGTATTAATGAAACCACAAGCAACGGTAATTTATACAACGGAAGCGCACATGCGTTGCGGACGCAGTGATGAAAATAGAGTGAAACCGATAGGATTGCAAGCTCGGTGCATAATGAGTAATACCCGTTTGTGGGCGGTGTACGGTATACACAATCAGTCAAGTGCCGCCTTGCTAATGTTGTTTCTCTATGTTTCTATATGCAAGCACACGGTCAAGCACTAAAAAGTATATGAGTATTGAGGTACTGCCGGCAGCAGTGGCCGAGCGGTTCTAGGTGATTCAGTCTGGAGCCGCGCGATCGCTACGGTCTCAGTTTCGAATCCTGCCTCCGGGCATGGATGTGTGCGATGTCCTTAGGTTAGTTAGGTTTAAGTAGTTCTAAGTTCTAGAGGACTGATGACCTCAGATGTTAAGGCCCATAGTGCTCAGAGCCATTTGAACTATTGAGGTACTGGATAAATTATCTTGGACAGAATTATTTGATGATATTTCTCCATACGACTGATCTATTGGAGGTGTATATCGAGAGAGTTTAATTTTACGAACTACGATAACACAAGAATTGGTAACTTGTACAACTAACAAATATAATTTTCTGAATTATCTCGTGAATTTAGCAAGCGTTGGTATTATTCGTCACATAGCAGAGCAGTGGAAATTGGCGATATGCGTATCGCAGTAATAACTGTTCGAAACTCGAGATTGTCTTCAGGGAATTCGTCCCAGCGAGAAGTCACCCAATGCGCCACCGACTGTTTACGCAAGATCGATGTAAGCGCTTCTCAGAAGCACAGCAGAGTTACAAATACACCGCTTCTCGAACATTGGAATAGGGGTGAACTTAGAAGGGAGCATCAGAATAGTGGCGTAACGTAACTCCACACTCCAGTGATTTCCACTTTGTGTTTTTTTAATATCAGTTTGTGAACTGCCTGCTAAAATTAGAAACCTGGTATCTAAGTACGTTTTTGGTCCCAACGACTGCTAACGGTAATTGTTAGCTGTCTTTCTCCGGTGAAAGTTTTCATAGCCTTTTTCCGCAGTAACTGTTACGTATCAGTTATTATTTATGTTTACGCATTAAGTGTACTGCAGTTTTGGAGTTTCTTACACCATACGCTTTAATTCGCAAAGTATCGTCAACCGTTCATTCTGTAAATATAGTATACGTGATACGTTCCTACATTTTTCCGTTTAATAGATTAATGACAGTTTCCCATTATTAATTTGATTTACAGTTGTCTTTGGTGTTTCAGTCCTTTTTATATGTTCTGAAGCCGACAGATCTATCTGTAGTTGTTCGCAGAGCCTGAAATAGTAAGAAAATTACCTGCCCTTTCACGACACGCAGTTTTTATTAGGAAACAGTTTTTCATTTTGCTGCAATCGTGTTTTCTGCACTTCAGTTCATTTTTGTCAATATTCACAAAAGTTGTCAACACACAAGTAATTTTGACTTCATCTGAACCTGTCGGTTTCAGGAGTCATAAAAAGAGGAATAAACACCTCAAGTAAACTTTACACCAAATTTATAAAGAAAAACTCTGCAAACAGCATAACTTAGAAACTTCTCATTTATACAGTATTTACTGAATGCAAATTGTAAATAAAAGCGAAATTCATCTGGTGTAAAAAGGCTATATATTACACTTACGACAGAAAAAAGCAAATGTTAATTTGTACATTTATTTCATAAATTTCATTGTATCAGCTGGCATGGTGCTATCGGACATGAGTTTAAATTTTAAAAGTGATTAGCATTTGGTGTCCTGTCGGGTACCAGTTTGCACGACAGAAGCCTCCTACGGCATTTTTTCCCCCTGCGTTCTTATTTTGCGGGACCTTTAAAGTAAGTCGGCTTTTCAAAGCTGGATGATGGAAAAATATAGGAGAAATTTATGAAACTCTTTCAACTTGAGCTCGGAGTAAACTGATGTTATTATGCACGATAAACCAACCATAATTAAGATTAGGGGTTATGATCACAGATTTAGAATTGTTCGCATGAGCTGAACGATTCTTATCCGTGTATCAATGACGTATGTTTCTGAAACTACTGTTGAAACAGTAAAATGATGAATAACTACCTCCGTGCTAGACAACATTAACTTACCTCCCGATGGAAGCTTTGTCGTGGGGTGGACTTCGTCATGCTGTTGGTAATTGGTAAACGGATGGAAGTTGTTGGAGTACTGATGAAATGACGAGGGGGCGAGAACCAGTTTTCACGAATTTGTTATGTCTTTCAGGGCTTCTAACGACACTCTGAAGTGCTCGCGGAAAACCATTATGATCATCAGCATCAGAATTTTTAAGAATACATTAATCTGCAAAAGTTCGTTTTAGTAAACGAAAACCTTTATACTGTAAAAATGGAATTTTATTCAGGTACTCCAACCTTCATCAAATGCGTGATCAGTTTTCTTATTCTTTTGTTTTGTTTTGACATAGTTCGTAAACTTCATCGTGTTTTGTTTAATGTGAAAAGTCTCTTCACTTATCATGTGACCAGACGTATGATGAAGACGGGTACGAAGTGAATCTTGTGCCTCTGAGCAGACTATATTGCTAATGTGTTATAATACATTACAGCATAGCTAGCCCCAGATATTTCCATTAAAAAAACATCATAAAAGCATTGGAAGACGTACTGACAGTAACATTTTACTCAGAAAGTGTCTACGGTTGAGCTTCATATTTCCGTGTTACATTAGGACAGTTTTTTTTTTTTTTGTTTTGGCTGTGGTATACTCTGGTGTACTGAAACATTTTCTCTAACTTGATGCAGTACGCGCACTAGAAATCACGCAGCATGTAAGACGCAACTACCACGTTTACGAATAAAAAATGTAACGTTGATACTCTGTTCTCTAAGCAACAGTAACATACACCAGAAACACGTCAAGATGAAACAAAAAGCCTGTTCATTTGAGAGATCATATGCTGAAGGAATAGATTCTTATACGTCGTCCAATGTAGATGACTGCTTCGGGCGCAGTTAGTGTGACACACTTACCGAAATAATCTCAGTACACGGTCCAGTTTAATGTTCGCGGCGGCTATTTAGAACACGCTCTGCATACTCCAAGTGCTCTCCATACAACACCAAGTTTGTGCGCCCTAAAACCACAAAAAAAAAAAACACCAGGGAACTATGTATTTACACTAGTCAGTTGCATAAGTCCATTTTACCCTTGATAACAGTGGACGGTAACGCACAGTGGTTTTTTACATCAGTGCTTTTATTGACGTCACAGTAAGACTGACAGCAAATAGGCTGCCGTAATACTTTTAGGTTGTCTATGATGATCATTTCGACGAAAACTGGAAGGAGCTCTTGGTGGAACGTAAACACGCCTTTGTTTAAGTATGCAGGTGGTATACGTCACCACTTCAACAAAATAGGTTTAGTGATTGTATGCGACAAGTTAAAACTGTGTGCCAGGCCAAGAATCGAACCCGGATCGTTGTCTTTCATGACGAGTGTGGTAGGGACTGCGCCGCTGCAGCGCGACTCATGCACACACATACACGCACATTTAATTCTCACAGAAGCCTTGCGTTCGGCAAGTATAATAGTACCTTGGTCGTCATACCAGTGTAGCATTGCACGCATACCAAGCCAGTGTCCACACAACGGAGAAGTGCGTTCGAGATTGAAGCCTCGCGCCGTCGGACAGACAGATTTTGGTTCATCCCACCATAATTACTAAACCACCCATAGCATCCGTCATAACATATGAAATTACGCACAAATGTGCTCTTCTTACTTTAAAATCGTTCACTATGCCTAGGTTGTAGTGGAAGGGAAAAATGTAATAAACGAAAACACAACACTTTGCAACAACACACTCTTTACCGCTCTGAGACCACGGACACAGAACAGAAAGCACACACACGCAAAATAACTACTCCCCCATCACGCACAGAGACGTAAATAAGAAACTGAAGTCGTCGTTAGTCCCACTACGGTTTTCATAGCCTTCTCGCAACATGCGATACACCTCTCGCGACAAGCCGAGCGGTTCTAGGCGCTTTAGTCTGGAACCTCACGACCGCTACGGTCGCAGGTTCGAATCCTGCCTCGGGCATGGATGTGTCTGATGTCCTTAAGTTAATTAGGTTTAAGTAGTTCTAAGTTATAGGGGACTGATGACCTCAGATGTTAAGTCCTATAGTGCTCTGAGCCATTTGAACAATTTTAGAACCTCTCGCGTCAGCAAGATGGCGTAATATTCTTGATCATAAAAAAAGTGCAGAAGTTTTGTTTTTCTGTGTATAGAATTAGTTACATACCGTCCAACGAACGTGGGTACAGGAATAGTTAAGTAACAGCCCGGTACACACCAAAACTGGATTCCACAACACTACCGCAACACCATGTGTATGGCGCTGACATACTATGTTCACCTTTTAGTATTTGGTTACTAACAGCCGCTCATACAATTGAGAGATGACATGATGTACGCTGAGGAAAAAACGGGAACAGAAAAGAATCACAGAAAATATGCCGCAGACAGCGACAATAATTCTTAAAAGCACGCCATAGCATACAACAAATAAGTTAGTATGAAAGTATCCACAGAAAACTATATTTCAAAAAACCAACAGTGTAAATGTAATAATGTCTTACTGTATTTAGATAACTATGCCATTTTCTGCTTGTTTTATATTTAACGAACCCACTGATTATGGTAGCATTTGTCGCCGAAACTAGCTTGGAAATAGATAAGTAAACAAATAATTTGTTTCGCATCAAGGCGGACCCAATATTCCGGGCTTGTTGTTTTCTATGCAAACACAGACCAAATGGAAGTGTTCCAAGATAAAGTTATAGTGATTATACCTGTTTACAATCCCAATCACGATTCACACTCACTCACCAATCTGCGTTCTCTTTTGAAGCTGTTGGCGGTGAGGATATTAAAGTGACGCCACTCCAATCTAACAGCGGTAACTGCATATCACTAGGTTCGCAGAAACGCTGTTTGTGCAGCACACTCAGCTACACAGAAATGCTGCCAAGTGTCAATTTGCATCCAACTAAAGATGTTTAGGTTGTACAAAATGTATCTAAAAAGTTCGGTGAATGGTCGCAGAAAAGAAATGAAACAAGAGTTACAAACAAAACACCTGTATAGACCTTCAAAGTAATCCGCATTAGCTACAACAAACTTTCGACATCGCATGCAAGGCAACCGGTAACTGTCAGCAAACGCTTCTTGCAGAATCCCTCGCAGCACCGCTGTTACGCGTTGCTGAATATCAGCATCGTTACTGGAGATCAGACACGGTGCTACCAAAACGATGCGGAAACCAAGCGACAGGCGACGGCATGCTGTTCATAGTCTTTCTCGCCTCGGCTGACACAATCCAATATTACGACGACGTTGGTTGCTCTTCTCGACAGCATGGTATAGATCTATCATGAATTTCAGCCCAAGGAAGGCGGGGGAGATGACGAACAGCACACCGTTGCCTGGTACTCGGTCTCCTGGTCGTAGTGGTGTAAGTAGGCTGTTTAGGTTGTTATACTGGTTACGCCACCGCCACGTAGCGCTCCGTATGAAAATCACTGGCTGTGCTGTGTGCAGTCTGTGGCTGGGTGGCATTGTTGGAATTTGGTATTGTAGTGTTGGGCAGTTGGCTGTTAACAGTGCGTAACGTTGCGCAGTTGGAGGTGAGCCGCCAGCAGTGGTGGATGTGGGGAGAGAGATGCGGAGTTTTGAGAGCGGATCCATCAGAGAGAGTAAATTCGTAAGACTGGATGTCATGAACTGATATATATTATGACATTTGAACACTATTAAGGTAAATACATTGTTTGTTCTCTATCAAAATCTTTCATTTGCTAACTATGCCTATCAGTAGTTAATGCCTTCAGTAGTTAGAATCTTTTATATAGCTGGCAGTATTGGCGCTCGCTGTATTGCAGTAGTTCGAGTAATGAAGATTTTTGTGAGGTAAGTGATTCATGAAAGGTATAGGTTATTGTTAGTCAGGGCCATTCTTTTGTAGGGATTTTTGAAAGTCAGATTGCGTTGCGCTAAAAAATATTGTGTGTCAGTTTAGTGTTGATCAGATTAAGTAAAGAGAGTAATGTCTGAGTACGTTCAGTTTTTCTCAGCTGTTTGAAAAGCAGATAATGTAAGAGGTTTATCATTCATAAATTTTTCTAAGGGGACGTTTCATATGTCGACCCTTAGCCGAGGATACCTCACTGGAATCTTCTGAATTTTTTCTTGTAGTTTGTGTAATTAGTGTAGCTTTTAGAATGAGATTTTCACTCTGCAGCGGAGTGTGCGCTGATATGAAACTTCCTGGCAGAATAAAACTGTGTGCCCGACCGAGACTCGAACTCAGGACCTTTGCCTTTCGCGGGCAAGTGCTCTACCATCTGAGCTACCGAAGCACGACTCACGCCCGGTCCTCACAGCTTTACCTCTGCCAGTAGAGCACCTGCCCGCGAAAGGCAAAGGTCCCGAGTTCGAGTCTCAGTCGGGTACACAGTTTTAATCTGCCAGGAAGTTTCAGTGTAGCTTTTGTTTATTACTAGCGCGTAATTGTAGAGAGCATTTCCTTTGTAGTTGCAGTCTTTCATTGTTGTACAGTAAAACAGTTGTGGCATGCATGTAGATTTACACCAAGTATTTCGCAGCTGCGCTTGCGATTAACGAGATATTATTTTCAGTGCTATGTTAATGTGTTTTCTTTTTTTGCTTTTCAAATTGTGCTTTTCTGTGTTATTGTGTGAAATATTGTGACAATAATGGCGTGTGAAAAACGTAATACCAGGCTCCAAAGTAAACTGAGAAATGACCGTGAAGACGAAAGCAGTGTGTTAGCGCCACTGTGTAGTGAATTAACAAATGTTAAACATAGAAATTTGGTAATTGTGCATAAGGAAATGGAGCGGGCTGCAAATAATGGTGTAGACAGTGACACAATTAGTGAACGGGGAAGCATTATCGATCGATCGGTCGGCAACAGCTCGCCTCAGGAATCCGAAATGACAGGACGCAATTTCGCAAATACTGTAGATTCAGGTTTTGGGCCCTCACCGTTTTCTCAAATAAGTCAAGACACATTTTCTGCTTGTCAAAATTTGAATGTTGCCGGTGCAAATTCACTGCCGAAAGCACTGAGGAACATGTTTCAGACACCAGTGCATCGTTATTACAATTAATGCAACAAATGGGACAAAAGCTTCAAAAGTTAGACACAACGCAACAAAATCTTCAAAAGTTAGACACAATGGAACAAAATCAGAGACAAACACAGCAAAAGTTAGGCACAATGGAATAAAATCAGAGACAAACACAACAGATTCAGAGCGCTACGTGGCGGTGGCGTTACCTATGTAAGAACCTAAACAGCCTACTTACGATGGTAGCATCAGCTCTCATCTGCCGCAATGAAGCGGATATACATCAACGCGTAACCACGGAGCTGCGAGCGGTTCCACAATAACTCAGGTTACCTTTCATTAGGAATGTGGATGCTCTCAACGCTTGTGATATGACTTTCAAATGGTAGAGCACATCAGTCATCCTTTTACGTTTTATTAGGCAAACCTAGATTCGGCTAGTGCCTGGTGATTGTCAGTGCACTATTTCATAGTATCAATGTATGTCCTAGTACGTTAGTCCCCTGTTGTTCGGGATTCTGTCACAGTTCGTTCAAGACTACTTCAACAATATGTCAAAATGGTTCAAATGGCTCTGGGCACTATGGGACTTAACATCTGTGGTCATCACTCCCCTAGAACTTAGAACTACTTAAACCTAACTAACCTCAGGACATCACACACATCCATGCCCGGGGCAGGATTCGAACCTGCGACCGTAGCGGACACGCGGTTCCAGACTGAAGCGCCTAGAACCGCACGGCCAAACCGGCCGGCAACAATATGTCACTGACGTGCTAGGACATGCATTGATACTATGAAATAATGCATTGATAATGGCTAGGCAGTAGCCGAAATCTAGATTTGCCTGATAAAACCTGAAAGAAAAGGACGACCGATTGCTGTACTGTGTCGTTTGGCAGTCAACAACAAGTATTTGGTGGCAGTTTCCAACAGCTGTACAAGCAGTGTTAGAAGTGTGTTGTAGCTAATGCGGATTACTCTGGAGGCCAATGATGGTTTTTTTTTGTAACTCATGTTTCGTTTATTACCGGAGACGGTTCACCGAACTTTTCAAATACACCTTGTATGACTACTTCTGTTGTATGTAATATACTCGCATGCGTAGTACGAAAGAGTCATACCTTGTTTACCATTAAAACTTGTCTTTAGAGTCACTAACAAAACTAGTATTGCCATGTCCCGTCTGCATGTTCAGAATAAGTTTGGAAGTTGTTTCTTGAACAGCTTTTTCCAGCGCCTGCTGTAGGTCGAACTTCGTTTATTTAATATCTCCTGTAACGGATGTCCTGTTGTGTTCCCTTAATTTACTTTTACCAAGTTGCCATTCTTACCAAGACTTTATGTGTACTAATCTTCCTCGTAACAAGTTTGGAACGCCCTTCCTATATGTCTTTTATATCTTCTATCTCATGATGTATATAGTATCTTGGCCGGCCCTTGTGGCCGTGCGGTTCTAGGCGCTTCAGTCTGGAACCGCGTGACCGCTGCGGTCGCAGGTTCGAATCCTGCCTTGGGCATGGATGTGTGTGATGTCCTTAGGTTAGTTAGGTTTAAGTAGTCCCATAGTGCTCAGAGCAATTTATTTTCTATATAGTATCTTGTTTTCAACCAATTTCTCAAACTTTTTCCTCCTGCATTTACATGCGCTTACTTCACAACCAAGCGGTCGGTGTGGGTCGGAAAATAATTCGTCCCGTATTAGAGGTTTTCGGTAATATTCCACTGCATATTCAGCGAGGAAGAAATAACAGCCCGTACGCCTCTGCACCATAATCATGTTTATCTGCCACCCACGATCCCTAAGCGCTTTACGAAATGGAAGCAGCAGACTGGTCGCACACTGCCATGCAAATACAGGTTCTCTGAACTTACTTGATAGGGTTCCGCAAGAATTACGTCGTCTTTGTTCTGTGGACTGCCATTTAGGTCACTCGAGTTTTCTGTTACACTTTACTATTGGCTATATTGACCTATTGCTATTCTTGCAGGGCGCCTCTGAAATCGTTCCATGCCAATTGCTGTTGTTTATTTAATAAGAATGGCAAATACGGGAACAACACTCTAGAATAGTAAATACTGGAAATAATATTCTAGAATTGGTCGCTCTGCTGTTTGATACGCATTTTCTTTACAGCTGCATTGTATCCAACTTATGCACTATACTTCACTGCATTGGTCGTTCGGGAATGCATTTTTAATGTTGTAGACACTTGTTGTTTTTTATTTAAATTTTACCATGGTGACCAATTTCTCTTTAATTTGAGCTCGCTAACTGTTTCCCTCCCGTCTACTTGCTTAACAAGTAACAATTTGCAGCATTTCTGCTCAGCCTTGTATCTCTGTGAGCACGCCAAGGTGCAGTTACGGCAATCGGTAGGTGAGGCACCACATGAGCATGGCCAAAGGCGGGAACAGCTGACTGAGGCGGACGCAGTCTGCTGTCGACGCGCGAGTTGAGAAAGGGACTAAATGGCTCTGAGCACTATGGGACTTAACTTCTGAGGTCATCAGTCCCCTAGAACTTAGAACTACTTAAACCTAACTAACCTAAGGACATCACACACATCCATGCCCGAGGCAGGATTCGAACCTGCGACTGTAGCGGTCGCGCGGTTCCAGACTGTAGCGCCTAGAGCCGCACGGCCACACCGGCCAGCGAGAAAGGGACTATAATGGACTTTTGTAAAATAAGAGTGGTGGGGGGGGAGGGTTATATCAGGGAATTTTTAGATTGTGAAGGTTACTATGCGTGTGTTAGTAGTTTAAGTGACGTACTTTCAATTATCTCGAGTAACTTTGCTGTTGTATCTGAACATTGCCGTAAAGTGCATCGTATGCTGCTGAGCTATAACGACTGCATGTGACAGCCGCTACTTAACACCCGTCGATATGAATAACGGTATCAACAGATTAAACATATAAGACGCTGATGTATCAGAAAGACGTGGCTGAAACAACGAAAGTCAATAAAAACTATAACGTCAGGGAAATGTTAAGTTACAAAATTTGAAACCATGGGGAAAGTATTTTCAGATCAGCTACCTTTATTGAGTCACCTGTCTAAGCATAATACGTTTCAGAACATGTCTTTCCATTGTGAAGTGAGTGCCATCAAGTTTCAAGTCGGTTTACTACTGAGCCGATATCTATCGTAGGCTACTGTGTACCGTTTATAAAATAGTTTGTACGTCTTTTGTATGTAATTTGTTGTCCGCTCTGATGTGGAAGCAAGGCCAAAGATGTTGCCATAAAGAGCATGGGTTTCCAGAAGTTAACGAAGCAAAATTCGTGGACGCAGCTCACCACTGGTAAAACGTTATATCAATATATTTAAATCTTTAACAGTTACAGTCATATATCAGGAAGAGGGACCTGACCTCGCCTCTCATCGATTTTGACAAACTTCAATATACTACTCGGGGCAACTCGAATTTAACTCGTGTGAAAGTATGTAGGTCACTAGACTACCTATTTCCAAAAAGTCGATGCTAATGTTCATGACGCAGGATCACTTCAAGGCCAGGTGGAATAGTCATAACAGTTCATATTTCATATACGTGTCAGGCCCAACACCTAAAAATTTCAAAAAATGGCTCTAAGCACTATGGGACTTAACATCTGTGGTCATCAGTCCCATACACTTAGAACTACTTAAACGAACTAACCTAAAGACATCACACACATCCATGCCCGAGGCAGGATTCTAACCTGCGACCGTAGCAGCAGCGCGGTTCCGGTCACAGCTGCCGGCTAAAAATTTCTGAGAAATCTCAGAGTTTGCGAGTTCAGTAAATTACGGATGTACCTGGAGGGATGTTCTTTCGCTGGAACACCTCAGAAAACTTGCGTACTTACGGGATTGGTAAGCAGTATTGTACTTCCAGTAATTTTTACTCTTTGGCAAATTTTTAATTAAATTAAGTATTGTTCTTTGATACAAGAAAGATTTTACAATGAATGAGGAGAGGGAGAAACAGAAGACAAGATACTAGCAACAGTTGCGTAACACGTGACCGATTTTCTGTCTTCGCATTCCCTAAAAAAGGGATAACATGGTCCGTGAGAGAAATGCGAATAACCCAGAACATCTACCAACGTTCAATCGTCAAAATTGTAGGCACGTACGACAATTATTTTTTTCCCTCTCGTTGTAACAGTTCTTTAATAAAAGTAGTAATAAACAAATTTTGCTATAGATTTCTCTCTCTTCACAAAAAGTAAAAGACACTGCTAATGGAGCGTTTCCAGCCCCTCGGGAACGGACGTTTACTGAACTAAAGACAAGTCATACACAGCCCTACTAACGCCCGACTCAGCAAGAGATTTTACCTGAATTACATCTCATAAATATACCAGTTACTTGGAAACTATTACGCAGCAGTCATGATACAGACACGAAATGTCTTTATTTTCGTGTGATCTAATGATTTCTTTTGGCTCGACACGGATACTGTGACGTGAATTTTGACCTCGATTTCCTGTATTGCGAGACGTAAGCATACTGACCTAAAGTCTGTCACAGGAGTTATTCTGAAGTGGCCACTAGCTGGTATGCCAAATTTTATTGCCTCCGTAGTTCTGCTAAATAGCTTGCTATGGGGAATTAAAACTAAAATTTAAGCCAGCATCTTCTGATGTAGTTACTAGGAATTGTAACCACTCAAAACAGTGATAATCCGATGCACTAATGGACATATAGGACGACGGTCATTTTTAGCAGTGGCTAATGAAGTTGCATCGCAATCAACGTTATATCAGCACATTACTCGTACCATTGTCTAAATTACAATACTGTCTCAGTTTGACTGTTCTTAACTTTTCTTTTGGTCTCATTTATAATTTAGGCTCTATGGCAGTTTTAAAGTGATTCATAACTGTCCTATGGTAATAAGGCACATTCCGTGCCACAGCACACGTAAAGAGCATCAGAGATAACATCTGACCATACAGCGAACTACATGTCAACGCCACTTATACGGTACAACAAAACAGCTTTAGCTCCGACTGAACACCAGCCGAACTCACATCGGAACACTTGCCACACTGCATTAGCTGTTACGTTGTATAAGTAGCGTTTATATGATGTGCTCTACGGCCAAACGTTGCATTTGATGCTCCTTACATGTGCTGTGGCACTAATTATCGTAGGATAAGGGTGAAACAGTAGGAAACGGAAGCAGAGTAGAAATTGATAAGGTGTCCAAAAGGAAAGATAGTAACAACCAAATGTCGAGACAATATCTGCAATGGATATGCAGCTTGTCTTGTAAACTGTACGTAGTAATTTGGGATTACTATTCAGTAACCACCAGTAAACTGTATCGTGTACCACCACAAGAGCACCAAGTTGTTATAAGCCAACATTCTCCCATGTGGTTACGACGCATAGTAATCTGATGTACTTCCCAAGGTATACGAGATGGACTGGATACAACTCTACATCGGCGTACATACTCCGCAAGTCAACATTCAGTGCTTTGCGGAGGGTACCTTGTGCTACTGCTACTTATCTCCTCTCCTATTCCACTCCCAAACAGACCGAGGGAGAAACGATTGTCTGTATGCCTCTGTAAGAGGTCTATTTCTCCTGTCTCCATGGTCGTTAAGCGAGGTTTACGTTGCCGGAGTAGAATCATTCTGCGGTTGGTAGCGAATCCCGGTTCTCTAAACTTTCTGAATAGTTTTTCGCGGAAAGAACGTCGTCTTTCTTCCAGGGATTTCCATTTCAATTCCCGAAGTATCTCCGTAAGCACTTGTGTGTTCATCGAACCTACCAGTAACAAATCTGGCATCATGCCTCTGATTTGTTTCGACGTCTTACTTTAATTCGAGTTGGTGCGGATGCCAAACCGCCGAACTATACCCAAGAATGGGTCGCTTTAGTGTTCTATGCACTGTATCCGTTGTAGATGAGTTACACTTTCCTAACTTTCCGCTTACAAACTAATGTCGAAAATTTACCTTTCCCATTACCAAACTTACGCATTCGCTCCATCTCATATCGGTTGGCAACTTTACGCCTAGGTACTGAATCGATGTGACTACCTCAAGTGCACACTATAATACTGTGTTCCATTATCCCAGGATTGTTTTTCGTACTGATCTGAACTGATTCCCACTTTTTCACTTTTAGAGCAAGCTGCCGAGCATCATACCAAATTAAAATTCCGTCCTGCATTCCGTAGTCATTCAAAGACGTCACTTTCCTGTTCACTACCGCATTGTCAGCAAACAGTCGCAGATTGCTGCTCAATGTTTCCACCAAACCGCTTATACACGCGGAGATTCAGCTGCAACCTGCAGCGCTCTTCAAATATTACGAGCAAGATTTTCCCATTCTCTCCTTCGCTATGTGCAAACTGTTAGTCCTAGGAAAAAAAATGAACAGGACCTTTACGTAGGAAATTTAATGCATTTAAATTTTGAACTAGGATTAGTTTTCGCCGGAGTCCATAGTTGTCGAATTATTAAAGAAAAACGTGCAGAAGTGACCTTCGAAAGCGCTTTTCTTAAATAACTCGAGAGCCGTGGCCTCAAGTGAAACCTCAAAACTTTACAAAATGTAACTACATTAAATTTTCTACAAAAGGGTTCTGTTAATTTTTTATGTAGTACTAATAGTTCGCGTATAGCGACGAGAGAATACCTCGTGCTTATAAAACACTCATGCGGAGCAAGCTGGAATATTACTTAAGTGTGTGGGACCCACGACAAATAGGACTAAGTCGGGCTGTAGAAGGTATACGGACTGGACGAATGGTCGCAGAGTTGTGGGAGAGTGCCACAGATATGCTGAGGAAACTGAATAGGCGGACACCTGAAGACAGAAGCTACGTATCCCTAGAATGTCTACTTACAAATGTTCAAGAGACGACACTGAATTATGACTCTAGAAATATACTATAACTTCGTACTTACCGCTCCCCCCAGGGATCGTGAGTTCAAATATAGATTATTTACAGTGCGGACAGAGGCAGTTACACAGTAATTAGTCCCGCGCCCCGTATGTGAATGGGACGGGAGGAAGCCCACATAACTGGTACAAGAAGAATTGCACTTTTCCGTACACTTCAGAGTGGTTTCCACAGTGTGAATGGAGATGGAGATATAGTTGTAGATATCTTTGTCTCTGGTGAACACTTGCCACCTAGGATAACGTAGTAGTTTCTATTACTTAAGGGGGGGGGGAGGGTTAAGACGTCAAAAATGGTTCAAATGGCTCTGAGCACTATGGGACTTAACATCTGAGGTCATCAGTTCCCTAGAACTTAGAACTACTTAAATCTAACTAATCTAAGGACATCACACATATCCAAACCCGAGGCAGGATTCGAACCTGCGACCGTAGCGGTCGCGCAGTTCCAGACTGAAGCGCCTAGAACCTCTCGGCCACACCGGCCGGCTAAGGCGTCAAACGGGCCGACTTGGAGCAGGAGAGGCACCATAGGACATTTTAATTTCCATTGTCTACACTTTCACAAATAAATTCTAAAACTTCGTCAGCATGAGCTGGAAGGATTCAGGATTCACACTCACAGCAGTGGAAGTTCAAAAACATAACAAAATAAAGTTTTTTTTTTATGTCAAATTTCGTCACTTTCTCACTTAGTATTGGCTGCATTCGTTCATATAGGTACCCTTTTCTTCAAATGTAAAACAGATTCTTCGATGAATTTTGAGCTGCTTATTAAACACAAAACACCTTAATGCAAAACTCTAAAATTTTCCAAATCTATTAAAAGCTGTGGTAAAAATTGAGATAATGAAGTATAAAATTTGAGTTTTTTCTAAAAATGAAGTTTAAAATGTAACCGCTCATTCATTTTTTCATAAATTGAATTAATTCTAGAGTTTCAAACACCTGCAAGCTGTGCAAAATTCATGGAAGAATCTCTCTTACCTATGAAGAAAAGTGTACCTATAGCAACAAATTCAGCCAATAGTAGGTAAAAAAATGATGAAATTTCACATGTAAAAAAAATTTACTTTGCTATGTTTTTGAGCTCCCACTGTTATTAGTGTGAATCCTGAATCCTTGATGGTCATATTGACAAAGTCTTATGAATTTATTTGTTAAAGTATAGACAGTGGAAATGAAAGTGTCCTGTCGTGCCTCTCCTGCTCCAAGTCGGCGTGTTTGACGTCCTAACCCCCTTAACAGTCTTCTCACTTATCCGGGAACTCACTCTGTATATTAGCCCTTCAGTTAACAGTCTGCGTGGTGACACCGAGTCAATTGCTTTCCAGAAATCTAGGAACGCTGAATCTGCCCGCCAGTATTCATACGTGAGTCACAGAATATCGTACGAGAAAAGGACAAGTTGAGATTCGCACGAACGATGCTCATCCAATCAGCTTGCGTACGAGGTTTAGAGATTATCCTGTAAACATTATCTTGAGAATCCAGTTGATTAATAACGAGTGTTGACTTGGGTATGCAGCTGTGAGGAAGATCGTGGCGTCTGACACGAGATGTCTGCCGCTTTTGCCTGCTGGAAGGCACCCTCGGACAGAGCCTGCAGGCGGCGGGTTGGAGGCGCGCTCTGCCGTACTCACCCTGACAGAGCTGCAGGCACAGCAGCAGCCAGCTCAACGACCGGGTCAATCCCGCCTCTGACGTCATCGTTCAGTCGCCTCTCGCCGAGCTCCTGGTCCGCTGCGGCGGCCGCCGAGCGCTGGGCAAAGTGCCGCTGGTCGCGGATGGGCCGTCAGCGGCGAAGCGCGCCGGGTGCCACGCGCACTGACCCACGCGGTCGAGGGATGCCTCCAGAGGCTGCTGTTGACATATCCAGCTGGTCACCGGGTCACACGCGCACACGCGAGTTTCCTGTAAAGCTGGCCCAAATGCGCTACTTCGTAATGCTCACGTATCTTCCGAGAGGCTCCTCGATGACAAGTACTCCTCTCTCGATTCGAGGACTCTATCGTCTGAGCTTCCGAAATACCCTATAATCCTTCGAAGTGTAAGTCAGAACGGCCACTGTTTTCCTGCTGTAACATTCCCACAGTTCCACGCAATACGTCACTAGCGTTGCAAACACAAAACGGTTGTAAAATTACACTGAAGTGGAAGAAAGACCAGACCTCATAAGCTTCTGTGCTTCCGTTGGTCAGCCTTACGCCCACGTAATCTTCAAGCAGTATCTCGATAATAAATATCACTGGTGAGGACTTTGTCGTGTTCCGCTGCCACAATTCTAGAAAATTCTTCGTCGGTGAAAAGAGAACAGCCACAGTATTCCTATCAAAACATCCTGATAATCAATATTGTCTTTGTCGATGTGGTACTAGCGTAACCAGACAGGAAACTCTGTAACTTACATAACGTCGTTGAAGTTATTATGAAACCTGACTTCTTGTCGTAAATACGTTGATGTTCGCACTGTATCGTTTATGAGCCCTCTCTAGAAGGCAATACACGCAGAACACGGCGAATGCAGAGCAGTTTTAACCACACGTTCTTAGAATTCTCACTTCAGAATTGGCAACGATGTACCTTAAGTCGTTTTAAAATCACATAATCCAGTGTAAAATGTCTCGCACTGACAGTATTAAGCTTGTACTATAAACACAGCTGGGACAGATATTTTAACGTGACTACCATGGTAAGCCATATTTTTGCATCTTCTTAGAGTAGAACAAATCAGAATAGATGGGAGATCACCCATTATTAATTTTACACTGCAAAGCAGTATCGTCTACGACAGCAGAAACTGCCCAGTGTTGATGAGTGATAAGAGACGACACCAATAGCTGCCTTTCTAAAATAAGTAGTAGTACAGTATAATATTTCCCGTGTTATTTGTTTCTGTATCGTTATAAATATACTACAGAATTTGGGCTCTTGTTTTACGCATGAAAACTTGTTACAGTGTTAGATGCATTGAAGTTTCTCGAAATAGTGTCACTAAAGAGGTTGTTTCACGTGACCTGAAGCAGCAAAGTGCTCCACAGTCCACAAGTAAGAACAGGAGCGCTAAGTGCACTAGAGTCGCCCGCTACTGTATTTAGTTTGCAAAAAATAGAGTCTGCATTTAGATGCGATTAGGTTTGTCACCCTGTAGCATGTAGGTGCACTGAAATGATGCTTTTTCGGCAATTTCACGTAGCATGCAACAGCGAAGTGGTTCACAGTTCACCAGCAATTGGCTCGCTTTACTGGCTCTGCACGGCGTGTCTGAGAACAGTCCAGGAGGGTGTCGGCAATAGAGGTGCCATCTTTCTCACTGTGGCACAGGAAAGGCGTGTCAAGTACGGAAAACCGCCTCACTGGACTGGACCTGGAAGTGTCACTCGTGGTGGATCACGCAGCGGTACTGGCGGGCAGAGAGCGCGTCGTCGCCGGAGGCGGTGGCGACCCTCCAGGCATCGGCGTCTGGGGCAGTCGGAGGCGGCTGCGGGCGTCGCGGTCGGGGGCGGCGGGTCTCGCCAGCGGGCGGCGGCGTCGCGGTCGCCGGGGGCGGAAGATGACGGCGCGGAGGTCGGCCTGGCACTGGCCGGCGGCCCGGGCTGCGTGCGCGCGCATCCGGAGCCGGGGGGGGGGGGGGGGCGGGGGCAAGGCGCCGCGGCGCGCGATGCTGCTGCCCTCTGCTCGGGCGCCGCCGGTTATTAGGCGCGCCACGCTTCCCGATGACGGAACTGCGGCGGCGGCGGCGGTGGCAGCGGCGGCGAATGTCCCCCGAGAGTTGGTCAGCTCACGCCGGCCGCCGCCTCTGACCGCGCCACCCTACACAGCATTTTGGCGTGAGCGAGAACTCCACAGCAAGTTAGCGTGCTGCGAACGACATTCCGTCACCGCATATGCGTCCTTTATACAACAGTTTCCTAGACTGTAAAGACTCAGTAGTTGAATGGCAGATAGACAGCCGGAAAGTAACTATTGAGTTTCTCCCGACGTATTTGATAATCAAAATATCCACCGGTGTACTGCGGGTCTACAGTGTCCAACGGGCACGGCGGGTAAATTACCTTTCCTTGACGTCTTGGTCAACAGAAGGGCTGACGGCACCCTAGGTCATGGGGTGTATCCCGAGCGAGGTGGCGCAGTGGTTAGACACTGGACTCGCATTCGGGAGGACGACGGTTCAATCCCGCGTCCGGCCATCCTGATTTAGGTTTTCCGTGATTTCCCTGAATCACTCCAGGCAAATGCCGGGATGGTTCCTCTCAAAGGGCACGGCCGAATTCCTTCCCTAATCCGGTGAGACCGATGACCTCGCTGTCTGGTCTCCTTTCCCGAAACCAACCAACCAACCATGGGGTGTATCGGAAGACAACGCACACTGATCTGTATTTGCACGCAGACAGCTGCCACCAGAGGAATGGGGTACTTACAACTGTAGTACATAGGGCGCGCACTATCTCTGACGCAGAGAGTCTACCCCAGGAATTGGAACATCTGAGAACTGTATTTCGAAAAAATGGGTACCCAGAGTGGCAGAGTCAACGTGCTCTCCGCCCAACCACTACAGCACAACCTGTGGAGATGGATGAAATCACGAGGGAGGAGGTAGGCACTGCGTTTATTCCATATACGGGTGCACTCTCGGGGAAAATCGCCCGCATTTTGAGGAAACACCGGGTCGGAACTGTGTTTTGTCCTCCGAATAAAACTCGTGCACTGGTGGGGAGCGCCAAAGATGACCTCGGCTTGAGGAAGGCCGGCGTGTACCAGAGTCCGTGTCAATGTGGCAAGTCGTATATTGGTCAGACGATGCGTACCGTCGAGGATCGATGCCGTGAACACCAAAGGCACACTCGATTGATGTATCCGAGCAACTCGGCGGTCGCTGAACATTGTTTGACGGAAAATCACGCTATGGAGTATGAACGCACGAGGATTCTGGTACAGACGTCGAGATACTGGGACAGCGTTGTTAGAGAGGCCATCGAAATTCGCACCAATGACGAACTCATAAACCGTGACTGTGGCTATAATCTTTGCAAGGCTTGGGAACCAGCGATTCGGTTAATCGAGAGTAAATCGAGCAAACGTATAGTTGTGACGACCACGGCGGACAGAGTTATCACATCGACGTCATCTCAGACGCCGTCGCAATCTGTTCCACCGCGCGACCGTGGCGCGGGGCGCGGACAACGGAGGCAGCGCGCGGCGGGCGGAGGATATTTAAATCGGCCGCCGCTGCGACCGGACCCAGTTCCCTCTGAGCAGCCATAGCGTACGGATCTCCGTGCCGGCACGTTCACAACGTTCACAGGAGCTCAGTCCGTCAGTTCACCTGTTGATGGCGACATGTATGATCGTCGAAATATTGTGCCCGTTGGACACTGTAGACCGGAAGTACACCCGTGGATATTTTGATTAGCCGGAAAGTAATTACCAAAGGCTGCCCTCAGGGGTCGATCTGCGTCCCATCTTCTGGGACATAACAATCGAAACCTTCCTACAATTTCTGGATTGGGATGACGGGTCACACGGAATTGTCGCCTACACTGATGACCTATTAGTTGCAGTCACTGCAAACAACAGAGCCCTGTTAGAAGAGAAAGCCAGTGAAATACTATTAACAATCACACAATGGTGTCACAACAATAAACTTAGGATAGCTGAAAACAAAACAACATAAACTTTACTGAACGGATCACTCCAAAGGAATCCTGTTAAAATTGCGGACACAATCATCAAAAGAGCACACGTTACGCGCCATGTTGTGGTACACATAACTGAAAAATTGAATTTCCACGAACGCACAAGGATAACAACAGACGAAGCAGAAAAAAATACTACACAAATTGGTGAGACTAAATTGAAAACAGTAGAGCCTACCTCTACGAGTCATACGGACGTACCAATGTGCGCTCTTCGAATCAGGACTCAGCTTTGCAGTCAGCACGTGCGCACATAAACTGAACCTGGTCACCAACAAAACATCGGTCAGACGAGGGCAGAGAAGTGTCCTACTTAGGCTACCTGGAGCCTTCGGCTCCACCTCAGTGGATGCACTGCGTGTGGTGCTCGGAATATACCCCAAAGATACCACGATAAAATACAGAGCTGCAAGGTACTGGTTAAAGATGGGGAGACTAGTTAAGGTACACACATTAACTGATGTGCCGATAGAGACGATACGTCACTTAAAAGTTGGCGTTTCGGTACGTGGCAAGGTCAGTGGGGTGTTAGTATAAGTGACGCAGATTGCACGACTTCATCTTTCACATAAGGCAGCGGTTGAGAATGAAACATATCGATCCCAGCGGCGGTATGGTACATCCCTTAACCGGAAACGGAACTTATCCCACGCACTTTAACCGCGTGTGTCTGAGCCAAACACTTACATGCACATGCGGGCAAGAAGATTCCCCAGAACACACTGTCTTTTTCTGCGGGCAGTACGCGAACAATAGACATACACGACACGTAGACTAGACAGACACATACATAGATATATACAAAGCAATGAGAGACGAAAAACAATGGGCACAATTAAACGTATTGACAAACGGTATTTCATAAACAACGCATGAAGAGTATCTGCGGACACGACATAATAGACATGCCTATGTGCAACGTAACAACAATCTCAAGAGGGTGGACAGCGATACCCACAGTGACAGCGAAAACAGTGAGAATGAGGAGGAAGACGAGACGTAACAGTAAATAAGCATAAGGTGCTGGCGATCTAACCAAGAAATCACCAAATGCTATGCACGGATGGGCACCTAAAGTTAACACGTAGGATTAGTAATAAATACAATTGGTAGATCGTCAAGGAAGTGAAACACGATCACAAATACCCCAAGTTGGAAAGATCACATAGATAATGTTGTGGGTAGAGCAAGACTGCGATTCATTGCAGAACACTACTACAGAGACTGCTTTCACCACGCTTGTCTGTCCTATTCTGGAGTACTGCTGTGCGGTGTGGGGACCGCATCAGATGGGACTGACTGATGACATGGAAAAATTACAAAGAAGGCAGCTCGTTTTGTATTATCGAGAAGTAGCGGAGATAGTACCACAGACATGATACGTGAATTGCAGTGGCAGTCGTTAAAGCAAAGGCGTTTTTCGTTGCGACGGGATCTGCTCATGAAATTTCAATCACCAGTTATCTCCTCCGACTGCAGAAACATTCTGATGGCACCCACCTACATAGGGAGAAATGATTAGCACGATAAAATATGAGAAATGAGGGCTCGTGCAGAAAAATTTAAGAGCTCATGTTTCCCGAGCGCCGTTCGAGAGTGGAACGGTAGAGAGACAGCTTGAAGGTGGTTCATTGAACTTTCTGCCAGGCACTTTATTGTGAATAGCAGAGTAGTCACGTAGATATAGATGTACATCACCTAACGCCACGACAATTCCGTGGACGAACGCTTGAAAAGGTAAACGAAGATGTTAAGTTGATTAACAACCTGTGGATGTTGAATTACTTCCATTTTAATCTCAGTAGGTTTGTTAATAAACAAAATGTTCGTTGTTGAGCGCAAGAAAATCGTGAACAGCTACACTAGTGTCCAGTGCACACCCGTGAATTACAGTGTGTTTCGCTTTGTCACTGTATGGCATAACTGGCTATTATTTGTTTGAGAACGAGAACAGCGGTGTCACTACAGACACACATCACCGGTACGTCATCATACTCGAAATTTTTGTTGCGAAAAAGCTACCGAAATTAATGACAACCGCTGGTTTCAGCAAGTTTGATGAACGTCACACACAAGACGAATATCGATGGCTGCTGTACGTCAGTTATTTGACAACCGTACAGTTTCGAGAAAGGACGAAATTCCGTGACCTCTCAGATCCCCTCATCCGTCAGGGTGTGGTTTCTTCTTGTGGGGTCACCTCGAAAGCAGAGATTGTCTCAGTCAACCTATTACATCAGCGTAAGTGACAGCTGAGATCCGAGGAGCAACTGAAGACATTTCTGTTGCAATATTACTTCGAACAATGCAGCGTTTATCAAAGAGACTGCAAGAATATTTGCGCAAAAAAGTAGCTCACGTGCCATACGTCCTGTTAAAAACATAAATTCACTTAAAGTATTCTACACGTATTTTTACTATTAAATGACATACACAAATTTATTTGAAAAATATTTTTTCACAAGATTTTTGTTTTCAACTTCCCGTTCCTCTGAATCACTCTTCACAATGAGATAGCAAGCTAGCATTCTATCAATCCGTTCCATGTCTGTTTATCCTGGAGTCACATCCATCAACGACTTCAAGTAAAGCCCATAAGAAAATATTGCCTCTGGAAAACTGCAGTATCAACTGCCCAACTACCTAGACAGTGGATTTTAAATAATATTTTTTATGTAGTATCTTCTAATAAAAGTACGAATCGATCTTTTATGTGTGCTAATTCAGAGTATCTTCTCTATATTAATGAACCTTTTGTATCGCAAACCTCTTCTTCTGTCATCGGCGTTAGCTTGGGTCTTTTTTCTTTTTTCGACTAGACAGAGTTTGTAACTTTCTCATGTTACAGTTGCTTGAAGTTAGATGTGCGATCCGACTGATTTCCTCTCATTATTGTACTACTCATATTAATAGACTTGAGGGACCAATATAATGTGTAATCATTATTATTACGTGCAAGTGAATACATAAGTTCTAGTATCCCATGCAAACAGAGCGAGAGCACAGGTAATAATAAGTCTCGTATGCTGCACCAACAGTAACAAAAAAAAAAGCACAAAAGTTATACATTACTTCCTCTAATTGGAATATTCAAAAACTTAATATCTTTTCCATTTAATTTTTAAATATTAACGTTTTTTAGCTATGAGATACCTGAATAACACCTGTGACAGGACAACTGTTGTAATTAGAAATGCTTCGGTAGCTCAGATGATAGAGCACTTGCCCACGAAAGGCAAAGGTCCCGAGTTCGAGTCTCGGTCGGGCACACAGTTTTAATCTGCCAGGAAGTTTCATATCAGCGCACACTTCCGCTGCAGAGTGAAAATCTCATTCTGGTTAGAAAAACAGTTACACTTCTGTTTCTATCTAATACAAGTATTTTATTTTTGTTTCATGCAAACGGAGTAACAAGTGACATACAGATAAAAAGAAAGGCTTTCATTGGAAACAGCAATTTAAGAGGAATTATAAGAATTACGAGATTGTGGATGCGAAGCAGAAACGACAATCGTCACTGGATACTATCACAAGTCACAGGTTTCCTCTTTTCTTTCTGCACATTGGTTTCTACACGGACTTAATTGCTCTCTGTAACCTTTCTTGCAAATCTGCCGACATACAGTAATTTGCTATATTTTTCAGACAAAATTTCATTTCAAAAGCACTGATTTCAATAATGCATGTAATCAGAGATGGAACGCGCACAAGATGTTCAAAGCCAAGCTGGGTTAGATTGTTTTTAATGAAGCAAGCAGCCATTACAGTCAATACCAACAGGAAATGTAGTACTGTTGAAATTAATTGCTTAATTTATTGCTTATAATACCTCATTTAATTTTGTATGATTTTCTTTCTGGTATGTTAAGCGAACGAAGATCACAGTTAATAACCAGTTCAAACTTAATCACGTTGTCCAGGTTAACGACATGTTGTCCAAATTAGAGACTTTCATGGTTACTATGACGTTGGTATTAAACAGTGTAAACCAAATTTAGGATGAGCTGCAACGATTATCAACTTCTGAAGCCAAAACAAAATATGTAGCTGAGCACGTGTTGGATGTGCAAGAATGATTAACAAACAGCTCTGGCGGAAGCTCAGATTGAGCTGGCAAAGAGAAGTGGAAAGTATTTTCAGAGATAAGGAAAGAATAATTAAAGAACAACTTGAACATCGCTAGAAATTATTATGAGATGAGACAGATGGTGGTTTGAAGAGAAAGATAAACATGTCACCGACCTTGTATACTATACACGGAAGAGACTGACACGTGTTTTGGCAAAGATACTGACAAAAGATTACCCAATATTAAAATGGACCAGGAGGCCCAGGTGTGCAGCCTGGATGAAAAGATGGCTGAAGTCAAAGATTCTGTCACGTCAGAAATCAAAGAGTAGAGCGAATTCGGTCATGTCAGAAATCAAAGAATAGTGAGATTTAATAGTCTAAGATATGGAGACCGTAAGCAAGATATAACCAAAACTACACGGGGAATCTGTGCTCATCTGCACGCTGCGAATTAAATAATATGCTACTTCCTAATGGCACTTACTGTGCTACGACAAGGACCTAGCTTGCAGCTAAGCCCTAGCTCCGTACCAAACAATGATGTGTTGTAATGTATGGGCACTACTCCCATGCCGACCAATGCATTGATAGAGGGAATAGTCACCCAACACAGACAATCGGGTGTAATTACATGTGATAAGAAAACTCCTCATCCTGTTATGTTTGTCCACACGTTTAGAGGAATACTGCTCCCCTCTTGCAGCGATGTGCTGGTAATGATTAGGTACCAGATTTATGCAAGGTAAGACCGCACTTTGGGTCAGAGAGGCGGCTGATATGTTTGGAACGTACTACCAGTTTGAAAACTCTTTTCTTGCGAAGTATTGTTCATGTAGAGTAAAAGCGTCTCCGCATGGAGGTATTTAACTTAGATCGAGTGACAAGGTAGTCTAAAAAATATTTTGAAAAATATATTAAGTACTGGGTCGAACAAATAACAGGCCGAGATATCCTTAGTGTACTGAAAGCTAAATTGCCTGTTCATGAGTGCATTAAACTGACAATTGCGTCGGAGGATGACCTTAACACATTCCTATTAGTTTTAGGTAATGTTGATTTAACACACGAAGGTACACGATATACATAAAGCGCACATGCTAATGACAATGATATAGATAACATATTGTGTAGTCACGACTGAGATAAGCAGAATAGGACAGAATACGTCGCAGGCACCATGACTGGTGGCAATCAAATACATGCTCACCGTCATGCAGTAACAGTATATGACACAAGCAGTGCGATCACATCATCGCCCGCATCTCATGGTCGTGCGGTAGTGTTCTCGCTTCCCACGCCCGGGTTCCCGGGTTCGATTCCCGGCGGGGTCAAGGATTTTCTCTGCCTCGTGATGGCTGGGTGTTGTGTGATGTCCTTAGGTTAGTTAGGTTTAAGTAGTTCTAAGTTGTAGGGGACTGATGACCAAAGATGTTAAGTCCCATAGTGCTCAGAACCATTTGAACCAATTTTGATCACATCATCAGTGACACAAACTACTGTGATGCAGGTCTTTCACACTACCCCGATAACAGACTCTAGCAGCAGCATCGTGGGATCAGATATTCATTATCACCACGACGCTATCCAACTGTTAAGAAGACTATGTGATAAAGAGTAAGGAGCTATCACAATGGAGGCTCACATACTTCATACCGCGTTTATTTCTAACCGCTGTATAAGATCTTAGGAAAAGAATTGAATAGTCTGCTTTACTTATCCATTAGACACAACAGTCGGTTAAATCCGGTAAAAAGGATAACTGTATTGATTAACTTTTCCTATTAACACGACTATCGTCTCAGAGTGTACTTTTATTTGAAAACTAAACTAAATTTAGTAAGACGGTTATACGTGGCCACATAGAGACAGGGTTTTCTGTTATTTAGGTAAAAGCATACTAAATTACAATAGTAACGGTAGGGTTATAAGATGGTACGGACAGAAGTATTGGATGTTTCTACCAACAACGGCATTCATTCATATCAGTTTAGACACACCCAGACGTAGGATAAACTGAGTACAGTGTCAGGAAATTAACTCGGAGAAATAGTCCGACAGCCCACACGAGGAACAAATATTTTAGGCCTCTTGACTACTTTATCGACAGATGGCAGGAGCGTAGGGCTGTATCCAGGGCATGAGTCGTGACCAATTTTGCGATACCGGCAGAGTCCCCAATCGTGACCCAGTTTCCAGGCAACAGTCAGACGCCGCGAAGCTGGCCTGCTCTGAAATACGTGACAGTACTAGCCTTCCGCATTGACGAGTCCACTTTGGACGTCTTTATACCCCGGGCCACTCGAGCAGGTCATCGGCTCCGCAGGCCTACGCTTCGACGCCCGACTTGTGTTAGTCCCTCCTCTGGGCCTGACGACTTGCTACTGATGCAGCTGCCTACGTCACAGCCGGGCTACGAACTAGTGATAGCTTCCTGACGACTTAGAAATCAAGTCACCTACACTCTACAGCAGGCTCCACGAATCCACCTGCTTGAAGGAGGAGGAAATTCGTGTTTAACGCTCTGTCGACAACGAGGTCATTAGAGATGGAGCACAAGCTCGGTTTAGGAAAGGGTGGAGAAGGAAATCGAATGTGCCCTTTCAAGGGAACCATCCCAGCACTCGTCTGAAGCGATTTAGGGAAATCAGGGAAAAACTGAATCTGGATGGTGTGTTTGAACTGCCGTCGTCCTGAATGCGAGTCCAGTGTGCTAACCAATGTGCCACCTCCCTCGGTCACCTACTGGAGTTCCAGCCCCACCCCATGATCAGAGGCACAAACCGAGGTCCTCCTAGCTCCGTGCCGTGGGGTTTCTGACACCGCTAGCCGCCGCTTTCCAGTCTTCGTTTCAAGGTTCGCCCTCCTGAGCAACTCTGTCATCTGCCACGTTTATGGAGCACTGGGTCACCGCGCCAGAAATCTCCATTTCGCTGATCCCGCCATCACCGTCTCAGCACTTGGTGCGTCTGCTGCTTCTCAGGGCCGTTTGTGAACTTCAGGACCATCTGCCGCGCCTACTGTGCTCGGGCAGAGACATCATGGGTCGACGCCATATTGTGACCGAAACGAAAGCGCAAACTTGTAGATGTCCAAACTTATTGGAACTATAAATAATTTTCACGTACACCGACCATCTTGCTGCAGCCGTCTATTACGAACTTCTGTTTTCCTCTCCAGCCGTACGAACCCAGAACGCCAAGGTGGCAAAGTCGATCAGCATCCTCACTACATCTAAGAACGGCTCTTCCGCTCCTCAGTAGCGGTCATAGCACTCCCGAGCCGCTACATTACAAACAGATCCAGTCTCTTCAACAGTGTCACCAATAAGAGACAGATTAGCGAACATTATGCTATTTTAGGAGCTGTGGTCATCAAAGGCCGGAAAGTCATCAACAAAGATATCAGAGTATTTAAGGGCGGCTGAACTGATACACAGCTACCGGAACCCAATATGGAAGACGAAATTAAATCATTTATCTTAGATCCGACATACGCAGGACAATTGAATTTAACCTGGAACATGTCGTATAACATGGTCCATCTAAATGTGTAACAAGTAATGCAGCAAAAGACGGTGAAGACGCACTCAGCTTTAATCGTACCATTCTAGAAAATGTTGCAAGATCACAGAATACTATGCTTTCGCTGCAAAGAGACTGCCGGGTGTCTGACAGAGAAAATGTAACACAGACTCGTGCTTTCATAAGACGCCACAAGACTACGTTTCCTCCGATGAGATCCAGACAGAAGGTCTACTAGAAAAATCTGTGAGGTTCTGGTTATACGAATCCTTAGTGAAAAGTAATTCCTCTGAATTTTTTATGTGAAAATTATTAAAGATTTGAAAATAATACAAACTTTATTAAAATTCTGCGTCGTTTTTCTTTATGTCTACATACTTGTTTTTCAACATAGTCGCCCTGGTGATAAACACATTTCACCCAACGAGAGCCAGATAGTTGATACCGCCACGTAGAATGTTTGAGCGACAACATCACCTGTTCTTGCACCGCTTCATTCCTATCAAAGCTAAGTCATCGATGGTGTTCTTTAAGTTTTCGAAACAGATGAAAATCGAAAGGGGTCAAGTCGGGACCGTATGGAAGATGACCGGTGATAGTGAACCCAAGTATTGTTCCAGGTTTCGTAGTGCTCGTGTGTGGAATGGCATCGTCATTGTGAAGGGCAGAGAGTCCTATGTGTGGAGGAACTCTTCGAATTCGTGTCTTCAGTTGTTTTAAGAGTCTTGCAGTAGGTTACCTTCTAGAGTTTATCGTGATGCCTTTTGGGCACGAATTCCAAATTCAACACAACTTGAATGTGACAGGATACTGTGAGCGTGGCTCTGCCTGCTGGTGGTATGGTCGTGAACGTTTTAGGCGTCGGTGTTTCTTTTTGACGGAACTCCATTCATGCTCTCCTGTTTTCGGGTCAAGATGGTGCGCATAGCTTACATTGCTTGTCACAGTGCTGTTAAGGAACCCTCAAAACGGAAGAAAAAGGAAATAAAATTGTGAACAGATGTCCAATCCTCCAATGCCCTCTTTTTCGTGACAGAAGTGAGCATTTGGGGAAACCATCATGCAGCGAATTTTCTGTACCGCAGTTCTGCAATGATAGCCTGAACATACATTCGTGATATGTCACACTTATCTGTAAGCTTTGTCTGTGTTATCCGACTATTTTCCGTGATGCTGAACAGTCGATTTGAGGGACAACGATCGATACAGCACGGAGTTGAGAGGTGCTGCTACCGTGCAAACAGGTGATGTGACTCAAAGTATGGCAAGCCAGTCTTTGTAACGTATTTGCTTCTGAATGACATTTTATTTGCGCCAGGCCAGATTCCGATCTGTCTCGTCGGTTTCAGTACGCAGTCGTCCACTCTGAGCACTGCCACACACATTGAGGTTAGCGACACCGTTGCCTTCATTACGTGCACGAACAACCCAACGTCGCACGTTACTGATGTCGATACATTCATCACTGTACGCAGCTTTCGTTATTCAGGGGGTTTCAAGCGGAAGCAAGTTTTCAGCGGTTAAAAACTGGAGTACAGCACGCTGTTTCCAACGCAACAACACAGCTATTATGTTACACATCGACACGCTACAGCCGCGCGGGATTAGCCGAGCGGTCTCAGGGGCTGCAGTCATGGACTGTGCGGCTGGTCCCGGCGGAGGTTCGAGTCCTCCCTCGGGCATGGGTGTGTGCATTTGTCCTTAGGATAATTTAGGTTAAGTAGTGTGTAAGCTTAAGGACTGATGACCTTAGCAGTTAAGTCCCGTAAGATTTCACACACATTCGGAGCCACCTAATGGTAGAGAGTTGTAACCTGCGTCAGTGAATCGGGAAAGTCGGCTGAATAATATGCATCAGATATAATACCGCGATCGACATTGACAGCAGAACAAAAAATTCGGAGACGCTAATTTCAGCACGCCATGGTATACAAAGTCAATGAACGGATTCAGACCTTTGAATCAGTCTCTCGCAGACCAGTCTCGTGTTATAACTGAAGACAACAAACAGGAACAGATGCATATTGTGACTCATAATACCTGATCGCTGATTGGCTTTTCAATGATATCATTCGTTATTAGTAGCTTGAATTCTGGCTTGGTGCAAAGAAAATGTCATTCAGAAACGAATACATAACAAAGACTGGCTTGCCACACTTTGAGTCACATCACCTGTTTGCACGGTAGCAGCACCTCTCGATTCCGTGCTGTATCGATCGTTGTCCCTCATATCGACCGTTCAGCATCTTCCGTCCAGATGGTACCTTCCCTGTTGCGCGCATCTGTGTGGGGACTCCATACTGTTTCGCGGAAGGAAGACGTTTAAAACAAACCATTCATTTTGCTAAAGCGTGTCAATATATTTGAAACAAAATATTTTATTCCACACCAACCACTGACCAAATTCGCCTGCTTAGTCACGTTAAAATGAACTATTACGAATTTTCGTACATGTACCATTCACAGATCCTTCTTTATGTGACAAGAGAATGAAGACGTCAGAAATTATGCCAACTGCCTCGAAATTAAGTAAACCATACTACAGAGCACAACAGCGCTTAGAGTGGATATTCGTATGTCCAGATTCAAGCTCAGTTACTTGCGACTGAGCTTCTCGGTGTGATTTTCCGGTATGCCAATTTTCTTGGAGTATTCTCTCATGTTTCGTACTTTATTATGGCAGAATATGTGATGTGTTACTGCTGTTCATACGTGCAAATTAAAATGTGCACTTGAATCTGAGGGAACAGTTGAAACTAACCAAGACAGTTGAATGAAGCAATAGGGGTCAAATAAATTGACTGACTCAGCGGAGAAGAACAGTTCATTTTAGTTGATTAATAGAATTCTGGCCAAAGTTCCTTAGTAACCCAACAAAAACAACTTCAATGTTGCCCAACATGGTTAATGCTGTTAATAACGTGGAATTCAAATGAAAACAAAAAACTGAAACTAAAAGCATATTATTTTGACCTTCCACGATTGTGTGAGTCACACAAATTGTTCGAGTTTTCATTTGACTTGAAAACTGTATAAGACATTAAAACAGAAAACATCAAAATAACGAAACCAAGACATAGGTCACATGGAGATTACCCCCTCTCCAACTTAGACAGCTCTATACATTTACGGATCTAGCAGTTTGGAAGAATCAGAAAAAAAATTTCTGGGTAGATTCTGGGTGCTTGCTACTTGCAAGTTGCAAGTAGCTCTTCACATATCCTCATAGAATTGCACCGTATATTGGGACATGCGATGTGGAAAATATACTTATAAAGTTCCTGAAATTACGACATCGTCGACATAAAACAGCTCTCTATGTTCCGAATAATTACTCGTGAATTTCGCATAACTTGTAGGGTTTCAAGTTTTTAATACTTTATTCGCTATGTAATATGCTTGACCTACTATTAACCGTCTTCGCTAGCTGTGTGACACTTTGATAAACCGTTTGGTTCCAATATTTTTCACCTTCCGGTTACCAAAGAGCATAATATAATTTACTCTAGGTTAACAATAAAACTTTTTCGTACCGTTGGTCATATAGTCACAAAATTATTCAGGATGGCAATTATTAACGTAAACTGATGCGTTATTAAAGATATGAAGCTATCACTGGTAGTTTATTGTCCAAACGCACAGAATTTATGATTCATGATCTGTAGGCACTTTTCCGACAACAAAGAAAATCAATATTTTAAATAAAAAAATTAGTCGTTTAGGCCACCTCTCCTAACACTGAGGAGATTTTGGCACAAACATGTCTCTTCTATGGTTTCCACGCAATGGTGTTTTGTATTTTATGCACATGACTAATTTTCTGGTCTACATTTCTCGGACGCAATGAACAGCTTTTTTCCCGTTCTTAATTTGTGAGATTCTCCTATGGTGACTTCAACAGAATCTATCTTTTTTACTTCGGTTACAATAGGTTCAATGGCCTTTACAAGTTCTGAATGTAGTCCAGTTGGATTTCTTGCTCGTTCTTTCACGTAAAGTTTCACTGACAGCAGATTTAGACTCTGAAGGAAATGCCCCTCCTTGTTAAATCGTTGTGTCAATCTGGATATTTTTATGATCACGGAACAGACTCATTAAGGGCTGCGATGTCCACAATTTCCATAAATATTTGGCATTACCAGTGGTTTTTTTAAATACACAGCTGTATTGTATTGTCACCATAACACGTCTACTCACCCTCTGGTCTCATTGTAGTGAGCAGTTACGGTAGGTCTGTTAGTTTCTTTTTCTGCTTCAACCTACATCATGGTGTTGCGTTGAAAGCAGAATAACACACTTCTTTTTCTTTCGAACGTATGAGACAGCAATCATCTTTTTGTGAATCCAAATGGTGAAGAATTTTCCTCTTTTGTCTTATTAGGCAAGAACTCTTCTCATATTTCTCTTTTGTTTGTTTTTAAGTTTTAACTAATGTTCAGTTGTAAGGCAATAAATTTTTAGCTTGCAGTGTGGAACTAACAAACATTTGTCTGTAGTGATTCCCCTTTCAGACTGTAAATACCGGCTAACAATATCCAACACAACCTGTTGCCCTCGATTTAATTTTACCTGGTTGTTATTCATGCCTGTACACACTTTTAGATCACATGCATACCCATTTTTAGCATTTGTACATACCCATGATTTTATTCCATACGCCCATCTTATATTTCATATATACTCGAAAGGGGCATTGCCACAATAAGTTACCAGTCGTTCATCGACAGTCAGGTACTCATTAGGGCTGTAACTATTTATGCATGCATTCACAAAGATATCAAATCCTCTCCCACTGTCTGAAGCTTTCCATATGTATGCGCAGTTCTGATGTTGCGAGTTCTTGTGCCATCGAACCTCAGAACAGCTGACAGTGGTTGAAATCTGGTACGTGAAAAATAGATTTCTAAAAGTTAAGTGGCTAGTCCTTCACTCGGAGTCGCTGGTGATCCACGAGTCTTTTCTGCAGCCAGTAGTACGGAAATAAATGCCAAAAGCTCTTAGTTTGTTATGTTATGCCATTATTTTGGTTGGTCTATATCAGCTTCATTGTATTCATCAAAAACGTCTTGACCTTTCTCATTAGTACACCTGCATATTACATAAAGCATGTTTTCAGAAAGAAATGAGAGTAAACACATTTATGATTAAATCTACAGGTTTATTGCCGCTTATTAGGCCAGCGTGTGGTCAAAGAATATTTTGAAATGCCCTTTATCGTTGATGGATGAGTGTAGGTGGAATGCCATGCAAGACCACTTCCAGATATGAACATACAAGAAAAAGTTGGATCTTTATTCTTCTCATAAATTTTCTATCACTGGCGGTTGTGTCATTCGATGCATTTCACTCTTTTCTATAACATCAACCTCTTCAATAACTTAAACATAATTTTTTTTCTTCATCGTACCGCATACTACACGTAACGCTACCTTGGCCATTTTGAATATCAGTATCTATACCCCCTTCAAATTCCTGCAGACTAGAACACCTGTCTATGTTTACTCTCAGAAATTAAAGCTGAGAATGTCACAGACCAAAAAACAATGAAAAACCATTATTATTTGATTCTCATTGTTTTCGAAACTCAACAATGAAAACCCATGTAGAGTATGAAAATAGTATTGATGACAATATAAATTTTAGTTTGTGTGCATGGAGTAACAAGGCTATGAACGAAATTCTATTTGCTCACACTACGTAGCGAACTTTTCCAAGCGTAATAGCAAGTGCACCATATATGAACAACTGAAAATAAATTAAGAATAGGGTAAGGATATTTCGATGTATTAAGTGAAAAACACTGAGGGATATGTAATGAACAAATTGAGGAACTTACAAGATGTATGCTTGACTAAAATTATAAACATAGGAATATTACAAATGATTTATCCGTTTTCAAAGTTCTATATTTTCCGAAGTACTACTTGCACAGGTTTGACTGATGCGTGAGCAGAACTGTAAAATCAAGAAGTTTGCATCTGCCACTCTAAAAATATTCGATGAGTGCTCCGCTGGGCACACAGCACACACATCGAAGTGGTCGTCAAAGTTCGCTCCATACCTTACGTAGCAACATCCTCTCAATGGTAATCACAGCAGCACTGATGCGTTCTCTAAACTGCTCCAGTGTTCTTATCTTTGCAGTGGGAGTACGAAAACCCGGTTCTTAATAAACCCCAAAAAGAAAGAGTCACAAGTAGTTAGGTGTAGTAACATGGGTGACCAAGAGAAGAAAGCCACGCCATCTTCACCACTATGCCCAATCCAGCGATGCGGAATTTCATCGTTTAGGTAGCGACGAAAACCAGTTCTCCGATGGGGGGTGCAGCTTCCTGATCTTGTCGGAAGATGAAATTCTGTGAATGAGCAGTCACTTCTGGAAAGAACCACAACTCCAACTTATCGAGGTACGAGGCACCCATTACAGTCTTCTCACAGAAGAAAAAAGACACATACACTTGAGTCTGTGACACTGCACAGAAAACATTAACCATCAGCAAATCTCGTTCATGCGGCACAATTTCACGAGGTATCAGTGCACCACACACTTACAATACGACGATCAACCAATCCAGTTAAATAGCAGGTTGTTTCTTACCTGAACATCAACTTGTAGTTAAACTGTTAATCTTCAAGTGCTTCCTGCACTGTGATGCAAAATTATAGGCGTCAGCCATAATCGTACAGTTTTAATTGTTGCACGGTCTGCAGACAGCATTGTTTTAAATGCAACCGCAGTCACAAAATCTCCACACTCTTTGCATTCGCGATGTAAAATCGCGAATAAGGTGTGCGCTCGTGTTGATACTACAAGAGGCGTTCAAAAAGAAACGATCCGGAGGCATAATTCCAGAAACCAGTACCTTTATGTTAGAGGTATTGACTCTGGCTGTTGAGACACTTGTCCCACTGTGACACAATGCTGTCTCATAAAATTCCCGGGGCTGCGATGTTAGCCAGTTCCGCACGTACAGCAGGACGTCGTCGTCCCAGTGATTCGTTTGCCCCTCAGACCTTTTCAAGGGGACCAAAATGGCACCCTTCTAATTCACTTCCTGCAGCACGGGACAACAGTGAATGCCCAGCGTTACTCGCAAACCTTCACCACCCTTCGCCAAGCGATCAAATCAGAACGACCAGGTAATCTCACCCGTGGGGTCATTCTCCTCCACAACAATGCAAAGCGTCACACAGCCTACACAATCGCGGCAATCCAGCAGAAATTCAAATAGGAGGTTCTCGGCCACCCTCCATACAGTCTGAAACTCTCTCCCTGTGATTACGCCATTTTTGGTCCCATTAAAAGGACTCTGAGGGGCAAACGATTCACCTCGGGCGACGACGTCCAGCTGTACGTGCGGAACTGGCTAACATCACAGCCCCGGGAGTTTTTATGTGACAGCCATTCACTGCCTTGTGTCACAGTGGGACAAGTGTCTCTACAGCAATGGTCAATACTTCTAACATACAGGTACTGGTTTCTGTAATTATGCCTCTGGCTCGTATCTTTCTGAATGTTCCTTAGAGGTAGGATTATTGAAATAGCTATTATGAACGCTATGATAGTAGTAAAATAGCCACAGGTATTTTTGTGACCAATTTTTTTAATGACAGATTTCGAAAATACCATCAGATTCTGAAGAGAGATTTTTGCAAAACCAATTACAAGTTGCGAAAACATTGTACAAATGTGGTATATACCAATTAAGGAAACAGACGTGATACAATGTACTTAGTCTACTACAATGTGCCATATACAAGAAATAAATTGTTGAGCTCGCCAGTTAAACAATTTTTTTCATGTATATATCTATGACTTGCACGCTTTGTTTCTTATGTTTAATTTTGCATGGTCTGCGTCCTTGTATATTTATAGGAATATGAAACCCGAGAGATTTTTTTATAAACATTATGACATCTCTGGGTATACGCGTTATTGTTTGGGGTCATATTACGATTGTATAATAATATGTGCACACAATATTCCTGTCATTATGTTTCGTGCCTTTCCAAGACCTAGTCCGCCAATCTAAACAAACATTTCTGATTGGCCCTACCCCTACCCAGGCTCTTTAGGACTTAGGTTAACAATAATTTTTACGGTAAGATATAAAACAATATGTACACGACGTTTTATACCGTTATGCTTATGCGTGATGACTGGGTGTTGTGTGATGTCCTTAGGTTAGTTAGGTTTAAGTAGTTCTAAGTTCTAGGGGACTGATGACCATAGATGTTAAGTCCCATAGTGCTCAGAGCCATTTGAACCATTTTTTTGTTATGCTTATGATTACTGCCTTTCTGTTTGTGTTTTTTTTTGGCTTTTGTTGTCTTCACATGTGTAAGATATGCTGCCACCTTACGGTCACTTTGGTTTTCTTGCGTGACTCTCCAACCACGGATGTTCAGTTCCTATTCAATACGGCACACTTAAGTTGGCTCAGTACGTTGTATGGTATCTGTTCCCTTAGTTGGTATGTATATCTGGCTACACAATGTTTGTATAATGTGTTCGCAACTTGTAATTGCTTTTGTAAAAATCTCGTTTCACAGTCTGATGATGATATTTTCGAAAAGCGTCATTAAGAATGTGTCCACAAAAATACCCGTGGCCATTTTACTACAGTCATAGCGTCCATAACAGCTATTCCCGTATTCCTAATTCGACACAATTTGCTGCGGTTTTTCCAAATTCTTGGCTAGCGTTGATCGCTGATTTTTTTGACTGTATTCGAAATTTCCCTCACCCCTCCACGGTTGGATCTGGTACATTTGGTCCCTCGGTACTTTTTCGTTTACAGAGACAATTGAGTACATCAATTGTTAATACCAACGCACAATGCTTTGTTTACATGAGGGTTCTTTCCGATATTCCATGTGAACGCACGCTGCGCTATTGTGACAGACAACGTCTTGCATATTCCAACACACAAACACTCTTTTCCAGCTTTGTAGCCATTTTGTCATGGGACTGCACTCGTTAACGCCAACTGGTGGACTTACAGGTGAGCTTACCTTTGTGTTCATGGTTCAAATGGCTCTGAGCACTATGGGACTTAACTTCTGAGGTCATCAGTCCCCTAGAACTTAGAACTACTTAAACCTAACTAACCTAAGGACATCACACACGTCCATGCCAGAGGCAGGAGTCGAACCTGCGACCGTAGTGGTCGCGCGGTTCCAGACTGCGGCGCCTAGAACCCCTCGACCACACCGGCCGGCTTGTGTTCATGCATCCATGATATTTTCACATGTAATACTTTGGAAAACATAAAACTCTGAAAAGGAATGAATCATTTGTACAAGCCCCGTAAAGGCAAAAAGTGATACTATGGTAATTCCATTAGCCCCTTTGGTAGCAGAAGGGTAAACTCTGCAGTACAGCTGCAGGCATTGTGATTAATTTCACTGTTAAGTAAGACGAATTTATAATGTAACAGCGTTTAGTGTGCATGCGGCGGAAGTTAAAAATGTTATGCGCAATGTACTCCACAAGTCGCTATAATTAAAACTGCCATTAATTTGCCACAAAATTACGCAGTGAATAACTATGGCAATTGATATATCATGCTAATTAAAGGACCCACAAACTACACACTAACAGGACAACGCTGCAGACGAGATGCAACGTCGTATTATCACCACTGAGACTGGAAAACTGGAGTTTAGTAACTCATTTGTGCATTGGTGCGACCACAAACGTTCCACATTCATACAAAACAGTTCTGCTGTGCTGTTTAGATCAACGGGGCCTTAATGGGGACGATAGTGTTTCTGTCACAGTGGCGCCGTTATAAATTGTATGGAGAATTTACCACAGTTTTCACAGTGGCAACGCGGTGTGTGTATTGTCATATTGCTCTACAACACAATGTGTGCAAGAGCCGTCAAATTGGAATACTGGCTAACATAGCCGCGAGATTGACGTTAATGGTTTTGTCTGTTCTACAGCTTTTATCAGGCACGCATATTATCGTGGTTGAAAGCAGACCAAAACAATTACTGTTCATGCATGACATGAAAAAGGATTGTGAGCCCAGATATTGAAAAATTAAACATCCATCTGTGACCGTTTCCCGTTGTTGTTGTTGTTGTTGTAGTCTTCTATCCGAAGACTCAGTATATTCTGTGCAAATCTCTCATCTCGGCAAAGGTACTGTAACCTACAGTCTTTCAAATCTGCTTACTAGGTACATCACTCTGCAATTTTATCCCCCCCTCCCCCCCATTCGTCCTCCCATTACTAATTTGCTGTTTTTTTTATGCCTCAGGATGTGTGATATCTACCGACCACTTCTGTCAAGCAAATAGTGCAGCAAATTTTTTTTTTCCTAATTTGATTAGAAACTTACTCATTAGCTTAATCGGCCTACTGTAACGTTCCCTGGCAAACTCACACTATTAATAAACTAAAATTTAATTGTACCATATACGCTGCTATAAAGCAATTTGTAAATACTGTAATTATTTAACAAAAAATATTATTGAATTTTGTGTAAAGGACATTCAATATTATTGTAATATTTTCTGTAGTAATATTCTTTCTGTATTTACGATGGTAATATTTCTATATTCATAATATAATTGCGAAATGTGTCAATATCTGCGATAACAAAAATGTAAAATTCAGCCACAGACGAAAATAATGTTATATGATTACAAAGAGATGTTAATATTCAGCAGTAGTATAAAAGCACCACGTACTGAGTATTCTTGGGTCGTCTCCCTGTAGAGCTGAAAGTGATAGGAAGCTGTGACGAAGCATTTTATGAATGGGTAGACGTCTTTTGTCTGTAGCTAGATTTAGCCGCCATTAGAGGAGAAATTACAAACTAATGTGAGTTGAATATTTGTTGTGGTTTAAATATATTATAATTTATCAAAAGTGTGTATTATTAATGTAAATTAGCTTGCCCATGTCATCTATAATATTTCTTTAAAGAATTTTCAGCATTTTTAGCGGTGTTGCTGGGCTGTGCCGCGACCGAACGATTTGCAGCGGCGGCACATTTAAAAAATTGTTCCGCTAAGAAAAATTAACCAAACCCGTAAATCGGGAACAGATAAAAATTAGCAGTGAATTAAGAAAATGTTCTTCTTTTACAGCGATCCTGAGACTTGCGGATTTTAAATTAGTTCACATTTGTGCATTCATAGGCGGATGGTTAATGTCGAAATTTAACAATTTTGGTTCTTTCAAATAACTTAAATGTATAGGGATGTGTGTTTTATCAGTGATAATTAAACGTCGGCTTGGCAATATTTAACCGTTTTCTGCTAATAGAGACAGTCTTGTGTTCCACAGCTAACGCCAGGAAAGAATTCAGTAAATATTTAAAAAAAAAAAAAACCACTGCATTTAGAAAATGTGTGCCTAGGCCGAATTATGTAAAGGATTTAATTCTCAACTAAATATTCTTAATCAGTTAATATGAGTTCACGTAATTTTAAATGTTCTTAGTTCCGTGTAAATGAATTTTTTATTACCACACGTAAATGAGAGGTTCTACAACAAAGTTCGTTCGTACGTACAGAAAGAAAGAAAGGCAAATTAACTAAAAGCAAAAAATTTAAAAAAGGTAACTGATTATTTACTTTTATTCTTTAAAGAAATTCCATTTAAATTGGCAAATTTCATTAAATTGGCGCCCAACGTGGGGATCGAATATGCAGTGGCCACAAAATGCCCATGGGATAACTAGGGAATTATTGTAGTCGAACTTTGTTGGAGAACAACCAATAACTTTTTTTCATGTATTGTATGTATTGCCTAACCAATATTGTGTGGTAATACCTGTATATGGTTTTTTGCATGAGAACACTATATACCCAGAGGCAAGCTGAAGAAGAGAGCTCCTTATATCGAAAAATTAATTACCTACCACAATATCAGGGGGCAGCTGCACCCAAGATAGATCACCAAAAGGTAAAGCTACAGTGTAGTTGTCCTGTGGGTACTAAAGTAGCCTCAGTGCAGTGTTCTCAGGTCATTAGTGGTGTGCTTGTTGTTAGTGTTTTTTTAAATAACAGGACATTTGAGTAGTTAGTCATTGTAGTATATAATAAGTGTGTTTCAACAAATGACCATTTCTTGTGTGATTATGTCAGTGAAACCTGAGTGTTACGATATTTAGTTCAGATTTTGTTTCTTTTGTTGACTATGGTTAGATTGCGTATTCAGAAAGATATCAACATGGATAATGAACAACAGTTAGCAAGTAGTGATACCGAGTTAGAAAGTGGGGCACAAAGTAATGTTAGTAGCGTAATTCAGGAAGTACCATGTGAGAATCTGGGGGCAGAAGGGCAAGAAATGTTGCCACTGCCAGCCAGTGATTCAGTTGATAGTAGAAATACTGTGCCACCCACAAGCACTAGACACGGACCAGAGAGTGGTGAGGTGTCAGAAGTGCAATCATTAAGAGTTATGTTCGAGCGCATGCTCAATTTCCAAGCTGAATTTGTACGTAAACAAGCAGAACGCGATAAAGAACGTGACGCTAAACAAGCAGAACGCGATAGAGAACGTGATGCTAAACAAGCAGAGCGTGATCAACGCTTGAATGAGAGAGATTTGCAGTTAATGCAATCTTTGGAAACTATGCAAAGTGAGATTGTTAGTTTGAGACAAAACTACGAAACCATACCCAAAGCGGTGCAAGAACTGAGCGACAGAGTAGATAATATCCAGGTGGTTAACGCCAGTATCGTGGGTGAAATTAGTGTACTGGCTAACAGGATGCAACAATTAGAAACTGACACAAGTCAAGTAATTGAACACAAAATGTCCGAACAAATGCACAAAATTGAAAACGAATTTATAAAAAAAATAGATGAGAAGGTGCACGCCGCGATTGAAGCCAAAGACGTAGGCTCCACTGCGGAAGTGCAGGACCTAAAAAAGGCGGTACACACTGACATTCCGCTGTGGCAGCGGAATGTCAACCGTCGTCTTGCAGAGCTGGAAACCAGCTTGCTGCACGGCGACGCGCAGGCGTGTGTCACGCCAGCCGGGTCCAACAATGATAGGCATATACATTCCTGGAAATGGAAAAAAGAACACATTGACACCGGTGTGTCAGACCCACCATACTTGCTCCGGACACTGCGAGAGGGCTGTACAAGCAATGATCACACGCACGGCACAGCGGACACACCAGGAACCGCGGTGTTGGCCGTCGAATGGCGCTAGCTGCGCAGCATTTGTGCACCGCCGCCGTCAGTGTCAGCCAGTTTGCCGTGGCATACGGAGCTCCATCGCAGTCTTTAACACTGGTAGCATGCCGCGACAGAGTGGACGTGAACCGTATGTGCAGTTGACGGACTTTGAGCGAGGGCGTATAGTGGGCATGCGGGAGGCCGGGTGGACGTACCGCCGAATTGCTCAACACGTGGGGCGTGAGGTCTCCACAGTACATCGATGTTGTCGCCAGTGGTCGGCGGAAGGTGCACGTGCCCGTCGACCTGGGACCGGACCGCAGCGACGCACGGATGCACGCCAAGACCGTAGGATCCTACGCAGTGCCGTAGGGGACCGCACCGCCACTTCCCAGCAAATTAGGGACACTGTTGCTCCTGGCGTATCGGCGAGGACCATTCGCAACCGTCTCCATGAAGCTGGGCTACGGTCCCGCACACCGTTAGGCCGTCTTCCGCTCACGCCCCAACATCGTGCAGCCCGCCTCCAGTGGTGTCGCGACAGGCGTGAATGGAGGGACGAATGGAGACGTGTCGTCTTCAGCGATTAGAGTCGCTTCTGCCTTGGTGCCAATGATGGTCGTATGCGTGTTTGGCGCCGTGCAGGTGAGCGCCACAATCAGGACTGCATACGACCGAGGCACACAGGAACAACACCCGGCATCATGGTGTGGGGAGCGATCTCCTACACTGGCCGTACACCACTGGTGATCGTCGAGGTGACACTGAATAGTGCACGGTACATCCAAACCGTCATCGAACCCATCGTTCTACCATTCCTAGACCGGCAAGGGAACTTGCTGTTCCAACAGGACAATGCACGTCCGCATGTATCCCGTGCCACCCAACGTGCTCTAGAAGGTGTAAGTCAACTACCCTGGCCAGCAAGATCTCCGGATCTGTCCCCCATTGAGCATGTTTGGGACTGGATGAAGTGTCGTCTCACGCGGTCTGCACGTCCAGCACGAACGCTGGTCCAACTGAGGCGCCAGGTGGAAATGGCATGGCAAGCCGTTCCACAGGACTACATCCAGCATCTCTACGATCGTCTCCATGGGAGAATAGCAGCCTGCATTGCTGCGAAAGGTGGATATACACTGTACTAGTGCCGACATTGTACATGCTCTGTTGCCTGTGTCTATGTGCCTGTGGTTCTGTCAGTGTGATCATGTGATGTATATGACCCCAGGAATGAGTCAATAAAGTTTCCCCTTCCTGGGACAATGAATTCACGGTGTTCTTATTTCAATTTCCAGGAGTGTAAATACAGCAGTAAAAAAATGCGACTGCGAGACAGACCAGCAAACCAATGTTAACGAAACAAATAAATGTCACTCCAAAATAGTGATTGAAGAAAGCCTGATTAGAAACCGACAGTTTCAGGACTTTACAACGGAGAAGAAATCTGTTCACCCTGTAGTGTTTATCAAGTGATTTAGAAACATTTTGCCTAGCGTTTGGAGTCATACACAGAACATACAGTTCGTTATGTCTTACATATAAGGAGATGCTGCATTATGGGCAACCGAAGCAGTTGACAGTTGCGACACATATGAGCAATTTGAAAAGGCGTTCTTGGCCAAATATTGGTCAACATGTATTCAGGAGAGATTACGGAAAGAGGTATATAATCCAGAGCCGTATTCTCCACGATTAGACAATTTGCGAAAATATTTTGAGAAGTACATTAATAAGACCCGTTACTGGGACGAGCAGATTTCATCCCGGGATTTGATCAGACTTTTGAAATCACACTTGCCGATACACGTAAAGGAAAACTTATACACGTACCAGAGAACGACATAGAACATTTCTTGTCTGTTCTGGACTCAATTGACCTGACTCAGGAGGATGTTAAGGCAGCCTCTGAACAGGCTAGAAGTAACGGAAACGGTTACAGAAATGGTCGAAATAACACGCCTCCACCAAATAATGGAAACGGCGGAGGTAACAATAGGAGACAAGATTATGTACAAAACGGGAATAGAGGTAGAGACCGGAACGGCAATAGTCCGCCGGTGAATAATGACCGGAAAAGGAGGTCTGATGACCGATATGAAACAGGCCCACCAAGCAATAGTAGATGGAAAAATGCCAGGGGGCCGTGGAACAGTAATACCTATAACGATGCAAACCGAACTTGGCCACAGAACCAGAGGCCCAGTCCGGACCGGCAAAACAGTGAAAGATATGACAATAACCGACCGCCACCACAAAATGCGCCAATTGCGCAACCGTGGCGGCCGACGCAACACAACTTACACATAGTGGAGGTCAGTGACGAAGAGCAGCCACACCCATCCACCAGCAATAATCCAACAAACTAGATTCAGCCGAGATACGCTCCCCATCGTCGGCTGAGGTTTGGAGTGAGAGCAGCCCGACACAGAACAAAACATCTGGAATCTGTATCCTTAGGTATAATGACGGGGTACAGGTGGGACATGAATTAATAACTGAACCATCCACGTGCATAAAGGAGCACAAAGACAAAGTACAAGCGATAATAGAGATCAAAATTAACAATATTGATGTGCAAGCAATCGTAGATACAGGTGCTACTGTCAGTGTCATGAGTATGGACTTATTCAGAGTACTGGAGAAAGAAAAGCGTATGCTGACTTTTCCTGTGAACAGTTGTAAAGTCTCTGGAGCCATCAGTGCACAGCGACAAATAATTAAACTCCAAGTGCGGGTAGAGATGTATATAGGGGAAGAAGCCATAGCGTGCTCATTCCTGGTAGTAAAGGGGTTAAAGGTAGCATGCATTTTGGGGGTAGATTTTTTGAGAGAAAGGGACACAATAATCGACCTTTCTCGGGGAAAATTAAGTTTGATGAACGCGGGTAGGAGGATAGAATTGTCCATGCTCAGATCTGAAGAGGTACCTGTGCCTAATTGTAATGCTATTAACATAAAATGTAGGAATCAGTGGATACTACATTTAGACAATCATTGTTTAGGACAAAATCTCTATTATCCAGACGTACAAAGTGATCAATTAAAAGCAAATGTGGACGCACTTGTGAACAAAGTATCACAGTCCGAAAATTTGAATTCAATGCAACAGCAGGATTTGGTACAGTTATTATCTAATTACGCAGATGTATTTTCAGAACGACCAAGAATTGTTAAGGGATACCAGTACAATATCGAGGTGAAGCCTCACAAAACCTACTGTCGCGCCTCATACTCCATTCCTTGGTCCAAGAAGGAAATAGTAGCTAAAGAAATTAGAAAACTGATCGAGTGGGGAATAATAGAACCGTCTTTGTCCCCTTATAGTAGTCCTTTGGTGGCGGTAGCAAAAGCAGACGGACAGGTACGGTTAGTATTAGATGCGAGAGACATAAACGAAATTATTGTACCTGTCAGGACACATCCCGAAAACTTAGATGAGCAAATTCAAAAATTCCATGGAGTGCAATACTTGACATCTGTTGATATGAAAAGTTCATTCTGGCAAATCCTACTCACACCCGAATCGAGGAAATATACTGCATTTATATTTGGGGGAAGGAGCTACCAATTTAGGGTACTACCTTTTGGCTCAAATGTAAGTGCAGGAGTTTTCATAACAGCCCTCGACGCGGTTTTAGGTCCGGATTTGCTGCAAAGGGTAACAGTGTGTGTAGACGATCTGGTGATTGCTACTGCCACCTGGGAGGAGCACGTAGAATTACTGGGTAGAGTCTTAGAAAGGTTTAAGCAAGCGGGAGTAACAGCGAATCTTGAGAAATCCAAATTTGGACGTAATCAGATTAAATTTCTAGGTCACATAATAACACCACAAGGCATCAAACCTGACAGCAAAAAACTTGACGCAATTCGTGGGTTTCCTAGCCCGAGAACTAAGAGACAACTCAAAGCGTTTATAGGTCCCGCATCTTTTTTTAGACGGTTTGTTCCAAATCAATTAATGAATAACGAGTCGTTATTGAGCCTGTTGCGTAAAAATGCGCACTGGGTATGGACAGAAGAATGTCAACGCGCATTTGACGCTATCAAAAACGCCTTGGTGAATGCAAACATACTGCGACACCCAGACATGACAAGGGATTTTTGCATAGCGACAGATTCGTGTTCATACGGTCTGGGCGCTTGTTTGTTTCAGTGGGATAGGAGCAACGACCCCACAACAATCAATGTAATCGAATTTGCCAGCCGCACACTGAACAGCTGTGAGACAGCATATTCCGCTACCGAGTTAGAGGCTCTTGCAGTGGTTTGGGCGGTAAAGAAATTCAATTATTACATCTATGGCAAAGAAATCAAAGTGTTCAGCGACCACCAGGCTCTGAGCTATTTAATGTCTTGCAAATTATACCACACCCGCTTGCTAAGATGGAGGTTAGCATTGCAGGAATATAAAATTAAGATTATGTACATAAAAGGGCAAGATAATGTTGTAGCTGACGTCTTGTGGAGGCTCCCATTAGGGCAATCCTCAGAGTCAAAGATTTTGGAACAATCGGAGGAATATCGAATACTCCTAGTACAAGATAAGGTACATAGGAGGGACTTTTTACATATGTGTAAGAATATGTCTATATTGCAGGAAACTGATCCGATTTGGCGAGATATCATTAGCAAAATTAAAGAAGGAACCAATCTTAAAAGTGTTCAGAATTTCAAAATAGTAGATGATATTCTGTATTATAAAACAGGTGTGTCAAATGACCATGGAGTCGTGTGTATACCGCAACAGGCTATCCCAGCTGTAGTGTGGCACACGCATTTAGCATGGGGTCACGCTGGGATTGGCAAAACAATAAGGATTTTATCCAGATTCTGTTACTTTAAAGGAATAAGCCAGCAGACTCGCACCATTATCAGGACTTGTCCTCTGTGCCAAAAAGCTAAGTTTCAAAATAAGTCCACAAGGTTTGAGCTGCATCCTATAGTGCCTCAGTGGCCACTTCAGTTAGTATCTATAGACATAGCAGGACCCTACCCTCGAGCCAGGGGTGGATTAAAGTACATTTTAGCGGTATATGACCTTTTCTCTAGATACTTAAAAATATACTGCCTTAAATCAGCCACCGCTCGTGGAATAGTTAAATGGTTAGGGAAAGAATATTTTACACAGGTGGGTAAGCCTGAAGCGATAATATCTGATAATGCTTCATATTTTACAGGTCATACCTGGAAGAACTATTTACATGAACAAGGTATAAAGCACATACTAATATCCCGTTTTGACCCATAGGCAAGTTTAGTAGAGAGAACATTTGGAGAGTTAAATAAATTTTTCAGGTTATACATTGCGTGTAAGCACACAAGATGGCCAGATCTGATACCTAAGTTTTTGGAAATTCACAATGCAACCCCGCATGCTTCTACGGGGTATCCACCAAACGAGATTATAATGAATAATAATAGAGTTCTGAATGAGTGGCTGGCACCTTTGCCTAAGGTCCCAGTCATTCCTGAGCCTAAGGAAGAGAAGATAAGGAAAGCAGGGTGCATCCTTACCAGGTGCGCTCAGAAAAGGAAAGAAAAATATAATCGACATGTGACGAATAATCAAAAACTTAGTGTTGGGGACTTGGTACTATTACGCAATCATCCTAAGTCCTCGGCATCCTTGAAACAGAATAGCAAGTGGCAATTGGTGTACAATGGATCTTTTAGAATAGTAAGTGTGCCCCATGAGTGTAGCTATCTCTTAGCAGATCCCCATTCAGGGAGAGTACAGGGACTGTATCCACGTAAGGATGTAAAAATATTCCTACAGTAAATGACTAATAGTCCTATGTGTTATGTGTAAAAAGGTACACCGTTATTTTGAAAAGGAATGAACATTAATGATGTGTGATCTGTAGAGATAATGTACTAGTGTAGAAGTATTTAGTTATAAGAATATGATTGATTTTCTGTTTTATTTGTGAATATTTGTGTTATGTCTTCTTTTAATTAGTGTTAGCTTAAACATGCTCTAAATATCTGCACAGATAACCTGATTAGTGCAATTATTTATAGTGTTAAATTGTGACAGAGATCAGTCAGGAGGAACATTTTAGTAGTGATTAGTTTGTGTACTGCATAATATTCTATATGTGTGTCAAACTTGAAATATTTCTTGGTACAATCTTTTCTATTATATATGTATATATGTATGTATGTGTAGCTGTCAGATTGACAGATTCGAACCCAGAATAATATCAATAATATGAGACCTTGAGAACTTTATTCTCAAACCAGTGTTATCAAAGAGAATAACGCACCCAGTAGTGACCCGAGGGCACCATGGGAGGCAAACTTATTGCAAATTTAAGTAACGCAAAGTTACGCACAAAGAAGCTTCAATTGAAGCATTTGCAGATTCAATCAGTAAAAAAGAGCTAGCCTGATACAGTCCAAGTCAATTTTAGCCTACAGAGACCACACTGTAGTTACGTAGGACCTTGCAAGTAAAGTAAGACATAATTTCAAAGGAGTTATTGAACAATATGCCTAAATCCGGCTGGAATGCACAAATAAAATCTACTCGAACATAAATATAGATGATTTTTGGGCAAACTAATACGAAGTTTTAATATTTGTTACCATGTACGCAAATATCACACACCTTGGTAAAGAGCGAACAAAGAAGTTACGAATGTGCTGTTATAAAAATCGCACAACGGACATTGTAAATAAAAAAAAACTTAAACAAAAGTGCAGTATTGTGTGGCAAAGACAGACAGTGACTGTTAAACCTGCAGCAATACGTCACGAAGTTGTTTTGAACAAACAATAAGAAACTGTATCATCGCCGTGTGTGCAAGTGAACAAGGAACTAGCACGACACGAACAGTGAGCCGATAAAGGACGGTGGACCAAGTTAGTGTCAAACTATAACTCTTTGTGTGTCAAGGGACGCTAGGAAAGCGCATTGACTACAGAGATACATTTTGTCCTAAGGTGAAAACTTGCGTGTGACTAATGACAAGTCATGACATGGTGAAAAAATATTGTGTGCCCATAAAACGTGTTACTATGACAACGAAACATTGTGCAAACCAGACTAGTGAAGGCTTACTGAATAATAACTGCCAATAACTGTGTGCGTTTTTTCCCACAGCAGGAAAAATGCCCGTAAGGATAGTACACTGTTTGTGAACTTGTTGCATGTTTGCTGGAGCACTACAAGAAGATGTCACACGGGCGAGCTGATATACAACGCGCATCCAGCTACTTCAGCCATGCAGCGGCCGCAGCAGCTCGTAGCAGACCAGACAGCCACACGCCTCTCCGCGCCGTAGCTGTCAACACCGGGGGCGGTGACCTACACGGAACCAACGCGCCGCGCCGAGCGCCGCTCAACAATCAATCCGCACCGCTCACCAACCACAGCATTATTGACATATTCCAAAATATTTACACAAACTGCATAACATGTCAATGACTCCATTTTTGTTAAACATTGAACATTTATTATGTATATCCGTAAACTGATAAGAGAAAATGAACACTAACAAGTGTAGGAGATGGATTTGTAACACGTAGGTAGTGGGAACATTATAAAAAGTGACGTTGTGCTAAGTGATTTCAAAAAACTAAGTGATGTATCCTAGGACAAGTGACCTTGCAGTACATCGCAAAAATTGATAATAACGAGTTGTTAATCACACACAAAAACTTTCGTTGAACTGTATGTGACTGTGATATTATGTAACCATTGATGACAAACTGCTATATCAATTCGAAAGAATGACTGTTAAAGAGACAAGATTAATCATGAACCAACTGGGATGGCTGGGCTCTGGCACAGTTTTGCCCAGGTTTCCTGTCTGCCTTCGCCCAAATGGGGGAGCCATGAACATATATAACCCTGGGACTAATTAAAAGAGCCATTCCATAAAAAAAAATACAGAATTGTAAAGAACGTTACTGGCACCATTGTGTCAAAGTATAGAAACTCTTTGCCAAATGCTGCCAGGGGGCAATGTAACGTTCCCTGGCAAACTCACACTATTAATAAACTAAAATTTAATTGTACCATATACGCCGCTATAAAGCAATTTGTAAATACTGTAATTATTTAACAAAAAATATTATTGAATTTTGTGTAAAGGACATTCAATATTATTGTAATATTTTCTGTAGTAGTATTCTTTCTGTATTTAGGATGGTAAAATTTCTATATTCATAATATAATTGCGAAATGTGTCAATATCTGCGACAACAAAAATGTAAAATTCAGCCACAGACGAAAATAATGTTATATGATTACAAAGAGATGTTAATAGTCAGCAGTAGTATAAAAGCACCACGTACTGAGTATTCTTGGGTCGTCTCCCTGTAGAGCTGAAAGTGATAGGAAGCTGTGACGAAGCATTTTATGAATGGGTAGACGTCTTTTGTCTGTAGCTAGATTTAGCCGCCATTAGAGGAGAAATTACAAACAAATGTGAGTTGAATATTTGTTGTGGTTTAAATATATTATAATTTATCAAAAGTGTGTATTATTAATGTAAATTAGCTTGCCCATGTCATCTATAATATTTCTTTAAAGAATTTTCAGCATTTTTAGCGGTGTTGCTGGGCTGTGCCGCGACCGAACGATTTGCAGCGGCGGCACATTTAAAAAATTGTTCCGCTAAGAAAAATTAACCAAACCCGTAAATCGGGAACAGATAAAAATTAGCAGTGAATTAAGAAAATGTTCTTCTTTTACAGCGATCCTGAGACTTACGGATTTTAAATTAGTTCACATTTGTGCATTCATAGGCGGATTGTTAATGTTGAAATTTAACAATTTTGGTTCTTCCAAATAACTTAAATGTATAGGGATGTGTGTTTTATCAGTGATAATTAAACGTCGGCTTGGCAATATTTAACCGTTTTCTGCTAATAGAGACAGTCTTGTGTTCCATAGCTAACGCCGGGAAAGAATTCAGTAAATATTAAAAAAAAAAACCACTGCATTTAGAAAGTGTGTGCCAAGGCCGAATTATGTAAAGGATTTAATTCTCTACTAAATATTCTTAATCAGTTAATATGAGTTCACGTAATTTTAAATGTACTTAGTTCCGTGTAAATGAATTTTTTATTTCCGCACGTAAATGAGAGGTTCTACAACAAAGTTCGTTCGTACGTACGGAAAGAAAGAAAGGCAAATTAACTAAAAGCAAAAAATTTAAAAAAGGTAACTGATTATTTACTTTTATTCTTTAAAGAAATTCCATTTAAATTGGCAAATTTCATTAAACTACCCATATAATCTTAAGCATTATTCTGCAGCACCGTATTTCATCGCCACTTTTCAATCCATAGTGTCGCTAATCCAAATTCCCATTCACGCCTCAGCCCACTTGGTATTCCCACTAAACTTGAACAGCATTGGAGAAGATCTCCAACTGTACTGGAATAGCGTCTCAGCATGGAATGAGACAAGAGATCTTGTATGAAACCCAGGCATAGGTGCTTTTAATCAAATGAAACTATATTGTTCCAGAGAGATTTCAAGTCTCAGACATCTATGATATGTATGTGCAGACCGAAGTGGTGAAAAAAAATTCACCTCTGGAACCATACAGCTTCATTTGGTTTAAAGAAAGGTTTAGGGTCAGGCAGTGAATGTGGCTTGGCGACTATAATGTAAGTAGTCAGTCTTGTGAACACTTTGCATCACTATGACAAGGTCTTTGTGTAAAATATTTGCTGGCCTCTTTGTCCTTTTTATTCAGAATTACACTTGATAATGTAATTTCAATTACAAAACCGATCGCACCATTAATGAAGGATTTGCAGCAGCTGCAGCACAACACACACATCAAAAGTTTCCGTTTTCCTCCATGTTCACGTTTTACTTCTGTAGAAGCCCATACCCAATACGAATACCTTCAGAAAAGACTAGCTAACAACTAAATTTATATTTCATGTTAACAAATTTCGATTTTTCTGCCGCTGCCAGTCTGCATTTTACACCCTCTCTACTTCGACAATTGTCAGTTATTTTGCTACCCTAATAGCAAAACTTATCAACTACTTTTAGTGCCTCATTCCCTAAAATGATTCTATCAGCATCGCCTAATTTATATTTCATACTCCTTGTTTTATTTTTGTACATGCCTATCTTGTACCCTCTTTTCAAGTCACTTTCGTTCAACTGCCCTTCCAGGTCCTTCGCCGTTTCTGACAGAATATCAATGTCATCGGGTAACCTTCAAGACTTATTTCTTCTCCATGAAACTTAAATACCTTTCCAAATTTATGTTCCTTCTCCTTTGCAGCTTACTCAGATTACAGGTTGAAAATTATCGGTATAGGCTACAATCCTACGTAACTCTCTTCTCAGATACATGGGTCCGTCAAATGAAAACCGAACACCCACCATAACGGGACCGTGGAATGGTTTCATTCAAAAGCAGTCACGACACACGTTGAGACATTAATCCCACTGGTAGACGAGATGATCAACTCCTGTTTCCTGGAACGCGATCGGTCGTTGACGGATCGGTAACCGCACCCACTCTTGCACTTCCTCATCCGAATGAAACTGACGCCCACGCACGTCTTTCTTGAGGTCGACAAAGATGTGAAAATCACTTGGTGAAAGATCCTGGCTCTACGGAGGATGCTGCAGTGTTTCGCAACCAAATCGCTGAAGCATAGCCTTTGTCCGATTGGTGGTGCGTGTGCGAGCGTTATCGAGCAACAAGATGATTCCAACCGACAGCATTTCTCGACGTTCTGACTTCATGGTTCGTCGCAGTTTCTGCAGAATGTCTTGATAGCGGTGCGCACTGATTGTGGTTCCGCGCTCTAGTAACTGGACTAGCAGACGAAGCATCCTTTTGCCCGAAAACGTCAGCGCCCTCACTCCGAACTGAACGAAGGCTGCGCTTTGGCGATTTCGTTCAGAAACACTACTTCGGGTACGTGTACTTCACGTTATACTTTTCACAGCTTCGGTGAACCAGAGAGAGACATGGGTGGACATTGGTTTCCATCGGACGAGGAAGTGCAAGAGAGGCTGGTGTTGCGGATACTTCAGCTGCCGACCGCACCTTGCGAAACAGTAATTGATCATCCCATCACACAGTGGGATAAATGTCTTAACACGTGTAATGATTATTTTCGAGTCGATCCATTCCATGGTCCCATTGTGGTGGGTGCACGCTTTTCATTTGACTGTCCCTTCTACAACTTTGGGATGAACGAGCTGGCCCAGTGGCTAGCCCAGTGAACTTGCTTTCGGGAGGATGGCTTTTTAAATCCCATCCGGCCAGCCAGATTTCAGTTTTCAGTGACTGCAATAAACCGCTTAAGTCAAATGCCAGTATGGCCTGGTCTCTCATGAGATCGTTGTCGACCTGATGTTGAGCCCCTGTTTTCCTTTTTTCCCTACCATGCTTGTCCTTCGACACATAGAAGCGCGGACTAGTTTCTGTACAATCTATAGTTAACTTATAGCTCAATGGATTTTACAACTACCATTTACAATTTGTATTCAAAGCAAGTGGCAGTTATAAGTGTTGAGGGGCACGAAAGGGAAGCATTGGTTGAGAAGTGAGTGAGACAGGGTTGTACCCTGACTCCGATGTTATGCAATCTGTATGTTGAGCAAGCAGTAAAGGGAACAAAAGAAAAATTTGGAGTAGGAATTGAAATTCAAGGAGAACAAATAAAAACTTTGAGGTTCACCGACAACATTGTATTCAATTCTGTCAGAGGCAGCAAAGGACCTAGAACAGCAACTTAATTGAATGGACCGTGTCTTGAAAGGAGGATATGAGATGAACATCAACAAAAGCAAAACGAGGATAATGGAATGTAGTCGTATTAAATCAGGTGATGCTGAGGAATTAGATTAGGAAATGAGACACTTAAAGGAGTTGACCCCAATGTGCTGTTTGGGAAGCAAAATAACTGCTGATGGTATGGAGTGCAACTACGTATGGAAGTGAAACATGGACTCTGAAACTGCTGTCACGTCACAACTAACATTTAATGTCAACATCTGGACACCATTTACGATCTTAGAAAAGCAGTGACAGTTACAAAACAGTCCACTAACGACGCAATATGGACGTCACATAAATCTAGACGTACTTGAAAATGGCGATTAAGCCGAAACACTCTGTCCGGTCCGTCGTAAATAAACATTACTTATTTTATTCATCTTCTTAGTGTATATACTCCAACAATCATGTATTTATGAAACATGGACGGTAAATAGTTTAGACAAGAAGAGAGTGAAGTTTCCGAAATGTAGTACTACTGAAGAATGCTGAAGGTTATATGGGTAGAATGAGGAGCTACTGAATAGAACTGGGGAGAAGAAGATTTTGTGGCACAACTTGACTAGAAGAAGGGATCGGTTGGTATGACACCTTTTGAGGAATCACGGGATCACCAATTTAGTATTGGAGGGAAGCGTGGACGGTAAAAGTCGTAGAGAGAGGTCAAGAGATGAATACATTAAACATATTCAGAAGGTTACAGTAGCTGTTCAGAGACGAAGAGGCTTGCACAGGTTAGAGCAGCATGGAGAGGTGCATCAGACCAGTCTCTGGACTGAAGATCACAACAACAGGATTTCTAAGTGCGTTCCCCATTAGTCATAAAGGATAAAGTACTTACATTTATTGTCCTGCGAACTAAGTGGTGCGGTGGTGTGGCACTGGGATCACATCTGGAAGGACGAGATTCCAAAAACTCCTCATGCCTTCCAGATGTAGGTATGTTATCGTTTCCCTAAACTGCTTTACTTTAATCCCAGGTTGATTGTTTCGAAAAGGACACACCCGACTTCTTACACTATTCGTGTCCAATCCCATGGGGCTCTCCCTCCCTCCCTCCCTCCCTCCCTCTCTCTCCCTCTCTCTCTCTCTCTCTCTCTCTCTCTCTCTCTCTATCTCTATCCTCTATCTCTGTTTCTCTATCTTTGACTTCGTGCTAGCAGCCCAGTATACAACAATTAAAAAATTTCTCATCTTCTTTCTCCTGTGAATGATTCAGAACGTTATCAAGACGCTCGTTCCCGTATTACACTCTCTTTTAACTTATAAGACCTGTCATCCTTGTTTTCGTATACACTGTAGTGTTCCGTTTACTAACGTTAAGGCCAGCCCCATGTTGAACACCATTTAATGTAGTTATCGCTGAATTTTTCTTGTTTCTGAAATTTATTATCTAGTATTTTATTATACATTTCAGTCGAGCAATAGCAAAATGAATGAAGGGTCTGGGAACGCTAGCTGCGAGGGGGTAGTTGGATTTCAGAACTGAAACATTCTTGGTTGCAAAATTATTTAATGTCAATGACACGTTTCGCCCTCTTGCGGCATCAGACTGTCTACAAAAAGAAGGAACCAAACAATTACACACAGATGGAGGAAAAGGGCATAGTCCTATCTTGGACGGCTACTTGACGGTCAGTTGACCATCTTCTTCTTCTGTACGAATGCACAAACAGTGCCTGAACTCTAACGGGAATTGGCAACGCGCCGCGAATAATAAGTATAATGGGCGAGGGCACTACGAATCTAGTGCGGGACAATACGTTGAGAATGTGGGTTTCCCGGGAGGCGTGCCAGAGGTAAATCCTCTGTGTCCTCGGTGGCTCAGATGGATAGAGCATCTGCCATGTAAGCAGGAGATCCCGGGTTCAAGTCCTGGTCGGGGCATACATTTCCATCTGTCCCCGTTGACGTATGTCAACACCTGTAAGGAGCTAAGGGTGTTCATTTCATTGTGACAATTTATTTATTTAATTGATCACATGTGCACTCCCACAAAATAAATCCCTACATCCAGTTTGGTGAGATCTGTGAAATGAATGAATGTATGGTCGTCTGCTAACCGCAGATAGTGAATGTGCAATATATGATCATCTTTGAGACGGTCCTTTGGTCACCTTTCGTGGAACCAAAGAGATGAAATTTACCTGAGCTTTGAGCGCCTGAAATGTGGCTGACCAATATGGTGTTCCCCCACCTCGGCGGAGGTGCGAGATGACCTGAAGAACGGCCATGTTTCAGCACTCTGGCGCTGGATCTTGTGTTGGAAAGACCTGCCTTAGGTGTGCTCTGCAAAGACAAAAGAGTGGAGAGAATGGTATGCATGTGAAATACTTAAGAGTAGTTTGGAGTAATTATTTCTCTATTTCAGGAACTTTTTGGGGGGAGAACTAAATGACAGGCAAGTAATATTAAGGGGATCGTAGTAATCTTCGGATGTGACCAACGGTCACAATGAAACCACGTGTAGCAATAAGTTGAAATACTAGCGAGTGCTAGTACTAAGTTGAAATACTTCCGACTGATAAAGTTAAGCTGAATTACTGGCATGTGTACTATAAGCTAGAAATATTTAAGAAATGTGGCAGAAGTAATTAATCAGAGGAAGTATGCAGAGGGTGAATTATTTGAAAACTATGTTATAATAAACAAGAAATCAGGAGTTCTGAAAGCGCAAGGTGCAAAGATGCTTAAAAATTCTGATGCACAATTCCCACCTGAAAACGTTGGAGACCACGTTCGCATCCGCGTACTAGATGTTGACAGAGCTCAAGGACATCCCAGAAGCGTTCTTTCGGTTCTCCTGAACATCGAAAGCACTCTCTACAAGCTGGGAACACAACATGGCGTTCTTAAGCAACTACATTCTAGAAACGAGTTCTCTATTCAGAACGAGAAACTGCTCACGCTGGAATCCGTGGCCAAAGAAGAACAAGCATTACGAACCGTATAGTCTTTACAGTCACTGACCAGTGGACAAGGATACATTCGATGGAGTTGCTCAACGAAATGCGCCACGAACCGCTGAAAATGCAGAAATAAGAAAATATTATGTAATTCCAAATGTCATAAATGCTCAGATTGTTGTAAGAAATGCATAACGGTTGTATTAAAAAAAGTTTTATAAAGTAAATAGATTGTGTAAAGTTTATATTTTTTATGAGTGTGATTGACGAAATAGATAGAGTAGATACAGCTTGAAATTACACATATTCACCCATTCTTTAATTATCTTCTGATTCTGGCAGATCTGTCTACGCTACTTCGCGAACTGGCCGGCCAGACCCCGAACTCAAGAGAAGATCGGTCTCTGACCGTTCAATTAGCAGAGATGTTGGCTATTTCCTGACTTACCCAATTTGAAATTATTCATTCAAATTTGATTTCCTTCTTTCTTCGGAGTCTGGTCGACCCGTCCCAGCCACTTCACGAACTGGCCAGCGGAATCGCGAAATCAGTTCCCACGTAAGCCGATTTCGGGCTTTGGGCGTAACATAATATGATCTAGTCGATGATGTCGGAAAGTCAATGAAGCTTTTTAAAAAAAATAGCTCTGAGGACTATGGGACTTAACTTCAGAGGTCATCAGTCCGCTAGAACTTAGAACTACTTAAGCCTAACTAACCTAAGGACATCACACACATCCATGCCCGAGGCAGGATTCGAACCTGCAACCGTAGCGGTCGCGCGGCTCCAGACTGTAGCGCCTAGAACCGCTGGGCCGCTCCGGCCGGCCGAAGCTTTTTCAGATGATGCTGTCGTCTACATGGATGTTACAAACACAGGACATTATGGTGAAATGCACAGTGAACTGGAGAGGATCGATGTTAGGTGCAGGGAATGATAGTTTACCCTCAATGTAAATAAATGTAACGTATTGCGTGGAAACAGGTGAAGAAACCCATTAGGTGCGGTTAAGACTGTGGTGGTACGATACTCGTAGTGACTCACCATACGATGCAGAAGTTACCCGCATCGGAGGAGCGCACAGAAACGTATTTGAAGAGACTTACCTGGTTCACTGTGTGACGACAGCGATGCTACGCCGTCACGTACAGGAAGTCGACATAAATATGGACGCACCAAAACACAGTACATTTTCACGCCTAATACTATCTAGGATAGCCTTTGGTACTCCAAACAGCTTCCAGTCGTCTCGGTACGGATATGTTCCGGCGTAAAGTCAAGTGCAGGCACGCCGGTCAAGAACGTTAGAGCAGAGATAGCTGTGAGACGACGGTAGCCAATAATAAGCTGACAAGACCCTTCTCCAGGACGACACCGCGACAGCAGCGGCATCTAGGCGAACAGAACGTAAGCTTCGCGCCCCCCAGGCCGCGGTCTAGTTGACGACTAGCCGTTCTACGAGCCCTATAGCAACGACTTGGAAACTGTATTTTTTCACTTGTATTCAGAATTCTATATACTGAAGAGCTTGCTTATGTTTCTCTGTCGCCCTTTGCTCGCGAGACGCCTATATCTCACAAAGTTAACTATTGTAATCATTTCCTTTTTTAATAATGTTCATTAATACGGTTTGCTTGAATTGTTTTCTATCGATCTGAGAAAGCAGGTTTCCTAGGTACCCCATATACTACGAGTAGCCAGGACAAAACAGAATAAATACAGGTGCTGTATTTTATACCATTGTCCATGCAAAACAGTGGCATGTTCACGTAAATACGGCCGCGCGGGCTAGCCGTGCTGTCTCAGGCGCCTTGCCACGGTTTTTCGCGGCTGCCTCCGTCTGAGGTTCGAGTCCTTCCTTGGGCATGGGTGTTTGTATTGTCCTTAGCGTATGTTAGTTTAAGTTAGATTAAGTAGTGTGTAAGCCCAAGGACCGATGACCTCAGCAGTTTGATGCTATAGGACTTACCACGAAAATACGATGGAGGGAGATTGTGATTACGCATCATTCTATCCAAAATAGACCCCAAACGCTGAGGAATATGGAGACCTGGTGACTGGTGGCCAGGGCCGAAGCGACAATCCGTACTTGTGCTCATGAAACCAGTCCTGGATTAGGAGAGCCGTGTGAACAGGAGTCCTATCGCCTCGCAACACAGCATCACCGCTGGGGTACATACGCTGTACCATGGGACGAGCCTGATCAGCTAAATGGTAGCATAACGCTTGACAGTAATGCGACGTGGCAGAGTAACAACGGGACCAATGGAATACCTCGATATGCCCGCCCAAATAGTCACCAATCCCCCATCAGATTTCGCTCTTGTGACGTAAACTCTACCAGAAGTTGGAAACAGGGTAAAACACACTCATCCGACGAAATAATTTTCTTCCATTGCTACATTGTCCAGGTTTTTATGACTCCCCACAACGTTGTCCTATTATAGGCTTTTCCATCACGGATGAGTGGTACTGGAATTCCAGTTCATCCGTCAGTTCCATGTTTACCGTGTTCCCTTCCGTTTTGACGGTGACAGGATTCGCGACTGCGACTTTTAGTTATGGAGTGAATTTTGCAACTTTTGTCTTCTTATGTTTCGTCCCAGTCCTCAAAAACTGTCTGTCATGATCACGCAACACACACTTTCGTTCGCCTTGTCATTTATCAGATGAAGTTCTACGCTTTCGGCCGGCCGAAGTGGCCGCGCGGTTCTGGCGCTGCAGTCTGGAACCGCGAGACCGCTACGGTCGCAGGTTCGAATCCTGCCTCGGGCATGGATGTGTGTGATGTCCTTAGGTTAGTTAGGTTTAACTAGTTCTAAGTTCTAGGGGACTAATGACCTGAGCAGTTGAGTCCCATAGTGCTCAGAGCCATTTGAACCATTTCTACGCTTTCCCTGTATGCAGAACAAATCTTCTACATGTTTCCTCTTGAAACACGTAACACTTCGGCTACCTTCGCTATGGAAGCCCGCGGCACACGAGCACCAACAATGTGACCACGTTCGAATTCATGTAGCCCCGACATAAAGCACTCGCAGCTACACTGACCACTATTCTGATCATGACTGACAACTGCAACGAACTGATGACATTGCGCAGGTGCAGTTGGTGATCAAATGCAGCGCTACCTGCGGGCTTGGCTATCATCTGCGTTGATGTTCAAGTAGTGAACGCATTTCTCACGGTGTTTACAGATTTTTGCGCAATATTTGGTAAGGGCTTGCGAGTCCAAGCTGCTGATGTCATCGGTACCTAAGCTTACGCAATAATTAATATAACTTAAACTAACTTACGCTAAGGACGACACACACACATCCATGACCGAGGGAGGACTTGAACCTCCGAGAAGACGCCCCTGGCCGCGCAGCTACCCCGCGTGGCTGTGCGTAATACCTGTACGTCAGTCGTATCACCTGGCACAATACGGAGCGTTAGTTATTCCACGCAACTCGTCTCACGCGATACACGGCGAGGGATATTTCAGGTCATCTAATGTGACTAAAAAGAAATTGTTTTATGTAGATGAAGTCAGTTATTTTGTTAGTAAAGTTTTTACTTTTTTTGTAAAAAGCTTAAAACCACTGTTTTTGCATTCGCACCTGTTCTCCATCATCTAGGTTTTTCATTCAGATTTGGGGAAAATGTTTGGTAAAAAAACTGATTTTCCTTGGCATTATAGTCTGACGTCACAGCTTGATAATCAACTGGTTTTATTTTCGTTATTATCCATAGTTATTCTGACAATTCGCAAATAGGTAAACCACCAGGCATATTTGAAAGGTAGCGATGATGAATGTAGTCGCTGGCTGCTCTATGCTTGGTAGGTTTTAGATCAATGTAGCTAACATATCGAGATTGTTTTCAACAGCCTAAGGAAAACGATACCTCTTATGTTTCGAGAAAATGCGTGATATACAGGGTGATTCAAAAAGAATACCACAATTTTAAAAATGTGTATTTAATGAAAGAAACATAATATAACCTTCTGTTATACATCATTACAAAGAGTATTTAAAAAGGTTTTTTTTTTCACTCAAAAACAAGTTCAGATATGTTCAATATGGCCCCCTCCAGACACACGAGCAATATCAACCCGATACTCCAACTCGTTCCACACTCTCTGTTGCATATCAGGCGTAACAGTTTGGATAGCTGCCGTTATTTCTCGTTTCAAATCATCAATGGTGGCTGGGAGAGGTGGCCGAAACACCATATCCTTAACATACCCCAATAAGAAAAAATCGCAGGGGGTAAGATCAGGGCTTCTTGGAGGCCAGTGATGAAGTGCTCTGTCACGGGCTGCCTGGCGGCCGATCCATCGCCTCGGGTAGTTAACGTTCAGGTTTCATAACTAACCTTTTTCGTAGGACTCTCCATACAGTTGATTGTGGAATTTGCAGCTCTCTGCTAGCTCTACGAGTCGATTTTCCTGGGCTGCGAACAAATGCTTGCTGGATGCGTGCTACATTTTCATCACTCGTTCTCGGCCGTCCAGAACTTTTCCTTTTGCACAAACACCCATTCTCTGTAAACTGTTTATACCAACGTTTAATACACCACCTATCAGGAGGTTTAACACCATACTTCGTTCGAAATGCACGCTGAACAGCTGTCGTCGATTCACTTCTGCCGTACTCAATAACACAAAAAGCTTTCTGTTGAGCGGTCGCCATCTTAGCATCAACTGACGCTGACGCCTAGTCAACAGCACCTCAAGCGAACAAATGTACAACTAAATGAAACTTTATAGCTCCCTTAATTCGCCGACAGATAGTGCTTAGCTCTGCCTTTTGTCGTTGCAGAGTTTTAAATTCCTAAAGTTGTGGTATTCTTTTTGAATCACCCTGTATATTGGAGATTGTCCATAACAATGTTGGCAATTTCGCGTTACACGCAAAGCTATTGCCGCTTGTTTCGGGCTTCTATGTGGAGGGCGAAGCGGGCTGGTGTTTCTCTGTTTTGAATACTACCATTACGAGGTGAAGCTGGAAATGGGAAACTTACTGAAATGAAAAGACACTGGGAGTCATCAGCTAATGACGGTGACTGAATGATTTTTCAGACTACGTTCCCCAATTACTGAACACTTTGTGGCAGGAGTAAAAGAAAACTAAAAGCTAAATTCCCGTTACTTCTGAATGAGGAGCTGACGAAGTCGATAAGGGCACGTCGGGATTTTTCATATCATCAAGGGCTTCATCTATTTCTTAAAGTACATTGTCAGCCCCTAAACAGTATTCTCCACCCACTGTTAGGCCATTGGTGGTTGAGCCGTGCGCGGCTCGAGTTTATCTCATTTATTGTTCGTCATCTTCTGTTACGGTACTGCCGCTTCTTTTTCTTATTCCATTTACTGGCGTCACTAATTTCCTGTCTTACTTGCCCGTGAGCGGCAGCAGCAGCGCATATCGATAAGTGCACTGTCGTACCATCTCTGGAGCGACCGATAATATTTCCGGGTCGTTGTGTGTCTGGCAGTCAGTTGGAGACGGACGAGCAGCGCAGTCGGGACTCAACAGCAGTGAAGTTGTGGATGGAGCGCCGGTGAGGCGCCGACAGCCAGTGCTCGCCGACCTCCGGCGACACACCATGAACTGTCCCGCGCAGGGAGATTGGAGCGGGACGACCGTTGGTTGGTCGTTCGGTTGGTTGTTTCATCGGCCGACGTATATTTGGTCCATTCACCATTTCCGGTTGGTCGGTGTGCGACCAGTCGGTCGGTTGGCGTGGAGCAGCAAGGGATTCTCCGCGGGACGTACGTAGTTTGCCCTAGGCCACTGGCGTCTCTCGCAGTGTCGGAGTGTGTGGGGCTGTTCCCATTGCTACGAGGTCCGTGGCTCACCGACCCTGGACACGGAAGTTGAGTTTTGATTTAATCTACCAACAAGTCAAGACTGTTCACATTGTGTCATTTGAAGTTCATTCTCGGCTGTTGGGATATTCCCATGAGAAACAATGTGGTTTTCAAGTTGGAAAATTCTAGCCACCCTCCGGTGGAGTTACACTGTATTTGGTTGTTTGAATTAAAGTTCACCAGCGGAATCTTCTGCCTTGTGGCCGTTAGCGTTCTGTTTACCTGCTCTGGCCGTTGACGTAAATTTCAGGCAGTGTAGTTTCCTCATCATGTTGTTGCTGTCCAGCACGGTGTGTAGTTTGACAGCTGCATATACGATTGGTTCTGAGCGCCAATGTCTTCTACGTCGTTCCGTTGAACTCCCTGTTGTGCCCTGGTCGGGCGAAGTGGATGTTATCTTGTCAGTGGGTCCGTTGACTGTCGGTCGGTTGGGTTGTCGTCGGATCGTGAATGTTTCCAGAATGAGATTTTCACTCTGCAGCGAAGTGTGCGCTCATATGAAACTTCCTGGCAGATTAAAACTGTGCAGAGCACTTGCCCGCGAAAGGCAAAGGTCCCGAGTTCGAGTCTCGGTCCGGCACACAGGTTTAATCTGCCGCGAAGTTTCGGATCGTGAATGGTTGGCCCGACTGCCTGTCTCCACACCTAAGCAAGTGTTAGTGTTTGAATTCCAGGCCGATCATCGAACACCTGAGCGCCCTTGGGTGTACTGCCTTTTTTTATTTGTTCTTGTTGTTTGTACTTGTATGGCTTCTAGCCGATTTTTTAAAAAAAATAATGTTGTTTTGCCCTTAAGGCATAGGATACTTTAGGCTTTCATCCTAATTGAAAGCACTGTTTCACGTAAGACCTTCGTCGTTTTAAATATTTTAATGTTGTTGAATTTTAAGTGTTGGGCCTTCAGTCGAATTTGAGTTTGAGTTGTTTTGCTTTTAAGGCCTTCAGCCTAATTCAAAGAACTGTTTCACGCAAGACCTTTGGCATTTTAAAAATGTTAATGTTGTAGAATTTTAAGCGTTGTTCCTTCAGCATATTTTGAGTTTGAGTTGTTTTGCTCTTAAGGCCTTCAGCCTAAATAACTTTTTCACGTAAGGCCTTTCGTATTTTAAAAAAATTAATGTTATGGAGTTTTACGTGTTAGGCCTTCAGCCAATTTGAATTTAACTTGGTTGCTCTTGAAGTGTCTGATTCTTTGAGCCTTCAATCTAACTAATGAACTGTTTTAAGATAAGGCTTGGCCTTTTAAATTTCTGTTTTGGTTGAGTTTTGTCTAATTAAGAAATGTTTTACGTAAGGCCTTTGGTTTTTTTTTAAATTAATGTTATTTAGCCATAAGTGTCGGACTTTCAGTCGATTTTGAATTCAAATTGTTTGCTCTGAAAACTCAGATTCCTTGGGCCCTTAGCCTAAATAAAAATCTGTTGTAAGATAAGGCTTGCCTTTTAAATTTCTAATTATGCTTGCATTTTAAGTTATTGGCCTTCAGCCGATTTTAAATTAAAGTGCCTTTCAGCTGGCAATTAAGTCGCAAAGATGGAAGCTGTGTGTTTAAAAAAGCTTTTTTGGGCTCTTGTAATGTTTGATCAACTAATAACGTTGTAGCTTCGAGTGTAACTGACAGCCCCTTATTTCGTCCCTTTCCACTATTTAAACTACCTGTCCTGTCCTGTGGGTTAAGCTGGGCATCTTGGGCATCTCAGTGGTGACTGATCTCACTAAAGGCCAGCAACATTTCTTCTGAATACTTCACAAACTGAACAATATACTACTCTGAGAAATTGAAAAGTTGTAGAAATACTGTCGTGGGTTTATTAATTTGCAACCATTATTTATATATCTACAACGATAGATGAAACAGCATACTATGTGATCTTACAAATAACTCATTTTCATGGTAGCATTTCTTACATTACTCACACTCTTTCACCAACTTACCTTATTGTTTTGAGTTTCTGCTAAGCAAGAGAAATGGCAAGTCGAGAATTTGAATTCCACTTTGTCAGGGTAGCAGATAATAGTTGCTCCAAGAAGTGGAAACTCCTAGACCCAGTTTGTGGAATTAATAGAATTTTTCAAGTTGGGGGGCCTCACGAGAAACCACATCCAAGTTATGTTTGATTTACTAGATTGTACGGGTACACTCAGTACTTTCTATTCTTTTCATTTTTAGCCCGCATCTCGTGGTCGTGCGGTAGCGTTCTCGCTTCCCACGCCCGGGTTCCCGGGTTCGATTCCCGGCGGGGTCAGGGATTTTCTCTGCCTCGTGATGGCTGGGTGTTGTGTGATGTCTTTAGGTTAGTTAGGTTTAAGTAGTTCTAAGTCTAGGGGACTGATGACCATAGAAGTTAAGTCCCATAGTGCTCAGAGCCATTTGAACCAGCCATTTTTTTTCCTTTTTTTTTTAGCTTTAAATAATGATAAGCCACATCAACGTCCTCTGGAGAAGACCTCGTAACTGCAAGCAGGAGTGTGACAGCTGGTGTAATGTTGCTTCTTGTGTGGCGGATCGCATCGCGTACCAAAAAATGGTTCAAATGGCTCTGAGCACTACGCGACTTAACTTCTGAGGTCATCAGTCGCCTAGAACTTAGAACTAATTAAACCTAACTAACCTAAGGACATCACACACATCCATGCCCGAGGCAGGATTCGAACCTGCGACCGTAGCGGTCGCTCGGTTCCAGGATGTAGCGCCTAGAACCGCACGGCCACTCCGGCCGGCGCATCACGTACCGTGTCGCATACAGTCATCATAGTGGGAACACGACTGTCGCACCGATAAGCGACACGTGAGCTTCATTACAACGTGTTGTATCGTATATTATACCATTTCCTAATGAGAACCGCACCTTACTGTTCGACTAAACTATTGGTGAAAACTCGCTGGGCACAGCAACGAACATAAAACACCGAGGAGTGTGCATTCGGTTCGACTAGAGTTTATTAGCCAAACAAAACAAACTGTAGGAAAGGCAGGTGTCAGGCTGACATTCATTGGAAGAACCATAAGGATATGTCATTCATCCATGACAGAAGTGGCTTGAAAAATAATTGTTCTACCGATTAATGGCTGTTGTTCATCAGTGTGAACGCTTCCTTAATAGCATTAACAGAAGAAATAGAGAAGATCGAACAAAATGGAGCACGCAGAGTTCGTCATAGTTTCGTTCAGTAAGTACGAATGCGTCACAGAAGTGCTGAACAAACTCATGTTTTATGCACCCCGCAACGCCATCAAATAACACGTGGAGGAATTTCACATTCCCTCACTCGCTGCGCGATAACTATCAGTCCAACAGAAGAAAAGAACAGGACCTTTTTGTAGGAAATTAAATGTAGTTAAATGTTGTACTGAGATACGTTTTTCCTACTGGCCCTGGTTTTCGAATTATTCAAGTGAATGTACTAAAGAGACTTTGAAATTCATTTTTGTTCAGTAACCCGAAACCTTTGGCCTCCATCGAAAATGTGTTGCAGCACAAAATTTAACGACATTAAATTTCCTACAAAAAGCTCCTGTTCGTTTTTTATAGACGACTAATAGTTTACTCGTAGCGATAGAGACAATGTGAAAATTTCGCACATGGCTTTTGAAGGTGTTGTCAGTTGCATATACCCGTAAGCGTGGGCAACTGATTCACCCTGAATGTCTCACAAAACGACCACAACGAAAAAATCAGAGCTTATATTCACGAATGGTGGCTTACCGAGTATAGTTGTAGATGTAATCATAGAAATAAACCGTTCACGGTAAGATCAGGGTACCTGTAAATCCAAACTGGGAGACATTTGCACAGTTATGGAAACAACACAAACGCATAGGTGTCAATAAGACGACAGGCGGGGGGGGGGGGGGGGGGGGCAGGGGGAGGTTGGCTAGAGGGGGCATTTTACCTCCGTGGAATCCAGCGTAAGGCGGTTTTACGCTTTTTTTCATACGCTTCCAGAAGTGAGTGGGTAACCACCAAATATCAAGCGTTTTGTGTCGCCTATAAAATTTACTTCTTGTAGTGTGATACTTCTCGTAAGTGATAATCTCGTTTATACGAAAATGAAAAGTGTAGCGGCTTGGCACCCCCTCCCCTTGGAAAAATATCTGCGATCACCAATGCACATAACTCAGTAGCAAGAGAAGTGGAGCACCATTTTCCGCATTAGCTGTTCCTTGTCAGTTTCAATAGGTATATGGAATTCGTGAACAGAGCCTACTTCTCGTGTTTTTCATCGTGAAGGAGCGTTACGACCAAGAACGGCATCCCCCAGAAACTTTAATAAATAAGAGCGCGAAGCAGCAGTCACGGGCGCTCACGAAATTTTTCCGACGCGAGTTTCGCAACGCCTTGGCTCCGCCTTGGGCTGTATTCCGGCAATGGAAATTGCTGTTTTAATGGGGAAAGTTGGGGCCATTAGCACACGCTGCGCTCTCCGTGCTGCCGCTCTGTCTCGCTTTACTGCCCCATACTGTATGTATAGTTCAGTGCAGCGCGCCCGCACTGGTTTGCCTTGCCCGTCCGCTCACTTTGCAGAACAATACGCTCGATTATTTTCTGGGTGCACACAGCCCTGTTCTCCTGTATTCCCATCTGCACTGCACGTCGCTGCAGCAATATGCGTTTTCCTCGGACATATGCTTCGTATAGAAACTGCAGCAATATCCAGACAGATTTCGATGCAAACGACTACTGTGTGGCAGTATGAGCTGGCGCTTAGGCAGCTGATATGAAACGCATAAAAATGCAGTAACATCCATATATCTATACTTCTACAGAAAGGCAAATCTTTGTCTAACACTGTACCAAAAATCAGGCAAACTTTGCGCGATGCTCTAATAAATGTTTGGGCGGACACATTCGCGAAAACGGAAACGTTATTATCAAAAATCTCGAAAGGAACTTGACCGATTTACTTATGCTTGAAAGACGATACTCTAATAAACTTTTGGAGCGACATAGGCTACACATTTCTTAACAATTTACAAGTTTTCTACTAAAATCGACTGGAGGAAAGAAAATGGTGTTGCTACGCTTTGCTTTAAAATTGTGCTATTTTCTTTTCTTTCTCGCAGTCTTTTTTAAATGTGATAATAGACCATTTAAACCATTATACAAACTGTTTGTCCCATACACAGGGTAATTTTTCCCACCTTCTACGAACTCTAGGGGTTGATTGATGAGAGGATACGTAAAAAAAGTTTAATGAACTTATGTCTGGAAATGCATTGTTTCCATGCTAGTGACCATTTATTCAACCATACGTTGTTGCAGAGTCTGCTGTCTAATACGTGCTGTACCATGCAGCCACGGTTACAGTATGTGCTGAAAATGGTTTCCATATGCCTCCACGCATGCGTGTACGCGCCGTAGCACGTTCTGTGTCTCACGTTCACATCGGCCAGGCTGTAACCGAACAGTGTCGAAGGCAGCATGAGTATGCTGCTCCAGTGTCTCTTCTTCTGGAATGGGCTCTGCATACACGATACTTTCGAGATGGGCCCATAACCAGGTATAGTACTGGTTGAGATCCAGTGAACGAGCGGGCCATGCAACTGGATCCCCTCGTCCGATCTGTCGACCAGGGAAGACACGACCGAGATGCGTCTGGACATGAACGGCGAATTGGGCTGGAGCACCATCATGTAGCAGCCAAATAACTCTTCGAATCATGAATGGCAGTGCTTCCAGCAGGGGAAGCATAGTAAGCCGCAAGAAACGCGTATTGCTACGGCCTGTTTGGCGACGTGGAAGGAAGACTGGTCCCAAAATACGGTCGCCAGTTATCCCGCCGACACATTCCGGCTGCACCGATGCTGGTGATTCTCTGTCATCATACCATGGGGTTCTGCCTACTATACCATATGTGACTGTTATTAAAGTTGAAGATACCATTCCGCGTAAAGGTGGCCTCAGCTGTGAATCGGATTGATGACACAAATCTCGGAATCACGGTTGCCTGGTGAAGAAACCAGTGATAAAACTGCTCCCGATGGGAAATGTCTGTCGCTGGTAAGCCCTGTACACGCTGTAAGTGATAAAGGTAGTAACAACTATCAAAAAGAATGTTCCACACGGTCGTCTGGCTTACCCTGTACTAGTGGGACTACTGCCTGAAACTGACAGGGCGGTCGCCTTCCACAGTGGTAATCACATTTTCCTCAAAGTCTAGTGTCCGAACACTTCGGGTACATCTTTCATTGAATGACGTGGTTGTTATCGGCGGTGATAGGTCTCCTGATGCAACCTCACTGCTCACTGCCCGTTGTCATTTGCATTTCCACAAGTAAACTCCATGTCGTCAAACTCTCGATTCGAATACGGAACCACTGTGTACAACGCTGTATCACATCCACTACAAGGTGATTCAGCAAGAGAAGTGTATCGGACACAACATTACCAATAGTGCTGATGACACTAGCTTGGTAGTAAAGGATGTTGTGTGCAACATTGCCTCGGTTTCAAACAGTGCATTTCATGACAAAAGTCCATGGCTTTTGGAAAGTAAACTAAAGCTAAATCACAATAAGACTTACTTTTTGCAGTTTATAACACATAATTCAACAAAACCCGACGTCTTAATTTCACAGAATGGGCATTTGATTTGTGAAACCGAACTGTTCAAATTTCTACGTATTCAGATGTTAACTTTCGTGGAAAGCACACGTTCAGTATCTTGTTCAGAAATTTAATGCTGCCATTTTTTCTATTCGACCAGTATCTGAAGTAACTGATCGTTCGACTCGAAAATTAGTCTACTTTGTTCATTTTCATTCGTTTATATCGTATGTTTCTTTTTTGCCGGGGGGGGGGGGGGAGTAACTCTCCCCATTCTGAAAGGATATATTTGGCTCAGAAACGGGCGGTTCGGGCAATAAGTTGTGTAAGTACACGAGCCTCTTGTCGACCCCTGTTCACTCGTCTGGGTATTTTGACATTGGGCTCTCAATAAATATATTCTTTACTACCGTTTCTTGTTAACAATATCAGTTTATTCCCAAAATTAAGCAGCTTTCATTCAGTTAGTACTCGACAGAAATCCAGCCTGCGTTTGGATCTGACTTCCTTAACTTTTGTGCAGGAAAGTGTACAGTATACCGCTGCATCCATTTTCAATAAGCTACCACAAGAATTCATAAATCTTAGCAATAATCCACGCTCTCTCAAATGGAAACTGAAGAGTTTCCTCGTGGGCAACTTCTTCTATTCTGTTGAGAAGTTCCTTCAAAAATTAAGCTGATTCTTGTGTTTTACTGTTGACTGCGTTTACTGAAACTAACGGTTTGACGTTTTTTGGGTTCATAAACATTTTATTTTTATCTGTTATTACTTTTACGTTGTCATTTCATGTACTGACACGTTCCATGACCTTAAACATTTTCTCCTCAATTTGGTCCTACGGAACTTGACTTGTAAATAAGTAAATAAATTACTATGGCAGGAGAGGGTGCTAGGGTATGACGTATGAAGAGCTGTGCCACCCTCTATGTGGAAACCATGCATACTGTAATTGTGCCTGCACGGTGCAGAGCATATTAGACCGCAGTCTGTGTAACAAAGTACAATTCAATAAAATGTCTCTAGCATGGAAACCATACATTTCTGAACATAATCTCATTAGAACCTTTTTGTTTCGTATCCTCTCGTCGATCAGTCCCTTTATACATATAGTTCTTCCCGTTGGCACATTAAAACTAAGCGAAAAAATGTCATCGAAGGTAATGTATTCACAGACTCAGCAGCAGGACAAGTCTCTTTCATACCCCGTACGCCAATGATCCCAACCGATTTACCCATTTATTTTTAGCAAATTCAGCTGCCATACAAGGTTTCGTTCGAAATAACGATAAAAAAGGCTCAAGGTCAGAGAGAGGTGGGAAGAGGAGTCGGTCGGGCACAGAAGGAGGAAATGAACATAGAGAAAGAGGATATGGAGAGAGAGAGAGGATGAGGAGAACAGGATGGACAACGAAAGGGGTGGGGAGGAGATGGAGAGAAAGAGAAAGCGAGGAGTAGGAGACAAGGGTATATATCAAATTCCCGCGTGTTTTTAGCAATTGCGAAGCATGGCTGGGTTAGCTGTTATCTTGATCAATTCGGTTGGGGCGTAACGATATGCACGGGCCATTTGGAAGCTGTAAGTTTCATTCCTGTGCTTCTGATGCCCTGCTTACAGTTATCCAGTACTGGCCAGCGTGCCGTCTACTGCTCTTTGCTCAGATGCTGTTGCAGGCCTAGGCCCTCTAAATTACGCACCATCCTAGTAACTAGTACCAACTTCTGGCACACCAGTCGATAAGAGACTTTGTAGAGCCTCTCCTTTCTCTGTTTTGTTTTCTACATACATAAATGATTTGACACACAGTGTGGGCTGCAGTCTCCGTTTGTTTGCCGTTGATGCTGTCGTGTACAGGAAAATGTCGAAGTTGAGTGATTGTAGGCTGATACAAGGTGACATAGACAAAGATTCTAGTTGTTATGGTGACAGGTAGCTAGCTCTATATGTAGAAAAATGTAAGATAACGCGAATGAGTAGGAAAAATAAACGAGTGGTTTTCGGATTCAACATTAGTAGTGTCCTGCTTGACAGTCACATCGTTTAAAAATCTGGGCGTGACGTTGCAAAGCGATATGAAAAGGAATGAGCACATGAGGACTGTGGTAGGGACGACGAATGGTCGACTTCGGTTTCTTGGGGTAATTTCGGGAAAGTGTGGTTCATCTGCAAAGGAGACCGCATATGGGACGCTAATCCGACCTATTCTTGAGTGCTGCTCGACTATTTCGAATCCAGCTGAGGTCGAATTAAAGGAAGACATGGAAGCAGATTAGAGGAGGGCTGCTAGATTTGTTACCTGTAGGTTCGAGCAAGACGCAAGTATTACGGAGATGCCTCAGGAACTCAAATGAGCATCGGTGGAGGGAAGGCGACGTTCTTATCGAGTAACACTGACGAGAAAATTTAGAGAACTGGAAACTGAAGTTGACTGCTGAACGATTCTACTGCCACCAACATACATTAAAGCGACAAAGAAACTGGTATAGGCATGCTTATTCAAATACAGAGGTATGTAAATAGGCAGAATACGGCGGTGCTGTCGACAAGGCCTATATAAGACTACAAGTTTCTGGTGCAATTGTTAAATCGGTTACTGCTGCTGCAATGGCAGGTTACCATTTAAGTGAGTGTGAACGTGGTCTTCGAGTGGGCCCAAGAGCGACGGGACACAGCATCTCCGAGCTAGCGGTGAAGTGGGGATTTTCCCGTACGACCGTTTCATGAGTATACCGTGAATATCAGGAATCCGTTAAAACGCCAAATCTCTGACATCACTGCGGCCGGAAAAAGATCCTGCAAGAACGGGACCAACGGCGACGGAAGAGAATCGTTCAACGCGACGGAAGAGCAACCCTTCCGCAAACTGCTGCAAATTTCAATGCTGGGCTGTCACCAAGTGTCAGCGTGAGAACCATTCAAAAAAACATCATCGATGTGGGCTTTCGGAGCCGAAGGCCCATTCATGTACCCTTGATCGCTGCTCGATACAAAGCTTTACGCCTCGCTTGGGCTCGTCATCACCGACATTGGACTGTTGATGACTGAAAACATGTTGCCTGGTCGGACGAGTCTCGTTTCAAGTTGTATCGAGCGGATGGTCGTGTACGGGTATCGAGACAACCTCATGAATCCATGTACCCTGAAGGTCAGCAGGGTAATTCCGACAGACTTCGGCAATTCCGGTAGGAAAATGCGACACCCCACACGTCCAGAATTGCTACACAGTGACTCCAGGAACACTCTTCTGAGTTTAAACGCTTCAGCTGGCCACCGAACTCCCCAGGCATGAACATCATAGGGCATATCAAGGATGCCTCGCAACGTGGGCATTGTATGTCCTATGCCACCACGTTAAACTATTGAATTTTGTGACCCATTATCTTGGTAGCTTCTTAAGACTCCAACTTACAATTTTCCGTAATTATTAATTGGACTATTCTAGATGCACCAATCTATAATTATTACTAAAATTGTATTGTTGGGCATGTTATGTTTTTTTCTTCAGACACTCAGTTTTTTGTCAGAATTTTGTAAATAAATGAACATAAAAACAAAACAACTCAGGATATTTTAATTATTCTAGTATCATATGTGTTGAATCTCCCATTTGGCATGCTGTGAAAATGTCATGTCTCAACTGCAGTACTTCTTTAGAAAACGGGTCATTTATTGCACAAAGATTTAGTTTAGAGATACTGAGATTTAAAACTTTTTTCGTATTACAAAATTTTGTACAGACTTACATTCCTGAGTCTTTTATGCACTAGAATTGCCCTGGTACATAGTCTGTGTCTTCTTCAGTGTCACAACAGCCCAATGCTTGCCTCCTCCTTTTCTTTCTTGCTTCTTTTGTCATTTGCTCAGCAGTTAACTCTGCTTCACGGACACGAAGCTCATCCAGTTCCCGAAATCCTTTAGCTGTGTTCTGTCTACATCTTACCCCTAACTTCTCCAGAACCTTAAGTCTTTCACAGTTTCCACCATTGAAAGTTATTACAGCATCAAACCCTGCTAACTTTAGCATCATAAGGCCAACAAATATACTTTTAGACACGTGGCACCACACAACATTATTGAAGGACTCATTCACATTCTGGGTCTTCCCGTGTAAACACTTCTTTAGTAGCTCAGGATTTGCCAGATCTCTGTAAATAGGTTTCATTGCCTCCATTACTACCAAAGGAAGAGAATGTTTATGTGTAAATTCATGTAGGGTGCCAGAAAATTCAGCTTGCCTATATTTACACGAATTGTTTCTTAGAGGGGGACACAAAGCATGACATGGCTTTTCATCGGTTGATATTGGATGTAAGAAAGTGCTCCACACAACTCTTTTCACCTTCTCTAAATTGTCACAGTTATCCGTAGTGGCCTTCCCATTATATTCCTGTAATTCATCAATTACTTTGTCTGTTAGCCTTCCAGCTCATTTATTGTCATGCCATCAGACAGTTTTGTAGTACCCAGTTTGGTTTTTAGGTTTATTCGTAATGCCAACTTCTGAGACGTAGCAGTATACACAAATCAAAGCAATTCCCAGCCTTCTAGAGACTGTGTAGGTCCCAAGATACGACTGCTCAACTGTGGCAATATATGCGTAGCCGCGAAATTTGACAGTCACATGTCAGCATTCGAAATATTATTTGAAGATCTCACAATAGTCTGATTTTAATGTATTATATACCAAAATGTCCAGGAAAGTCCAAAGTACATTATGGAGTAGAAAACAGAAAATGTCAAATTTCAGCGAATTTCACGTACAATGCCATCTTCAAAGAGATCTCCAGTCCCTCGTACTTTTACGGATTTATGGACAGCCCTACAGGATTTATGGTGTCTGCTCCTTCTAGCACTATTTCAGACATTAGTCGAGTAAATACCACGTCGTGTTGCGGCACTTCTGAGCACTCGCAGGGGCCCTACACGATATTAGGCAGGTGTACATTTCGCTAAGGACCACGAAGATAAAAAAGAGCTCATGCCTGCGTTTTTCTCTCGCTCTATCCGGGAGTGCAAGAGGAAAGACAATGACTAGTAGTGCTACAAGGCACCCTCCGCCACGCACCGTACCGTGGCATGTGGAGTGGACATGTTGATGTAGATACCAATAGTTAACTGTTATACGAGTCAGTTTCATGTTTGAAGTAATTTCAGACATATCTAAAATTACCCAATGAAGGAAAATACATAGCTTCCCGCTACATCCAACATTCAGACGGTTCAGCATGTTTTGTAAATAGATCAGATGATGGCAAACTGAATACTTAATCACCAAAATAGTTAATTAAACAATATTCAGTTCTATGATGAAATAGATAATCATCAAGTTCCAAAGAATAATGTTTTTGTCAGTACGTTTGATATCACTAATTTCTGTATATTATGCTGTCGGAGTGAATGTGGGAATGATTGAGACATGGAAACATCGCGAGAGATGCTTGCTTGAACGTAAATGCAAGTCTTAGACAAGCCTGCAGTTTACACTGTAGTATTTGACGACGAACGCGAGGCATTAGCCGAGTGGTCTAAGGCGCTGCAGTCATGGACTGTGCGGCTGGTCCCGGTGGAGGTTCATGGATGTGTGTGTTCGTACTTAGGATAAGTTAGATTAAATAGTGGGTAAGCTTAGGGACTGATGACCTTAGAAGTTAAGTCCAATAAGATTTCACACACATTTGAACATTTGACCACGAACGCCATCTGTACAATTGTTCAAATGGTTCAAATGGCTCTGAGTACTATGGGACTTAACTGCTGAGGTCATCAGTCCCCTAGAACTTAGAACTACTTAAACGTAACTAACCTAAGGACATCACACACATCCATGCCCGAGGCAGGATTCGAACCTGCGACCATAGCGGTCGCGCGGTTCCAGACTGAAGCGCCTAGAGCCGCTCGGCCACACCGGACGGCCATCTGTACAATGTCCTCAACACGTTGCAATGTGTCAGAACAGTGTTTCGAGTGGTCAGTGCACTGTGTCGGAACTACGTCAAGCGTGGGATCGCTGTTTGATCCCTTTTGTGCGTACTTCGATAATCGAAGTAGCAGAAGTGTTTGGTTTTTCAAGGAGCACCGTACTGCAGGTTTGTACCGCTCGCAGGCAAAGCGGAAATACATCATCCGCTAAGTTACAACGCAGACGAAAGTGTATGTTGAAGGATCATGACAGACGGTCATTGAAGATGATAGGCGAAAAATAAAATGACGACTTCTGCAGACGTCGCTGCGGAACTGCATGTCGCATCCGCGAAGCCCGTCAGTAACATAACACGAAGGGAGCCACATAAGGAGGGAACTGCAGCACGAGCTGGACCCACTGAAGGAGTCACCAGCGACGAAAATGCCTGCAAGAAGAAAATGTGGTGCCTCAGCCATAAAACTTGGACGATGGAGTATAGGAACATTGTTTCCAACTTCTGACTGAGTTTACGTCTGGGGTGCGTCACCCAAACCTAATACGAGGACTGCTTGCTCTCAAGAGCGGAACGTGGTACTGATTTGGGCAGGCATATGGTTACACCACAAAGCTGCAGGATTATGTGACCATTTTGGGTGATCTGGTTCAGCCAATGGTACAGTATTTGAACCTCAATAACGATGCTGCGTAACAAGCAACTGCACTGGCATATTCAAGGCAATACCATCCCCTTCCTGAACACGCATCCTTCCTCGAACACCATTCCCCCCCCCCTCCCTCCACCCACTTTCTCGTTTAGAACTGGAGAAAACTCGTGGGTTTCGTCATTCAAGTTCTATCCATTATTGTGAAAAGATCAGGTTTGTTTGGGATGAAGGTTTGGGTAATAAATTAAATTTATTATTAACCAAGTTTAGCGACTTTTGTCATTTGACGCCTGTAGGCTGCAGTGGGGAAGATAAGGTTTTTTTCGGATCACGATTTGAGTATATTTATAAATAATAACTGTAATATTAGTAAATTAACGTTATTATTATTCCAATTACGTTAGTTTTGTTTTGGGAATGTTTGGTAAGATCTTATGGGACAAAATTGCTGAGCTAATCGGTTCCTAAGCTTACCCACTATTTAGTTTAACTTTAACTTACGCAAACGACAATACACACAACCATCCCCGAGCGAGGACTCGAACCTCCGGCGGTGGGGGCAGCGCGGACCGCGACAAGCCGTCTTTTAACCACGCGGCTACCCCGCGTGGCTTTAGTTTTGTGATACAAGATCTGTACGCTGTAATGACAGGCCCCGTCAGCAGCAGCAGAGTCGTCCTAGTAAAATAAATATTAAATATTACAATACTTTTTGCGGTAATATCCTTTAACATCACAGTATGTGGCCGAATTACTATTATTTTACCACATGATGGCGTATTCTCAAAAATGGCGGAAAACTGAAAATTTTCTACAGTGAGGTGAAAGACTCCAACAAATTCATTACAAACCATGACATTGTTTCTAAATTTGGTACTTCCGATTAATGAGGTGTTTTCCATTCCAGATTCTACATAGCAGCTGAAAATGTTAGCCCACCCATTTCTCTAGGGGCGTTGCTATCCTACTTAAAAATGGTAACAAACATTACCATAATGGTCCAAAATGGCTGCCCCCAAATTTAGCATCTCAATTAACAAAATTAACAGCAAAGTATTCGGCGTTTCTCGCAAGCACTCCAGTTCTCATCGGGATCGGCTATAGTTTTATTCTCTCTAAGTTCATGACTAATGAAACAAATGCACCACTGATATGAGGAAACACGTTCCCTCAACTCTTCAGGGTTGTTTCGCACTGCGTGCGCCACTCCATCTACATCCACTACCTTGGTAAGTCTAGCCAAGACGAATGATACAGCAGTTTCCTTCAGACATGGACAGGAGAGGTGCAGTATTATTGTAGAGACGAAACTGCCATATTCATCTACACATGGGCCACACTTTATCAGCAATAGCCACATAGGGAAATAGGTAATGAGAACTGCAGGTCTACTTGCATGCTCTGGAAGTTCACTGATGACTGCTCGCATCCCTCCGTTTCCGTTTACTGGTATCCCTGATTGCCGACAAAGAGAGTGTCACGAACGGAAGCACTCTAGCAGGTCTCTACCACCCATAAGAATCGTGCTGTCCCCTGTCATGAGCAATAAGAATCAACGTTCCTGCCCCTGCTCCCTCCCCCGTTTAGTATGAGAGCAAATGTGTAGGTTACGCCTTATCGGGTCCACTAGCGCTCCCATGCACAATTAAAAGAGTAAGAAGACAAGTAATTGCGATTCACCTACCACAAAACGACATTAAAAAAAAAACTAAACCCCTGCTGAATACTAAATCTACATAATTCCTGTGACTACGTAGGCTTTCCCGGCGTAATAAGTCTTGAAAGTCTTTTCGGGTTTGCTGCCGGATCCTAAAATCAACTTGACTCGATATTTCGGCGATCCAACAGTTCGCCATCTTCAGGAAATGCTGCTTCTGCTGATGAGTCCCGCTGAGAACTGACGCAAGATTGCAATTGGACGTCCTATATAGGTCACCGTTCAGTACTGGCCTATATAGGACGTCCAATTGCAATCTTGCGTCAGTTCTCAGCGGGACTCATCAGCAGAAGCAGCATTTCCTGAAGATGGCGAACAGTTGGATCGCCGAAATATCGAGTCAAGTTGATTTTAGGATCCGGCAGCAAACCCGAAAAGACTTTCAATACATAATTCCTGCTTTATTAGTGAGAGACGTCACTATAGGACTGATAAATAACTAAAGACAATTCCGAGTAGCCTATGTACACTCGTACACTGTGGAAACAGTTAGCCTCTCCACCGACATAAAAGTACCATTTTATGATATAGTTGCTGATATAGTTGCTGAACAGTTCAGAGAAAATTTGAGTCTCGTAACAAATAAATACCCCACTTATACGGTTATAGTTGCTGGGGACTTCAACCTTCCTTCGATACGTTGCAAAAATACTTGTTCAAAACGGGTGGTAGGCAGAAAACATCTTCCGAGATTGTCCTAAATGCTTTCTCTGAAAATTATTTCGAGCAGTTAGTCCACGAACCCACGCGAATTGTAAATGGTTGCGAAAACACGCTTGACCTCTTAGCCACAAACAATCCAGAGCTAATAGAGAGCATCATGACTGATACAGGGATTAGTGATCACAAGGTCGTTGTAGCTAGGCTCAATACCGTTACTTCCAAATCCACCAGAAACAAACGCAAAATAATTTTATTTAAAAAAGCGGATAAAGTGTCACTAGAAGCCTTCCTAAGAGACATTCTCCATTCCTTCCGAACTTACTATGCAAATGTAGACGAGGTATGGCTCAAATTCAAAGATATAGTAGCAACAGCAATTGAGAGATTCATACCTCATAAACTGGTAAGAGATGGAACTGATCCCCCACGGTACACAAAATAGGTCCAAACGCTGTTGCAGAGGCAACGGAAAAAGCATCCGAAGTTCAGAAGAACGCGAAATCCCTAAGATTGGCTAAAATTTACAGACGCGCGAAATTTGGCACGGACTTCAATGCGTGATGCCTTTAATAGGATCCACAACGAAACGTTGTCTCGAAATTTGGTAGAAAATCCGAAGAAATTCTCGTTGTATGTAATGTACACAAGCGGCAAGACGCAGTCAATACCTTCGCTGCGCAGTGCCGATGGTACTGTTACCGAGGACTGTACCGCTAAAGCGGAGTTATTGAACGTAGTTTTCCGAAATTCCTTCACCAGGGAAGACGAATGGAATATTCCAAAATTTGAAACACGAACAGCTGCTGGCATGAGTTTCTTAGAAGTAGATACCTTAGGGGTTGCGAAGCAACTCAAATCGCTTGATACGGGCAAGTCTTCAGGTCTAGATTGTATACCGATTAGGTTCCTTTCAGATTACGCCGATACAATAGCTCCCTACTTAGCAATCACATACAACCGCTCGCTCACCGATAGATCCTTACCTACAGATTGGAAAATTGCGCAGGTCGCACCAGTGTTTAAGAAGGGTAGTAGGAGTAATCCATCGAACTACAGATCTATATCATTGACGTCGGTTTGCAGTAGGGTTTTGGAGCATATATTGCATTCAAACATTATGAGTCACCTCGAAGGGAACGATCTACTGATACGCAATCAGCATGGTTTCAGAAAACATCGTTCTTGTGCAACGCAGCTAGCTCTTTATTCGCACGAAGTAATGGCCGCTATCGACAGGGGATCTCAAGTTCATTCCGTATTTCTAGATTTCCGGAAAGCTTTTGACACCGTTTCTCACAAGCGACTTCTAATCAAGCTACGGGCCTATGGGGTATCGTCTCAGTTGTGCGATTGGATTCGTGATTTCCTGTCAGGAAGTTCGCAGTTCGTAGTAATAGACAGAAAATCATCGATTAAAATTGAAGTGATATCAGGTGTTCCCCAGGGAAGCGTCCTGGGACCTCTGCTGTTCCTGATCTATATAAATTACCTGGGTGACAATCTGAGCAGTTCTCTTAGGTCGTACGCAGATGATGCTGTCATTTACCGTCTAGTAAGGTCATCCGAAGACCAGTATCAGTTGCAAAGCGATTTAGAAAGGATTGCTGTACGGTGTGGTAATTGACGCTAAATAACGAAAAGTGTGAGGTGATCCACATGAGTTCCAAAAGAAATCCGTTGGAATTCGATTACTCGATAAACAGTACAATTCTCAGGGCTGTCAATTCAACTAAGTACCTGGGTGTAAAAATTACGAACTACTTCAGTTGGAAAGACCACAAAGATAATATCGTGGGGAAGGCGAGCCAAAGGTTGCGTTTCATTGTCAGGACACTCAGAAGATGCTACAAGTCCACTGAAGGGACAGCTTACACTACACTCGTTCGTCCTCTGTTAGAATATTGCTGCACGGTGTGTGATCCTTACCAGGTGGGATTGACGGAGGACATCGAAAGGGTGCAAAAAATGGCAGCTCGTTTTGTATTATGACGTAATAGGGGAGAGAGTGTGGCAGATATGATGCGCGAGTTGGGATGGAAGTCATTAAAGCAAAGACGTTTTCCGTCACGGCGAGATCTATTTATGAAATTTCAGTCACCAACTTTCTCTTCCGAATGCGAAAATATTTTGTTGAGCCCAACCTACATAGGTAGGAATGATCATCAAAATAAAATAAGAGAAATCAGAGCTCGAACAGAAAGGTTTAGGTGTTCGTTTTTCCCGCGCGCTTTTCGGGAGTCGAATGGTAGAGAGATAGTATGATTGTGGTTCGATGAACCCTCTGCCAAGCACTTAAATGTGAATTACAGAGTAATCATGTAGATGTATATTTAGATGTAGGACTGTAGTAAAGTGCTAAATAACGATGGAAAATCCGAGTAGGAGCGTCTCTACACGTCGCTAAATGTAAAAATAATAACAGCCACAGCCATTGCACCCACCAGTGATACCAATAAACCCGCGAAAAACTGCCCCCACTACCACGGTGCCTTCTCTCTTTCCACAATGAGGCTCCTAGCTATCTGGAAAACCGAACACCGCAGTAAATCGCATGTATGCACTGCTACGCCTAAAACTGCAACAAGATTCAACTTGCGGACATCGCACATACCCACTAGCTGTCAGTAACTGTCGGAAAAATGCTCTACACGAACCTGATAACTGTTCAATCTCCGCCATTTTATAGGAATGGTAGAGAAGTGTACCTTACTTAAAAAACAAAAAACTGAAAGTTTGGGAGGTGCAGAACTGCACGTAATCGTACACGCGCGTGCTGCCTTCTTAGCTGGCTGGAGAGGCAAAGATGCGCTGTCAAACTGTCCGCGAGGTACGGTCGGCCTACGGGAATCTCCGGTCGCAACAGGTAATGTCCAGAACACACGGAACCTACTCGTTGACCGGTAAGGGAAACAGTCTCTGGGGAATGACAAGAACACCCACATGCAGCCAGCACCTCTCGCCTCCAGAGCCAGGGGCTTACTAAGGCGGTCAGTACGCGACAAGTCAAAATGTACTGCAACAGAGTAAAATGCTGGCTGTACTAAACGTACCCTAATATTCTTCATTACGTATCTCTCTAAATCTTAGAGAACCGTGCAAAAGTTATCGTTTGGGAGGCTGGACTATCCATAGCGTCCGTGTACGTAGGCGTGCTGAAAAGTAATGCCTCCGATTTGTACTGTTGTCAATAGAGGTTGACGTATTATATGTCATGAAAAATACTTGGTGGACTTTTCTGCTTCGCTGATACGAGTTTAAACCCTCTGCCGCTAGAGGGCTTCAAATTGTAGAGTTTAACATGGCGGTGTGTAATGCAACTGCTTGAGGACCACGAGGATAAGAGAAATTAGCGCCAGTGCAGAGGCATATGTACAGTCGCACTCCCCCCCTCTCCCCTCGCTTTGTTTGCAAGTGACAGTAGATAACCTCCACTGTACACCATAAAATGGTTTGCGCAGAATGTACGTGGAAGTCAGCCTATTCACGTAATTTAGAAGTCGTAACCAGGAGGCGGCTTCTCGCTAACATGGCAAACTAATGAGCATGATGCGACGTCGAGTTCAGAGCAGCATTGTATATATAAGAGAGTCATTATAAACACACAAATAATTTGCGACATGTGTGCAGGATGAGCAAGCGTTTGTGTCACGGGTCAGAGAGTCGTTCGCACGTATCCGTATGTAAACATTGCACTCGCTTCTCATCTGTGCAATAGAACAGACCTGCAGGTAAGAGCAACAACATAGTTCTCGCGAAACTCAGCAAGATAACTTATTGGGAATACACAGTTTAGATAGATTTTACAATAATTATACCCCATTCAACAATGTATACCATATCTATTATTCCAAACTAACAAGCTGCGAGATTTATAGGAGACTGATATTTTTACGGTACCCGCCATGAAAAACGCACTCAGTCGTGTTATGAAAGTGATAATTGACTATACTACAGATCTATCATCGAAGGTAATCATGGGTATTTTACGACTGCGTATTGATATTAGCGTGGGTCGTGGAATTGTAACAAATTTGCATGTATACTGTTGTCTGTTGTTACATTCCAGCCGTAGGCAAGCAGCACCAAACAGACACAAACATCGAGAACACCGCAAACCAACAGACCATGTAACACGATTGATATGAGTAGTGTCTGACTGTAATTTAATTTTAGCACTCGTAACCATAAGTGAGGTTATTAACATGTGAGCAACTTATAAGCTCGTATTACTTCCCGGTCAAACAGATCACTGGCCTACAATACTGCTATACATATATTATTTGTACTCTAAATCTTTCATCTATAATAGTGTAAGTCTGGTCGAGCAATCGGTTACTTCACATACTAGAAAGACGAAATTTTTTCTGCTTCTTTGCCAGCAAGACAGGTAGGCCTCTTGCCCTCTTGCCTGTTAGCAGAGATGAATAGTTCTTCTTTGCATTCTCACATTTACTGTCGTGGAGACAGTGACCCTCACCAGATTTTTCCAGATTCTTAAAAGTGCCAAAAAACCCTCGGGAAGCTGGAGCTTTTGATAACCGTCATTGCGATTTCACGTACATAAATAATAAACATGTTTTCCAGTATTATCATGTTACCGGTGAAGGTTGCAAAGCAGGAATTCGACCCCATTAACTTGATCGACAAATCGGTTTCCACGTAGACGAACTCAGTCTTCCAATCCATTCTGGAATTAACAAATGTTCCATTAAAACTACAGTCTTGAGATCATATGCATCCCATACTGAATCAGACACCTAGCTTGCTTACGATGAAGAGACAGTCAACCAGATGGGTAACGCAGTCAGATGTGCAACATACAATTCCACCAAGGGATAACCAACAGCCGCACGGACTAGCCGAACGGTCTTAGGCTCTGCAGTCATGGACTGTGCGGCTGGTCCTGGCGGACGTTCGAGTCCTCCCTCGGGCATGGGTGTGTGTGTTTGTCCTTAGGATAATTTAGGTTAAGTAGTGTGAAAGCTTAGGGACTGATGACGTTAGCAGTTAAGTCCCAGTTAAGTCCCATAAGATTTCACACATATATGAACTTTTTTTTTGTGACCTACAATACAGTTGGAAGCATCACTGTCTGGTGGATTGCGTAATAGTTTTCCATGTTAAATGATTAAAACTATAGGTATACAGATCATAGTTCTATAATCCACTAACTGGGGTGCCCGTCTTCGCTCAGGGAGTTGATATGATATTGTGTGGTAGGTGGAAAAAAAATTATAGAAAACATATTCTATTTACAATACTTGTTGAAGCACAAGAGGTAAAATAATCTATTGAAAACATATTCAAACTTTTTACGATACTTATATACAGCAACATTTTGCATTTTGTTATCCGGGGTATAACGTACAAATTTTTCGAATTTCCCAATCGAGAGGAAGCTACGTGTAGTTGAGCGTGAGAGAAACAAGAGTCTTTGAGACTGATGCTGCAATATTTTAAAATTGGTCCTTGCACTTTGTTAATTACACTCCTGGAAATGGAAAAAAGAACACATTGACACCGGTGTGTCAGACCTACCATACTTGCTCCGGACACTGCGAGAGGGCTGTACAAGCAATGATCACACGCACGGCACAGCGGACACACCAGGAACCGCGGTGTTGGCCGTCGAATGGCGCTAGCTGCGCAGCATTTGTGCACCGCCGCCGTCAGTGTCAGCCAGTTTGCCGTGGCATACGGAGCTCCATCGCAGTCTTTAACACTGGTAGCATGCCGCGACAGCGTGGACGTGAACCGTATGTGCAGTTGACGGACTTTGAGCGAGGGCGTATAGTGGGCATGCGGGAGGCCGGGTGGACGTACCGCCGAATTGCTCAACACGTGGGGCGTGAGGTCTCCACAGTACATCGATGTTGTCGCCAGTGGTCGGCGGAAGGTGCACGTGCCCGTCGACCTGGGACCGGACCGCAGCGACGCACGGATGCACGCCAAGACCGTAGGATCCTACGCAGTGCCGTAGGGGACCACACCGCCACTTCCCAGCAAATTAGGGACACTGTTGCTCCTGGGGTATCGGCGAGGACCATTCGCAACCGTCTCCATGAAGCTGGGCTACGGTCCCGCACACCGTTAGGCCGTCTTCCGCTCACGCCCCAACATCATGCAGCCCGCCTCCAGTGGTGTCGCGACAGGCGTGAATGGAGGGGCGAATGGAGACGTGTCGTCTTCAGCGATGAGAGTCGCTTCTGCCTTGGTGCCAATGATGGTCGTATGCGTGTTTGGCGCCGTGCAGGTGAGCGCCACAATCAGGACTGCATACGACCGAGGCACACAGGGCCAACACCCGGCATCATGGTGTGGGGAGCGATCTCCTACACTGGCCGTACACCACTGGTGATCGTCGAGGGGACACTGAATAGTGCACGGTACATCCAAACCGTCATTGAACCCATCGTTCTACCATTCCTAGACCGGCAAGGGAACTTGCTGTTCCAACAGGACAGTGCACGTCCGCATGTATGCCGAGCCACCCAACGTGCTCTAGAAGGTGTAAGTCAACTACCCTGGCCAGCAAGATCTCCGGATCTGTCCCCCATTGAGCATGTTTGGGACTGGATGAAGCGTCGTCTCACGCGGTCTGCACGTCCAGCACGAACGCTGGTCCAACTGAGGCGCCAGGTGGAAATGGCATGGCAAGCCGTTCCACAGGACTACATCCAGCATCTCTACGATCGTCTCCATGGGAGAATAGCAGCCTGCATTGCTGCGAAAGGTGGATATACACTGTACTAGTGCCGACATTGTGCATGCTCTGTTGCCTGTGTCTATGTGCCTGTGGTTCTGTCAGTGTGATCATGTGATGTATCTGACCCCAGGAATGTGTCAATAAAGTTTCCCCTTCCTGGGACAATGAATTCATGGTGTTCTTATTTCAATTTCCAGGAGTGTATAAAACTGCGGACTAATTTGATTGGAAATTGGAGTCTTTTAAATTGGAATGGCAGTTAAATAGAGATCAGTGGTATTCTGCGGATACATAGTATGTGTGCTTTGTAATTTCCAGTCGTAAGTCCGACTTCGATGATATTATTTGATAGATGTTTGACGATCATCCTCGTTCCGTTACATCGTTTTGTGGAGTTGATATTTCTGAGTAGTATGATCGGAAATTCAATTTTAAAAGTCGACGGGTGTGTAATGGCATGTCTTATACTTGCAAAGAGTTTAGAATTTCTGTAGGGAAGTTCACACTTTCTTCAACGTTTACCATCGTGTCAATCTATTTGTATATTCTCTCTTCGCCTGGAATTTTCATTTGAATATTAAAGTTTATCTCTTCGATATTACTATTTTTATTTGCCAAAAATGCCCTTTCAAATAGCCCGTCCAGATTAGTATAGTTGTGAACAATGTGTGGTTAAATTTGGTAAATGAGTTCGTTTTCAGCAGTAGTTATGTTGCAGAACTCAGTGTTAAGTTTAATGAGGCCGGTCTTCTGGTTAGTAGGATATGTGCAGTTGCCTGTTTGTAAAAGCTGTTGAGCAAAGTGTGCTGCTGTTTCGTCTCTCGACAGTTCAGCTCTCATATTTGTTGTTAGTTGCAGTATTTCTGTGTGTGGCCACATATGTGATTTTTTAAAGCAAGCACTGATCTCGTCTGCTGGTGTTGCTTGTGGATAACCGGAAGTGTTTGTCGAAAATCTCCTGAGAGTATGAGCAGAGCTTCTCTATCACTTCACAGTTTCCTCGCAAGTCTTGTGATGTTCCGTCCATGGCTTCGAGTTTTCTTTTCTCTGTTTTGCTTCAGAACTGGCAAGATCTCCTCCTCTTTTACGTTTGGCCATTGTCTAAAATATAAATCAAACCAACTTCTTACTAACAAATACACTAAGTACACTTTACACACTTTATTTTCGATTTATATTCAGTCACTGTATCACATTGACTACTCACACTACACTGTTTTTTTTTCACTCACTACACTAATTTTTCGGTTCCTCCATTTGTCACTGGAAAGAAACTGACGTTCCAACCCACGACGGGTCTTTACCAGTGGGTAGCCTCACCAGTCGCGAATTCCATAACGTACGAAAAAGGTTTCGAACGGTCCACAATGTTCGAAAACACAGCATAACATTCTAGAGTGTTCTTGAATGTTCCACAATGACCTGGTATCTTCCGAGCTGTTCCCAAACATTCTGTAATCTTCCTGCATGCTCCACATTATTCCAGAACATCCAAGATCATTTTGGAACATTCTGGAATGCTCTCGAAAACTCTAAAATGTTCTCGAACGTTGTGGAATATTCAAGAAATTCCTAGAGGGCGAAACTTCCCAGACCTTGTATCTTCAAAAGCACACCCTTCAGGTAAAAACGGGAACCTTCATGGATGTGGGATGGAGGGCTACCACACCATATAATCCCCTTGATCGTACCGGGACTCCTTTCTGAGTTTTAGCGGCATGCACATTGTACACTTACTTTTGTAATATATACTGATTACCGCTCTTGATTGCTTGCAATGTGTATACTTCTACACAAGTCTACGATCAGCACGTATGTGTCTACTTTAATTCTCTGGAAGTAGCTGGTTCCCACCCCTTATCAGTTTGCCCAAGTATTTGTATTTGTCACTTCTCTCGTTTGTATTTATGTTTTCTTTGTACATGTGGGGGCAGAAGAGCTGCTCTAGGCATCTAAACCACACCCAGTTTGACCCAAGGAAGTGCTTAACTTAAACTGCAGGAGTATTTTATCTTCAACAGCATTGCCTGAGGTATCATAAGACTGTTGATACCCTGCAATAAACGGCAGGAAAACGAATTATGGACTGTTGAGCAGAGGGATAGATTACATCACATCGTTCGTGATAAACCCCATCCGAACGTCGCAATTAACTGTTTTGGTCCAGCACCATCACCGGGACGAAATGTGAATCGGATTATCATTGTTTCAGGTACTTCAAGAAGTGCAGCTATTTCCCTCGCCAGCACGATCTTCGAACCATCGACTGGATGCCATAGTCACCGCCTGCACCATGTACTAATAGGAGTGTTTCAGCATAGGTCGATGCCTGGTAGCTCCGAACCGCTTGTGCTATTCATCTGTGGCTGTATTCAAGTAGTCCACATGCACTGTTACAACAATAAACCTTGAGTGAATTGAAAACCTCTAAATGTGTGTACTACTTTTTTTTCCTGTAGTGTATGATGATTTTTTGTTTTTTTTTTTTTGTTTTTGTTTTTGGTTTTAGGGCGCAAAACTGCTATGGTCATTAGCGCCCGGTCCGTGACTTAGGAAACAGTAAAAAACCGAAATTGAAAACCAGCAGCTATGGGAACAAAAGTCATAAAATTGGAGAAACTAAAAGCAGAAGGAAGGCTTAAAAATCCACTACAGAATGGGGTTGGTTGTCCCCAAAAAAAGCTTCAAATGACTGACGTCATTTCACTGGCACTAATAAACTTGAGAACGCGGTCGGCTGAGCGCGTGTCATCTGCTAAAATCGACGATATATCAGGCGATAGCTGTAGACGGGAGCGTAACGGATTAAAATAGGGGCACTCAATTAAAAGGTGTCTTACCGTCCACAGCTGAGAGCAGTGGGGACATAGTGGGGGAGGATCGCCGCTTAAAAGATGTCGATGGTAAAAAGACAGTGCCCTATCCGGAGTGTAGTTAAAATTACCTCCTCCCGACGACGCGTTCGGGAGGAAGAGGTCCAAGCACAAGGAAGAGCTCTCACGTCCCGCAATTTATTATGGGGAAGTGTCGACCAATGCGCGTGCCATAAATGAACAACACGACGACATAAAACGCTCCGTAGATCGGCGAAGGGAATCGATTGAATAGCTGGCCTAAGAAGAGAGACTGCAGCCTTGGCTGCAATATCGGCGCCTCATTTCCACAGATACCAATGAGTCCCGGGAGCCAGAGGAACGCCACTGAGACGTCCCCCAGGTGGAGCAAGCGCAGACCGTCCTGAATCCGGTGGACCATAGGGTGCACAGGATAAAGAGCTTGGAGACTGAGGAGTGAGCTGAGAGAATCTGAGCAGATAACGTACTGTATCCGCTGATGGCGGCGGATGTAGTGGACAGCCTGGAGAACAGCGTAAAGCTCCGCAGTATAAACCGAACACTGGTCGGGAAGCCGAAAGTGATTTGGGGTGTCGCCAACAATATAGGCACTCCCTACACCTAACGATATTTTCGAGCCGTCGGTGTAAATAAATGTGGCGTCCGTCATTTGTGCACATAGAGCAGCAAATGCCCGACGATAAACAAGTGAAGGGGTACCATCCTTGGGAAATCGACAAAGGTCACGGAGCAGGCAGATCCGGGGACGGAGCCAAGGCGGTGCTGTACCCCAAATTGTCAAGATGGTTTTAGGAAAGCGGAAGGAAAGAGAATGGAGCAGTTGACGGAAGCGGACTCCCGGTGGTAGTAGGGAGGAGGGGTGGCCTGCATACCCTACATCAAAGGAGGCGTCGAAAAAAAGATCATGGGCTGGATTAGCAGGCATGGAAGACAGATGGCTAGCATAACGACTCAGAAGGACTGCTCGCCGATTGGACAGCGGAGGTTCAGCAGTCTCAGCATAAAGGCTTTCCACAGGGCTGGTGTAAAAAGCTCCAGACACTAAACGTAATCCACGGTGGTAGATGGAGTCGAGACGCCGAAGAATAAACGGCCGAGCAGAGGAGTAGACTATGCTGCCATAGCCCAATTTCGAGCGCACTAAGGCGCGATAGAGGCGGAGAAGGACCACTCGGTCTGCTCCCCAGGAGGTACCATTCAGGACACGGAGGGTGTTAAGGGCTCGCAGACAGCGAGCCGAAAGATAGGAAACGTGGGAGGACCAGCACAGTTTTCTGTCAAACATAAGACCCAAGAATTTAGCGACGTCTGAAAACGGAAGGTTGACAGGACCTAGATGTAAGGAGGGCGAAAGAAACTCCTTACGTCGCCAAAAATTAACACAAACGGTCTTACTGGGAGAAAAACGGAAGCCGGTTTCGATGCTCCAAGAGTGGAGGCGATCGAGACATCCTTGAAGACGTCGTTCAAGAAGGCTGGTCCTTTGAGAGCTGTAGTGGATCGCAAAATCGTCCACAAAGAGGAAGCCCGAGACATCAGGAAGGAGACAATCCATAATTGGATTGATGGCAATGGCAAACAGTACAACACTCAGCACGGAGCCCTGGGGTACCCCGTTTTCTTGGGTGAAAGTACGGGAGAGAGTAGTGTTCACCCGCACCTTATATGTGCGCTCTGCCATAAATTCGCGAAGAAAAAGGGGCAGCCGACCCCGAAAGCCCCAAGAGAACAGTGTGCGGAGGATGCCTGTCCTCTAACAGGTATCGTATGCTCTCTCCAGATCAAAAAATAATGCTACTGTTTGGCGTTTCCGGAGAAAATTGTTCATGATATAAGTGGAGAGAGCAACAAGATGGTCAACTGCAGAACGATGCTTTCGGAATCCGCATTGGGCAGGTGTTAAAAGACTGCGGGATTCCAGCCACCACGCTAAACGGTAATTCACCATACGCTCCAAAACCTTACAGACACTACTCGTGAGAGAAATGGGGCGATAGCTAGAGGGGAGATGTTTGTCCTTTCCAGGTTTTGGAACAGGAACGACGATAGCTTCCCGCCATCGTCTGGGAAAAGTACTGTCGGTCCAAATTCGATTATAAAGGCGAAGGAGGTAACGCACACTATGGGTTGATAAATGCAGCAACATTTGGACGTGGATACCATCCAGTCCTGGGGCGGAGGAGCGAGAAGAAGAGAGTGCATGTTGGAGTTCCCGCATGGAGAAAACAGTATTGTAGCTTTCGCGATTTTGAGAGGAGAAAGCAAGAGGTCGCACTTCCGCTGCACGTTTCTTCGGGAGAAACGCTGGCGGGTAATTTGAAGAGCTCGAAATCTCAGCAAAGTGCTGACCCAACGAGTTAGAAATTGCGACGGGGTCCACTAATGTATCATGCGCGACACTGAGCCCAGAGACTGGGGAGAAACTAGACGCGCCTGAGAACCGTCGAAGCCGACTCCAAACTTCTGAGGAGGGAGTGAAGGTGTTAAATGAGCTGATAAAGAATTTCCAGCTTGCATTCTTGCTATCGCGGATGACACGACGGCATCGCGCACGGAACTGCTTATAGCGGATACAGTTGGCCAAAGTAGGGTGGTGGCGGAAATCGCGGAGAGCACGTCGCCGCTCACGTATTGCATCACGGCATGCCTCGTTCCACCAAGGAACTGGGTGCGCCAGGGCAATTCGGAGGTGCGTGGTATTGAATGTTCCGCAGCTGTAAGAATAACGTCGGTAATATGTGTGACCTCATCGTCGACGCTGGGAAAGTGACGGTCATCGAATGTCGCTAGAGACGAAAAAAGTGTCCAATCAGCTTGGGCTAACTTCCAGCGTCGCGGGCACATGTATGGCAGTTGAGGCTGCAGTCGAAGGACGCATGGAAAGTGGTCACTCGAGTGTGTATCATCAAGGGCGAACAATTCGAAGCGCCGAGCTAGCGGAACAGTACCGACCGCAAGGTCCAAATGAGATAAATTTGTCGTGGAGGCAGACAAAAATGTAGGGACCCCAGTGTTGAGGCAAACTAGATCCGCTTGGTGGAAGACGTCTAGCAATAGTGAGCCACGTGGACAAGGATGTGGAGATCCCCAAAGTGGGTGGTGGGCATTGAAGTCCCCAACCAGCCTATAGGGGGGTGGAAGCTGACCAAGAAGATGAAGGAGATCAGCTCGTGCCATTGGTGTGGACGATGGAATGTATACAGTACAAAGAGAGAACGTGTATCCAGAAAGGGAAAGACAGATGGCGACAGCTTGGAAGGAACTATTTAAATGGATTGGGTGATAATGAGAGTTTCATGGAGAAGAATCATGAGTCCTCCATGTGCTGGAGTGCCTTCAACAGAGGGGAGATCATATCAGACGGACTGAAAATGAGGGAGAACAAAGCGGTCATGGGGACGCAGCTTTGTTTCCTGAAGACAGAAGATGACCGGCGAGTAGGATCGTAAGAGGATCGACAATTCTTCCCGATTGGCTCGAATACCGCGGATATTCCAGTGGATAATGGACATAGGGTGAACAGAAAATGGAGGAATGTGACCAAGGTTGCTGTCAACTCAACGACTGCTCAGAGCTTGCGACCGACAGCATGGAATGTCATTCAGCCAAAGGCAGAAGATCCTGATCCATAGGTTGGTCAGGAGCAGCTCCTGCCACCAGCGATCGGCCGGTTGATCGGCCGCCAGCAGTGCGCCTCGGCGACACAGAAGACGGCCGAGGGCGATTTCCGCCAGGTGGTGCTGTAGATGGGACACGCCTTGGCGGAGAAGGAGAGGAACTGGGTTTCTTTGTAGCCTTCTTGGAAGTATGATGTTTAGATGAAGGTAGAACCGATGGTAGGGAAGTTGTGGAACGTAAAAACTCTTCACGAGTATGCTCTTTTTTCGAAGTCTTGGTGTCTGACTTTTGGGCTCGAGATTTAGCAGAACCCGACGAAGGGTGAGCCAGAGAGCGGGCAGGCGAAAGTGGTGAGGTTGAACGGGCGATCTATGTGCTGGCCGATCTGACGACCGTGGCACTAAAGGTGAGGTCGCAAGTCTGCGTGGCCGCCTCCTTTGTTGGCCGAGGAGAAGCAAGGACAGTGCTGTATTTTCCTGTCTGAGGCACGGTGGGCTGTCGACTGGCGAATAATTTTCGAGCAGCAAAGGTCGACACCTTTTCCTTCACTCTAATTTCCTGGATGAGCTTTTCGTCCTTAAAAACGGGGCAATCTCGAGAGGAAGCAGCGTGGTCACCCATACAGTTGATGCAGCGAGGGGATGGAGGTGGACAAGCACCCTCATGGGCATCCTTGCCACACGTAACACAATTGGCCGGATTGGAACAGGACTGGCTGGTGTGATTGAACCGCTGACACCGATAGCAACGCGTAGGGTTTGGGACATAAGGGCGAACGGAAATTATTTCATAGCCTGCTTTGATTTTCGATGGGAGTTGAACTTTGTCAAATGTCAAGAAGACAGTGCGGGTTGGAATGATGTTCATGTCAACCCTTTTCATAACTCTATGAACAGCCGTTACGCCCTAGTCAGACAGGTAGTGCTGAATTTCTTCGTCAGACAATCCATCGAGGGAACGTGTATAAACGACTCCACGCGAGGAATTTAAAGTGCGGTGCGCTTCAACCCAGACAGGGAAGGTGTGGAGCAGAGAAGTACGCAGCAATTTTTGTGCCTGGAGGGCACTGACTGTTTCTAACAACAGGGTGCCATTCCGTAATCTGGAACAAGACTTTAAAGGACCTGCAATTGCGTCGACAACTTTCTGAATAATGAAAGGGTTGACTGTGGAGAAGTCGTGACCTTCGTCAGACCGAGAAACAACAAGGAACTGTGGCAACGATGGAAGAACTGTCTGTGGCTGAGACTCAGTGAACTTACGCTTGTGAGCAGACATAGTGGAAGGTGAGGAAACCATTGCGGAAGAATCCCCCATGATTACCGGCGTCTCCGATGGCGCGCTCCTCCCTTGTGGGGGCCCTCTCTGAGGGCACTCCCGGTTTAGGTGATTGTTCACACCTCAGGCCACACCTCCCGACAAACGGACGGAGGGACCAATCGGCACTTTCGGAAGGTATCAGCTCGGGTAATCACCCCTCCCTGGGCCTGGCCGTTACCAGGGGGTACGTACGTGTCCTACCTGTCTACCTGGGGTGGGGAATTACGCGTTACCCCGTCACCGACTACGCATGGAAATGAGTGGGTCGGCCTTCAGACACGCACAGGGAGGAAAAAAGAGAAAGGGAAAGGAAAGAAGAGGGGTCTCAAACGCCGCAGTGGAGAAAAGGGCAAAGAGAAGAGGGAAGGAAAAGAGAAGGACAGAGGAAGGACAAAGACTTGCAAGTGTAGAAAGCAAGGAATTTGTAACAGTTTTGAGCGTCCGATTCCGGACGTAGGCACAAACCATACTCCCAGAGGGGGAGAAAGGGAAGGAAAGAGCCAGAAGTGAGAGGGGGGGGGGGCGAAGATGGGGGACGGGGAAGGATGCGGAAAGGGAAGGTATGCAGCCCGGAAAGGAAGGAGGGCCACATTATCTCGGGGTCCCGTGTTCGCTGCGCACGTTTCCACAAAAGAGTTGTCGACCCCCTGGGGGGGGGGGGGGGGGGTGTATGATGATGTCTGCATTACTAAGGAAGACGAATAAATCGTGGAGATAAGTATCCGTCAATACCCTATTCAGTGAGAGTAACAAATTACTATAACGCCACGTGCTTTAAAGGAAAGAAGTCTAGCAGCAGATTTTAAGAGTATCTACAGTTTCAGCCATACATAGGGTTGTCACAGGAAGAACTAAAGCTAAAATTTATCCGTAAAAGTGCTGATTCGAGCAAGAGGCAATATGAAGAATTAATTATTCGTGTTATGTGTTGCACAAATGATGCGATACTGGTGTGAAATCATCGAAAATTGGTGCAGGGTTATGCAAATTTTAGCAATATTCGAAATGATCGTTTAGGGCTACAATGAGCGTAAACCACAATGAAACAGAAGTGCTCTATGTATATACGGAAAACTTTTGGTGTTACAGTGCTCTTCCATAGGTAAGTGTTGAGCATCTCTGACTGTCATGGAGCTCTCTACATCTACATCTACGTGATTACTCTGCTATTCACAATGAAGTGCCTGGCAGAGGGTTCAATGAACCACCTTCAACCTGTCTCTCTACTGTTTCACTCTCGAACGGTGCGAGGAAAAAAAGAGCACCTAAATTTTTCTGTGCGAGACCTTATTCTTTTATTTTATCGTGATGATCATTTCTCCCTATGTAGATGGGTGCCAACATAATGTTTTCGCAATCGGAGGAGAAAACTGGTGATTGACAATTCGTGAGAAGATCCCGTCGCAACGAAAAACACCTTTTTTTTTAATGATTGCCACTCCACGTATCATGTCTGTAGCACTATCTCCCCTACTTCGCGATAATACAAAACGAGCTGCCCTTCTTTGTACCTTTTCGATGTCATCCGTCAGTCCCATCTGATGCAGATTCCACACACCACAGCAATACTCCAGAATAGGGCGATCAAGCGTGGTGTAAGCTGTCTCTTTAGTAGACCTGTTGCACCTTCTAAGCGTTCTGCCAATAAATCGCAGTCTTTGGTTGGTTCTACGCACAACATTATCTGTGTATCATTGGGTATTTGTAATTGTAATCCCTAAGTATTTAGTTGAATTTACAGCCTTCGGATTTATCTGACCTATCGCGTAATCGAAATTTAGCGGATTTCTTTTAGTACTCATGTGAATAACTTCACACTTTTCTTTATTCAGGGTCAATTGCCACTTTTCTCACCATACAGATATCTTATCTAAATCATTTTCTAATTCGTTTTGGTCATCTGATGACTTTAAGAGACGGAAAATGACAGCATCAACTACAAACAATCTAAGACGGCTACTGAGATTGTCTCCTATGTCGTTAATACAGATCAGGAACTATACAGGGCCTATAAAACTTTCTTGGGGAACGCCGGATACTACTTCTGTTTTACTCGATGACTTTCCGCCTACTACTACGAACTGTGACCTTTCCAACGGGAAATAACGAATCCACAACTGAGGCGATATTCCATAGCCACGCAGATGGGTTAGAAGACGCTTGTGAGGAACTGTCTAGAAAGTCTTCTGGAAATCTAAAAATATGGAATCAATTTGACCCTCCCTGTCAATAGCACTCATTACTTCATGAGTATAAAGAGCTAGTTCTGTTTCGCAAGAACGATCATGTTAATAATTCATTTCTTGGAGGTACTTCATAATGTTAGAATACAATATATGTTCCAAAACCCCACATCAGATCGACGTTAGTGATATGGCCCTCTGATTCAACGGATTACCCCTGCTTCCCTTTTTGGGTATTGGTGTGATTTGAGCAATTTCCCAGTCTTTAGGTACGGATCTTTCTATGAGCGAGTGGTTGTATATAATTGCTAAATATGGAGCTATTGTACCAGCATACTCCGAGAGAACCTGACTGGTATACAAACTGGACGGGAAGCCTTGCTTTTATTAAGTGATTTAAGCTGCTTTGCGACACCGAGGATACCTATTTCTATGTTTCTTATATTGGCAGTTGTTCTTGATTGGAATTCAGGAATATTTACTTCGCATTCTTTGGTGAAGGAGTTTCGGAAAATCGTGTTTAATAACTCGGCTTTAGTGGCACTGTCATCAGTGACTTCACCGTTATTATCGCGCAGTGAATGTATTGATTACGTCTTGCCACTGGCCTGCTTTATGTATGACCATAATCTCTTTGGGTTTTCTACAAGGTTTCGAGACAGAGTTTCGTTGTGGAAATTACTGAAATCATATCGCATTGAAGTACGCACTATATTTAGAACTTCTGTAAAAATTTGCCAGTCTTGGGGATTTTGCGTTCTTTAACATTTCGCATGCCTTTTTCGTTGCTTCTGCAACAGCGATCTGACCCGTTTTGTGTACTGTGGGGGATCAGTACCAACACGTATTAATTTATATGGTGTATATATATCTCAATTGTTGTTGAAACTGTCTCTTTGAAATCATTGCACAACTTTTCTACGCTTACACGATTACATCGGAAGGAGTGCAGACTGTCTCTTAAAAGACGTTAAGAGCATTTTTATCAGCTTTTTTAAATAGATATACATTGCGTCTCTGTTTGATGGTTGTAGGAGTACCGGTATTCAGCCCAGCAACTACTGCCTTGTCGTCGCTAATCCCTGTATTAGTCACGATACTCACTATATGTCCAGGATTATTTGTTACTAAGAGGTCAACTATGCTTTCGCAACCATTTACGCTTCGAGTGGGTTCATGAACAAATTGTTCAAAATAATTTTCCGGGAAAGCATTCAGTACAATTTCGGATGACGTTTTAGGCCTGCCGCCGGCTTTAAACATATAATTTTTCCAGCATATCGAGTGTAGATTAAAGTCAAAAATGGTTCAAATGGCTCTGAGCACTATGGGACTTAACTGCTGTGGTCATCAGTCCCCTAGAACTTAGAACTACTTAAACCTAACTAACCTAAGGACATCACACACACCCATGCCCGAGGCAGGATTCGAACCTGCGACCGTAGCGGTCGCGCGGTTCCAGACTGTAGCGCCTTTAACCGCTCGGCCACTCCGGCCGGCGTAGATTAAAGTCACCACCGGCTATAACTGTATGTGTGGGGTACCTATTTGAAGTGAGACTCAAGTTTTCTTGGAACTGTTCAGCAACTGTATCTTTTGAGTCACGGGGTCGGTAAAACGACCCAATTATAGTTAAGCCCGAGTGTCAAGTATAACCTCTACCCACACTATTTTGCAGGAACTATCTGCTTCACTTTCACTACTTCTGACAGCAATAAATACTTTACCACCAATTGTATTTGATCTACCCTTTCTGAACACTGTTAGATCGTTAGAAAAAATTTCAGTTGAACTTATTTCCGCCTTAGCCATCTTTCTGTACCTACAACTGTTTGAGCTTTAGTGCTTTCTGTTAGGGCTTGGGTCTCTGGTACTTTCCCAACACAGCTACGACGATTTACAGCTACAATACCGATCGTCTCTACAACTAACTTACTGTGTTTTACCTGCCCCCTTTCAAACGGATACCCTTTCTGTGTTTCCTGAGGCCCTCTAACCTATAAAACCGCTCAGTCCCTTCCACACAGCCCCCGCTACCCGTGTAGCCGCTTCCTGTATGTAATGGACTCCTGACCTATTAAGCGGAACCCGGAAACCCACCACCCGATGGCGCAAGTCAAGGAATCAGCAGTCCACACGGTCACAGAACCGCCTGAGTCTCTGATTCAGACCCTCCACTCGGCTCTGCACCAAAGGACCACAGTCGGTTCTATCGACGATGGTGCAGATGGTGAGCTCCGGCTTAATCTCGCAACCAATACTGGCAGTCTTTACCACTTCCGCTAGCCGCCCAGAACCAGAGATAATCTCCTCCGATATACGCCATTGGTACCGACATGAGCCTCCACCTGCAGTTGGCTGCACCCTGTGCTCTTCATGGCATCTGGAAGTAGACTTTTCACATTTGGAATGACTCCTCCCGATATCCACACGGAGTGCACACTGGCTTCTTTCCCCTCCTTGGCAGCCATGTTCCTAAGAGGCCCCATTACGCGCCTAACGTTGGAGCTTCCATTTACCAGAAAACCCACCCTTTGTGAACGCCCAGAGCTTGCGGGCCGAGAAGCTTACTCTGGAACAGGGTGGACGACTGCATCCGGCTCAGAGACATCGTCAGCCACAGATAATACCCGAAACCTATCCGTTAAACGAACTAGGGAGGCCCTACGATCTGCCCCTCAGAAAGTTTTTTGCTGCCTGCCAGACTTTGGAATAATCTCCCGCTCGACCACGGGAGAGGGGTCAACCTCAGTGCAGGCAGTACCCAGGGTGCCCACAGCAATGTACCGAATGGGGGACACTTGGGACGTGCTCGACGTCTCTCGTGTCCCCGCGTCCGACTCCCCACAGTGATGCCCCTGGGCAGGAGCCTCAAGCTGCGTGACGGAAGGCCGGCCGTGGTGGCCGAGCGATTCTAGGCGCTACAGCCCGGAACGGCGCTGCTGTTACGGTCGCAGGCTAGAATCCTGCCTCGGGCATGGATGTGTGTGATGTCCTTAGGTTAGTTAGGTTTAAGTAGTTCTAAGTAATAGGGGACTGATGACCTGAGATATTAAGTCCCATAGTGCTCAAAGCCATTTGAACCATTTGTGAAGCCAACGCGACCTGGAGCTGTAAGCGAAAGGTCGCCAATTCAGCTCGCATCTGTACACAGCAATCACAGTTCCTATCCATTACTGCAGTCGCTCCCATTTGAACCTCGTAAAAATATGCAACAAACGAACAGTATACGCGCCTTCTTAGCAGCAGGAACACGAAGTGCTCTGTCACTGACGGTCTATTCGACACTGCGCTATACCAACCAAAACAAACAAAAGCCTGTACGATCCGAGGGTCGATAGCAATGGCGGTACGGTACGCTACACTGTTATTAAAATAAAAGCTTGTGCCTAGTAAGCACTCGAGCACTCAAGGAATTACAAAAATAATCTATAATCTAGTAATTGCGTAGGTATCTGCAAATAAATAAGTCACTTCTGCTGGAAGCTCGTAAAAATATACAACAAACGAACGGTGTAATCGCCTTCTTAGCAAAAAAATGCTCTGAGCACTATGGGACTTAACTTCTGAGGTCATCAGTCCCCTATAACTTAGAACTACTTAAACCTAACTAACCTAAGGACGTCACACACATCCATGCCCGAGGCAGGATTCGAAACTGCGACCGTAGCGGTAGCGCGGTTCCCGACTGTAGCGCCTAGAAACGCTCGGCCACTTCGGCCGGCCCTTCTTAGCAGCAGGAACACGAGGTGCTCTGTCACTGACAGTCTATCCGACACCCGGGGCGATCCCCTGCGAGAATTTTTCATGCTGGGGAGATTGAAATGGGACGCACTCGGCATCGTGATGACAATTAAGGAGCTGCTTCAGTGAGAATTAACAACTCCAAGGCCTGGGAAAACTAAGTGTTGGGAGAGCGCTTTGCCGACCGCACGCCGTTCCGTGCCGAATGATGTCATTGGCAGAGGATGGCACGACGGCTGCTCTGCAATGATAGAAGCACACAGAGAACGGTCTAAGGCGCTGCAGTCATGGACTGTGCGGCTGGTCCCGGCAGAGGTTCGAGTCCTCCCTCGGGCATGGCTGTGTGTGTTTGTCCTTAGGATAATTTAGGTTAAGCAGTGTGTAAGCTTAGGGACTGATGACCTTAGCAGTTAAGTCCCGTAAGATTTCACACACATTTGAACATTTTGAACACACAGAGAACATCAAGCCTTACAATCGATCTCAAAGTATAAACAGCGACAATGGATGCGTGTACGGTAAAGGAATGCTAGACAACGTTTCCTTCCTGTGACTGACATTTAGTAAGCTTCTGACTGATCATGTTTAAGTGTGAGTTAAGTCGCATCACTTAAGAATTCGTGCGAATTATTTATTTACAACTATCTCGTATGTCTAATCGAAGAGCGGAGGTTTGTAAGGTTACTGTGTGTTAAAATGTATTGCAGAGCAGAGGCATTTGCAGGCATTGTGTACCGATGTCGTGGCCCAATGCATTTCAGGTACCGATTGTTTATCTTTTCAGTGCATACAGAGCGCCAATGTTTGTCTCTGTGTAATGCTTGTCACACGTTTATGCGAGTTGGTATAGCGCAGGGCGACTTTGTTTATTTTTCGTGTCCGTCAGTGTCCAGCCGCGACCGAGAAGTTAAATTTTGGTGAGATGCGCGACGTTCCATTTTCCTGCACGCAAACAACCCTGCGGAGTACATCAAACAGTGACGTCCAGTTGGCCGTTGGGTAGGTACCTGCGAAAGCGGCGGCCATTTTATTAGTTCAAGCTACTCTTGAGCTTAGCACGACCTTCCGTAGCTCCCAACAAACACTTCGCTGCGCCAAGCATATGAGGTTTGTGCCCATGTGTATACGTGAACGGCGAGCGATTTTACCAGTAGCTACGGGGCGCCGGTACCCAAAACGTGTGGTGCAGAGATATTTACATAATACTTTTCATTTTATTGCAACATTGGCTCAATACAAACAGAGCCTGATTTATGCGAAGGCTATGTACGCCGAAGCGCACGCATCACAAAAAAGTAAATTTAGGGAAAGAAAAGAAAAAAAAACAATTTTGTTCTATCACCGCTCCGTGACAACGTGTCACTCGTGTCACTAATCTTTCTCTCGTTTCTTTCGGAGGAGCACCTACTAATTGTAGTCTTCCCTGCAGACTAGCCGTAACGCTTCCGCTATTAGTGCATTTGCACTACTCCCAGTGAAATGGTCCCTAACCCGCGTCCTACACCACTTGCGTCTATGCCCCCGATTGCTGCTGGCTTTGATCTGACGCATTTTATCCAGTTTCAGAACCACCAAGTGTCGCAATTGATGACGGCAGTCAAGCAGCTCATTAATGCACAAGCTGCTGCAGCGTCAACTCCGCCACAAAAGCCAATCACATCCGTGGCATACCACCATTCTGAGCTTTCGCTGAATACCAAAGGAGTGGAACGACTGGCACGCTAACGTCATGTGCTAGGTACCGAGAAACAGTTTTATTTATTGTCAAAGGCCACCACAGGAATTTACTGCCTCACTCTGAAGCTATTCCCGACTTCTCGGCTGGAGTTTGTACTCCACCCCTCCTTCTTTGTTGCTGCTGCTGTCCGCTATGGTAAAGTCTTTTCTGAACATTCGAGAGGAGTAAGACTTACAATAAAATTTTTTAGTTTACTTATCTTTTCTTGCGAAGTTGGCTCCACTTCTTCATGTCTAGGGGTCTGATGGTTGAAGCTGAAATCCTCACAGTTTAAGTCCTCATGGTTGAATTGATCTAAACAATTTTGAGGCCGGCCGGCGTGGCCGAGCGGACAAGGCGCTACAGTCTGGAACCGCACAACCGCTACGGTCGCAGGTTCGAATCCTGCCTCAGGCATGGATGTGAGTGATGTCCTTAGGTTAGTTAGGTTTAAGTAGTTCTAAGTTCTAGGGGACTTATGACCACAGCAGTTGAGTCCCATAGTGCTCAGAGCCATAAACAATTTTGAAGAATGTCGCTGCATAAGTTTTGTTTTTACGTTAATTTATTTTATTACATTTTACTATATCACACAGTCTTTTGGATTTTCTCATTAACAAAGCCGCAATTACATTGTTCGCCCAAGATACCAAAAATACGTCAGATCACATCAGATGCATGTTTACTACTACTTAACTCTGCGGTAATAACAATATTCAAAAGGGTTTACAATTTTGCTAGACAAATGAATTTCTATTAAGTTCGATTATTATTTTATAAATGAATCCAGAAATAAACATCATGAACAGTACTAGATTGCGTAATTAATAATAGAAATTTTATGTGTGACAAATAATTCGTAATTTTCAAATATTACTTAAAAAAAATTAACTGCACATTCAGAGCTATTACATATCCATTGTAACAACGAAATTTTTTTTTTAAATTTGTGGTAAGGTCTTATGGGACGAAACTGCTGAGGTCATCGGTCCCTAAGCCTACACACTACTTAATCTAACGTAAACCAACTTACGCTATGGACGACACACTCACCTATGCCCGAGGAGGACTCGAACCTGCGACTGGTGGAGCCGCATGGACCGTGACCTGGCGACCTAGACCGCAGGACTACCCCGCGCGGATAACAACGAAAATGAAGTATCACAAGCTGCGACAGGGTCGCGAATAAAACATTGACCCGAATGCAGAATAACTTTCCTTCACTTTACGCCTATGCTCACATATTTTTTGTCATCAGGATACCGGTTTCACTCTATAATGACTATCTTAAGATCTTTTTTATAAAAACATGTTCTAAAAAACTGGAGTCATTATGGCTCCAGTATATTAGGACATGCTTTTATACAACAGAACTGAAGATGTTCATTCTAGACCACTTTGGCTCCAGTATATTAGGAAACGTTTCTATAAAACAGATCTGAAAATGATAATTATAGACCGAAACCCGTAGTCTGATAACAAAACGTTTGTGACCATAGACGTAAAGTAAAGGAAATTTATAAAATAAAGTAATTCCTTTTCGTAAATTTTAGTTTCAAATATAACATATTACATATAAAATTATATTAAATTTTTCAGAAAAACAGCTGACCTGTCCAATATTTGTAAAATATTACAGGCATCGAGTATCACTGATGAGGAAAAGTAATGCTAGATGAGGACGTCCATTTACGAGTTGCTAGTTTCTGAAGATTTAGTTCTCGCCGTCAGTAAGTATTGTGAAGACCAGGTATAGGATGCTGCAGCTCGTTACAAGTTCTTTCAATTGCGGAAAAAGCCAGAACAGAAATAATGTCAGTGGGTCACTGAACTTCAGGATTTGACACGATAGGGTCGTTTTCAGTGCAGCTGTGGACAGTACTATAGTGACGCAATGATTCGTGATGCATTAACGTACTGTCTACCAGACAGTAGGATTCATGAACAAATTCTCAAACATTCTGATCCTACTTTGAAACAAATGTTACAAATTATGGAATTTCAGGACTCTCGTGATAGTGCCGTGGAAAATTTTTAAGTAGATTCCATTTGCAGTGTAATGCAAAGCGACAAGCAGGTAAACCTTTGTGACCGACCACTCCGCGGAAACAGGCCACAGCGCCGTGGACAGAGTAACCAAGTGTCAGCCCGTGTGTCTTCTGTGAAATCATGTCCCTGCTGCTTTTCCACACATGAAAGACAACACTGCCCTTCGCGTAACGCAACTTGCTTTGTTTGCGGAAAGCCAGGTCATGTACCGTCTGCGTGCTCAGAACAGGAAAAAAAACCCTACCCACGTTCGCTAAGGTAAACGCGGAGGTCCTTCTCAGTGAATGTAGTTTTTGTAAACCAGCTACCGGTACTAGTAATGACCAGCTTCAGGATGTGCCTTCGCCCTGCCCTGGTGCTGAGCAATGAAAGTGAAATATACTGTTTGTAAATTTAGTCATTGTCGGGCGCGGTTCTAGGCGCTACAGTCTGGAACCGCGAGACCGCTACGGTCGCAGGTTCGAATCCTGCCTCGGGCATGGATGTGTGTGATGTCCTTAGGTTAGTTAGGTTTAAGTAGTTCTAAGTTCTAGGGGACTGATGACCTCAGCAGGTAAGTCCCATAGTGCTCAGAGCCATTTGAACCACTTGTCGGTCGCTGTGTGCGACCTCAGACACTGGGCTTCCAATAATCGTGCTAGTTATGAACAGTTGGGCTCGCCGCACTTGACGAGATCTTGCACGCAGCTTACTGCATATAACGGCCAGGACGATCCCGTATTTGGATTTACGGTGCCACGCCGGAACACTGACCTTTACAATTGTGTGTTTGCGAGATTCTGAAATTATTTTGCGTTTAGATTCATTTGATTTGTTTGGTCTTTGTATTCAGGACAAGGTACTTTCTGTTTTGCTTTCAAGCCAAAAGACAGCGTTACTCAACTGACTGTGGAGTTTCCTGATACACTTTCTAAAGGATTTATTATGGAAAAAATTTTGTGTTGCTCGTTAAAATGAAGGAGAATGCGCAACCTAATTATTTTCGGACACGCCCAGTCCCTCATGCACAAAGCTACAAGAGGACTTGAAGAATGGCAAGACAATGGTGTTATTGGGCCTATCCCGGCTAGTCAATAGACTTCTCCCTTAGTAATTTTACCAAAGTCTTCTGGGAAACATCCCGTTCGTGTTGGCTTAAATCCTCTGTGAATCCACAAACAATAACCGATACTTATCCATTGCGTCGCCTTGAAGAATTAATGAACTATTTTTCAAAAACTGAATCACGCAATCCATATTTGCCTTTCCGCTATACGAGGAGTCTCTGAAAGTGTTTGTGATCGACCCATGTTTAGGGTTGTTCAAATTTTTGCGTTTATCCTTTGGCAGCTCTTCCGCGCCTGCCTTATTCCGACGCTACTTACAACAGCTTATTGCAAAAGTTCCATTCTGTTCAAATTACTTTGACGATACCGCGGTGTCAGATTGCACACCGGAGAAAGATAACGGTAACCTTCGTACCCTTTTTAAAGTACTTTCAGCTGCAGGTCTGAAGAGTCACCTGGACAAATGTGCTTTTTCTCAGATTGAAATTCAGTACTTAGGCCTTGTTATTAATAGTCAAGGTGTTCATCGCTTCAGTCATGTTTTATGGCTAACCGGGACCTTCCTGCCCTGCGGAACGTGACAGAACTGTAGTCATATCTCAGGAAAATGACAATTATACCTGCTTTATAACCAACGCAGCCCAGATTGCGGCTCCATAGCCTGAAACGCGTACATATTCATTACCAGCGATGGCGAGGCATGACAGAATCTCTGACCAGAGAGTTATTTATCGTTGCTAGTCTGCGCTTGACCGCGCGAGTGTTCAGTTGCGAGTAGTCAGTTGCGAGTTGCACTCAGTCGGCAGTAGTTGTAGCGAATGGACGGTTGTACTGAGCGGGCGTCGGCATGCGTCGGCGGCGTGCACAGCTTCGTGCAATGCTGGCCTATTTTTGATTTTGATTGTTGGAGGAAATGCATAGGAAATATTATTTAACTTGAAATGAATCTTTTCCTTTAAAACAGTTACTTTATTAAAAAAATTATTATTGGGGCATCATTTTTTTGAACAAATTAATTACAATTAACATACATTATTAGCGGAGCGCAATGCTGCTTCATTACCTTCTATAACAATACACCTCGTCCACAGCAATACTGATCAGAGTCACAGGAAGAGCAAGCCGCCGACGCATGCCGACGCCCGCTCAGTACAACCGTCCACTCGCTACAACTACTGCCGACCGACTTCTAACAGTGTAATCAGAGTACGAGAGATTTATTTAATTCCGGTGTAGTGACTAACAGTGCACATCCGATTGGTAAACCTTTTTAAAAATTACAGACTGACCAAATAGTTACAGAAAACGTGACAAATGTAGATACACCAACACACAGCACAGAGAATAGAGTAGGTAATGCTACTTTGGATCAAATTGTGGCAATATTGCTACAACATAGTGAAAATTTCAAACAACAGAATGAAACTAATGAAAATGTCAAACAAATTAGTGAACAGATCAAACAGCTTAATAAAAAACAAGACGACCTTAACGAAAATAACAAACAAATTAATGAAAAATTAGACAACAATTCCAGACAGCTTAGTGAACAGATTAGAGCCGTTGCCGCGCAGTGTCATGATACAAAGGAACAAATACGTGTGGAAATTGAGGCTTGTGCTACGAAAAGTAGCGAAGAAATTAGATCTGTTGCGCAAGCATCAAGAGATATGCAAACAACTGCAACAGAATCACTTAGAGACGAAATTAGTGCAGTCGGTAAACAATGCTCTGAAAAAGCAACACAATGACGCGACGAGTTTAAATTGATGACAGCAGAACTTTCGCGCACAGTGGATGCAAAGATAGAAGCGAAATTCGACCAACAGAACACTCAAATTGACGAACGTTTTAATCACCACCTACAAAACAATGATACGCGTTTCCGTAAATTTATACAGGAACAGAATAAAGTAAAACGACAAGTCATGGAAACAATCACCGCACAGAGACAAGAAGATAAACGTAAATTGTTCGCGAAAGCAAAAACATACGTAGACAACAATATTCCTACTGTGTCCGACGAAATTAATACCATCAAACAGTTGAACACAGAATTACGTGATGAAATTTCCGATCTTAAATCGAAAACAGACACACACACAGCAGACTTTCAGACAGTGACAGACAGACTCGAACAATTAGAAATAACACAGGATTCCGATGTCATCAAAGCTGACGTTAAAAAATTGAACGAAACCACACGTAAATTACAAAAACAGGTTAATGCTTCTGACACTAAAAACGATGATCAGGTAAAAATACTGACTGAAAAATGTGATGAATTGGCCAGTCGTATTGACGTTATTGAAAGTAATAATGACAACAAATCAGACGATACTGCACCGATTTTGTTTAACCAAACACCTGAATTTCAAAATCTACAGCAGACAATCAATGAGACAGATTCGTCTAATAACACATTACGTAGAAAATTGTCAAGTTTACAGCAAGAGGTAACAGAGATAAAAAATATTTCAGTTAATAACACGTCACAGCATACGGCGAATTCCGAACATTTCTCACACTCACACAGCCATTATAATTTAGGTAATCTACACAGAGTACGTGAGTTAGATTCCGAACAGTCCCAGTCAAATAGATATTCATTCAATCCTGAACCAGTTCCGACATACAGAGACGATAATTTTGATTACAAACATTTTCTACCAGTGAGAAAATTTAAAGTATTTAAAAATGATAGAACACAGATTCACCCTCTGGATTGGATACAACAATTTAGCTTTGCTTTTCCACCGACTTGGCCCGTAACACATAAACTTGAATTTATTTGCAGTATTTTGGAAGGCGAACAGGCAACTCGTATGAGACCAATCGCGAGACAGTGCTACTCAGTAGAAGAATTTCAGAATGCTTTTCTGTCAGCGTATTGGTCGAAGACGACACAGCGCGGAATTAAGGATCAACTAATTAGTTTACCGAATTATGAGAGCTCAAATTTTCCCAGTGCCACGGAATTTTTTGAACACATGGTCCAACAAAACCAGTACCTAAGTGAACCATATAGTGAATCTGCACTTATTCAATTATGTATCTCTAAATTACCACGGTCATTAAGAGTGTCACTTTTAACAGGTCAGCAAAAAGAAAATATCTCGGCATTCAGGGATCTGTTACAACTTTTGGAAGTGCAGCAATCGGATGATTCCTTTATAAACAAAAATTTTTCATATAATAACCAAGGGTCAACAAAGTACAGCAATTACGATCAACCACGTAATTACAATAGCAAAGGTAACACGCTTTAGGAACGACAACCACCAGAACTTTAATAAAAGACAAAATTTTGATTATCAATATCGTCAAAATTATCAGCAACAGGAACCCCATTTTGGTAACAATAGACGTTTTTGACCGCAACAGCATGAAAGCCAGCCGGTTAGCATACCTAACCAACAATGCAGTCTACAAGGTCAACCAAACTTTAATGTTTCACCGCGTGCACGTATAGTCCCGGCTACAACAAATAGTAACGCACGGCAGCAAGGAAATAACTACGTACAGAAAACACAGTATTTCATTTCCCATCGCAATGCACCGTATAGGAATGACTATCACGACAGACGTAAAAATAATGAGCACAATTTTCAGCGTACGTTTAATAACAGTCGGTCTTACCAGCAGCAAAATGATCAGCAACAACATATTCTTATGAATGAACCCGACAGTAGGTATCATCCAGAGCGTAATACGTCTGGAAGAAATAACAGAACAGTTCAAATAGTGGAAATCCCACAGCATCCTCCCGAAAATAATAACACGTCAGATAGGATTTGACTAGATACAGTACAGGTCGCATCTTCCAATAACACAAGCACTACTTTTGACACGCAGAATGTTGTTCACGAAAATGTTATTACTTTTGACGATATCAGAGACACTCTTTTGCAGGAAAGACCAGTTGTTCAAAAAACTGTTTCACACCCTGACATCGAAATTAAAATTGGTTCATCGAAATTCTCAGCAGTAATCGATTCCGGATCACCTGTGTCAGTAATAAATGAAGAAACTTTCAACGAGTGTAACAAAGAGAATACCTATCCTACATTACCATTAGGCAAAACGAAAGTGAAAGGAGCAGTATCGAGTAAAGGAGTAGATGTAAAATTACAGACACATTTATCATTTTGTATTGCAGGTCATACATTTCACTCAAATTTTTGGATTGTTCCTTTATTGACAGCAGACGTTATTCTAGGTACGAATTTTCTGGTACAACATGACGCAGTTATTGATTTTCAAAATTCCTATTTAATGTTGAAGGATGAAAATGTACAATTGGCTTTAGAATTTCAGCACTCATTATCTGCGGAAGGACAAACAATTAATCGCACAGAGGTCATTTCCGCATCACGTAACATAGACTTTAATTCCACATTGTTCACAGGTACGTACGTACACAACTGCAATACTCCAGATGAAGCCGACTATGACGTTATACAGATGATTTCTGATAAAGTTAAACAGAGTAGTGCAAATACAGACGACGAACGCACGTAACTACACAACATTCTTTTACAGCAAGCTCCAGTTTTCGACAACATTCCTGTTACTATGTCTGGTTTTATGTAAGAATTTCAGGTTAAACAGCACGACACATTTAAAGCCAAGCATTATCCCATTCCATATATCCATAGGGAACAAGTTAAGAAGGAATTGGAAGATATGCTTGACCAAGGAAGTATTGAACCAACAGTTAGTCCGTACATAAACCCGCTCCATATTGTTAAGAAAAAGGATGGCTCACTTCGCCTCGTGCTTGATTCACGTCACATCAATGACATAATTATTAATGAAACAGATCGACCACAGACACTAGAGGAATTACTACAGAAATTACACGGTACTGCTATTTATTCTACATTAGATCTGAAATCGGGATTTTGGCAAATTCAACTCCATCCGAACTGCAGAAAGTAAACAGCATTTCTCTGTTTTGGTGACTGTTATCAATTTTGTAAATTACCGTTCGGCTTAACCATTTCCTCTGCAGCTTTTACTCGCGGTTTTAACACAATACTTCCGACAGAACTTAAAGACAGAATCACAACGTACGTAGACGACATACTTATTGCAGAAGCTAACTGGTCTGAACACAATCTGATTCTTGAATAATTGTTGCAAACTTTTCGTGCACAAGGACTCACAGTTAATCTCAGTAAATCGCATTTTGGTAAAACTTCTATAAAATTTATTGGACATGTAATTTCAGCAGAAGGCATTACGCCTGACCTGGAAAAACTTCAAGCTCAACGCGACATTACTGTTCCTCCAACGAAGAAACAACTACGCAGTTTTTTGGGTTTAATTAACTTTTTTCGTAAATTTATTCATTACTCTGCTTTAGATACCCCCAGATTATGCCAATTGACAGGTAAAAACAGTAGTTGGTCCTGGGATAAGCAAGCATATTCTGAATTTGTGAACCTGAAAGAAGCCTTGTTGAATGCTCCACTTTTATCGCACCCAGACCTTACCAGAAATTTTTCGATTGTCACCGACAGTTCTAACACCGCTTTAGGCGTACATATTTTTCAGGAAATTGAAGAAGATGGTTCTACAGTAATTAAAACCATCGAATTTGCAAGTCGCATTCTGTCACCTGCTGAACGAAATTATTCTGTTACTGAACTTGAAACATTATGTGTTGTTTGGGCTTTTACGAGATTTCGACATTTTCTTTATGGAAGACATACCACCGTCTACACAGACCACAGAGCGATACAATTTTTACTTTCGGCTAAATTTACACATGACAGATTAAGCAGATGGAAACTTTATTTACAGGAATTTAATTTTACAATAGTTCACATTCCCGGCACACAAAATGTTGTAGCAGATGCACTATCCCGTTCTCTCAGCAACAATCAGCAAGACATCGCTACCAGCTTCTGCAAAGCAAATTTCAGCGTCATGTACATTCAACAAGTTGCATTTGAAAATTTCATTTCGTCGTCATTACAGGACATAGCACACGAGCAGAGTAAAGACAACGTGTGGAAAGAGATTAAACACCTTTGGCAAGATAGGAATAATGTTACCATTGGAAACCATTACACTGTACGCAATGACATTCTGTTTCGCCGCTCTCATCCTGACAACAACAATTGGTTATTATGCATTCCTGATGAACTTGTTAACAAATTAATCTGGTATACTCATTTAAGTTATGCACATTACGGAGCTAGAAAATATTTTCTTATACTGAGACAGAACTGTTATTTTGCCAACATGGAGAAACGTATACGACGAGTTTTAGCGTCATGTACAATCTGCCAGAAAGCTAAGTCAGACACGACTTCACATATTCCTCCGTTATATCCCATTGTACCTGTTAAATTAAGACACATGGCCGCTGTAGACATTTTTTGGTCCGATTCCCAGAACTAATAGAAGTTTTTGCTACATCTTTGTCGCTGTTGAACTCACTTCAAAATTTGTTACCTTCACTCCGTTACGCAAAGCTACTGCTAAAACTGTTTCGAAAGCATTTGTAAAACATTTTCTATTTCATGTAGGGCATGTGATGAAAGTAATTTCCGACAATGGATCACAATTTCGATCTGCTATATGGACACATATGTTACGAGCCTGAAACATTTCTCCGATCTACATATCCAGGTACCATGCTTCTTTGAACCCTTGTGAACGATTAATGAAAGAAATTGGTAAACTGTGTAGAATATACTGCCACAAAAGACATATTGATTGGGACACACACATACACTCATTCCAGGATGTAATTAATTCCATACCAAATGAATCCACTACGCTATCTCCGTTTGTTATACTGAAAAATGCTGAACCACCTAACAAAATTAAAGAATTAGTAACATTTCCTACATCTCGTCAACTACGACACCATGAAATAATTAACATTGCGCTGAACAACATCAAACGTGCCGCAGAGCGCCGGAGAAGACAGCAAAAACAGGTTTGTACACGCCGTGACTTCCTCATTGGACAGAAGATATTAGTACGTACACACTATTTATCCAACAAAATAAAAGGTAGGTGCAGTAAATTTGAGCTTCTATACGCAGGTCCATATCGAATTCGCAGCATTCCTCACCCTAATGTTCTACACGTCGAAACTTTGAGAACCAGAAAATCGAAAGGAAACCACCACTGGTCATACGTCAAACCTTTTATTGAATGAAGATACTTTATGATTTAACATGCTATAATGCCATTTGCTAATTTTATGATCACTTATGCAATTATATTCACATCACTACTTACTGATGTTTATCGTATTTTTTCTTGGCAAGTGCCCGGCAAGGTAAGGTTAGCAGGTCGCTTTTCTTGTGGTTACACATCAGACTGTGCATATTTTTCCAGATGAATTTACACATTTTATGACCATTTATGCAATTATATTGATGAGATTACTTACTGATGACTGTCGTATTTTTTCTTGGCAAGTGCCCGGCAAGGTAAGGCTAGCAGGTCGCTTTTCTTGTCGTTACACATCAGACCGTGCATATTTTCCCAGATGAATTTACACATTTTATGACCACTTATGCAGTTATATTTATGTGACTACTTACTGATAATTATCGTATTTTTTCTTGGCAAGTGCCCGGCAAGGTAAGGTTAGCAGGTCCCTTTTCTTCTCGTTACACATTAGACAGTGCACATTTTCCAGATAAAATTACGTATGTTACGAATAATTATGCAATTCTATCTAGTGATATATCAATTTTATAAAATTTTTTCTCTATAAAAGTCTTCAATTGTCGCCTCTATTAACTACACAACATACAAACTGAACACAAAGAAGGTCACATTTCTTGTCATCATTTTTTTTATGTTTGTACGATTGTTTTCATATTTTGTTTTTATGCACTATGAAATAGTTAATATATAGCAAACATCAGTTGACTTTGACATTTTGTCTTATGATATCTCAACATCGTGACTGCTTTACTGCTACATTGTGATACACTGGGTACATTTTTGCCTCTGAACACTATCTATGTTTTTTCACATATTACGTTTTCTGTCATGTTATGCTGTATGCTTAATTATGTTACCATAAACCAGTCATTATTTAGTGAGTATATTATGTAAATGCAAGACATTAATCTTTGTTCATCAATTTCAGAAAGAAATAATGCGATAAATAAATAAATTAAACAGAAATGGGAATTTCACCTTCGGAATGAACGAAAGAGAATGCAATACTTCGTGATGAAGAGTTAATGGATCAGAATTAACAAGCATTAACAAGAATATACTATACACATCGTAGAATAGCAGTCTTAACTGATTTTTTCTTTCAGAATACGAGGCGATTGATGCAGGCTGTCAGACAGAACTACACATCTTAGTTTTAGTGATGAAATATGAGAGAAATAAGGAATAGTTGTATAATGAGTAATGAAGTGATTTTTTGCAGATGATAATGAATGCTGATGAATAATGATGAAGAATATGATACTATGGATAATGAAGTTTTTCATTACAGGTGATGATAATAATGGAGTTATGATAATATAGATAATGAAGTGATGGATAATGAAGTTTTTTCTTTACAGATGAGGATATTGTTGAAGTTATGTATTTATGCTATGTAATTATTTAAGTATTTGTTGCAGTTCGTTTTGACAGTAGGTATTATATTGCATAGTATGATGACTGAAGGTTTTGGAAGGGACAGCTATGGAACACAATTTTATACACATTTCATTACCTGTTAATTCGAAGTTCACTACTTTTTAGCATAAAATGCGTTTCTTCTTTCAGTTTAATAATCCATTTTTGTATATGTTGCAGGAGAAGTTATTTATGAAATTAATGTGCTATAAGCAGTTGTTCATTACGTCTATGTCATTTATGAAGGTGATTACATATATTCTACTTGTTTCATAATCTTGCTACAGCTGACTCATGACGAAGGACGTTACACATTTTCATTTACAGCAACAACCCAAAAGCAATTTTTTTTCTTTCCCCTGTAATTACCCAACGCAATGCATTGCTAACACAAAAAAAGGAAAGTATTACCAGTCCCAAATAATGCTACCAATTTAAAAGAGTTATGGGTAATACTAAATGATGTTTTCCAACCACAGACTTTGAGTAATGGTTACAGTATAATAATAATGCTTTGTAACTGGGAAATGAATGCTACTGATTACTGTATTGAGATGACCAATGATTAATTGTGAACATTATTCTGAAATACTATGTTATTGACTACCTTCTGTTTTATGCTTTGTAACTGGGAAATGAATGCTACCGATTACTGTATTGAGATGACCAATGATTACTTATGAACATTATTCTGTAATACTATGTTATTGACTACCTCCTGTTTTCAGTAATGACTTCTGATGATTTGTATTAAGGAAATGAGTGCCAATGTTCTCTGTAAAACACCACATGAATATAAGTATGTAATGACTTCTGATGATTTATAATTAAACACCACATGAATATAAGTATGTAATGACTTCTGATGATTTATAATTAGGCAATGAGTGCCAATGTTCTCTGTAATATGCCACATGAATATTATTATGTAATATAATTAGGCAATGAGTGCCAATGTTCTCTGTAAAACGCCAATCTATGAACATTATTCTGTAATGCTACATACATGGTACAGAAATGTTCAATAACTGGGCAATGAATGCCGCAAACTACTAATGTAATTCTCAGTGAAGACTAGTATGTGACTTAACGTCCTTCACCTTCTGACCTAACTTCCTTGAATTACTGCAATATCCGTTTGTGCTGTATATCCTCTTGATCTTGGTGTTTGCACTAATTCTATGTTGGTGTACCTTACAAGAACGCGGTGTTGACACGACATGCTGTCCACCACTGTAAGCAAGGGAGATGTTATTATGGTCCCACTGTTTGGTGTACCTAATGTACTGCCAAAATGATAACATGGAATATTACTACGACATTTCAGTGTCTTGGTTACGCTGATAAATACTTCTGGGAAAATAACTTCAGATTGTTTCACTTGGTGTTGCGCTCCAGTAGAAAGATATGGACTTTCAGTGTAGCTGCATGCAACCTAAAGTGCTACAACCATGATGCAATCTTTCTCTTTCCTATCCTAATTCTTTTAACATAGTGAAAATCATTTTCTGCTAATATGATTTGTATTCATGACCAATACATTTTTTTTTTTTTTTGATTTGCTGATATATTCTGAATTATAGTGCGTGTGCACTTTTGTCATTTTTCTAACATGATTTCTACTCATTGTATGTACATTTTTTTTTGATTTGCTGATATGTTCACTACTTCAGTACATGTGCACTTATGTCATTTGTCAATGAGATTTGTACTCATTATGTCTATTTGTTGTGAAAACTTTGAAGAATTTTTCAGTGCATGTGCACTTATGTCATTTGTTAATATGTTTTGCACTCACATTTTGTTATTGCCTAATATGTTTTGTACTCGGTGCATGTGCACTATTTTTACTTCATGTTCTACATCTGTATATTCTCTGTTTGTAAAGTCAATTAGTTAAGAAAAATTTGTTGCTCATGGCAAGTCCAAATGACTCACCATCGCTGCCAAATTTTTTGCCCCCCAGTGGAGGGTTATGAAACGCGTACGTATTCATTACCAGCAATGGCGGGCATGACAGAATCTCTGACCAGAGAGTTATTTATCGTTGCTAGTCTGCGCTTGACCGTGCGAGTGTTCAGTTGCGAGTTGCACTCAGTCGGCAGTAGTTGTAGCGAATGGACGGTTGTACTCAGCGGGCGTCGGCATGCGTCGGCGGCGTGCTCTCCTTCCATCTCTGGTCACGATTCAGGACGAGGTATATTGTTTTAGAAGGTAATGAAGCAGAATTGCGCTCAGCTAATGTCATATGTTAATTGTAATTAATTTGTTCAAGAATTGCACCAATAATAATTTTCTTATAAAGTAACTGTTTGAAACAAAAAGATTCATTTCAAGTCAAGTAATACTTCCTATGCATTCCCTCCAAGAATTAAAATTAAACATGGGCCAGCATTGCACGGAGCTGTGTCGAAAAATAAGAGCAGATATTGATGGAGTTTACTGATGTAAGAATTTTGGTTTTTGTGTTCAGGTTTAATTATTGCACAGGGCCGAAGGTTAGCGCCGCTGCCCTTATAAAATTTGTCAGGTTTAATTATTTGTGTTCAGATGTTACACATAGTTTATGCTTCATTATTTAATTAATTTTATTGTGGGTTTAATGAGCAATCTTCATTAGTTATTGTTTGTGGGGAGTTTACATTTGGGCCATTATTATTCTTAATTTTGCAAGCAGGTTACGCTTGGTTCATTTTTTATTATGCGGTTTTGTGGGAATATAACATTTCACTTAACATTGACTTTTATATTCTTGCTGGGAGGTTACACTTTGACTAACATTGACATTATTATTTGTGCGGGGAGGTTACAAGCCTCAGAAGGGTGCACTTTTGTTTACACTAAAGAACATTCGAGGAACTTAAAAAGGCCTTGTTGAGTGACAAATGCCTTGTTTATCTCGATTTTGCTAAGCCTGTGCTTTTGGCAGTGGGCTCTTTTTCGTATGGTACTGTAGTTGAGCGCTCGCACTGGTTTGTTTCGCTTTCAAGACTCAATGTCACTATTCCCAATTCGAGAAGGAAGCGCTCGCTATTATGTATGGCGTGACAAAGTTTCACCATTATCTGACTGGTCGACAGTTTTACCTAGTGACGTAACATAACCCGTTACATTCTTTGTTTCATCCGTCCAAACCTGTTCCGCCAAGCACGGCTTACAAACTGCAACGTTGGGCTTTGTCGTTGTCACATTATCAGTACGAAATAAGTCACTGGCCCAGGTCGAAGCATGCAAATGCTGACGCCTTTCTCTCCTTCCTGTTGGTCCTGATTCTGCCGCATCTTGATGACAGATCGGTGGGCAGGACGCTTAAATTTTACTGACTTCTCTACTGCACTATAGGAAAATTGCAGAGGCCACGGAAGCTGTACTACGTTCATACTGCTTGGCCTCATTCAGTGAAAATAATTCAGAATTATTTTTTGTGCTCTTATCTTGGTCGTCGGCATAGCCTCTCAATTCAGCACAGTGTGATTTTATTGCAAAATTACTCCGGGCGATCGCGTGTGCTTATTCCTGAAGTGTTGCAAAAATATGTGCTGCGATTGCTCCACCGAGGACATTAGGGAATAGTACGTACAAAACAGATAGCGCGTCGGCGCTCTACCTGGCCGGGCATGGACGCCCACATTGAACAGATGATTGCACTGTGCCGCACTTGTGCTGAAAGTCTATCGGCCCCGCTGCAAAATTTTTCAACTTGACCAAAGTCTCAATCGCCGTGGCAGCGAGTGCATATTAACTTTGCTGGCCCCTTTTGGAACACTTGTTGGCTTATTGTTGTGGTCTCTTTCAGCAAATGTCCCTTTGCAGTGTCCATGAACTCGACTACGTCGCGTAGTACAGTTCAGGCCTTGTCATCTATATTTTGCTTGGAAAATTTGCCTGAAGTGTTGGTCACAGACAACGGACAACATTTTATGCCTCGGTACTTTGAACAGTTTTGTACAGCTAATGGTATCACTCACCTTACCGGTGCTCCATTTCATCTTTAGTCGAACGGAGACTCTCAACGATTTGTGATTACGTTCAAGCAACAAATGAACAAACTGCCTACCTCTTACACACAGGAACAAGCGCTACTGCTCTTCCTCGCGACCTACGGCTCCCGGCTCCTCGCACCACCTAACTTCCTGCCTCCTCCCGTTTTCGTAAGATAGCTCCCTACACGACAACGATGCGGCATTTTGGGGAGGGAAGGGGCAGAGGTGGACAGTCCTAAAGCATCAATTGCACACTGACCAGCGCAGCGCCGCGAAACGACATCAAGAAGGCGCTGACCTGCGCGCCAATGGAAAGAGCGGGCAGCGCCATACCTCCAGGAACACAGAGCTCAGCGCATCCTGTCACCGCTGACTTAACCAGCCGCCAATCGCTGGTCAGCGCAGTTCCTTCGCAGACTTCGAGAGCGTCAGTACTGAACAACGGGAAGACGATACTTAGCCTTCATTCTGCAAGATGTAATAGTGTGAATAAGTACACTGAGCGCCAAAGAACCTGGTACAGGCATGTATATTCAAATACAGAGGTATGTTAACAGACAGAATACGGTACTGCGGTCGGCAACATCTATATAAGAAAATGGTCTGGCAGAGCTGTTAGATCGGTAGCTGAATGTAGGCTGAAGCAGAATATTAGCTTAAAGAAAAAAAAGACAGGTCGAGATGATATCAAAATAGGAAGAGAAGAATTCTGCTTTTAGGTAGCAGTCATTGGAGTGGTGTAGCTTCAGGAGAAATTAGGTGTAAGGTACCAGGTCACAGGTTTTGTGGAACCAAGTGCTAGCCTTAGTCAGGTAACAGAAATATTAGGTGAGTTATGCACAGACTTTGAGAAGGAAGATCAGGGAATTATAGTTGGGGGAGCAGGAAACACTCTGGCTACGAATGGAAGATATAGTATTAGGAGTGACCTGGATCAAATAGGAGCAGAAACTGGGAATAGAAATGTGGGGTTTTTGGAGGTCTTTCAGCGCCATGATCGGCCTGGGATAAATGCTGCTGTAAGGCTTGTTGACACTGAGCTGAACAGGATGCTCCAGACACCGGCAAAATCTCACATGAGTGTTGTTCCAGTTGATGCTATTGGTAGGTAGGGATATACTGCATATGGCCTGCACTAAATAGGAAGAGGAAAGGTGAGTTAACTTCTTTATTAGCAAATACTGTAAGAGGGGCAACAGTCGCACAAGGAATGATTCCTGTGCTTAAAGGGGCCAAACAGACGGGTTTCTTAGATTAAAGCCAAAGTTCAGACAGACAATAATCAAGAAAAAATAAAGAAAGATGCTTCATATACAGTAAATAGGGATAAAGCTAAGGGTAGTATCAATTTACATCATCAGAATATCAGGGGAATAAAAAATAAAGTAGATGAGCTATTAGTGTGTTTAGATGATCTCAGAAATAAGAATGAAGTTGATATACTTTGTCTGAACACCATGCAACTGTGGGGATGAAATGTGTATAATTTAGCATCTTACACTTACAGATCAAGCATGGAAAAAGGAGGAGTTGGCACTTACACAAAACAAGTATGTAAGTACAAAACTGTTGAAGTATGCAAACTTTGTATCCATCAGCACTTTGACGTTTGTGCATGTGAACTACAGCTAGATAATGAAATGCTGATATTATCAACAGTGTACAGGTCACCATTAGAAGATTGGTAGCTATACATAAAAAAGTCAGACAAAAAGAAGAAGTTGTTAATCTGTGGTGATTTCAATGTAAATGGCTCAAATGGCTCTGAGCACTATGGGACTTAACAGCTGTGGTCATCAGTCCCCTAGAACTTAGAACTACTTAAACCTAACTAACCTAAGGACATCACACACATCCATGCCCGAGGCAGGATTGCAACCTGCGACCGTAGCAGTCGCGCGGTTCCGGACTGCGCGCCTAGAACCGCGAGACCACCGCGGCCGGCGATTTCAATGTAAAATTTCTAAGCAATTATGATAGGAAAAGTGAACTAGAAGTGTGATTAATGACATATAACTTGGAATCAGTGATCAATTTCCCTACACGTGTAGCTCAAGACAGTAAAACTCAATAGATAACGTAATTGTACAGCAAGCCCTGTGATAAATGGACTATCAGACCATGAACTCAAGTGACTAACTAACAAAACTTAGGAGGGTGTGCAGTACAGAAGCCATTAAGTAAGAGTGTAAGGCTGGTCAACCCAGTATCTATAGTGCACTTCAGAGAAAGATTAAAAATTGTTAATTGGCGAGATGTATATAATGAGCCACATGCCAATGATAAATGCAATAGATTTCTTGATAAATTTATATTCTTTTTTGAACATTGTTGCCCTCAGAAAAACTACTAAATGCAACCCCAAACAGTTTTCAAATAAACATTGGGTCACTACAGGTATTAAAGTGTCTTCAGAAAGAAAAAGAAAATTGTATGAGGCAGCAAGAATTAGTAAAGAGCAGAAGCAATTCTACACTAAGAAATTGTTGTAACATATAGGGAACAGCTGTCAGAAAATCAAAAAAATATGTGTATCAGAGACGAAATTAACCACTCTGGCAATAAAATCCAATCAGTATGGAATGTTGTTAGAAGAGAGACAGGGAAAGTAACAATTGGGATAAGAAGTATTATTATTAACAAGAATGAGACCATCTTAACCACCAGTACACAAGCAGATAATGTATTCAACAACCACTTCTTAAGTGTATGTGAAAAAATGGGTGAGAATAGTTCAAAAGTAAAAGCCAAGCAGTACATGAAGTAGTCAGTTTTGAGAAAGCATAGTCAGATAAATTTTCATGTAACAATCTCCAATGAAATAAGGAAAATTATTAAATTTTTGAAATATAAATCTTCTGTTCGAGTAGATGGCATCTCTAACAAGATATTGAAACAATGTGGAGCAGTTACAGCTGATCTTCTAAGTCAGATCTGTAATGCATCAGTAACTCAACGTGTTCTCCGAGGCAGATTAAAATATGCCATTGTCAAGGCTCTCCATATAAAAGGAAACACCACAGATGTCAGTAATTACCGAACAGTATCCTTGATTAGAGCATTTTCAAAAATCATCAAGAAAGTAATGTACTCAAGAGTAGTTAGCCATCTCAACAGTAGTGGTATACTTAGTAAATCACAGTTTGGATTTCGAAATGCTGTTCCACTGGGAGAGCAATATACAATTTCACTGCCAACATAGACTTTTTGACTAGTAAAATGTCACGAATAGGAATATTCTGTGACTTATCAAAAGCATTTGATTGTGTGATCCATAACATTATGTTACAGAAATTGAAATTCTATGGTTAAATGGAACAGCATACGAGTGGTTTAAGCCACGTATACAGAGCCGGAAGCAAAATGTTTCTTTACATGATTTAAGTGATTTAAGGAAGTTTCCATTTTCATCTAAATAGGGTGAAATTACACTAGGTGTCTCACAGGGTTCGATCACGGGTACTTTTCCATTCTTGATATATGTGAATTACCTCCCTTCTTATCTGGAACAAGAAGAGAAACTGACACTGTTTGCTGGTGGTACCAGCATCAATAGTAATCCAGTAAAAGAAAATCCAATGGAAAATGATGCAAATAATGTCTTTGGGAAGTTACTGATTGGATTCCTACGACTGGGCCTGCTGTGTGCTTTTTTTTTTTTTTTTTTTTTAAATCATCCAATTTTCTACTGCAAGGACTACAGTTCTTTCAATAAATAAAACACATCAACAGAAGAACGAAAGACTTACACGATCCTCTACTTATCGTGTCTTTGGCACAGAAAGAGGTAAAATATGCCGCTGTAAAACTTGTCGATAAATTACCAGATGAAATAAAATGTCTGACGGACAGCAGTAATTGTTTTAAAAATAAATAGAAATCTTATCTCCGTGACAACTCCTTCTATACCATAGATGATTTATCGAATATGAATAAATAAATCTATAAGTATAATATATGCATTGTGTGCCATTTAAGGGAACTGAGTAAGCAATAAAAATTTTGAGCTGTTTTTAAAATACAGAAGAAAACGAAAAGAAACGTTGATTTAAGTGTGCATTTGTTATGCATGTGACATGTTCTACATCATAACAGTTACCGTGAGATTGATAAATGGAACCTGCAGCTAGCTAGCTAGCTAACTAACTAACTAACTAAATTACAGCTGCTACAGTGGCATGTTATCAACATTTAATAGAGTTTGAAGGTTGTGCTATTGTCGGCGCATGAGCGCTGGGACACAGAATCTCCGAGGTAGCGAAGAAGTGGGGCTTTACCTGTACGACCATTTCACGAGTGAATATCAGGAATCCGATAATACATCAAATCTCCGACATCGTTGCGGCCGGAGAAAGATCGTGCATGAACGGAACCAACAACGACTGAAGAGAGTCATTCAATGTGACAAAGTGCAACGCTACCTCAAATTGTTGAAGATTTCAATGCTGAGTCATCAAGTGCCAGCTTACGAGCTACTCAGCGAAATATCATCGATAAGGGCTTTCGGATCTGAAGGCCCACTCGTGTACATTTCGCCTGGTCAGACGACTCTTGTTCAAATAGTATCGAGCAGATAGACGTGTATGGGTATTGAGACAACATCATGAATCCATGGACCCTGCATGACAGCTGAGGACTGTTCAAAGTGGTAGAGGCTCTGCAATGATGTGGGGCGTGTGCAGTTGGAGTGATATCGAACCCCTGATACGTCTAGATACGACTGACAAGTGACACGTACGTAAGCATCCTGTCTGATCGCCTGCATCCACTCATGCCCATTGTGCATTCCGACGGAGTTGGGCAATTCCAACAGGACAATGCGACGTCTCACATGTCCAGAGTTGCTACGGAGTGGCTCCAGGATCAGTCCTCTAAGTTGAAACACAGCCACTGGCCACCAAATTCCCCACACATGAGCGTGCTGTTCAGAAGAGATCTCCATCCACTCGTACTCTTACGGATTTATGGACAGGCCTGCAGAGTTCATGGCGTCCAATCACTTCAGCACTACTTCAGACGTTAGTCGAGTCCATGCCACGTCATGTTGCGGATCTTCCGCGTGTTCATGGGGGCCGCACACGATATTAGGTAGGTGTACCAGTTTCTTTGGCTCTTCAGTGTAGTTGCATGTAGGAGGCACAGGAAGTACATCAAGCTACCCCATAACGAGAAATGTAGTAATCTTTCTTTCCTTTTTAGAAATAAAATGTTCTACTAATCTGCAAGTGTTATGAACAGATCACTTTGGATTCCCGCCACTGGCAATTGCAACTTCTGTCCTTCCCTGTTTGTGTCAGTGCTGTCTCCCACAGTAGAGCAAAGAAGACAAAATACTCGCATAATGTAACGCAAAACATTTTTGCACCATCCACACATTATTAATCTCTTCATTTACTTGCGGATAATGTAGTTCAAAAATATTCCCTGGTTTTGTGAAATTTCTCATGATCTACTAGTTTTAACAATTTTCTGACGGTTGATACACCCCTTATTTAGTATAGTTTGCTATGAAACTGAAGCCCAAAACCAGGTATTGACAAGTCTCTCTACTCATATGCTTATTTGGATTCGATAAACGTTCAGACATTAATGCAGCAGTAAGTTCCTGAAACGTTGATTAAAATTTTGCAACTCTCAGCGACACAAAAGCTTTGAAGACACTACGACTGCATGAAAATATTAAAGTTATCTCGCATGCCTGAAACGTATAGACAACCATCGTAAATTAAGTATTTGTCATCCGTAACATTATTCGCTTTCCTTCGAGAATCCTTTGGAAATAGAAAAAATGATAATTCCGGATTATATCTCTGTTTGTTGCTACAATTTATGGCGCCACATTAAGATCCGAGAAAAAGGCATCTGAACGTGCTTTTCCACTCCATATACAATACGCAGTAGTTTCTCAGTGTGTTCATGTAGATTTAGAGTGACACTCACAGCCGACGTACTGCATTTTTTTGATAACCCTTCATTATCACTAGACGATCTTGACGCAGTTTGATCCGTGCCTCTTGCCTTTAATACTAAACTGAGAGAAAGAAAGATTGTGACCCGATTCCGGTAACGAAGCAACAATACGTCAAAGGTGTCATTAACGTAAGTAAAGTTTGGATCAAACAAGTATCAAACGCAGATGATTTACATGACTGTTATAGAATGCAACTGTTTCTACTGTATAAACAAATATTAAATTACACAGTAGTTGTACTTGTAACTACGTCAGACAGTTATGTTTAGTTTGTTGTTCAATGGTGTTTCTCTTCTAAACTGAGCACTAGTAAACGCTATTTTCATCATTTTATTAAATCTGACCCGTTACGTTATCTGACTGGAGAATTCCATAGGTCACAGCCATCGACAGAATTCAGCCTGGTACGAGGATGGGAAACTAAGTGTAAATGTAGGTTAATGTGAAGCTGTGTACTTAACGAAACGTAACAGTATGGTACCTCTTGATCACAGGATTCTGAGCCGCAACTGTAGTCAGTGATGTCATATAAATATTTGAAAGTTGTAGTGTGCAGAGCAGTGAAGTGGAAAGACTACCTCGGCTCAACTGTGGGTAAGACACATTCCTACTGCAATCCATTGGTAGGATACGTTGAGAGAAATTCCAGTTCCTCTACAAAAAACACTGATAACAGGACATGGGATACAACCCTTGAACGAATAGTGCTCAAGTGTACGGAATCCATTATAATTTAACTGCACTACTAACGTTCATGTCTGTGAAATGTCAATTCCAATTACAAATTATTTGTTTAAGCGAAGTATTTCTTTATATCATGGAATCTGATTGCCAAAGGAAATGTCAGTGAAAGTGTCTGAAACATGCCGTATATAGTCACGAGCACTGAATATCATAGTATTCATATTTGAAGAATGTCGTTATTTGTCTTCTACACTTGCGTAAATGTTCTCCTGGGTATGCAAACAATGTACTCTGTTTACCTGCAACGTGGTGGTGAACCCTGGTTGGGTGCATCGTTCCATTTTTTTTGATGATTTGTGGGAAAATGAATAAATGAAGGAAGAGACCTATATTCATTTTCTGTAAGTTATGGATTATTACTTGTCGCTTTGTCGGCACCAACTATTAATATATATATAAGTAGTACTAATTGTACAACGTTGTTTACTAATGTTCCCCACTTTGTCGAAAACAACTTCGTTCCGTTATTTTATATGCAATACTCGTGCATTTTTACACACTCAATATCGAAACGGTAGGTAGTGTGTGGATCTGGACGTTGTAAGGTATTGCACTCAACATATCCAGAAAGAAGGAAGATTTCTTACAACCAATTTTTGGGTCTGCGCCATTCAAAAAATGTTGACCACAATGAAAAACTGAATTCCCGAGAAAGTCAACACTTCAATGAGGACAGTATTATTTGCCTTCTTCCAAAACAGGCCTGATAAGAGCCACCATGAAGTAATTGATGAATCACAAAATCAGAATCACCATACAAATTAAGGAAAATTCAAATCAAGGAAAATATTAAAACTTTGCACAAATGAAGTTTAAATCCCATGAGCAGTGAGAGAATGAATAGTAAAAGAATATAAAAGTTACAAGACAATTTTCACTTATTCGATAGACCTATCAATAAAATTCCTTATTCACACGTAAACAGTGAAAGAATTAACAGTACAAATCACAATTCAGACTCCTGGAAGAAAATGAATTTGGTTATTAATCAGGAGCTGACATAAAGTGAGCATATATTGTTCAGTGTCCATATTCAATTCAGATTAGGAACTCTAAAACACACGTAGGGTAAAAATTAAAACCACATAGCCATAAGTGAAAACAACAGAAATTAATTACAGATCGCACGCCGAATCATCTCATAAAGCTCTGGCAAGCCTTAGCTACGAACAGCTTAAGACTTTTCATTTTAGCTCAGTAATTTTAAATTAAAAAATTAAATAATCGCGTCAATTTAACATACCAGTGTTCAAACGGGAATAAACTGTTCAAAAAAGTTATATCGTTCATGACAGTTTTAACACGCAGCTCTTTAAAAGGGGAATACACAAATTAAAATGAGTAATTCATTTTATATCTAGACATGACTGCACCAAGTCGTAAAAATGTTTCAGTGTGGCAAAGCATTGTTTTCTATAAGAGTGCTTCGGAATAAATGGGACATATTATGGTGACTCTGAATACTTATCCACATTGAGTACTAAGACGAATGTGACAGAGAGTAATCAAAGCTGGAAAGCGTTATACAATTAAAAACAAAATTTTTATAACAAGCCCTCGCTCAAACAACAGGGTTTTTCGCCAATCACACCCAGTTCTTTAGTTATTCCTAACAATAGACGCTCTCTATTTTCTTTTTCCACTGGTCTGTGGCTATACAGTAAATACTGACAGTTAGAGCTCTGCAAACGGAAGCACCAGAAATGAGAAATGCAGAAACTTTGAAGACGTGGACCCATAGCCAAAATGGCAGAGGCATGCGGCAATTCTTCGGAAACAACCCTAGTTGCCAAGCGGAACTGCAAGCAAAACTCTTGCAGTAGTCTGTAACAGCTTGCAGCTAGATCCGTTCCAAGAGCTGCTACCCTACCTTTGGCAGGATGCTGGCGATCCTGCCGCTGTGACACGAAGTATCCTGATGAATTTCAATTCGGTTTCAGAAACAGTACTCTAGGACATTGGTCCTTCACTTAGTTCGTATTTTTCGCGTATCTCTCGCCCAGCACAACGTCCAAATCGTCTGGAGAAACGTGCAGGTGACCCCTATATATAAGAAGAGTAAAAGAATGGACCTGCAAAATTACAGACCAATAGCGTTATCATTCCCTGCTGAAAAATCCCTCAACATATTCTCAATTAGAATATGAGAAATTTCCTTGAGAGGAAAAACCTTCTGTCTACAAATCAGTACTGTTCCAGAAAGCATCGCCAATGCGAAAATCAGCTTTATCAAATGGTTCAAATGACTAAGCACTATAGGACTTAACATCTGAAGTCATCAGTCCCATAGAACTTAGAACTACTTAAACCTAACTAACCTAAGGACATCACACACATCCATGCCCGAGGCAGGATTTGAACCTGCAACCGTAGCAGCAGCGCGGTTCCGGACTGAAGCGCCTAGAACCGCTCGGCCACAACGGTCGGCAATCAGTTTGCCTTTTTCTCACATGACATCCTGTAGACTATGGATAAAGACAGATTCCATATTTCTAAATTTCCAAAAAGCGTTTGACTCGGTGTCCCACTGCAGAGTGTTGAAGAGGGTATGAACGTACGGTGTATGCTGCCAGATACGTGAGTGGCTCAAAGACTTCTTAAGAAACTGTGATCTGCCCCTTCCTTCCTTCTTCCATCTATCGTCCACATTAAACAATGCACAGTCCAAGTAATTAATAAGCAAAGTCTTTTATGAAGATCTGAAAGGAGCGAAGATTACAATAAATTTCTAGTTTACTTAGCTTGTCGTGTTGAGATGGCCCCAGTTCTTCTTGTCTAGGGGTCTGTTTCTTGAAGCTGAAAAACTAACATCAGGTCCTCGCGGTTGGTTCGAACTAAATAAGTAGGAAGACTGTTGCTGCAGAATTTTTTTACGTAAATATATTTTCCACATATTTTTTTCACGTTTTGGTATATCATACAGTATTTTGAGTTTTTACGTTAACAAAGCCGATATTACATTGTTCGCACCAATTATACAAAAATACGTCCGAACACATAAGAGGCAAGCTTACGACTCTCACACTCTACAGAAATAACAATATTCCAAAGGGTTTACAATTTTTTTAGCAAATGGATTCCTACTAGTTTTCGTTACATTATTAATTTCCATTATTATTTCACAAATGAATCCAGAAATAAACACAGTAAACAGTGCACGATTGCGTAATTAACCATGGAAACTGTAAGTGTCCAAATAATTCGCACTTTCAAATGTTTCTAAAAAAATAATTTTAACCATACATATTTGTCGATTATAAAATCGGAACTAAAATATTTTATAAATTAATTCCTTTTTATAAATTTTAGCTTAAAATATAGCATTCTGTGTATAAAATTATATCTAATTTTTCAGTAAAGCAACTGAGGTAATAGTGAGAGGTCCAAAATTCGTTAAATAATACAGGCATCGACAACTGCTGTTGCGGAAAAGTAATGATAGAGGAGGATGTCCCGTTACAGTAATATAACCCAGTATGCTATCCGCGACGGCGACTGTCCATCAGAGACGCGGTTATCGTCAGAAGTCCCCAAGGGAAATGTGATAGGATGCTATTACTTTCATTATACATAAATGATTCGGCGGATAGGGTAGGTAGAAGTCTACGGTTGTTTGCTGATGATGTCTGGTGTACGGGAAGGAGTACAAGTTGAGTGTCTGTAAGAGGATAACTTAGCTAAATGGGCATGAGTAGGAAAAACCAAACTGTTAACGTTCGAGTACAGCAACAGTAGCGGACTACCTGACAGTATCAGATCGTTTAAATATCTGGGCGTAACGTTGCAACGTGATACGAAATGGAAGGAGCATGTGAGGATTGTGGTAGGGAAGGCGAATGGCTTACTTAGGTTTATTGGGAGAATTTTAGGGAATGTGGTGCATCAGTAAAGAAGATCGCAAATAGAATGTTAGTGCGACCTATTCTTGAGTACTGCTCGGGTGTTTGGGATCCGCTCCAGGTCGGATTAAAGGAAAACATCGAAGCAGTTCAGAGGTGAGATGCCAGGTTCTTCACCGGTAGGTTCAAACAATACGCAAGTATTATAGAGATACTTCAGAAACTCAAATGGGAATTCCTGCCGTGGAGGCAACCTTCTTTTGGAGGAACGCTATTGAGAAAATTTAGAGAACCGGCATTTGAAACTGAGGGTGGAACGATTCTACTGCCGCCAGCAAACATTGCGCTTAAGGACCACGAAGGTAAGATATGAGAAATTGGGCTCGCACGGAGGCATACAGCACAGGCATTTTACTCTCGCTCTGATTGCTACGAGGTACATTCAAGTTCTAAGGCCTCCGATTTTTTTTCTAATTAACTACTCACCTGAAATCGATGAAACTGGCGTTACTTCTCGACGTAATCGCCCTGCAGACGTACACATTTTTCACAACGCTGACGCCATGATTCCATGGCAGCTGCGAAGGCTTCTTTAGGAGTCTGTTTTGACTACTGGAAAATCGCTGAGGCAATAGCAGCACAGCTGGTGAATGTGCGGCCACGAAGAGTGTCTTCCATTGTTGGAAAAAGCCAAAAGTCACTAGGAGCCAGGTCAGGTGAGTAGGGAGTATGAGGAATCACTTCGAAGTTGTTATCAAGAAGAAACTGTTGCGTAACGTTAGCTCGATGTGCGGGTGCGTTGTCTTGGTGAAACAGCACACGCGCAGCCCTTCCCGGACGTTTTTGTTGCAGTGCAGGAAGGAATTTGTTCTTCAAAACATTTTCGTAGGATGCACCTGTTACCGAAGTGCCCTTTGGAACGCAATGGGTAAGGATTACGCCCTCGCTGTCCCAGAACATGAACACCATAATTTTTTCAGCACTGGCGGTTACCCGAAATTATTTTGGTGGCGGTGAATCTGTGTGCTTCTAATGAGCTGACTGGCGCTTTGTTTCTGGATTGAAAAATGGCATCCACGTCTCATCCATTGTCACAACCGACGAAAAGAAAGTCCCATTCATGCTGTCGTTGAGCGTCAACATTGCTCGGCAACATGCCACACGGGCAGCCATGTGGTCGTCCGTCAGCATTCGTGGCACCCACCTGGATGACACTTTTCGCATTTTTAGGTCGTCATGCAGGATTGTGTGCACAGAACCCACAGAAATGCCAACTCTGGAGGCGATCTGTTCGACAGTCATTCGGCGATCCCCCAAAACAATTCTCTCCACTTTCTCGATCATGTCGTCAGACCGGCTTGTGCGAGCCCGAGGTTGTTTCGGTTTGTTGTCACATGATGTTCTGCCTTCATTAAACTGTCGCACCCACGAACGCACTTTCGACAAATCCATAACTCCATCACCACATTTATCCTTCAACTGTCGATGAATTTCAATTGGTTTCACACCACGCAAATTCAGAAAACGAATGATTGCACGCTGTTCAAGTAAGGAAAACGTCGCCATTTTAAGTATTTAAAACAGTTCTCATTCTCGCCGCTGGCGGTAAAATTCCATTTGCCGTACGGTGCTGCCATCTGTGGGACGTATTGACAATGAACGCGGCCGCATTTTAAAACAATGAGCATGTTTCTATCTCTTTCCAGTCCGGAGAAAAAAAATCGGAGGCCTTAGAACTTGAATGCACCTCGTAGTGGAACAGGAAAGGAAACGTCTATTAGTGGTACAGGGTACCTTCCACCACAAACCATTCGGTGGATTGCGGACTATCGATGTAGATGTCGAAGTACAGAGAGGTTTAACGACCGTCAGATATGGATACTAAAGCACGCACATCTCATATGTTCTACAGGGTGGCGCACGAAAAATCGGCCCCGAGTACTATACTGTTCACCGTCGCCCGCCAATTTCCATCTATTGTTTCGAAGTTGTTGCTCGCATTATCTTGTTTACTGTTTCTTTACTGTATAGTTATTACATGTTTATCTATTTGTCGTTGTATCTGCTCGTGGCGGGCAACAAATCGTGCGTAACTAGCGAGCAGTCTGTACCCGGGGTCGGTTTTTCGTGCGCCACCCTATATTATAAATATTGTTGCTCGTGGTTGATCGTCGTCCCTCTGACTGCTACTGACCAAATCACTATGCGACAACGCTTTGGCGGCTGTTTGGACAGAGTCGTGCACCTGCGTCGTAAGCCGCGCTTACGTAATCTGACAGCAACAAAACTTGCGCCTTTCACGTGATCGTCAGAGGATCGTAATACCTTACTGGACAATTCAAATTTTTGTTCACAATACCTTCATAATCAAGCAGATACATTGAAAGAGGTACTGGACCTAGGGGCGAATTTATATGTTCTTTTACATGTAAACAATTTTAATTCTCTGCACACTAGAGGATATGTGAGGCGACGTCTCAGGTCTCGCGCGAAACTCAGCTTGCCTTTTACTTCTGTGATACACTGCGAGGTATGGATGGAGGGCAACAGGTAGTTCCCATATTTCTAGATTCCCGGAAACCATCTGACATGGTGCCCCACTGCAGGCTGTTAACGAAGGTACGAGCATATGGAATAAGTTCGCAGATATGTGAGTAGTTCGAATGTTTCATAAGTAATAGAACGCAGTATGTTGTCCCCGACGGCGAATGTTCATCAGCGGCCAGAGTGTCGTCAGGAGTGTCCCAGGGAAGTGTGATACGACCGCTGCTTTTCTCTATATATACACACAAATGACTTGGCAGATAGGTTGGGCAGTTAGGCAGCAATCTGGGGTTGTTCCTGATGGTGCCGTGGTGTACGGTAAGGTGTCGAAGTTGAGTGAGTGTAGGAAGATACAAGACTACATAGAAAAAATTTCCAGTTGGTGTGATAAGTAGCAGCTAACCCTACATGTGGAAAAATGTAAGCTAATGCGAATGAGTAGGAAGATAAAACCTCTAATGTTCGGATACATTATTACTAGTGTCAAGCTTGACACATTCAAGTCGTTTAAATATCTGGGCGCAACGTTGAAGTGGAACGAGCATGTCAGAACTGTGGTAGGAAAGGCGAATAGTTGACTTTGGTTTATTGGGAGAATTTTTAGGAAAGAGTGCTTCATCTGTAAACGAGACACTATACAGGACGCTGGTGCGACCTATTCTTGAGTACTGCTCGAGTGTTTGGGATCTTTACCAGCTCGTATTAAAGGAAGATATCGAAACAATTCAGAGGCGGACTGCTAGCTTTGTTACTGGTTGGTGCGAACAATACGTGTTACAGAGATGCTTTGGGAACTCAAATGAGAATCGCTGGAAGGAAGGCGACGTTCTTTTCTAGAAACACTATTGAGAAAGTTTAGAGAACTGGCATCTGAAGCTGACTGGCGAAAGATTTTACTGCCGCCAACATACATTGCGTGTAAGGACCGCGAAGATCAGAAACGAGAAACTAGGGCTCTTTGGGGTGCATATAGACACTTGTTTTTCCCTCGCTCTGTTTGCGAATGGAACAGGATGGGAAATGACTAGTGATTGTAAAGGGTACCGTCCGCCATGCACTATTCTGTTGCTTGCGGAATATCCGTGTAGATGTAGATGTAGATATTGTCATCTTATACCATTTCGATATAAATAGTGTCAATAAGGAACAGAATACGTAATTAAGTAATGTAGCCGAGTACGTGAGTGGACGTAAGATGGAACAGCTTCAGGAGCTCGAGTATTACGAGATAAGAGTAGGGCTTTTTAGGAAGCTGACAGCAGTACGAAAATATTAGTTAGGTATGAGTTTATGTCAAAGTTGGAGGAGATCTAAGAAGTAAAGTCTTAAAAAGAAGTACGGCGAAAATCTCAGGTGAGATTTTCCTCCGTAACTTTGTAAGTCGCGAGCAACGGCGTAAACAGTCGCGGAAGAGATCTCGTACACACCGCGGCGCCTACAGACTGGCGGTTATATAAACCGAGAAGTTAGTACAGGAAGAAAGTTTCAAGAGGAGGGAGAAACTCTTCCCCATACGTAACAGAGAAAAAGACCACTGAGGGAAAGGTCAAGGAAGTGCGCGGGCACACTGGCTCTGAAGGCGATGTAAAACGTGGAAAAGTATCAAGATAAGGACTTGAAATTGGTTACGGGTAGCGAGTCAAGGTGGTGTGGATTCTGTCAGTAAAAGTAAAGTAGTTTTCGTAAAAATAACATCATTAGCTTTTACGTTTCAAGTACGTCAGCACTAATCTACTTAGAAATTTATCATGTACTTGCTCTTGAATATCGTTACTAATATGGGAATAGTACCAGAAAACCTACACCACAGCCATAAAAATCGTTTACCATATAGTCGGTTGATCTCGTGGCTGCCGGCTAGTCTTACGGGGGTAGTCCACGGTGTAATATTTTTGAGTCTAGTTTATTTATTGGTTCAAAATTTTGCTCAGACAGTCTATTTTTAAGGTTCATTCACATAAAGTGAGCCATTAATGTCATAATATGTTAACAATGGGATTTACTGCACGTGGGTCTGGCACACCCGAGCACTCGAATGCAGCCGATGTAATACTATAATCGCTCCCGACGGAAAAAGTCTGCTGTTAGTTTCGGATGGAATCACAGAGGGCAATAGTAACAACAAAAATACTATTCGCAGCAATATTTCTCTCCGTAACATGATACGTTTATTGCCAATAGTTCGAAAGCCGAGCCAGGTGGCGCAGTGGTTAGCACACTGGACTCGCATTCGGGAGGACGACGGTTCAATCCCGTCTCTGGCCATCCTGATTTAGGTTTACCGTGATTTCCCTAAATCGTTTCAGGCGAATGCCGAGATGGTTCCTTTGAAAGGGCACGGCCGATTTCCTTCCCAATCCTTCCCTAACCCGAGCTTGCGCTCCGTCTCTAATGACCTCGTTGTCGACGGGACGTTAAACACTAACGATCACCACCACCAGTTCGAAAGCACGTGCTTGTCTCGCGTCTGCAGAACTTGTCATTTCGTTTGTCTTTTATACAAAGTAAAAAGTGAATGCATGAAAACGACATACGTATTTATACGCATAGGTAACGGCTCAAGAGTTATCCCAATTTTCGTCAAAGTGTTATTTCCGGATAAAGTTTTGTTCATTTTCAGTATTTAAAAAAAATCGTAGGTTGAAACGTAAAGCGCTTTTTTTTTTTTCAAAATAACAAATTTCAAGTTGGCATGATCTATAACTCATGAAATATACATGCCATTAAATTACAGCTTTTTGTAACCTGTGAATCGACGTTTTATTTACCGTGGTGCGTAGGATTTTTGGGATATATTTTAATTTCGATTTTTGGTGCCCTTTTTATAGGACCTTTTTGACGAAAACATTTACTTTTACTTTTGTGTGCCACCATTTTTTAATAAGATACCTTTTTTTTAAAATTAGACAGTATCATGATTTCATAGCAATTTTTGAAATTTTGTTCTAGGCGGAAAATCGTAACGTTCAGAGCTCGCAATAACCGCGCTCCCACTCCAAGAAGGGCTTTCCGTCGAGTGCAAGTTTATTACTTCAAAAAATATATAATACACTCTTATGGATCTACAAAAAGGTCTAAAGTCAGTTTTGTAATTTACAATTTTACTCTAAGAAAAGCTTGAATATCGGTTCCAAAATCGAGTGTTACACGTGTCTATCCTTTAAGAAAGTACGGATAAAACCGTTTCCACTTACATCTAGGCTGCTCTACCCTTAAGTATATTACCCTGTTATTTGAAAGGAGGCAGAATTCTATCCATCGATTCTATAATCGCCACCCTGGGTGTCCGCGCGTTTCTAGGCGCTACAGTCTGGAACCGCGCGACCGCTACGGCCGCAGGTTGGAATCCTCCCTCGGGCATGGATGTGTGTGATGTCCTTAGGTTAGTTAGGTTTAAGTAGTGCTAAGTTCTAGGGGACTGATAATCTCAGACGGTAAGTCCCCTAGTTCAGAAATGGCTCTGAGCACTATGGGACTTAACTGCCGAGGGCATCAGTCCCCCCGAACTTAGAACTACTTAAACCTAACTAACCTAAGGACAGCACACACATCCATGCCCGAGGCAGGATTCGAACCTGCGACCGTACCGGTCGCGCGGTTCCAGACTGTAGCGCCTAGAACCGCTCGGCCACCTCGGCCGGCCTAAGTCCCCTAGTGCCCAGAGCCATTTGAACCATTTTTGATTCCATAATCAATAAGACTTCCTAGTGACACATCTAGTTATACCGCCATTTTCGGGTGTTAGATATTTGGATCGGAGAATTTCGGTGAACCGACTGTTTGGAAACATTCATGTATTGTGACACATCGTTTGAACTTACTGTTCTTCTCGGGACTGTGTTTGCTTAATTGTTTTGCCAGTACGTTACGTTTCCATTGTTCTGTTCCACACTGCTGACTGTAATGCCTTGCGCTTTTCATACAGACACGATGGTGTCTGCCGTTTCACGATTTGTACTGCGTCAGCTGTGCGTAGCCATTTCTCGTGACTTTTTTACGCCTATGTCGACACTAGCCGAAACACTTATACCTGTAAATGACTATATCAGCAGAAAGTGCTGTGCGATTAGGTAGAAGTGTCAATAAATATTACAGCCTTAGGATACTGATAAGATTACAGGGCTGTGAAAATGTTAGACATTCGTTTCAAATGTTTAGACGTGTATAATTTTCTATTTCAGTAGAGACAGGAAAGAAGTATCCTGTGACTAATACATCACATAGGCTTAGTAGTAGGTAAAACGGATGGTAGACTTCGGTTCACTGATAGGATACCGGGAACATGAAGGCAGTCTACAAAGATTATTGCTTACGAATCTCTCGGGCGACACATGTTAAAGGACTACTCAGGTGTGTGTGGCCCGTAAATTACCGTATAGTACTAACAGGAGATGCTGGTCGCATACAGGGAAGGGCAGCACGAATGATCACAAGTTTATTTGATCAACGGGATAGCGTCACGAAGATACTGATAAACCTGAACTGTCAGACACTTTGAAATAGACTCAAACTCTACCGCAAAACCTGGTCATCGGTAGGGAAAGCGAAGACAAGTTTACACTCATTACAGCACATACAAAGATATGGAAACAGTAATTTTCCCGCGCTCTATGTGCCAATGGAGTAATAACGTGTAGTGGGGGTAGTACCCTACACCATGCACTTCCCACTGGCTTCTGTAATACGCATGTATAAGCAGATGCAGAAAAATGTCGCCTTCATTCAATAAATCAAAGGATTGAATAAGTATATCAATTCGCCACAACCGTTGGGTTCCAGCCTTGTGCTAATTTTCAAGTGCTGCATGTATCTCTTGCATATCAAAGTTTTTGTAACAGATCACAGTATCGGATGCATGTGTGTAACGAACACTCAGCTTGAATAGACTGACGAGACCCTCATAGAGGTTGACGCAATCTGGAAGACACGCCAGAGTTAACAGACCATGGGGTGAGTGTCAGAACGTTCAGTTGCCTACTTCGGGAACCTAGCCATGCTGCTGACGTGACCTCCAGGTTTGTCCCATCCTATACGTCATGGATGAATTATTAACTAACCATTCTTTCTCCTCCATTGTCCCACCTATGTTCCTCGTTTCCTTTTCCTCCAGTTCACTTCACAGATTAAAATTGGTCAGAGATGCTATTGGCTTAAGGTATATTGATCTACATCCCATCCACAATTGGGACGAAGTCCAGTGCCTTATGAAACATGGTTTCTCCAACATTTTCGAAGAGAAAGCCCTGGCCGTCCAAGCTGGGTTTTCCGCAGATGGTCAGTAAGGAATTCTCGTAAACACTGTTTCCTTCAGTTCTTAAGATGATGTTTATGTTGACATTGTCTTCGCTTTGTATCACTGCCACCAACAAAATACGAGCGTATCCGTACGGAATATCAGACCAGCTATGTGGATGGCCTGCAGAGTTCCTAGTGAAAACAACGCAGTATGTGTCCTTTAACGAAGTGAAAGTTTCAGACCTAAAAGTAATTTCTGGCGTGCTTCAGAAAAGTGTTGTAGGACCATTACATTTCACAATATATATAAATGACTTAGTTGATAAAGTCAGATGTACGATAAGACTTTTCGTGGGTGATTCTGTTCTGTGGTGAGAAGTCAAAGCACTAGAAAATTGTAGCGAAATGTATTAAGACCTACAGAGGATTGACGCTTGGTTCAGGGACGGGTAGCTGACCCTCATCACAAAAAAATAAAACATGTTGAGCATAAATAGCGTGAAAGACTGGTAATTGTATGATTCCACTTTTTCTGAAAATCTGTCTCTTGCGTACCCGATATAATGGATGCGTGTGGAAACTTGTGTTTAGGACGTCGCAGCATGGTTTCAGTTTGAACTCTGTGTACCTGGTAGAAGATCCCAACACTTGTTGTAGAAGACGCAGGAAATATGTGAGTAAAAGTATTTGTCTTACGTAATGACGATTGGGACTAAGCGGCCTTTTTTCTAGAAAAATAATAGTAAGATGACACTTTTTCTGGGAGGAAATACTGAGCATTCATGAGCATTATATTTTAACAGTTTTATACAGTTTGAAAGCTGATGAATTATACTCTCCTCAGTAACAAGTGGGAGGAAATATGGGCATTCATGAGCATTATATTTTAACAGTTTTATACAGTTTGAAAGCTGATGAATTACACTCTCCTCAGCAACAAGTGGAAAGAGGTCTTAATGTATCGCAATAGTTTGAAGCCATTAGAATTTCACTGGAAGTAATCACATCCATTCAACATTTTCGAGAGCGCGTATGCAGCGAACTAAAGGAGAACGACCACATTAAACCAAGAACAGGTAAGGCAGATGCCGTTCACTGGGAGAATCTTCAGCAAGTGAAATCCACTCTCAAAGAACGTCGCTGACTAAACCCATGTTTTACAAGTACTAGAATATTGTTCGTCAATCTGGGATCTGTAGCAGACAGCATTGTTCAAGGACTGCGCAGAGTTGCCGCGCGGTTTGAGGCACCACGTAACGGATTGCGCGGCCGCTCCCACCGGAAGTTCGACTCCTCCCTCGGGCATGGATGTGTGTGTTGTTCATAGCCTAAGTTAGTTTAAGATATGTGCAAGTCTATGGACTTACGATTTCAGCAGTTTGGTCCCTTAGGAATTCACACATTTTTGAACAAGTTTTGATTGATCAAGGGAATAGGAATTATCCAAAGAAGAGCAACGCATTTCGTTACTGCTTCATTTAGTAAGCGAGAAAGAGTCAGGAATATGCTCATCCAGTTCCAGTGGCAGACGCTATAGGAAAGGCATTGCGTGCCACGATGCAGTTTACCGTTAAAATTCCGAGGGAACCCGTTCCTGTAAGGGTCAACCAATATACTGCTCCCTCCTAAGTAATTCACGTGAAACGACCATGAAGGTGAAATCTATAGGGTGACAATTATTGAACTATATGAAAAAAACGTAAATTAGTTTCAAACTACTGCTTGAACATACTTTATTCAGCAAGTAAACGTCACTACAGATATTCGGATGTTATGAGATGTTCGATATGCCTGCCATCATTGGCGATGACGTGGCACAGACGAAGAGCGTAATTGTGTATGACTCGCTGAAGTGTCTGAACATCGATGCAGTAGATGACCTCCTGAATGGCTGTTTTCAGCTCAACAATGGTTTTGGGGTTATTGCTGTACACCTTTTCTTTAAAGCAGCCCGAGAAAAAGAAGTCGCATGTGTTCAGATCCGGAAAATATGGCGGCCAATCGAGACCCATGCCAGTGGCCTCTGGGTACCCCAGAGCAGAATGCGGTCCTCAAAGTGCTCCTCCAGGACATCGGACGCTCTCCTGCTTCGACGGGATCGAGCTCTTTTTTGCATATATCTCATCATGTCGATATCAGGGTCACTTTGGATAATGGGGATGAGATCATACTCCAAAACCTTCACATACCCTATGTTTGGTACCGTTCCAACAAGGAATATCGCACCGATTATCCGTGACTGGACGTTGCACACCACACGGTCACCCGTTGAGGGTGAAGAGGCTTCTTGATCGCGAAATGCGGATTCTTAGTGCCCCAAATGCGTCAGTTTTGTTTATTGACCCATCCAATTGAAAGTGGGCTCCGTCGCTAAACCAAAACATATTTACATCAAAGTCCTGTTCGTCAATAATGTGGACAACAGTGTTGGCGAAACGCAACTTCTGTTCCATGGCCTTGGAGTTAGTGGCTCATAGGCTTGAATTTTGTACGGGAAGAGATGCAGGTGCGCAACAACGATTTGTCGCAGTGTCTCGCGGTTCATTCCCACCTGTTGTGTAGCTCGTCTAATCGATTTCCTGGGGCTGATTTCAAACACAGCCCAAGTCTTCTCGATGTTTTCAGACGTTTTGACCCTTTTTGGACGATCGGCACTCACAACACTGTCATCACGAACACTACTCGTTCTCCAAAATTCTTGATTGTTATGACATTTGGACCGGTTGTCTTCAGCTTGAAGTCGGTGGCAAACTTCCTTTGAGCCACAGCTCGGCTATTGTTGCTCTCATAGAATGCCTTCACAAGCGCTATACGTTCAGGCACGCTGTACCGTTACACTTTCACGTGCAAATTGCCGACAACAACAAGGCGCATGCGCATACTAAATCCCAGCATGCTCTGCGGCAACCTTGCAGTTTTAAACGTTCTAACGCAAACCGTTCACAAGTTATAGTGATTTTATTTCAGATAGTTCAATAATTGCGACGCTGTACATTACTGAACCGCTTAAACGCTGACATAACGCCGTTTACAGGTTGCCTATCCAATGATTTCCAGAGCAACAATATTTTGATTTTCAGTACCTTCAAAAAATACTGAATGTGGTGTCACCGCCAGACACCACACTTGCTAGGTAGTAGCCTTTAAATCGGCCGCGGTCCATTAGTATACGTCGGACCCGCGTGTCGCCACTGTCAGTGATTGCAGACCGAGCGCCACCACACGGCAGGTCTAGAGAGACGTCCTAGCACTCGCCCCAGTTGTACAGACGACTTTGCTAGCGACGGTTAACTGACAAATACGCTCTCATTTGCCGAGACAATAGTTAGCATAGCCTTCAGCTACGTCATTTGCTACGACCTAGCAAGGCGCCATAGCATTCGATATTTATCTTGTGAAGCATGTACAGTCAAGAGAGGTGTTCTACAATTATGGATTAAAGTTAAGTATTACATCAACTACGTACTTTATTTGCTACTAAAAATTCCCTTAACTGTTCCAGACCTCACGCCAGACTCCGTGAGCTTAAAAGCGTGCATTTCGGCCTCCTCTAGCAACACGGTGTTGGCTCTTCTGCCAACACTTCACTGACCGTATTTAAAAATTTAAAATCCTGTCTTAATCTACTCATTAAGAGTTAGAACCTTATTTCCAAGGTTTAACGCAGTAATTCAAATATTCAACTTGGTGTATGTCATGAGGCAGGGAAACTCACGACGCTCAAAATTACCTAGACTATACTCATCCAGCGTTTAATGGTAGCACTTAGCGACTTCCAACGAACTGTAAACACAATTTCAAAACCTTTTCCGAACTTATTCTCGCTTACTGCCACACAAAGTGAAGGAAGCAAAACAGTTTACAGCTTAGGAAGTGTTCGTTGTTCACGCGGCTGAAGTAGTGGTATACAAACTGAAGGTGGAGAGGAGAAGAAAGGAAAGGAATCACTGCTGCCATCTGCATCGGAACACTTTGCGGTATCGGCAACGACGAGCGAAAATGCATATCGGACCAGATTTCGAACCCGGGATCTCCTACTTACTAAAAAGGTGCAATAACCAATGCGCCAACCGGGACACAGCGTTGTCGCAACTGCGTGGACGGTCTAGACCCGCCTCACGGCTGATCCACATGGCCACCGAGCACCGCCTATCTGCAGTCCCTGTCCATTTCATCCATGTTTGCTCTCCGAGATTCCCACAGGAGGTCGGGGTATCTGTGCATTCGCAATGAAGAAGGTTTACCTAGGCAAATCAAATTATATGAATGCGTAGTATCTGTTCTTTTGGAGATGCCCGAAACAACAGACACCTTAATACAGTAATGGTCATGGTTTTGACTTTTCCATTAGCGTATGGATGAATAACCCCGTAGCACTGAAACGAGGGTCAATGTGATATTGTACCGTCAACCATAAAGGTTTTATGTGGCCAACGTCAAATACCGGGTAAAAAAAAAGTCAGTATAAATTTGAAAACTTAATAAACCGCGGAATAATGTAGACAGAGAGGTAAAAATTGAGACACATGCTTGGAAAGACATGGGGTTTTATTAGAACAAAAAAGTATTGCCAGACACGTGAAAGATCTAATGCGCACGTCGTTTGGTGATGATCGTGTTTCAGCAGTCACTTTCGTCATGCTTGGTCTCCCAGTTCCCCAGACCTCAGTCCGTGTGATTATTGGCTTTGGGGTTACCTGAAGTCGCAAGTGTATCGTCATCGACCGACATCTCTAGGGATGCTGGAAGATAACAACCGACGCCAATGCCTCACCATAATTCCGGACATGCTTTACAGTGCAGTTCACAACATTATTCCTCGACTACAGCTATTGTTGAGGAATGATGGTGGACATATTGAGCATTTCCTCTAAAGAACATCATCTTTGCTTTGTCTTATTTTGTTATGCTAATTACTGCTATTCTGACCAGATGAAGCACCATCTGTCGCACATTTTTTTGAATTTTTGTATTTTTTTGGTTCTAATAAAACTCTATGTCTTTCCAAGCATGTGTGTTAATTTGTACCTCTCTATCTACATTATTCCGTGATTTATTCAGTTTTCAAATTTATACTGACTTTTTAATCACCCGGTATTTATCACATTGACTCTTTTGTAAAGTAATCGGACATTTCAGTCCATTATGTACATGTAAGATTCTTTAAAGAACTGCAAGTGTGTCGGTTGGTCGGGTTAGTGGGCAGAGAAATTCGGGCACAAGCAAAAATTGATCTTCCCGGAAAGTGAAAGTGGGAGACAAAATAGCCTCTGCCAGACACCATAAGATGGTTTGCGAAGTACAACTCTCGACGTAAATGAGGCAATCTTTGAAGTTTGTAAGAGTAGCCGCGTATGCATTTACCGAGTGAGTTAGATTGGTTGGTCGCTTGATTTGGGGGAAGGGATCAAGCATCGAGGTCATTGGTACCATCGGGTAAGCAAAAGGATGCGTAAGGAAGACGGCAGTGCCCTTTCAAATGAACCATCCCGGCGTTTGCCTGAAGCCATTTAGGGAAATCACCGTAAACCTAAGTGAGGATCGCCGGATGGGGGTTTGAACCATTGTCCTCCCGAATGCTAGTCAAGTGTCCTAACCATTTCGCCACCTAGTATGTTGTGAGGTGGGTGAGACACTGGCAAGGCACCGATTGGTATTCGGTTCAGGTCTCCGCCTAGCCACTCAGGTATAGGTTTTTGCGCGGTTTCTCTTACCTACTTCAGGCAAACGTCGGGATGGTTGTTTTCAAAAGGAATCGGACCCATTTCCCTCCGCATCATCCCAGTATACGTCTGTAACGAGGTCGTCGTCGACCGAACGTATGTCTCTCCCATTCATCCTGACACTACAGAGTGCGTTCGGAGCGGCAGGGGAGTCCCGGCCGCGCGGTACCTCTGGGAGAGGAGACTGCGACAGCGGGTCGCAGCTGCCGCTGTGAATAAGCGTGCGGCGGAGAAGCGCGGAGAGCGCGCGGGTCCGTATTTATAGCGGAGCTGCTAATGAAGCCCGCGCCGCCATTGTCTGCGCGCGCACAGTGGTCCGGCAGAGCGACGGCGACAATTATTAATAACGCCGCGCCGTGTCGGGCCGGGCCTGGCCGGGCAGCGACTAGACGGGCGTGGAGGAGACGGCACAGCACGGGGAGGGGACAGCCGGCGCAGCTGGGCGGCCTGTGTAGGCCAGGAGGCTCTACCTGAGCTGTGGGCCACCAGTGTGAAAACGTGTTTCGCAAGATGACTGGATCCACCCCATTCGCCCGTGAGGTAGGCGACAGTTTGTGGGCATATCGAGGCTCCTAGAGAACAAGGCTACCCTCCCTCTCCGAATTATTGGTGTAATTGAAAAGCACAGTTTGCATTTGGTCTATTGCGTTAATCGGTTTTCAGCTTATAAGGTTATCTTCAGACATTTACTGAATATTGTCACCAAAGAAGTTACACTGTTTGTAAACAACATTGGAAGAGAAGTTACACGTCTAGATGGAAGCAGAAACATACAGTAAGAAACATCTTTAACAGTGTGGTGGTAATGCACTGAGAAAGAACAAATTGAACAGTAAATAAATAAAAAATGGAGTAGGCGGGAAAACATTAACACAAAAAAGGAATAGCATGTCTACATAAATGTTTCTATTAATAAACAAAACTAATAAAATAAAATTAAATTAATACATGACAAGCCTACTTCAGGAGCTGTAAATCATGGAGAGTGATACATAAACAAATTAAAAGAAGAAAAAATTATCAGTGTAACTACAGAATACATAAGGAACTTAAGTAATGTCAATAAGATAAACAGAAATATATAAATGCAGGTTTTACTGCATTTTAAAACGTCAAAAGGCTGAACAATTCACAAATACAAAAGGAGCAAACAGGACAAACATTAACATTATATTCAAAACTGTGGCTATGTAACAGTTTGCATTAAATAAATGAATCAAATAAAATATAAACTATATTTGATCAGACAACTACAAGAGATGTTAAACATGGACAGTACCAGTTAAAAGACAGTACCAGTACCAGTTAAAAGAGAGCCTTAACAACTGAAACTACAGTCTATATGGAATACATAGACAACTTCAATAAAATAAAAGAACTCAATGAATACAGGAAATTGGGAATATACAGGGACAGTGTGGGAAGTAATAAACAAAAGAGATGTTATGTCAAGTTTAGAAGAGGGGTGGTGTTAAGCTATGTCTGGTGATTTAGGATTACGTCTGGACTGTCAGCAAGATTTTTGTTAATATCCAGGGCTTGTAGCTGTCTGATCAAATATTGTTTATATTTTCTTTGGTTCATTTATTTAATGGAAACTGTTACATAGTCACAGTTTTGAATATAATGTTAATGTTTTTCCTGTTTGCTCCTTTTGTATTTGTGTATTGTTTAGCCTTTTAACGTTTTAAAATGCAGTACCACCTGCATTTATTTATTTCTGTTTATCTTATTGACATTTCTTAAGTTCCGTATGTAGACATGATATTTTTTCCTGTCTAATCCATTTTTTATTTATTTACTGTTTAATTTGTTCTTTTCAATGCATTACCACCACAGTGTCAAAGATGTTACTTACTGTATGTTTCTGATTCAATCTATACGTGTAACTTCTCTTCCAATGTTGTTTATAAATGTTGTAACTTCTTTGGTGACGATACTCAGTAAATCTCTGAAAATGGCCTTGTAAGTTGGAAACCGGTTAACACAATAAAAATAATATTGTACACGAAAAGCAAACTGGTGCTTCTCATTTATTATATTGTTGTTGTAGCTAGAACCGACGGAAGAATCAGTTAACATGAAATTATTGATATCTTTGGAAGAGCAAGCCATGACAAAACCATTCCACCTGGCATGTCCAGTACATTAGACTGGTGGAAAACCATAAGACTTAACCGATGAATATAGAAAATGTTCAGTTATAACCAATACAGATGTTGACAAGCGTGAAAAAGTATCAAACCATCAACCTTGAAAACTGCCCACACGAATTATTTGAAGACGACTGTAGGATTGGGTAGAAGCCGATCTTGGTGAAAGTTCTGTCCGTATTCTGGAGAAATGTCGGAGTATGTGAGCCTACACCCAGCCAGGAGCCGCACTGCTTAGCACACTGGACTTGTGTTCGGGAGGATGACGGTTCAAACCCGCGCTCGGCCATCCTGGTTCAGATGGTTCACATGGCTCTGAGCACTAAGGCACTAAACATCTGAGGTCATCAGTCCCATAGAACTACTTAAACATAACCAACCTAAGGACATCACACACATCCATGCCTAAGGCAGGATTCGAACCTGCGACGGGAGCGGTCCCGCGGTTCCAGACTGAAGCGCCCAGAACCGCTCGGCCACACCGGCCGGCCTCGGCCATCCTTATTTACGTTTCCGTGATTTTCCTAAAACGCTTCAGGTAAATGCTGCGACGGTTCCTTCGAATGGGTACGGCCTATTTCCTTCCCTCTTCCGCAAACAAGCAAACCAATCAACCAACCAACCAAATGTCTTTACGAGACGTCTTACACGAAAGAGTGAACAATGGCACATCTACGTTTACAGAAAACTAGCAGACAAATCCACATTACCAGGCTATTCATTTTGCCAATTTTCCATCAGAAACGAAAAAAAACTGACATGTATGAAGTATCAAAAAAATCTCACTTCGATGCATTCGTGAAAACGCTTTAAAAATTATGGAACAGTCGTACAAATAAATTCTCATAATGTAAAAATGTAAAATTGCAGCATCGAAATTGAGTAACATGATCCCGGTGAGTTTCTGTAGGCTGGGTGCTGCCGCTTTGCATCTCTACAAAGCGATTTTGTAAACATCTCTACGGCGATCCCCCTTCATAGCTCTGTAGACGGCGTCTGGAACCGCGCGACCGCTACGGTCGTAGGTTCGAATCCTGCCTCGGGCATGAATGTGTGTGACGTCCTTAGGTTTGTTAGGTTTAAGTAGTTCTAAGTTCTTGGGGACTGATGACCACAGCAGTTAAGTCCCATAGTGCTCAGAGCCATTTGAACCATTTTTATCTATAGACGGCGATTGGTTGCATGGTTCGGGGAGTGGGGCAAAAGCGGGGTCATCGCTCCGATCGTGTTAGGGAAGGATGGGGAAGTCGGCGGTGCCCTTAAACAGGATGGCCTGACGCTGGTTTGAGCCGTCATAGCCCCGAAAGCGAGTCCAGTGTGCTAACCTTTGAGCCATCTCGTTCGGTAGCCAGCGATTGTTTTCACCTATATCAGATTCGCAGTTGAAAGATGTCAAATGCTCTGGCAGGCGTAAGGGATTTCCTTAATTTGACTCGACTGTGGGAGTGTTTTAGTAGCCTATAGTAAAAGTATTGAAACTTCATGCACAATGCGGCATTTTTTCATATTTTACGAGTTGAATATGAACGTGTGGAAAATTACGTAATTACGTAACTCAATAATATTCGTTCAATTATGTAACTATTTCTTAGAAAGATGATAATTACGTGAAACAAAGACAATATTTGTCTCACTTTCTTTGTTAATCTATGTAATTCATTCTTTTGTTTTGTCGTCTTCTTCTGATGTACGTCGCCGACGCAAGACGCGAATCGATTTGAGGTCTGTTGCATGAAAAACATTTAATGTAAAATTATTGTACTTTTATGTTCATTTGCTGTTAAAAAACAAATAGAGACAAATGCGTTAAAACTATTTATGATTAATTATTGAAAAATCACTTCCTCTTTTTATTATAATTTTGTATTAATTGTTTTATCACAGCTGCAAGAAGCGGAGCCATTGTTAGTTGCGACTATATAGCAACTTCGTCTGTACATCTAGTTGAAAATAGCATGGGTTTATGTTAAACTAATTTGCAAAACAATTTAATAATTTTTTTTATTGGTGGTATCAATTTAAATGATTAATTATTTATTGAGCAAGGAAAATCTTAATTAAAAAAGAAATCCTCTATCTTTTGTTGGCCGCCATCTTAACTTTTATCACAGCGGCAAATTTAAATTACTTGAAACTGCAAACAATATTCCGATGTGTAAGAAATAAATGTGCACCGGTGGTACTGAACTCTATTTATAAAAGAAAAAAATTAATCGAAGCAGACGGCATTTCCTAAGAACAGTGGTGATGGTATTTATTGTTGTACAAGATTTCATTGCTGATGTATGAGGCCAAAATTAAACTACGGACGAATGACAGAGAAAAATATTTCTGGTAGCACACGTCAGTGTTATGTGCGGGTGGTATTCTGTGGTTCCTTTTCATGATCAATTTGCTAAGAATAATTAAATCCATCGAAGACAAAATTTATAAAAGCTCTGATGTACGATCTGTAATTTTAGTGATATGAACACAACTTACAGTCAACATTATTACACTACGTCAGTTGGAATTCTTGTGCAATTTGAACAAAATAATTATCCGGGAGAAGTTGTAGTATGGATAATGCATTACACGTGTGTATAATATTGTCAGTACCATTTATAAAATCAAATCAATGCAAATGCTAAAAAAAAAACAGAGTGAATTGAACCCGCAGAATACCATAGAGTATCGTATCATCCATAGTCATTGCATTTGTCCATGTTGATGAAACACAAAAACCGCCACACTAAGTGCAACAAGTTTCTTTGAAACTAGTCCAGTGTTTTAGGAACAAAAACATTATGACCACTGCCCACCGCGTCGTTGGATGCCGGCTGGTGGCGTTGCGGGCACGTGACACGGTAACAAACGTATTTAAGCGGAGCAGACACGGACGGGGATCACCCTAGCCAAGATATGGACTGCAAATGGGGAAATCCATTGAGATAAGCGACTTTGACAAAAGGCAGAGTGTTATTATGCAGAGCCTGTGAACGAGTATCTCGAAAACGGCGAAGTTGGTCGAATGTCCACATCCTACTGTCACTATCACCTACGAAAAAGGGCCGGCCGGTGTAGCCCAGCGGTTCTAGGCGCTTCAGTCTACGGTAGCAGGTTCAAATCCTGCCTCGGGCATGGGCGTGTGTGCTGTCCTTAGGTTAGTTGGGTTTAAGTAGTTCTAAGTTCTGGGTGCTGATGACCTCAGATGTTAAGTCCCATAGTGCTCAGAGCCATTTGAGCCATCTACGAAAAGAGGTAGGACAGTGAAACTACCACTAGGCGCAAAATGATAGGTTGACCACGACTCTTCACATAAGGATGTGTTCGGACGTTTCTGTGTCGCATCTCTACCGAAAGACCACAATGTTGCACACGCAAGTCTTGTGGAGTACAGCGTTCACTGTAGACTATTGAGCAAGGAACTTTGCAGCAGACCACCCCCACATGTTCACATGTCGACCCAACGACATGTTAAATTATGATTGCAGTGGGCACGGGACCATAGAGATGCGACTGTCGATCAATGTAAAAGAGTCGGCTCCCCAGCAAGATGAGTGGTCTGCCAAGCGAGTCGATTAATTCTTATCTCTCGAGTAACATCAATGACTGATTATGAGCTCTAGTACGCACAATTAAGCTACAAATTATTATCCTGTTTGAATATTACGCAACGGAAACGGATAACGCACATCTGACTATTGGGAATTTACACGACTCTGATTGTTCACTACGATCTGGCAATATCACATTTTCTTTCTTACCCAACGGCTTTGATCAACACGTGGCCATCGCACTGAATATGAATGGCGCACACATTATAAATTCTGGATATCATGACAACATACTATTCGAAGGAAAAGGCCATCAATCTTTTTCTTTTCACTATCTGTTTTATTCCGATAAATTCTATAACCTAAACACACCATTACATTTTCAACAACAATTACGTATGAGAAACACCGCCCAGTGTGCACGGCCTTACACTGGTGATTCTCTATCTTATGGTCTCGTAATTACCTAACGCTACAGTGCACTTTCTAGATAGGATGGTGGCTCTTTTGCTGTATCTCACACTTCGACTCTCACACCCATCGTCACGAAAATTTACTCCAGACCGAGCGGTACAAAAAGGAACATGCATAACCCACTGCCTCTGAACCTATCTTGCTACTCTCCCGTGCAAACCACACATACTTAAATTACATGAAATACATAACACTGGCAACATAGAATACATCACAAAGAATAGTCTCAACGTTAGAATCACTCCACTTTCAGCTTTCCCACTTCCATTAGTATTCATCCCAGTTTCACATGACACTGCCCCACTTCGTAACTTTTCTTTCCTGCTACGAACTCTGGAGGGTATATGCACGTCTTCCTGTGCAATGCAAGCCAAGTGGCGTTGCTGGATAGACGGCTGACTCACCTTGCTTCTCTCTCAGAGTATTAGAGTTTGAATCTAGCGTCACACGGAAACAGAACACGCAAGGTAATACTAAGATCATATTCGTCACACACGCGAGTCCTCAACGGATACCTTGGACGAGTACTTCTCTTTATCCTTTGTCTCATACACAGATTGAGACTCATACAGTACTCACCACGTGGAAGTGCTCGTCTCTAATTTCAAATCCTGCGCACGTCATTTCTTATATACTTCCGACTTATAGTACACACGCCAATAATTCAGCTTAACTTTATCAGTCGGAAGTATTTCAACTTAGTACTAGCACTCGCAAGTATTTCAACTTATTGCTACACGTGGTTTCATTGTGACCGTTGGTCACTTCAGAAGATTACTGTGATCCCCTTAATATTACCTGCCTTTCATTTAATTCTCCCCCCAAAAGTTCCTGAAATACAGAAATAAGTTTTCAAAACTACTCATAAGTATTTCACATGCATACCATTCTCTCCATTCTTTTGTCTTTACAGAGCACACCTAAGAGAGGTCTTACCAACACAAGATCCAGCGCCAGAGTGCTGAAACATGGTCGTTCTTCAGGTCATCTCGCACCTCCACCGAGGTGGGGGAGCACCATGCTACCATATTGGGCAGCCATATTTCAGGCGCTCAAAGCGCAGGTGAATTTCATCTCTTTGGTTCCACCAAAGGTGACCAAGGGACTGTCTCAAAGATTCACTATCTGCGGTTAGCAGACGACCATACATTCATTCATTTCACAGATCTCACCAAATTGGATGTAGGGATTTATTTTTTGAGAGTGAACATGTGATCAGTTAAATAAATAAATTGTCCTTCTTTCCTACACTGGTATCCGGCTTCGGTGTATTAAGTGAAATGGAGTTATTATTACAAAAAATATGTTTTTCTGACAAGAATTACGAACAATGTTGTACCTATTTACAATGTCGGGCGGTACTGTACTCTTGCACAGTGATTTGATAAGGATGATAGTGAACTCACGTGGATGTCTCGGCAACCAACTTTGCCGGGTGCCATCGCCGTATATGCAAATCAGCAGCCTGTTACTTACACGAATTACGTGACCTGTGTGGAGATATCTAATGCCAAATACCTCCACAAACCTACCAACAAACTGTCGCATCCCTCGCACACAAATCAGTGATATCTAATGCCAAATACCTCCACAAACCTACCAAAAAACTGTCGCATCCCTCGTGCACAGAATCAGTGATGTATTTCGTTCGAAAGATGGACAAACAAGCTATTAAGCAGGTGCTCATTACGTTTCAGGTCATCAATGTGGATATATATTCACATGCATAAATACTTACATCAACCTTTATAAGATGTGTGGGGGTAAGTTCATAGAAAGTCGGAAGTCGGGTGCGGCCAGCTACCGTGAGGGATTGGCTGTTGGCCACAGAACAACCATGAGGTGCTTACCCCTCCCTTAGGTGAATGATGATGATGACAAAGTTTGGTTTGTGGGACGCTCAACTGCACGGTTATCAGCGCCCGTACGAATTCGCAATCTTTGCTCAGTCCAATATCTCAACTGTTATGAATGATTATGAAATGATGAGGACAACACAAACACCCAGTCATCTCCAGGAAGGTGAAAATCCCTTACCCAGCCGGGAATCGAACCCGGGACCCCGTGCTCGGGAAGCGAGAACGCGACCGCGAGAGCATGAGCTGCGGACTCCCTGGGTGGAAGGAGGAGGTCGGGAGGGGAGAAGAGGGATGAGAGGTGGTAAGAGGGACTAGAATTTCGGCAGTCTGTGATTGTACATTAAGGAGAACGCACTTTCATCTACCGATGCTTTGCATTCTTTTGGCAGGACGATTTTCCCCAGTACATGTGTTGCTTATGACCCGTTCATTATGAGTACTGGATTTTTCATGACGATTTCGAATTCTAATTAGCACAGTGATGCATTTATTCCATCAGTTGTGGTAGCATCTATTGGCTTCAGTTACGTGGGCTGCCGGGTGATCGCTGAGCAGGCATCTGTAGCGAATTCTGACGTTAAACTGCGATAGATACAGTCCTCAGCTGTATGCTTACAGGTAATAGACTTATTAAATTCCTCTCTGTCCAAAACCAGCATCTCGTCAGTGGAATATATTTGCCACAAAACAAAGTAATGAAGATAGTACATTACACTCCAGCCTTTTTCCCATCAGTTTGTAGATGAATGGTGGGATTTGAGTGCTATTGTGAATTTTTTTCGCAGCAGGGTATCACCAGCTGTATGGCATCGTCAGTTTTTGAGCTGTGTTGTGACTTGAGGCACTCCTCGCTAGTTATGTAATCAGGATCGATATGTATGATTAATTATGTAATTAGGGCCTATCTTTACTTGAGTTTCCCAAAAGCTAACCTTCCTCTCCTGCAACTGGGCAGTTGCTGGTTGTTGGGGGGTGCACTTGGGCTTTCCATCCAGAAGCACCAGTCTTAGAGTCTCGGAAATGCCTCATTCCCCATTTTTGATTTCCCGACAATTCCTGGGGGGGGGGGGGGGGGGTGACAGCACAGCCCTGGGACAAAGAAATTCCTACCAAAATTGGAAATTCCCGTCAATATTCGAAATTCCCACAACACAAATTTCCTTTTTGCTAATATATATATTTAAACAGTTTAGAAAACAGGAAATTTGTATTTAAGACTTATTTGATCATTATTGTAGTACCACTACAGAATTCTGAATTAGCAGTAACAACTAACATGACTCAATGTCAGAGAGAATGGGGAAGAGGAGATGACAGATGTGTGGGAGGAAATGGACATAGAAAGTAGAAAGAAGTCGATGGACAGAGAGAAGAGCCAGGAAGAGATTTAGTAAGGGTGGAGGAGAGGATGACAATAGAAAAAGTAGAGGAGGAGATGGCAGTAGAAAAGGAGGAGGGGGAGGAGATTGACTTGAGAGGGCGAAGGAGGTGATATGTATCAGAAACGTGTGCGTCCTCTTTTCTTTCTTTTCCATTTAACCAGATTCAGTCACAGCAGATTGTGACCATGAACATCCAGTTCGCAAACCAAGTACCATAAATACAGTTAATAACTCTCATGAGTTTTCGTCAGATTCTACCCCTCGTTTTGATAACTGATTCAATTGAAAGTTTTTTAATATGTGATGTTGATAGCTATTGAAATTTGAGACGGTGACATGTACATGGTGTAAGAACACTATGTAATACTCCCTCTATGATTGTACTCCATACTGATATTCAAGGCTTTCTGAGTCAGACACCAAGAATTTATGAGGATTTCTTGTAAATTTTGACGCCTTTTGTTTACCTGTTTCCAAAAATGGTTCAAATGGCTCAGAGCACTATGGGACTTAACATCTGAGGTCATGAGTCCCCTAGAACCTAGAACTACTTAAACCTAACTAACCTAAGGACATCACACACATCGATGCCCGAGGCAGGATCCGAACCTGCGACCGTAGCGTTCGCGCGGTTCCAGACTGAAGCGCCTAGAACCGCTCGGCCACACCGGCCGCCCATACCTGTTTCCCTTCACCTGTAATTCATCGCCGATCTGGACGATAACCTTGTAATTTCAAAACAGTCAGGTTGAAAGTTGTACCTCAGACACAAAAGGCTGGCAGGAGTTACGCTGCCGACAGTTTTCACATTACGAAGATCGCATTTTGCGTGGAGGAGCATTTTACTGCGGTGGCAGTTAAGCGTGGGCGCCTGCAGTGGAAAACTGAGACGTCAGGAGCAGGCGTAGCGGATCGCCTGTGCCGTGCGGCGCTTTAAGGGCGTCGTAAACAGAGGTCTGCTTCCGGCCGCAGACGGCCGTCATAAAGGCGGTGACTGGCGGAGGGTTGTTAGCGCCCCTAATGGACGCAGTGATGGACAGCGGCCACAGACTTGCCGCTCGTTTAGACTCTGTGTTCTTCGGTGCGCAACACCGCAAATACGTTCCGCCTGACTGTTTCTCCTCCGGTTTCGTTTAACGTTTTCTTGTATCCCGCGTTTGACGTAACCACAAGGAAATACAGATGTCAGCCTTAAGAATAGCACTTAGAGTTGAAAACTGTTTCTCACGTTTGCAACTTCCACTACTAAATTATTTCGAGTCTTGTTAACGCGCAGCCTCACTGCAAACACACATTCTCAACTACTTATCAATTTCTGCTAGCATAATAGTCTTTAGCACAGTGAGTAAAGTGATCGGATGGCGCTCTCTGAGTTTGCAATGCCTTACCCAGATTTATCCTTATATCAATACGTATTCGCCTGTAATTGACCGCGAGCGGCGATCGGACTCTTAAATGTTTGTGGGCGGACACTCTCGTGTAATAATTAACCAGTATTCACTTCACGCATCTCTCTCTAGTGTCGTACCTCACAAATAGAATTTTAGCTAAAGGAACCGACAAAGTAACGTTATTAAAAACACTGAAGCAGAGAGCACAAATATTAACGGGCAACACTTTGAGATGACGATGCTACACTGCAAACGACTAACATTACACCATATATGTACTGAGTTAATTAGCGGGAAAAGGAATACTTTCACATACACAGTATATCTCTATTGTAAACTTGATACATTTATAAATAAAAGTGCTGTGATGTAATCAGTGAACATAACCTGCTAAGCATTGAAGATCCTTAGATATTGTTGTGGTGCTTTTATTACTAGTGTTTCTAGTAATTATTATTTTCGTGTTATTTTATATTATCTGATCATCACTCTTCATAGAAATGTTCTTCACATTATTGTTGAAACATTACTCTTTATGCCGATTCAAGCCTACAATTATGTGATTACACATTCATTAAACAAAAAATTAATGCCTATGAATCACTATTTTCATATCACGATTCAATATCTGATCTCTCTTTATAGAAATGTGTTTTATATTATTGTTAAAACACTACTCTTTATGTCTAATCATGCCTACAATTATGTGATTACACTTTCATTAAACAAAACAAAAAAGAAAGAAAATAAGAAAAAAATCACTGTATCATGCACTTTCACAGAGTGCAAGTTACTTTCACCACACGCAGATAAATTTATAAAAGCCGGTCGACTAAAATTCCATCGCAGCAGTTTTCTATATGAAGATGGTAACTGTTCTTTCGGACATGTCCGAAAGAACAGGTGCCATTGGTGATCTTGCAGCTCTCGAAGAATGAAATTACAATGAAATTCAGAACTCTTACGGGAATCGGTAGACTGACAGCCGCGAGTAATGAGTATAGAGGGCAGGGGCATTACTAATGTAGTGTCCGGACCGTTAGTTGAAAATGTGGGTCCCATGGGGAGCGTGCCAGAGATAAGTCCCTGCAGTCGCACTATCCTCTGTGTCATTCTTGGCTCAGACGGATAGAGCGTCTACCATGTAATCTGGAGATCCCGGGTCCGAGAACCTGGCCGGGCATACATTTTCAACTGTCCCCGTTGACTTGTATCAACACATATTAGCAGCTTAAGTTCTGGATTTCATTGTAATTTCACAGTAATGTTCTGTTGTAAGTAAGAAAAATTACACTGTACCTTTTGGTATCTTTATCTTCAGCATTGTTTCTAATGTTTAGTAATACTTATAATAACATAACATGTAAAAGGCTATGGTGCCGCGCTGAGTGGGCGCGTGGTTTGTGGCACCATGCCATGGATTGCGCGGTTCCTCCCTTGGAGGATCGAGTCCTCACTCGGGCATGGGTGTGTGTGTGTGTGTATGTTGTTCTTAGCATAAGTTACTTTAAGTATTGTGTAAGTCTAGAGACCGATGACCTGAGTAGTTCGATCCCTCAGGAATTCACACACACATCTTTGGTAACACTACGATGTTTTACTCAGTGATGCCAGCAGTGGAAATTTAGAACACGTTATATTCAACGCCAGCTCACACATGTTTACAAACAGGGAGATGAAGTTACGATTTTTACGATATACCTAACTGCACAAATAAAAAATTTACTGTAGTCTTTTCACAGGTGGTGAGCACTGTTTACAGCATCTTACGAGAATTGCTACAATACGGTGAATTTGCAGCTTTTAATTGTGGCTTGGATGTGGCAGTACTTTTCATCGTCATACTTGTCCAGCGCAGTAGATCATGCTGTGACGTAATGCATGCCGTAAGCCACCATAACACAACTTCAAACTGGCCCACAAAAATATACAGCCACCTGTTCTTTCTTGGATAAAAACTGCTTAAAACATTGCAAAATTAATAGTAGCAACTTCATGTCGTCCGTCCGACGCTTAAGTTCAGTTTTTTGCACAAAAACGTAATATATGTGTTCGCCATTTTACCGCTTACCAGAGACTGTCCTTCCCTTCAACTATGAGAATGTTCTGTTGAGTAAAAAGGCGGTAATTCATCCCCAAAAAACAATTCCACTGGGAAGTCCCTACTGATTATGTCTTAAAACTAAAGTCATGACCCTGTACATTTGTAGTTGCCTAAGCCCATGAAAATTGAAATTATGGAAACAATTTTATAAGTTACGTATAACAATACACAAGTCGTTATTTAAACAGTTAAGTTCAAAATATATATCTATGATATAAGATTTCTCATTTGTCTGCCCGGTGGCAGCACCGTACAGTGAAAGGTGAACTCATTTTATCCTTGTTACCGCTACATAGCAGAAACGTAACGTGCTTTCTCTAATACCTCACAGCTTTCTGTATACTGTTAGTCACCTATGCACGGCTAATGCTCGTAATAACAAGTTAAATAAAAAATAATATTACTGGAATGACACTGTTCATACAAGGTTGTAACGAGACTGCTATCGTCGCGTGTTCCTGGTTGCAACGGCCAATCATATTCAAGCGCGCCTCATAGCGAACGGTGAACAGCGTGTTTGAAAGACATAGTAGAATTTAAAACGTGTATTCCGTGTGGAGATTAATTTTGTGCCTTTGTGAAGTGAGTAGTCTTTGGTTCACGGTACGTAACCAGTTTGCTATTAATCCATTCGAGTAGAAGAGCATTTACATTTTTCACATTTCCAAATAATGGGCCTTATTCCAAATTTTCGAGATAACTTTGTTTTATCTTTTCATGTTACAAAGTGCTTTAATCAGTTTTACCACGTTCTGAGAAGTAATGCTGTATATGCCGTCGTCGCATAACTACGAGTATGTTTTTGCTTACTCAAATATTTTCACATTCGATTCTACATCTACATCTACATGGATACTCTGCAAATCACCTTCACAATTCTCTATTATTCCAATCTCCTATAGCGCGCGGTAAGAATGAACTATATCTTTCCGTACGAGCTCTGATTTCCCTTATTTTATCGTGGTGATCGTTCCTCCCTATGTAGGTCGGTAGGTCGATGTCAACAAAATATTTTCGCATTCGGAGGAGAAAGTTGATGATTGGAATTTCGTGAGAAGATTCCGTCACAACGAAAAACGCCTTTCTTTTAATGATGTCCAGCTCAAATCCTGCATCATTTTTATGAAATCCTTTGTCAATAGCACTCAACACTTCATGTGAATGAAGAGATAGTTGTGTTTCACGGGAACGGTGTTTTCTAAACCCATGTTGACTGTGTGTCAATAGACCGTTTTCTTCGAGGTAATTCATAATGTTCGAACACAATATATGTTCTAAAATCCTGCTGCATATCGACGTTAACGATATGGGTCTTTAATTTAGTGGGTTACTCCTACTACCTTTCTTGAATATGGGTGTGATCTGTGCAACTTTCCAGTCTTTGGGTACAGATCATTCACAGAGCGAACGGTTGTATATGATCGTTAGGTATTGAGCTAATGCATCAGCATACTCCGAAAGGAACCTAGTTGTTGTACAGTCTGGACCCGAAGACCTGCTTTTATTAAGTAATTTAAGTTGCTTCCCTTCTCTGAGGATATTTACATCTACGTTACTCAAGCTGGTTGCTGTTCTCGATTCGAATTCTGGAGTATTTAATTCGTTTTCTTTTGTGAAGGCATTTCGAAAGGTTGTGTTTAGTAACTCTACTTTGGAAGCACTGTCTTCGGTGGTATCTCCATTGCTATCGCGCAGAGAAGGCATTGATTGTTCCTTGCCGCTAACGTATTTCACATACGACCAGAATCTCTTTGGATTTTCTGCCTGGTTTCGAAACAAAGTCTCGTTGTGGAAACTGTTATAAGCATCTCGCATTGAAGTCTGCGCTAAATTTCGAGATTCTGTAAAAGATCGCCAATCTTGGGGATTTTGCGTATGTTTAAATTTGGCATGTTTCTTTCGTTGTTTCTGCAACAGTGTTCTGACCCCTTTTGTGTACGCCGGCCGGTGTGGCCAAGCGGTTAAAGGCGCTACAGTCTGGAACCGCGTGGCCGCTACGGTCGCAGGTTCGAATCCTGCCTTGGGCATGGATGTGTGTGATGTCCTTAGGTTTGTTAGGTTTAAGTAGTTCTAAGTTCTAGGGGACTGATGACCTTAGAAGTTAAGTCCCATAGTGCTCAGAGCCATTTGAACCCTTTTGTGCACCAAAGAGGATCAGCTCCATCGTTCGTTAATTTATTGGGTATAAATCTGTTAGTTGCTGCCGATACTCTTTCTCTGAATTTAAGCCACATCTGGTCTACACTTATATTATTAATTTGGAATGAGCGGAGATTGCCTCTCAGGAAGGCGTCAAGTGAATTTTTATCTGCTTTTTTTGAATAGGTTTACATTTTTCGCTTATTTTTCGATTATTTGGGGATTACAGTATCCAATCTCGCTACGACAACTCTGTGTTCACTAATCCCTGAATCGGTTTTGAAGCTCGTTATTAAAATTTGTTGCTAAGAGGTCAAGTGTGTTTTCACAACAACAGCTCGAATTAATTGCACAATTTCGGATTATATTTAATGCGTACCGCCGGAATTAAACATGTATTTTCGCCAACGGATCAAGGGTTGAAATTCCATGCTACAATTCTCCCCTGCAGATGGCTTTACACCGAGCTGCACTTCTTATTTAGCACATTAGCAACCGACAAAGAGTGGACGTGTCAATGACAAAGATCGGCATTCTCTTAAGTTGTTTCTATGATCTACATTAGATTATTCGCCAAACACGGCTAAAACCACGTATCGTCTTTCCGTGAATGTTTTTCAGACCGGACGGCAAGCGATAAAGCTGAAGGAGTCGGCAGAGTTGCAGTTCATCACTTAATAAAGTCGAATTTTTATACATGTTGCATTTGTGAGCTGCACTAAGACTCTACGTACACTGTGACCGTTTTTTACACGCTTGTCATGTAAATCGAAACGTTTTCTATGATTAATCAGGTTCGCGCAAGTCAGTCAACAGATCGCTAAGCCCATTATAAATATGGAGCGCGAAGTAAGACTCTCCTGTTCTAGATTACGATCTCTGTGTGTTGCAGCCAGATCGCCTCATTATTGAAATTCAAGGTTCTACGTTTTGTACATGAGGCGGAATGTCAGTTCAGGGCATATTTCGGACTTACTTTTGTAGGTCATCCGAGTTTGACAGTGACCTTACAGTGTTTGAAATTCATGAGGGATTTTCAATGTGTATTGGTGCTTACAATGTTCTGGGAGTTTGCGACACATTCTAACTGCATAGCAGGCAGAGAATCGAGCTTAACCATCGCTGTTTGCAGCAGTGCATTTACGAAATTAGTTACTGCAGCGCATTGTATTGACCGACTCAGAGAAATGAAAGGAAGAAACGAAACATTTATATTGTACTGTTAGCTGGAAGAACCTGAGTGATTGGATGAGCTGCCTTATCAAAAGCGGATTTCTCCCTCCACTTATAAAACTTTCTTTTTTGACGGAATGCGATAATGGTAGCTTAAGTATGTCTGCTGAATGTAGGTGAGGTTTGGTTGGTGTGTGGAATGACGATAGGAGGGAGATAGCTATGAGAGTCATATACCCATATTTGTAACATTTATTTGTTATCGATGCCATTCATAAATTACTCTCCTATTGGTTATCAAAAAAGGAAATATGGATAATACTTTTTGAAATATAGAATATGTGCTTTGCTTCTATGCTGACATTTACTTCTCCATATAGTAGCCACCCAAATGCAAATACACTCCTGGAAATTGAAATAAGAACACCGTGAATTCATTGTCCCAGGAAGGGGAAACTTTATTGACACATTCCTGGGGTCAGATACATCACATGATCACACTGACAGAACCACAGGCACATAGACACAGGCAACAGAGCATGCACAATGTCGGCACTAGTACAGTGTATATCCACCTTTCGCAGCAATGCAGGCTGCTATTCTCCCATGGAGACGATCGTAGAGATGCTGGATGTAGTCCTGTGGAACGGCTTGCCATGCCATTTCCACCTGGCGCCTCAGTTGGACCAGCGTTCGTCCTGGACGTGCAGACCGCGTGAGACGACGCTTCATCCAGTCCCAAACATGCTCAATGGGGGACAGATCCGGAGATCTTGCTGGCCAGGGTAGTTGACTTACACCTTGTAGAGCACGTTGGGTGGCACGGGATACATGCGGACGTGCATTGTCCTGTTGGAACAGCAAGTTCCCTTGCCGGTCTAGGAATGGTAGAACGATGGGTTCGATGACGGTTTGGATGTACCGTGCGCTATTCAGTGTCCCCTCGACGATCACCAGTGGCGTACGGCCAGTGTAGGAGATCGCTCCCCACACCATGATGCCGGGTGTTGGCCCTGTGTGCCTCGGTCGTATGCAGTCCTGATTGTGGCGCTCACCTGTACGGCGCCAAACACGCATACGACCATCATTGGCACCAAGGCAGAAGCGACTCTCATCGTTGAAGACGACACGTCTCCATTCGTCCCTCCATTCACGCCTGTCGCGACACCACTGGAGGCGGGCTGCACGATGTTGGGGCGTGAGCGGAAGACGGCCTAACGGTGTGCGGGACCGTAGCCCATCTTCATGGAGACGGTTGCGAATGGTCCTCGCCGATACCCCAGGAGCAACAGTGTCCCTAATTTGCTGGGAAGTGGCGGTGCGGTCCCCTACGGCACTGCGTAGGATCCTACGGTCTTGGCGTGCATCCGTGCGTCGCTGCGGTCCGGTCCCAGGTCGACGGGCACGTGCACCTTCCGACGACCACTGGCGACAACATCGATGTACTGTGGAGACCTCACGCCCCACGTGTTGAGCAATTCGGCGGTACGTCCACCCGGCCTCCCGCATGCCCACTGTGCGCCCTCGCTCAAAGTCCGTCAACTGCAAATACGGTTCACGTCCACGCTGTCGCGGCATGCTACCAGTGTTAAAGACTGCGATGGAGCTCCGTATGCCACGGCAAACTGGCTGACACTGACGGCGGCGGCGCACAAATGCTGCGCAGCTAGCGCCATTCGACGGCCAACACCGCGGTTCCTGGTGTGTCCGCTGTGCCGTGCGTGTGATCATTGCTTGTACAGCCCTCTCGCAGTGTCCGGAGCAAGTATGGTGGGTCTGACACACCGGTGTCAATGTGTTCTTTTTTCCATTTCCAGGAGTGTATCTATCATGCTATGACACCAGCTTCATTACCCTTCACGAAATAATAGTACTACCTGTTGCTTCCGACAGTTGCTTACAGTATCCCAGAGATCATCGTTCCAGAAGCATGATTCCGTCCTTGTCATACAAAGAATTATCCTGCTGGAAGATGCCATCACCATCAGGGAAGGCACGAAGCCTGAAGCGATGCAGGTGGTCCGCATTTATGTTCTGGTAATACACAGCTGTTATGTTACTACCACAGGTACCGCGGAAGCCCAATTGGAAGCCGATTTTGGCACAATATTACCCACACTAGCCTGCATTCATTGTGCGCTATATGGTTGGCGCAACTGTTCACCTGGATGCTGGTGTGGTTGGATATGAGAAATGAGATTCGTCCGACCAGTGCTACATTTCCATCGATCCTCGCTGCAATTCCTTTGATCCTTTGTCCACCGCAATCATAATTTAGATGTCGCTGGGTAGCGTAATATGTACGAGTAGCCTGCTGCGAAGCGTCATGTCGACAGTTGCTGCAAAACACTTGCACGCCTACAGCAGCATTGTACTTAGATTAGATTAGATTAGATTAGATTAGATTAGTTTTTCGTTCCATAGATCCGTGATGAGGAGATCCTCGTTGATGTGGAACACGTGAATTTTTTTTAAAGCTGAAATAACAATAGTAATAGTATGAATGTATACAATACATCATTTGTTTCTATTAAAAAATTCGTCAATGGAGTAGAAAGAGTTGGCCACTAGTAAGTCTTTCAGGCTCCTTTTAAACTGATCTTTATTTGTAACAAAATTTTTTATGTTTGCTGGCAAATTATTGAAAATGAGTGTTCCTGAGTAGTGGACCCCTTTTTGAACTAAAGTAAGTGCTTTTAAGTCCTTTTACAGATCATTTTTGTTCCTGGTATTGTATGTATGAACTGAGCTGTTTGTTGGAAAAAGAGATCTATTATTTAGGACCAATTTCATTAAGGAGTAAATATACTGAGAGGCAGTAGCTAGTATAGCCAGTTCTTTGAAGAGGTTTCTACAGGACGTCTGTGAATTTACTCCACAAATAATACGGATTACACGCTTTTGGACTCTGAAAACTTTTTTTTGACTTGAAGAGTTATCCCAAAATATTATACCATATGAAATTATTGAATGAAAGTAGGCAAAGTATGCAAGCTTTTTCATTTTTGTGTCGCCTGTGTCTGCTAACACTCGAATTGCAAATACAGATTTGTTAAGGCGTTTCTGCAGTTCTGTGGTGTGCTCCTCCCAACTGAATTTATTATCAAGTTATAATCTCAAGAATTTAAGACTGTCGACCTCTTCTATCTGCTCTTCTTCATACTTTATGCATATGCTGGGTGGAAACCTCTTACAGGTTCTGAATTGCATATAGTGAGTCTTTACAAATGCCAGTGAGTTGGCTTTAAACCATTTCTTAATATCCATGAAAATATCATTAGCAGATCTTTCTAGAACTACACTTGACATAATATTTATTGAAAACAAAACGAACTCTGCTTCTGGCAGTGTAACTGATGAGAGATCATTAATGTACACAAGAAAAAGCAATGGCCCTAAGATGGATCCTTGTGGGACACCAAATGTAATTTCTTCCTATTCTGATGATGACTGATGACTTAGTTCACTACTCCCTTGCACTGACACCCTTTGTTTCCTGTTAGTGAGGTATGACTTGAACCATTTTGCAGCACTGCCCGTGGCACCATAGAATACTAATTTATTTAAAAGGATGTTGTGGTTCACACAATCGAATGCCTTTGACAAATCACAGAAAATACCTACTGCTTTTAACTTCTTATTTAATGAATCAAGTACATTTTCACTGTAGGTGTAAATAGCCTTCTCGATATCACAACCCTTCAGAAATCCAAACTGTGTTCTTGATAATATGTTATTTGTAGTGAGATGGTTGAGAAGCTGCCTGTACATTACTTTTTATAAAGTTTTTGAGGATGCTGGCAAAAGTGAAATCGGTCTGTAGTTTGATGGTATCTCGTTATCCCCTTACTTGAATAGAGGCTTAACATCTGCATATTTTAGCCAGTCAGGAAATGTCCCAGTCATAATTGACTGGTCACAAAAGTAACTTAGAATTGTACTAAACTCACAAGAACGTGCCTTAATTAATTTTGTTGATATTTCATCGTAACCACTACAATGCTTTGTTTCTAAAGATTTTATTATGGAAGGTATTTCTTTTGGTGAAGTGAGTGACATATTCATGTACCTGAAGCTATTTATAAAGGCTACTTTCAGATATTCAAGGGCATTATTTACTGATCCTGACAATCCCATTCCATCAGTAACGGATGTAAAGTACTTGTTAAATAGATTTGCCACACTATGCCCATCGGTTACTAATGTGTCATCTACCCTTAGTGCTATTTGCTCCTGTTCCTTTTTGGTTCTACCAGTCTCCTCTTTCACTATATCCCATCTTGTTTTTATTTTGTTCCCTGACATTGCTATCTTCTTCTCGTAGTGGATTTGTTTAGATGTCTGAATTACTTTTTTAAATATTTTACAGTAATCCTTGTATTTAGCTAAATTGTCAGCATTGGAGCTATTCTTGGTCGACAGATACATTTTCCTTTTTGTCTTAGAGGAAATCTTTATTCCTTGTGTAATCCATGGTTTTATTATAGACTTCCGTTTAATTTGAGTAACTTTTAGAGGAAAACAGTTTTCAAACATGGTACTGACATTGTTCATGAATGTGTTATATTTTTCATTCATGTCATGAGCACTATAAACATCCTTCCAGTTCATATCTTTGAGCAGTTTTCTAAAACACTCAATTTTTCGTTGATTGACTACTCTCCTGTACTCAGATTTAGCAGTCTTGATAATCTGCTTAGAATTTACATCTAAAACAAGGAGCTGCATGTCATGATCTGATAGTCCATTTATTACAGGTTTTATGATATGATTTTGTTCCTTTGATTTGTCTATAAAATGTTATCAGTAGCTGTCGTTGAGGATTTAGTGATCCTAGTTGGAAAGTTTACAGTGTGTGTTAGATTGAAAAACAACATTACTAACTGCAGTAAATGTTTACTGGAAGATTGCATTAGAAAATATGTATTAAAGTCACCATAAATCAAAATTTCTTTGTTTCTTCCTGTTAAATAACCCAAAAGAGCTTCTATATGACTTATGAATGGATTATAATTTCCTGCAGGTGCTCGGTAAATTGTTACTATTAAATAGGATCTGTTATGGAACTCTACTTCTGTAGCACATGCTTCTAGATGCTGCTCAAAACAGAATTTATTAATGTGAATGTCCTTGAATTTATGGCAGTTTTTAATAAATGTGGCATCTCCTCCTCCATCCTTATCTACTCTGCAGAAGTAAGAAGCTAGCTTGAATACTGAAATGTCTAACATATCCATACCAGTGGTCACTCGATGTTCAGAGAGGCAGATTATGTCAATGTGGTTAGATGAATTCATTTCATCGATACAAATGAGTAGTTCATCAACTTCATTTCTGAGTCCCAGAATGTTCTGGTGTAATAGAGATAACTGATGCTGCATACTAATGGGATTATAACTGCTTTGGCAAAGATGAACTGACTGTTTCTGATTACTTTCTGTTAAACATTGTTTAAATGGAGGCTGTAAGCTAAAATCTGACTCCTGTTGATCTGTTTTCTCAACCTGAATGTGTCTGCCAATCTCTCTTAAAACTCGTTTTCTTTCCCCCTTCCCTATCCTAAGACTGTCTGCATATAGTATGTTATCCTGTTGCGCAAAACTGGCTATCCTCCAACCTCCAGCTGCCGTGATGAGGTGCAGACGTTCAACATCTTGCCACCTGCTCGTGAGTTCCCCATCTTTGAACTATTTTTTCACAGTTGCACATGACAGTAGCATGTGAACACCCAACTAGCTTCCCCGTTTCCGATATCGTGTTTCTAGGCACTGGACTATAACATTCTGCCCTTTGTCAGACTCGCTTATGTCAGTGGATGCACCATTGATGGCCGGTATCTTCAGTAAAATAATTCCATTCGCCTGTGCTTCCCTCATACAGAGTGACTCAGGTGGAGAGTTATGGGGGGTACCAAAAGGAACTGGAATTATGTATTAAAACTAATATATTTTCGAATTGTTTACAAAACAATCTTACCCCCTTCATAATACTCTGCATTACAACTAACACATTTTCCCACCAGTGCTTCCACGGTCTGAAACATTTTTGTAGCCATGTTTGGAAACAGCTGACAGCTCCTCCCTTGCATTTTTCTTGACTTCCACAATGGTGTCAAATCGATGTCCTTTCATGCCCCTTTTCATGCCTGGAAACAAGAGAAAGTCGCAAGGAGCCAGTTCAGGCGATCAAGGTACCAGGGGCAGTAGAACCATGCCATTTTTAGCCAAAAACTGTGTAACAGAGATGGCTGTGTGTGCAGGTGCTTTGTCGTGGTGTAAGAACTTCATTTTTGTCATGGTGGAAGAACTTCTTTTTTGACGAACGTTGTTACACAATCTTCTTATAACTTCCAAATAAAATGTTTGATGACAGTTGGCCCTGAGGGAACGAACTCTGAATGAACTACGCCCTTGGCAACATGAAAGCAAATCAGCATTGTTTTCATGTTTGACTTGACTTGACGACATTTTTTTGGATGGGGTGACAATGACATCTTCCACAGGCTTGACTGTTCATTTGTTTCTGTGTCATAACCGTAGCACCATGAGTAGTATGGCAGAGAGAGAGCTGCCACATTTTTTTAGTGCAGGTTACGTACATCAGGGATGAGTATGCACTCAGGGGCAAACCTATTATTCTCCACTGATTGACAGGGCACTAACATATCGTCCTCCTTTGATTGACAGGTCCTTAACTTGTTGTCCTGCTGGAATTTGAAGTTCCCACCATTTTCTGGGGAGGGGGGGGTAAAGGTTAATTAATCAATCAATTTAATTAAGTAGTTAATCATACTGATGAGAGTGAGAGGGGCTATTACAATTATTAACAACTGAAAGTGTACTTGTAGCAACAAGGGGGAGGGTGTGGGTTGGAGGTTTCCTGAAGGGGGAGAGGAGTGGGGCGGGTGGTAGAACAATAGATTAAGTACCTACCGATCGAAGGAGAACAATAGGTTAATGACATATCAATGAAAGGAGAACAATAGGTTTGCCCCTGAGTGCATACCAGCCCCTGATATAGGTAACCCGCTTTAACAAGATGTGACAGCTTTCTCTTTGCCTTACTACTACCACGACTCATCACCAGTAATGAGCTTTGACAGAAAATTTGTTGTTTCAAAGCACGATATGCTTCAACTCAACATTCCGTTTGAATGTCACTCAGAACCCGAGGAACAAACTCGGCAGCAACCCATTTCATTCCCAAATCTTCCATTAAAATTCTCTGAGCTGCGGTCCAAGAAACCACTAATCTCTTAAAGTTGATCAACCCTCTGTCGACGGTCTGTGAGCGTTATTTCTCAAATTATTATCAATATTTTCGTCTATATGGTTTGTCTTCAGTCGATATGTTCCCATTTTTAAATCGAGCAAACCATTTGTGAATTTGTGTTTTTCCCATTGCGTCATCTTGGTAAGCAGTTGCCCGTATTAAAATAGTTGTAGCAGCAGTTTTACCGATTCGAAAACGAAATTTCACAGCTGCACAATTTACACTTAAATTTACCATCATCAAAAACGAACACGAACAAAACAGCGCTACCAAAACAATCTCTGCAGGTGAACAGAATAAACCAGGTCGACAAGCAGTACTGAACTGGGAATGAGTTGCACTATATACGCCTAGTGGCAGAAATGCTTACCACACAAGCCCCACCACGCCAGTGTGTTCCGTGTCTTTTTTTTCCGGAGGTGAACTTCCTCGTACATGCTTTGAGAGGTGGAAGTATTTGTGATTATGAAGAAAAGACGTTATATGAACGTATGTCCCGTTCTAAACAGTTTCCGAGGAAAATAATGAAAACAGTGGGGAACACGACAAATGCAGATGACAGTAAATGAAACGTTGTGACCTCTTGGTTTGTTTTACTGTCTAAACTTCCTCACAAAAGGAGTTCAATAAGTCCACTGTCAGCTGCAGCGCATTTTGCAGCTCTTTCAGACAACTGCTGTGTTGCTGGTCTGACCTCTTCACTTGGGCACATGCAAGTAAAATATGAGGTACACGTTGCGCAAGTGAAGGGCGCATTTAAGTAACCAGTGAAGACAACGCTACGTATCCTGATGTCACTTCGGTAATATTCGTATGTGCGTACTCGTGAAGAAGGACATGTGACTGGCACCCATGATTCTGAAACATCTGTATGTCGGATACGGTTAAGAAAACGGCATATGTTCATTTGGAGCTTTCTGCTCAGAATCACTAAGAGTATCACCCCTCAAGGCAAGTCCCTTCCCTCCTGGCACACCTTGTGTACTTTCCTTGCCATGTCATGTTCCTGCAACGTCGCCAGGCGGTAACTGGTCAAGCGGTGAGCAGTGATCATAATAATAATAATTTATACATTTTAGTGGTTGTAGAGCTCCATGGGTGTGGACACTATTGAGTTAAAAAATACAGAAAAAAAACAGGCTCCAAATAACACCACATCACAGCTAGCAGAAGAGCGTGTGAGCATGCTACTTCTAGGAAAACTATGATAGAAAACAGCAAAAATTTCCAACGAACAGATTAGGGACCCAAATTTTGCGCGATAAAAAAATGAATTACAATGCCATCCATGGTATTAAAAATGACAATAGACTATAGAATCGGTCAGGAATATAGTACAAACGTAACTGCACCTCATATTTGAAGATATATAGCGGCCAAACAGAAAGAATTTCCGTATAAGTTTCCGAGAACACATAGATGCTTAAAAACCGAATCAAATCCACATTTCCCCTACATGTACACGAAAATGCCCACCATGTAACAGACATAACCCACAGCTTACAAATATTCTGTCTGACCAAAAAAGGAAAAAGAATGAACATACTTGAAGAGATTGAAAATTATTCTCACAAATGTGAATCCCCCAAATGACGTCCTAAATTTTATTTATTTATTTATTTACTTCCGTAGTTTCCTCTTAGAACCACACACTAAGTACAGTCGTGAAAAAACATTATCGAATGTGAGTCCATCCACAGCATGTAGTTGTTCTACACCATGTAAGTATGTTTTTCTGCGTTTTATTGTTCGTAAGTGTTGTACGAACTGTGAGTAAAATAGCTAATAGTAATTTTTTGCATAAAATGCATCACATTATTTTTGTAATATTCACTACAGTCTAATCATAAGTCTCCACTGCACTTATTTAGTACCCATTCAGAGCACTCAGCACGTTCACATTAAACAATTTCAGATTTCCTTCCTTTTTCTTTTTAGACACACTGAGGCTAAAATCAGGAATTGACTTCCAAAACGGACACGACTTTTCGATGTACACATAGACGAAACTTGAAAATGTATGCCGGATCTTGAACCTGGGATCTCCTGGGTACTAGGCAACTGGATTAACCAATGCGCCGCCTGGACACAGTGTTAATCGAAAAGGGCACGATCCTCAACCGACTCACATTTTCCACCTAAGGCCGCCACTTATCCACAGTCCCCGTCCATGTCCTCCTCGCTTCCTACATTACTGGCCATTAAAATTGCTGCACCACAAAGATGACGTGCTACAGACGCGAAATTTAACCGACAGGAAGAAGATGCTGTGATATGCAAATGATTAGCTTTTCAGACCATTCACACAAGGTTGGCGCTGGTGGAGACGCCTACAACGTGCTGACATGAGGAAAGTTTTCAACCGATTTCTCATACACAAACACCAGTTGACCGGCGTTGCCTGGTGAAACGTTGCTGTGATGCCTCGTGTAAGGAGGAAAAATGCGTACAATCACTTTTCCGACTTTGATAAAGGTCGGATTGTAGCCTATCGCGATTGCCGTTTATCGTATCGCGACATTGCTGCCCGTGTTGGCCGAGATCCACTGACTGTTAGTAGAATATGGAATCGGTGGGTTCAGGAGGGTAATACGGAACGCCGTGATGGATCCCAACGGCCTCGTATCACTAGCAGTCGACATGACAGGCATCATATTCCCATGGATGTAACGGATCGTGCAGCCACGTCTCGATCCTTGAGTCAACAGATGGGGACGTTAGCAAAACAAAAACCTTCTGCACGAACAGTTCGACGACGTTTGCAGCAGCATGGACTATCAGCTCGGAGACCATGGCTGCGGTTACCCTTGACACTTGACAGGCAGGAGCGCCTTCGATGGTGTACTCAACGACGAACCTGGGTGCACGAATGGCTAAACGCCATTGTTTCGGGTGAATACAGGTTCTGTTTACAGCATCATGATTGGCGCATCCGTGTTTGGCGACATCGTGGTAAACGCACATTGGAAGCGTGTATTCGTCGTCGCCATACTGGCTATCACCGGGCGTGATGGTTAGGGGTGTCATTGGTTACACGTCACGGTCATCTGTTGTTCGCATTGACAGCACTTTGAACAGTGGATGTTACATTTCAAATGTGTTACGACCCGTGGCTCTACGCTTCTTTTGATACCTGCGAAACCCTACATTTCAGCAGGATAATGCACGACCGCATGTTGCAGGTCCTGTACGGGACTTTCTGGATACAGAAAATGTTCGACTGTTGCCCTGGCCAGCACATTCTCCAGGTGTCTCACCAATTGAAAACGTCTGGTCAATGGTGGCCGAGCAACTGGCTCGTCACAATACGCCAGTCACTACTCTTGATGAACTGTGGTATCGTGTTGAAACTGCATGGGCAGCTGTACCTGTACACGCCATCCAAGCTCTGTTTGATTCAATGCCCAGGCGTATCAAGGCCGTTATTACGGCCAGAGGTGGTTGTTATGGGTACTGATTTCTTAGGATCTATGCACCCAAATTGCGTGAAAATGTAATCACATGTCAGTTCTAGTAAAATATAATTGTCCAATGAATACCCGTTTATCATCTGCATTTCTTCTTGGTGTAGCAATTGTAATGGCCAGTAGTGTAATTCTAAGTTCCCGCTGGAGGTCGAACGTAACTGTGCATCTGCTCCGAAGGTTGTGGATTCACTGCTCAGCGATGCACATCAGTCATACGAATGTGAGTCGGCAAAATGGCGGTTACTGCGCTGCTGTCGCACAAGGTACAAGTGTATTAGTATTTTGCGCATATACGAGAGCGAAATACAGAATAACAACAGGGATAGGAGACAGGGAATACACCTAGCCAGTACTATACCGTAAATATAGAACCACTGAAGTGTAGAAGACAAACAGAATTAAGCTATAACGCTGGCATTCGGAAGTTCAGCTTTTAGTATTTGTTTACTAACAGCCACTCACACAGCTGCAGGTAACATGATGTACGCTGAGAAAAACGGCAACAGAAGAAGCACAGAAAATACGCCACAAACACCGACAACAATTCTTAAAAACACCCCACAACGTACAATAAGTAAGGTAGTATGGAAGTAGCTGTGGTGTCACCGCCAGACCCCACACTTGGTAGGTGGTAGCCTTTAAATCGGCCGCGGTCCGTTAGTATACGTCGGACCCGCATGTCGCCGCTATCAGTGATTGCAGACCGAGCGCCGCCACACAGCACGTCTAGTCTAGAGACTCCCTATCACTCGCCCCAGTTGTACAGCCGACTTTGCTAGCGATGGTTCACTGTCTACATACGCTCTCATTTGCAGAGACGACAGTTTAGCATAGCCTTCAGCTACGTCATTTGCTACGACCTAGCAAGGCGCCATATTCTGAACAGATAATATCGTGAATCATGTACCGTCAAGAGCGACGTTCATCATTAATGGATTAAAGTTAAGTATCAGACTAATTACGTCCGCTTTCTGAATTCTAATTTCTTGTCATGTTCCAGACCTCACGTCAGTATAGATCTTCCCTCCTCACGCCAGCCTGCGTGAGCTAAAACGCGTGCATTTCGGCCTCCATTAGTAAAACGGTGTTGGCTCTTCAGCCAACACAACAGTATCCACAGATAACTATATTTAAAAAACGAAGAGTAAAAATGTAACAGTGTGCTACTGTGTTTCTATAACTATGATAGCCGGCCGTGGTGGCCGAGCGGCTCTAGGCGCTACAGCCTGGAACCGCGCGACTGCTACGGTCGCAGGTTCGAATCCTGCTTCGGGTATGGATGTGTGTGATGTCCTTAGGTTGGTTAGGTTTAATTAGTTCTAAGTTCTAGGGGACTGATGACCACAGATGTTAAGTCCCATAGTGCTCAGAGCCAAAACTATGATATTTTCTGCATGTTTTAGATTTAAAGAACCCACTGATTACGGCGATATTTGTCGCAGACACCAGTTTCGGGAATAAATGAGTGAACAAATAACGAAGTGTTTTGCATCACGGCAGATACACTATTCCCATATTGTTGCTAAACAGAATTTTTAACACTGCACTGGCAGCTGCAGCGTCCAATTGCTGTCAATCTTTCAACGATGTACTTTCTGAAAATCCAAATATGTATTACGCCAACTGCAGATGAATGAAACTTCAAACGCGTATTGGCACAAGTAAAAATACACAAAAAAGGGGCTGGTTGCTGCATTTTTTAAAACAGTAATAGTCATAATTTTGGCTCAGAATGTATATGCATATTGCTAAAGATCCCTGTTACAAATATGGAACACAATAGCATACCTGTTTACATACGCTGGACACATACTACACAGAACGAATCCATTTTAAATGGCGTATAAGTTCTATGTTATACGCCATTTCGAGTGGATTCCTACTGTTTACATATGCTGAACGCGTACTACACAGTGCAAATGTTTATAATGGCCTGAGTTTCATTCACTTGACATCTTGTACATGAGTTCCAGCGTAAAATGAACATGTGGTACGGCCAAAAAAAATTTTAAGACCTGAAGATGACAGCTAAGACTGTTGAAACTGATTGTCTTGAATGAAACGTATTTTTACGATATTGGCTTTTGAATGGTTTTAACAATATGAACGAATGAAAGAAAAAAATAAACAGAAAGTTGGACGTTGCAGAGAGGATTATAAAGAAACGAGGAGGACGCTAATTGGACTGTTCGCGCGTGTCTGTCTCCTTCTGCCATATTTACAGTGAGTCACCACGGCAGTTCAGCTGTTGCGAGACGGCGCTGCCGGCGCCGCGTAGCTGTCATGTTAAGCGGCGGCGACCGCTGTCGTGACGTCAGATCCTTCCTGCGGTAACTCAGGCTCTGCTGTGGGAGGCGGCACGCTACGATGGCAGCGATAAGATAGCAGAAATTGGGGCCCCTCGCCAATGCCTGTAAGAGCCTCCCGTTCGCAGGTGCAATCACGTAATGGAATGAGCAGCTAGAGGGCCAGTCCCAAACCGTTCCGCCGCCACGGTTGCAAATACCGCAGGGCCGACCGGACAGCTCGGTCACATTTCAAACTGCGAACAGTTAATTATTTCTGTTGTGCTCTTCAGAGTGAAGAAAGGTCTCACGAAGATGTCCCCGTTAGTCTGTTCGTCGACCGGGTGCCATGCGAGAACTTCCTTATTTAAAAAAAATAAATAAAAAAATTAAAAAAAATCACAAATCGGAAATCATTACAGACATCAATTTAATTCTTTTTTCTTTACAAAAAGTAATATCTAACGTTTTGTTCCCTTAGGTTTTGAAAACGATATTTTGAAGGCGGCCTCCGTTCTGCTCAATGCATTTGGAGAGTCGAAATCCGAAGTTTTGGTCCACTTTCCAACACGTCTCTGTCGATGTTGGCAATAGCAACACGAATGTTGTTCCGTAGCTCAGCCAGGGTGTCTGCTGACGATTGGTATGCACCAAGGATTTGAGATAACCTCATAAGAAAAAGTCGCATGGCGCTAAATCTGAAGAGCGTGCTAGCCACTGAAGATCGCCCCTCAAAGAGATGAGAAGTCTTCGCGCAACATGGTCATCGATGTTCGTGCCGAGTGAGCAGTGGCGCCATCTTGTGAGAACTAGACATCACCCACATCCATTTCTTCAAGTTATGGAAGAAAAATACTGTTCAGTCATCTGAATATAACGGTAAGAAGTGACCGTCACTGCCTTATCGTTCTCTTCGAAAAAACCGTGGGCAAATAATGCCAACTTTAGATAGTACAGTCACACGTTCTGTATGCAGGGGCTGCTCGTGAAGTTCTCGGGGATTCGTGTCACTCAGTTACCGCATATTTTGTTTATTCACGCAGCCAGATAAATCAAAATGTGCCTCGTCGCTGAAGAACACTAAGACGTCATGAGGCAGCTCATCGATCAAGGCTTCACATGCAGTTTTTCGGGACACAAAATCACGTGGGTGAAGTGTGTTTATATGGATGAAATTTCAACCCTTCACGAAGAATTCGTCTCACTGTGCGTTTAGAAGTTGCAAGGGCAACTGCATGTTTGCTTGCAGATCACTTGGGGGAACTCAAAATCGACATGCTTCTCTCTCGTGTTTTCCGGCATTCTGGTGGTTCTCGAAGGTCCTTGTTTCTTTTTCTACACACTTCCAGTATCCGTAAGGGTGTCGACCCGAATTACAATTTATTTCCCATCAGGAAACACGACCTGCAGGCGCGATGTTAAACTGTTTCCTGAATGGATGCTGAGTTCTGGGGACCAAAAGCCCTTTCGAAAAGTAGGCCGCAACGACATGATGCCCACTGCATGATCGCTACTAAACTAACCCTAAGAAAATCCTAAAGTCTCGCACTTTTGATTGCACTGAAACTCACGCAACAATGAGTAACAGCCACTGTGTGCCGCACGTTTTAAATACGGAAGTCCTCTCGCCGCACCCTTTATTAGTGCTCTTCGGCGTCAGGGTGCCTCGGTCGGATTATAGTGCGTTTTCATCATAATATTTCACGAGTACATGCTGAAATACTTGGTAGGATCTGCAAAACTTTAAATCATTCACAGTGGTATACATTTTCCTTTATCACTACTGTACTTGCTAACTGTAACTTCATCATGTGTTTCCGATAATGGCCCCGGGAGGCTAAATGCCAAATGCAATAATATCGTGGTCGGGTAGTACCAAGTGGAAGCCTCTTCACTTCTGTAAAAGTACAGGCTGTACCAAAGGTCCCATTACTCCCATCCAACCTTGTACTATTACTTTTTTCTTTCTGCAGGTGATATTCATTTGTGAGAAGAATGGCTGATGAATCCAGCTACACCCTGGGTACAACGAATCGTTAAGAGTATCTGGGTTCATGAACGAGCTCACAATGACAAAACACAGGGAGATTCGAAATTATTTCACCATTGGATTTAATATGACTGCAACCCCGAAACCAATAATATTGCGTTGGGAGAAGCTGGTTGAAACTGGCTCCGTGGAACACAGACTATGCTCTAGAGGACCGAGAAGAAGAGCAGCACATTTGTGGATATTGCAGCATCAGTGGATCGTTCGCCGTAAAAGTCTCTAACCAAGCGATCACGGGAAATGAACATCCCATTACCCACTTTACAGCTACGTATGCTAACAGACGTTAACCGAAAATTGATCAGACTCTCGTTTAGGAATAAACTGGCTGTCCAAGTCATGGGTGACGCCGATGCGCGGTTATTGGACATGTTTGACACAATTCCCTGAAAATTACGGATTGCACACAGATTACCTGGAGTAAACGGTGGCAATCTGATGGTACACTGCCCTCTCATCGGATCCATGCTATGGGACTTTTGGCAGAGACAGACGTTACAGCTTGCCACCTCCTTCCTCCCTCAATTTTACCACTACATCCTCTCAACTTCATTAATTATTTTTGTGTCTAAGGATGTGTCCTGCCTACCAGTTACTTCTTTAAGACAAGTTATTCCATAAATTGCTTTACACCCCCATTTTCCCCAGTTCTATTCAGCACCTCTTTACTTTTTATCCGATATATCTATATGATTTTCCGCACTCCTCTGTAATTCCCCTTTTTCCAACGCCTTGATTCTTCTCTTGCCTGTTCTGATTACCTTCCAAATTATTTTTCCATACAAGGCTGTACTTCAAAAATACTTTCTGAACAGATACTCAAATTTTTAAATTCATATTCGATGTTAAGATTCTTCTCTTCATTAGAAACGCCTTCCTTGCAGATGTCAGTCCGCTTTTTGTACCGTTTCTACTTCAGCCTTCGACTGTTATGTTTGTCACCCAAATAGTAAGCTCATGTGTTACTCAGACTGTCTGATTTCCTCAGAGTCAGCTGACATCCCTCAGTCACCTGACGTAGTTGAATCTCGGTACTTTAACCCTTTTTATGTAGCCTAGTAACGGACAAAAGTAGCGTTTGCAGGTACTTCCTACAGATGTGCGTTCACGACCGTACCGAGCAGCGTCTAGCTTCGTGCTTAATGTTTTGGACGTAATATCTTTACGTACACTCATATAAATTTGTAGGTACAGTCAGTGGGTTATGTGAAAACTGTCTGCAAAATGTATTACCAATGGAGTTCGTAGCAACGAAGTAATATATTTAAACGTCGTGCGCCATGCTTCAGTTTCACACACCTCTCACTGTTTATGACGTCATAACTCTTGGAATATATGTCGTACAATGATAGAATGTTGTAGGTACATTCAGATGAATGTATGCATGTTGTCTGTGACATTTGTTGAGATTAGAGTTAGTTGCAAAGAAATAAAAAATTAATGCGTCATGCATAACGCGGTGGTTTTTGACATCTCTTTTTCATGACTTGACACTTTCTGAACTATATGTCGTAGAATGATATAATTTTGCACTTACGTTCAGTAGCATATGTGCGTACTGCATGTAAAATGTGTAGCGGATTCAGTTAGTAATAAAGAAGTAATAACTTATAACGTTGTTATATTCATGAGTGAAGCCAAGTCTGAATTGCATTGTTCGTAACAAACAGGGAATTTTAAGGCAATTTTGTAACAAAGAGGGGAAACTGTAATAGCCAAGAAAGCCAAAAGAGATGTGATGCAACATTTTAATACTACTTGACTTCAACAAGGCTTCCAGTACTGTATATTTCCATACATTATTTGCAAAATGCGAACTCCTGGATTAGCCAAGCAGTATGAACCCGTGCTTCGACCGCTGTCTTCAATATAGAGCCCTCTATAGATCGGAGAAGTCATAATGTACTATCTGAAAACCCGCAGCGTTCATCCCTTGGTCCGTTGCTTTTATGCCTGTTGATCAGTATTGCTTCTGTGTTAGTTTCTTGTAACTAACAATTGTACAGGGTGTAACGGGCGTATACTGAGAAGAAAAAAGTCATGGGGTACCTCCAAACATCGTGTTGGACCTTCTTTTTGTGGTGTAATGCTGCTACTCGAAGTGGCAGGGACTCAATAAGTCATAGAAAGTCCCCTGCAGAAATACTGAACCATGCTGCCACTAGAGCCGTCTATAACTGCGAAAGTGTTGGCGGCCCAGGATTTTGCGCACGTAATGATCAATCTATTACTCCTAAAAGTGTTCGACAGTATTCATGTCAGATGATCTGGCTCAAATTGTCCAGAATGTTCTTCAAACTAGCCGAGAATAACTGTGGCTCGGTGACATGACGCTTTGTCACCCATAGAAAAATCCATCGTTATTTGGGAATACGAGGTGCGGCTAGAAAAAAACCGGACTGATGCTGGAAAAAACATTTATTTACAATTATTTACAATTTCATGTTATCTCCTTCAATGTACTCTCCTCCTCGGTCTCTACACCTCTCCATACGAATTTTGCACTGTTCATAGCACTGCCGCAGATCATTTTCGGTAAGTCCATACATTACTTCCGTCGCTTTTTCTTTTACTGCTTCAACAGTCTCAAATCTAGTTCCTTTCAAAGCTGACTTGACTTTAGGGAAAAGAAAAAAGTCACAGGGGGCCAAATCAGGTGAGTAGGGTGGATGAACTAAGATGGGAATGTTGTGTTTTGCCAAAAACGTCTTCACTGACAACGCACTGTGAGCTGGGGCATTGTCTTGGTGAAGGATCCATGACTTTTTTCTCCACAAATCGTTCCGTTTTCTCCGTACTCGCTCACGTAGGGTAGCCAGGACGCTAATGTAGTAATGCTGATTCACTGTTTGTCCCTCTGGTACCCAATCAATGTGCACAATCCCTTTGATGTCAAAAAAAAAACAATCATCATTGCCTTGAATTTCGATTTTGACATTCGTGCTTTTTTTTGTCGTGGAGAACCAGGAGTTTTCCAATGCATCGCTTGGCGTTTAGTTTCGGGATCGTAAGTAAAAAACTTCCTTCTGTTCAATTGTGAGACACTTTGGAACCATTTTTGAACACATTTTGTTCATGTTGAAACTTTCATGAAGAATCTGCCTAACACTTTCCTTGTCAACTCCTGTTAACTCAGACACTGCTCTGATTGTTAAAGGGCGATCTTGTCGAACAAGTTTACCGATTTTTTCAATGTTTGCATCAGTTTTTGCTGACAATGGTCTGCCAGTGCGAGTGTCATCACTGGTGTCTTCGCGGCCATCTTTAAATCGTTTGAACCACTCAAACACTTGTGTTCGCGATAAACAATCATCGCCGTACACTTGTTGTAACATTACAAACGTTTCACTTGCAGATTTTCCTAGTTTGAAACAAAATTTGATGTTAACACGCTGTTCTTTCTGTACACTCAACATTTTCCGACGCACAGACAAAACGTCAACTACTTAAAACAGACGCCACGGGCAGACTGAGTGCAGGAGGCAGATGAAACTCGAGCAGTAGGCGGAGAGAGAGTCACGTGACAGGCCACGCGACTTTCAGCCTTATTGCATTCGTTTTATTGTTTCACCAGTACTAGTCCGGTTTTTTTCTAGCCACACCTCGTATGAAGTCTACTAATGGCTGCAAATGATCTCCAGGTAACCGAACATAATCACTTGAAGTCAATCAACTCAACTGGGCTCGAGGACCCAGTCCCTTTCACGTAAACACAGCCCACACCATTATGGAGCCGCCACCATCTTGCACAGTTCCTTGTTGACGACCTGGGTCCATGGCTTCGTAGGGTCTGCGCCATGCTCGAACACTACCGTTAGCTCTCATCAAGTGAAGTCGGGACTTATCAGACCAGGCCGCAGATTTTCCAGTCGTCTAGCGCCCAACCGATATGGTCACGAGCTCAGCAGAGGCGCTGCAGGCGATGTCGGGCTGTTAGCAAAGGCACTCGCGCATCGGTCGTCTGCTTCCAGAGCCCATTAACGGCAATCCGCGCCGCACTGTCCTAATGGGACGTTCGTCGCACGTCCCACATTGATTTCTGCGGCTATTTCACGCATTTTTGCTTGCGTGCTAGCACTGGCCGCTGCTCTCGGTCGTTGAGTAAAGGCAGTGGGCCACTAAATTGTCTCTGGTGAGAAGTAATGCCTGACATTTGGTATTATCGGTACACTCTTGACACTGTGGACCTGTACATTTTTAATTCCCTAATGATTTTCGAAATGGAATGTCCCATTCGTCTAGTTCGAACTACCATTCCGCAATCAATGTGTGTTAAATCCTCTCGTGCAGCTATGGTCACGTCGAAAAGCTTTTCATGTGAATCACCTGAGTACAAATGACAGCTCCGCCAATCGACCGCTCTTTTATACTTTGTGTACGTGATATTACCGCCACCTGTATATGTTCCTACTGCTATCCCATGACTTTTGTCACCTCAGTGTAAGTGCAGATGTTTCTATTGATGACTGAGGACGGTGTACTGGACATTACATCTATATTTATATAATTTGCAGATTAATGATTAGAGCTGTTACAAATCGTACGTTTCAAGTTGGGTAGTACCTCCAATTACTAGTGGCAGCAGCAAGCTACTGCATTAAAAGCTATTTTTGCCTCGGCAGTGGGCCAGGTGTTGAAGTGTGTATGTGTGGACGCAAAATGGTCAGTCTATACTGACAGGCGTAGTCCATTTAGTGGTTCAGTTACAACTATGCACAGAACTTCAAGTCGTAAAGTTTATGACATGTTTGTGGACAGACTGTTCGACGCTGGGACAGAACAACCAACTCACTGAAGAGTTTACACATTAGGGAACGACAGAGAAAAACATCTGCATTTATACCTAAATTTTGGCGTGGCGAGAGGAGCCACAGACCCAGAAGCGGGCTGGGTGGCTGACGCCAGGCAGATGGATAATGTGTTTGATAATGGGCTAAGAGCTATAAGCCACAAAGACACAAAGTGGGCTTTGTGTACTTTTCCCAACGTGATCCGTGATAACACTTGGAATTAAAGTTCTAAGTAGATAGCAGTTGTGGTTAGAGAGAGAGCGTGGGACGAGAGAGGGAGAAAAAGAGAGGGCCTTCTGGTGGGGACAGCACCACGTCATGAGAAGCCAATACAGGCCTTTGGACGCAGTGTATGTCCACATTGAGAGAGGCGTCTCAAACCCTCCACCCAACCTCTGGAGAACCACCGAAGAGTATTGTACAATAACAGCCAATAAGGAGGCAAGTAGCCCTCGACGATACGTCACGGTAACATCCGACGGGGTCGAAGCGAAGAAGGATACAAAACTCGGCAGCAAGACACTCCGAGGCGGGTCAAGCGGTGAAGGAAGTAGGCAGTAAGCAGTCAAGGGCAGTCAGGAGACGGGAAGGGGGTCTAGTGCGAGGCGCTGCAGGGAGAGCCAGAGCTCGTAGCATCTGGTGCTGAGGATTAGATAGGAAGCAGGTGAACGACTCTTGAGTTGGTCGCGAGGGCCGCATTCGAAGGGTAGCCTGAGGCCGCTCGGCTAATCCCGCGCGGCAAGGAAGTGCCGTACAGGTTCTAAACGATCAGTAAAGTTTGTAGGAAGTCCTAAGTGCCCTCATACTGAAATACTGGATGGATGAAGTCTGGGAATTCACGCATCGCACGCTACGCTTCTCTTTCAGCCCCACCCCCACCCCTTTGAAAGGAAGGTAGTTCTTGAAGCCGCAGCGATTGACGCCTGATAGTAAGGGATATATGTACCAAGTTTGGTTGACATTTGCAGCAGTGTTTTAGGAGGAAATGTAAAAAGCGCTCACTCACCCCCCCCCCCCCCTCCACACACACACGTATCCATACATATATGTTTCAAGTCACATTGCGAAATCTTATGTACACAGTGACTGTGACGGATGCGACTTGCCTATGTCTACAATTGTTGACAATTGGAGAGTGTCATATTGAGTACTAACCTTCCTTTTGGACTGGTTTCCCTGGATTCCTTAAGTTCATTGGACAAGACAGAAACAGCCTCCCTAAAAAAATACACTCCTGGAAATGGAAAAAAGAACACATTGACACCGGTGTGTCAGACCCACCATACTTGCTCCGGACACTGCGAGAGGGCTGTACAAGCAATGATCACACGCACGGCACAGCGGACACACCAGGAACCGCGGTGTTGGCCGTCGAATGGCGCTAGCTGCGCAGCATTTGTGCACCGCCGCCGTCAGTGTCAGCCAGTTTGCCGTGGCATACGGAGCTCCATCGCAGTCTTTAACACTGGTAGCATGCCGCGACAGCGTGGACGTGAACCGTATGTGCAGTTGACGGACTTTGAGCGAGGGCGTATAGTGGGCATGCGGGAGGCCGGGTGGACGTACCGCCGAATTGCTCAACACGTGGGGCGTGAGGTCTCCACAGTACATCGATGTTGTCGCCAGTGGTCGGCGGAAGGTGCACGTGCCCGTCGACCTGGGACCGGACCGCAGCGACGCACGGATGCACGCCAAGACCGTAGGATCCTACGCAGTGCCGTAGGGGACCGCACCGCCACTTCCCAGCAAATTACGGACACTGCTGCTCCTGGGGTATCGGCGAGGACCATTCGCAACCGTCTCCATGAAGCTGGGCTACGGTCCCGCACACCGTTAGGCCGTCTTCCGCTCACGCCCCAACATCGTGCAGCCCGCCTCCAGTGGTGTCGCGACAGGCGTGAATGGAGGGACGAATGGAGACGTGTCGTCTTCAGCGATGAGAGTCGCTTCTGCCTTGGTGCCAATGATGGTCGTTTGCGTGTTTGGCGCCGTGAAGGTGAGCGCCACAATCAGGACTGCATACGACCGAGGCACACTGGGCCAACACCCGGCATCATGGTGTGGGGAGCCATCTCCTACACTGGCCGTACACCACTGGTGATCGTCGAGAGGACACTGAATAGTGCACGGTACATCCAAACCGTCATCGAACCCATCGTTCTACCATTCCTAGACCGGCAAGGGAACTTGCTGTTCCAACAGGACAATGCACGTCCGCATGTATCCCGTGCCACCCAACGTGCTCTAGAAGGTGTAAGTCAACTACCCTGGCCAGCAAGATCTCCGGATCTGTCCCCCATTGAGCATGTTTGGGACTGGATGAAGCGTCGTCTCACGCGGTCTGCACGTCCAGCACGAACGCTGGTCCAACTGAGGCGCCAGGTGGAAATGGCATGGCAAGCCGTTCCACAGGACTACATCCAGCATCTCTACGATCGTCTCCATGGGAGAATAGCAGCCTGCATTGCTGCAAAAGGTGGATATACACTGTACTAGTGCCGACACTGTGCATGCTCTGTTGCCTGTGTCTATGTGCCTGTGGTTCTGTCAGTGTGATCATGTGATGTATCTGACCCCAGGAATGTGTCAATAAAGTTTCCCCTTCCTGGGACAATGAATTCACGGTGTTCTTATTTCAATTTCCAGGAGTGTATAAAAAAATAACACTACTCACATTCGCGTGGTAGGTCTGCTACCAGGCAACCACGTGTCCCTTCAGTGATTACTTACGTTACGGCAGCCTTGGGATGTGTATGCGGCAGTCGGTTGTACAGGATTGGCGACATGAGGTATGACGTAGCAGAATGGCAGAAGAGGGCTATAGTGTTTGGATGTGCCCACGAACGCACCGTTAATGGGGGTTCTCGATTTGTTGGTATATCAACGCAGACTGTCCAGCGTATGCACAAGGAATGGTCGGCCAGTGGGCCACTAACAGGGATGTAACACTATATAACAAGAGCGGTCGTAAGGAGATCGTAACCGACATGCACCAGGGCCAAGTTCGACGCCAAGGACAGTCAGTTTCTATCCCGACGGGAACTGCTGCTTTCAGTGAATGCTGCTACAGCTCACCCAGATACGCAGAGAACAATACAAAAGCGACTGTGTACAGCGCCACTGTAGCAAACAATACTAAAAATTGACGGCAGCTGCCGTAAGACGTGTTGTGTAGTCCCACGAGTCAAGATTTTACCTCTTTCCAAATAATACAATGCATCGAATGATCTGATAGCCCAATGAGTATTTTCACCCGCAGCGTATATAGGGTAAACTTCAGGCGGAAAATTGTTCTGTCATGTTTTAGGCTTCTGTTTCGCAGTATGAAATAGGTCCACTCATTGAGGTTACCGTGAACACGATACATAATATTCATTTTTGCATGCCGTAGCTCTTTCATGGTATATATAAAACGACCAACATAAGCTCACCGGACAAAATTTAGTGATCCTTAGAGAAATCATTACAAGCATCATTTAATACCGTGTAATGTCGTCTCTGGACTTGATAACCGCTTGGATTCAGTTACGAAGTGAGTCCATACTGTTCTGGATGTACCTCGCGTCGAGGTTAAGACATACGCTGACGATTTGACTGCACACATCGACCAAATTGCGGGGATGCTAACGTCGGCGTTTTTCCCCTTTTTTCAGATTTTCCATGGGGTTCAATACGAGTGATTTTGTTGGCAAATAGCATGTGGGTGTTTTCAGATAACCAATCACATATTCTTCCAAGCCGATGCTATCGTTTTTAAGTGCCTGTCCGAGGAATGACTTCTTGCTATTCGACCAACTGCAACTGTTAATTATATGCAGTTTCGGTCACAATGTTCTCCCGCTAGCAGCTTAGGGTGGATCTCCATTCACTAACTTCAGAAACTGCTGTCGAGTATGGAAGCGATTTTGATTCATAAGCAGTGAAACACGTTCTCAGTCCCTCTCAGTCGGAACCTCCTTCCGACCACAATGCTGTCGTCGTGTTTCGTGGCCATATGTGACACCACTTCTTGCAGACACGATGGACAGCACGCGGCGAAACACCAACAAATCGAGAAACTTCACACACCATATGCCCATGGGTACGTCCAAATATGACTGCCCCTCTTCCCCACTTCCCCACTCCTTACATTTGCCCACGTGCATGTACAATAACCACTTGAAACAAAAATGTCTCACTGATCGGTACTACTGCCTTATGTTCACTTAGAAGCAGTTCGTGCACGGTCCAGCACGTCATTCAATCGCTGCGCCATCTCTAAGGACTTAATGATTCATCTGTGAGTGTGCACTGGTGTGACTATATTTTTGTCCAGTGAATCTACGAGGGCAAGCCGAAATGCAATGCCTCTGCATTTTTTATGTAAACCTTTTAAAGTTTTTCAAGTAAAACAAATCTTATCAACATACTACGTCGTTGTTATTGCGAGCCACATCCCAAAGATGTTCGGGCTCACATGCGGTTCCCCTTCGTCGAAATGTCTTGCCTCAAACTCGTCTAGGTGTTGAACAGCACGTGTCGCATTACACGCCCTAAATTAGACACTTGTCACCCTTTGGTTAAATTGTCTGGATGATGACAATCACATATAATAACAGTAATAATAATATCGGGAACTAAATTAACGACCCATAAATGATTAGGCCACACAGTTCCGATTTGGGTAGAATAATGTCTATTCAGACAGCAAACTGATAGCGAAAGTGTTCGTATTTAGAGTTACTTTTACACTCGATCGCATATCCATTTGATACAGTTCGATCATTCACAATCTCATCGCGACACAAGTCCAATACCCCACATGGTTAACTACGAAAAAAGTTAGCGTTCACAACAGGAGCGTGGCTGACCACCGCTCAGAGACTGGGTCCCGCGATACCACACAACGCGAAATTTTCTAATTCGTTTCACTTTCTGGCTACCTAAGACCGACTGTCCGCTTTCGCGTCCCCACCAGCACTGTCTCTCGTCCCGTCCTGGACCGCGTTTCCCACGCGCCGAACACCTTCGCTCAACTGACTGGGGCAGTTCCCTTTCCTGAAGCCGTCCATCTGATTGGGTACAGCTTATTCTAGATTACTTTACATTTTAACATATTTAAATAATCAAAGATTAACCACTTTCACGTTCTAAATAAAGTAACAATAATATCCAGTACATAATAATCGTTAAATTCTTTTACATAACACCAATACAATTTCCTTCTTAACTTTGAATGTAACAGCCAGTAGCCTTGCACTATTGTACTTTCTAATAAACAAATAAAGAACAAAAGTAACTATTACGCACTAAACTTTGCAACAAATATTGTATTACCTAATGATTCAATAAGGTGTCACGCTGTCATCGTTCACTGTGTTTTGTTTGGAGGAAAAGATGATCTATGTTTAACAGTAAATACTGGTAATTTAAATTTACTATGTCTTTTAAACAAATAAAGTTACAGAATTGATATTTACAGCGTTTGTCATTTTAATGATGCGCTTCTGTACGAAATGTCGAGCGTTAAGATCGACCAAAGCGTTCAGAGTTTAGCACTCAGGTCTTTGTTACAAAACCTGTTAATTTCACTTTAACAGTAAATCCTAAACTATTACAAATATGATCAATATTCAAGTTTTATTGGGATCACCAAGAAAATTTATGGAGAATGGCAGATTAAAATTACTGTGTCTTGATTCCTTGAATTAGTACAGAATGAAATAGTTTCCACAAACATTTCCCTTTATGGTCGATCTTAGGTCCGCGATATTTAACACTGCTACGTCTCCGTGGTCACAGAAGCCTTCTACTGGGTTTCCCTATGACGTAGGTACTCGTCTGTCTCACTACTCCCACACTACAACGCTTAGGCCTCAATAGACAATAGATGCCTAAGAATTTCCCCATCTCGTGGTGAATCAGCGCCCTTTGTGGCACGCGGTCCGGGACGACAGGGTTCGTTTCTCAATTGCTGTAGGCTGGCTCTTCTGGCCATATATTTAAATGAGAGCGCAACGCTCGTTAACCCACATTTTTCATGATTACGTTTTCTTCAGCTCCTTGCCGCTAGAGGACTCTGAATTGTAGCGTGTTACACGGCGGTGAGTTACACAACTACGTCGGTGCTTGGGAAATAGCGTGCTATAGTCGACTTTCGAATTCGAACAGTTGTTTCACACATGCAGCACCCTCTCCTTTCAACATGGCAATGACGGACCACACACGAGCCCTGTAACATCTACAAGAATCCGACATATTGGGATCATTATCACCGATCGTCCTCCGTACACCCCGACTTGCCTCCATCTGATTTTATACTGTTTCCAGACCTTATAGAATACATTCAGGGACTTCAATTCAACAGTGATGAAGCGGTGCAAGCAGAGGTGAAGTTGTGCCTCCGTCAGCAAAGTCAAACTTTCTACAGTGACGGTATCAACAAACTGGTCTCTTGTTGGGCGAAATGTGTTCATCGCGAGGGGGACTACGTTGAGAAATAAATATTCAGACATGAAGAATAAAGAGGAATATGTTAATAACTTTTGTTTCATTTCAAAAGCCTTAACATTTTTCACACAAGAAGTTCGGAGGCATGACTTTTCAGCACACCTTTGTACATAACTGACAGCGTCACGAGAGATACATGAACAAATGTGTAACTGACTTATTTCCAATTCATTCAATAATTAGAGAGACGAATTGGTCTGGAGAAAGAAGCATTTATTTTTACAAAACAATACTTTCTCTACTTTTCCACATAATCCCCTTGAACATTTATACGCTTGTTCCAACAGGTTACAAGCTTTTTTATTCTGGTTGCAGAGAACTCTTTATCTTGTTATTTGAACCAATTTCTCACAAACTTTCTCACGTCCTCGTTGTCCTGGAACCTCTTCCCACTCAATGCCTCCTTCAGTGCGCCAAACGAATAAAATCACTAGGTGCTAAATCAGGACTGTTAGGGGACTTAGGCAGTACTTTCCAGCCCATTTTGTCGATGGTTTCACGGGTTAGTTGAGCAATATGAGGACGTGCGTTGTCTTGCTGGAGAATCACACCTCTCCTCTGAGATCCACAACGTCTCTCTCCCATGGCTGTCTTCACCTTGTTTAAAAGCAAATCCAGGTAGTATTGGCTCTTCATTGTAAGCTGCTCTTCCAGATAATAACAAGAAACTGGACTTTCAGCATCCCAAAACACTGTCAACATGACTTTTCCTGTTGATGCTTGGGTTTGAACTTTTCCTTGACAGGTGAGTTGGCGTGCATCCACTCCATGCTTTGTCTATTTGATTATGCCTTATAATAGTCAACCCAAATTTCATCACAAGTTAAAATTTTATTGATGAAGTGCTCACCTTCTATTTCACAGCCTTGTGCAGCCGCGTTAACTCCATTGGGATTCACCTTGCACATGTGTTGCGGTACTTCAGCTTGTTACAGATAATGTTATGTACTGTACCAGTACTAACTTATCAACTATCATTTCCACAGTCACACGGCGGTCGGCACGCATAATGTCATCAATTCGACTTTGAAGTGAGGTAGTTGAAACTGCAACTGGTCGGCCAGAACGGTGCTTGTCAGTCACTCAGTCGCAACCATTTTTGAACTGCTCCACCCACTTGTAAAAATTTCCACAGGTCATAGAACCTTCACCATAAACTTTAGTCATTCTACAGTGCATATTCACTTTTTTCTCGCCTTCAGCATGTAAAAAGCGAATAACAGAAATTTGTTCAGCTAGTGTGGACATTTCAAGTGGGCTCGTCATCTTGAAATTTATTTTTGAGGTTATAAACAAAACATTGTTGATACATCAGCTGATCAGCGCTCATCCCAGTGATGCCAACTTAGAGCCATAAAAGTACCAAACTTGCCCTACTATCAGTTTTTTCCCCATTCCGTGTGTGCGTGCGTGTGTGTGTGTGTGTGTGTGTGTGTGTGTGTGTGTGTGTGTGTGTGTGTGTGTGTTTAGAGCTCAGGTGTTGCGCCGTCAGACGGGCCAGTCTGTATCGGCCGACAGCCAGTTTGTCCTCTGCCAGTGGTGTCATTTTGATGCGTTGTAGAGAGGCGCGGGGACAGCACACCGCTTTCCTGGACGTTTTGGTGACTCCACGCCTTACAGCCGCTACTTCTCATTCACGTAGCTCCTATGATAGCATCACGAGGGTGGGTGGATTCCAGTCTAGTTCTTCCACGAATGAAAGCTCCCTGGTAGTACCTGGATCTCAAGTCGGATCCTCCGCGTGGCAAGTAGTCATGCTCATACTCACCTATGGTAGCTGAGTAAATTAGTACCCCCGTCCTAAATACAGAGCGTCCCAAAACAATGCATACAGTCTTTTACATCTCATGACTGCAATTTTTTTTCATTTTTCGTGTGTGATAACTTACTAAATGTCTGAGGGCAGGCTGGACCTTGAGTAAGGAAAATTGATTCTGCTTTGCTACTGGAAGACCGAGAACGCAGCTGAGGTTCAAAGACAGTTCAGAAGGAAGTTCGTCCAAGATGCAACAATGCCACTCGCAATTACTTTTCTACGAGATTAGTTTGAGGAAGAAGGAACTGTCCAGAGTGCCCACAGGAACCATTCCAGAATACCAAAGTCATCCACCGGCCACAAAGAGCAAGAGGTCATAGCAAGGTTTCACGAATCTCCTATAAAAAAATTGTGCAGCAAGTGGCTCGTGAGACAGGTGCTCCGTAAACGACCATCCATCTCATTTTGAAGCGTGTCCAATGGAAAAGTTTTATTCCTAGATTACTCCATGTTCTGAATGAGGATGATCATCACCGGAGAATTAAATTTTGTGGGTGGTATCGAGTAAGATGCACACTGGACTAACAAAAGTGGCCTCGTCACTCAACACAACATAGTACGGGAATTAAGTTGAATGGTTCAGTTAATAGTCACAGTTGTTCCTACTGGGTAGCTGAGAAAGCTCACCTGACAGTGGTATACCATATGATCTACTTGGAGTTACATTTTGGTGTGGTTTATCACAATTCATTTCTAAAGTACCTTTCTTTTTCAGCGTACAGTGACTGGTGAAAATTACCTGAACTTACTACAGGAATACGCCAGTCCCTGCATGGAAGATAAGCGATGGAGAATGGTATTCGAAGCAGATCATTGCGATCTAAGGACCTACCTTGAGGAACATGAACCGGACAAATGGATAGGATGAAGAGCTGGCCGTGGTGGCCAAGCGGTTCTAGGCGCTTCAGTCCGGAACATTGTGACTTCTACAGTCGCAGGTTCGAACACTGCCTCGGGCATGGATGTGTGTGATGTCCTTAGGTTGGTCAGGTTTACGTAGTTCTAAGTTATAGGGGACTGGTGACCCCAGATGTTGAGTCCCATAGTACTGAGAGCCATTTTTTGAGGACGAACAGGCAGCACTGAGTATCCTCCACGCTCACCGGGTTTGACGTCTACGGATTTTTTTCTGTGGGGGCATGTGAAAGTCAATGTTTCTAGCGCAAGAGCAGTTACAATCAATGAGCTGATAGCTGCTATTCAAAAACTGATATTCCATGACACGAGTTTCAACCATCTGGAACGTATTGGATTCCGTCGGTTAGCGTTATAAGCTGTCTCTGGACCTCACTAGTCAACAATTTGAACACTTTCGATGAATGGCTGATCTTAGATATTCACTCTCCACATTTTTTAATTTAAAAATTTTCTGTCTCAAAATAAATATTAGTGTTACAGTCACAGAAAGAGCTTATACTTTTCTTGGGACACTCCATATTTCGACATAGGGTAAGTGTACAATTCGTAATGCCTCAACTCTGTGACAGCTGTGTCTTTAACTGTAAATGAAAATTAACGAAAGTTTGATGCCTAATTATAGCAGCTCCGTACACGTAAACTTAACGCAGTTACCTCTATAAACTACACAAGATGTGAACATGTAAAAATAAATTTCAGAAAGAAAATAGCGGAAAACCTACTGCAACGTGTTTAGGTAAGAGAGAAAATATGGAACGGTGCCTTGCATAAGATGGAGTTCCTCCCCAGTGCACCAAGATACTTATTTCAACATCCTTGGTGACCAGCGTTTAGCCTTTCTTCTACATCTTCAAGAACAGTATGCCGTGGACACTGTTGTCTCCGAAACTAACACAAACCATGTTCGGAAGGCTTGCGCACATACAAAGGATAGGCAAAATAAACTGAACACCTGAACTTACTTGGTAATGTTTTATTAATAAGCGGTTGGAAACACATTTGCTCGTGATACAGTTGCGAATCTTCTTGGAATACTGGCATATGATGATTGCGTAATCTCCAGTGTTATGCCACTCTTCGATCAGAACCTCTTCTAATTCCGGTAGTGACGAGGGAGGCGCAAATCTGCTCCGGAGTCTTCGCTCCAATACTGCCCAAAAGGCTTCGCTAATGTTAAAGTCCGCAGATTGTGCTGGCCAGGGAAGACGCTGCAGTTCAGTTGCATGCTCCTCATACCACCATTGTACTGTACTGTCTGTGTGAATGGGTGCATTATCGCCCTGAAATACGGTTTCACTGCTGGGGAACAACATTTGAATCATGGGATGCCCCCAATCGCTTAAAATGTTCACATAATCGTTGGCTGTAACAGGGCCTTCGAGAGTAATGATGGAACCAGAAGAATACCATGACATGGCTGCCCACACTATCACACTTACACCTCCATGCTTAACCGTTGGAATCAAGCAAACAGGATTATAGGATTCTTTTGGCGTTCCCCAGAGGTAAACCCAGCCAGATGTTGGAAATAACGATAACGTTGACTCGTCGGACCATATAACGTGTTTCTACTGACCAGCCCTCCAGGATTTACTCTCCTGACACCATGTTTTACACTTCTTTGCAGTGGTTGTCGTCTATAATGGTTTCGGTATAGAAGCTTGTCCATGAATATTTGCTTTATGGTGTTCTCGGCGGACAGTGTCGATAGATACGTGGTCTCGAAGATGGCTGTTGAGCTCTACAGTCACCTTAGCCGCCGTAGTTTTGTGTTGTTTTGACAAGATTCGTGTTAGTTCGCATTAGCGTACTACGACCTCTCCCATTCAGTTTTGATTTGAGCACGCTGTTACCTTTATACGATGATATCTTGCCATGTTTTGTGTAGGCTGTCATGAGTCATGAAACAGCTGCTCTTGAAACATTCAGTAAGTTCGTTACTGATGCTCCAGCTGATCGGGCCCCCACAATCTGCCCTCGTTAAAAAATCTGTTACGCACGTCGACCTCGTCATCTGAATGCAAATACGAAGTGTGCCCTACTCGTAAACAACCTGCACTGATGCCTAGTCCGTGCTGAACACGCACAGACCAGCGCGACACGTGCCTTACCTGCGTTGTCGGCCGTCAAACACAACCATCCCATTACTGCAGCAGATCGGATTATTTTGCTTATCCCTTCTACGTGCCTGGTTTGATGCCTACCCAGGTAGCCCTCACACTTCGGCTAGCCCGCTAAATCACGTGATCTCAATCTGACACACAGTGTGTGCGGCTTTGTGGAGCAGTGACAGAAACTTACTATAGTGGTAAAGATGTCAATACCGCCACTCCATATCGAAACTTACCATTACGCGCCCTAACTGGACCCAAGATCATGGCTGGTATGGGAATGGCGCCTTAACTAGAAAGTTGTGCGAGCTTTAGGTGCCCGTAAGAACGTCGCGTAGCAAGTCAGTCTCGGAGGCCGGCTCTTAGACAATGAAAAAAAGTTCTGCATCACCCCGGTTCCCAGAACTCAAACTCTCTGCAATTAACTGAATGATGCGCAACTTCACTCTCGACGTCCATGGCGAGTTACATCTTTGCAACCACGACACCATGCAGCACAGTAGAGATGGGCCCAACTACATGCCGAATGGACCGCTCAGGATTGGCATCACGTTCTCTTCATCGATTAGTGTCGCAAATAACTGCAACCAGACAATCGTCGGAGACGTGTTTGGAGGTAACTCGGTCAGGCTGAACGCCTTAGACACACTGTCCATCGAGTGCAGCTAGGTGGAGGTACCCTGCTGGTTTGGGGTGGCATTATGTGGGGCCGACGTACATCGCTGATGGTCATGGAAGGCGCCGTAACGGATGTGCGATACGTGAATGTTATCCTCCGACCGATAGTGCAACCATATCGGCAGCATATTGACGAGGCATTCTTTTTCATGGACGACAAATCACTCTCCCACCGTGCACATCTTGTAAATGACTTCCTCCAGGATAACATCGCTCGACTTGAGTGACCAGCTTCTTCTCCAGACATGAACTTTATCGAACATGCCTGGGATAGATTGAAAAGGGCGGTTATTGACGACGTGACCCACCAGCCACTTTGAGGGATCTACGCCGAATCACCGTTGAGGTGTGGGACAATGTGAGCCAACAGTGCCTTAATGAACTTGTGGATAGTATGCCACGACGAATACAGGCATGCATCAATCCAAGAGGACGTGCTACTGGGTATTAGAGGTACCTCTGTGTACAGCAATACGGACCATCACCTCTGAATATTTCGCTGTATGGCAGTACAACACGCAATGTGTGGTTTTGATGGTCGGAAATGATGTTTATGTTGATATCTATTCCAGTTTTCCGTACAGGTTCCGGAACTCTCGCAACGGAGATGATACAAAACTTTTTTGATGTGCGTGCGACATTGTACTCTATCAAAAGCCTTTCGATAATCAATAAATAGACGTCACGCTTCATTTATCTACAACTCTGGATTAAGATCTGAATGCAGAACGAAGCCTCTCGAGTACCGACAGCCATCTCTCAAAGGAACTGTGTCGGTGCCATTTGTTCTTCAAAACTTCTAGTTTCTTATGCGAATACGATTTTTAGAAATTATTCGCAAAAGAATTTATTGAGTATCAAAAGGCTTTTGATAGAGTAAAACACTAAAAAATGTCAAAAGTAGCCACAAAATGCCGGAGAGCCCATCCAGATCATAATTACTAGAGTCTCTATGCCACTGCGAGAGTAGAAAAGGAGAAGTCTACCACATTAAAGATATGCTGAGAAGTGACACAGGACTGTACTTTGTCGCCATTGATATTTAAACTTTATGCGGAATGTATCTTCAAAGAAGGTCCTGAAACTCATCTTGAATCGAGAGGAACTGAACAATATCAACTACGCTGTCGATACTGTAACATTTTCTAATAGTTTAAATAGTCTTCCAGTCCCGAATCAACGAAAGCAGTGAACGTTATGGCCTAGAAATAAACACAACTAAATCAGAATTAATCGTCATAAGCAAGAAAGACCTATCTGACTGTCATCTAATCATCAACGGTAAACTTAGTGGACAAGTAGATAGCTTCACATATTTGGGAACTAAGATTACGAACCTTTGGTACAATTCGCAAGAAATTAAAATCCGTACTGGCATAGTCAGAGTCATGTTTTGTAAAACGACTAATATGTTCAACAACCATCAACCCTCAATCGAAACAGAATAAGGTTATCTACGTTGCTATCTACGCTTCCCATCAGTTGCTGACGAGTTGACATCTGGACTTCGACCAAGAGGACAAGAAAACGACGTTTGAGATGTCGCTGCGCAGGAGAATTCTAAAAGTGCCGTGGGCAGATAAAGTTGCTAACAAGGGCATCATCTGAAAAGCGAAGAAAAGAAAAGAATTTCTAAACGCAGTAAAATCCAGAAAACTACGGTATCTCGGTCGTGTGGTGAGTAACGGCAGCACGTATAAATTACTGCAGCTCACTTTTCAAGGAAAGATACCTTGTAGAAGACGACCTGGTAGAAGGAGAACATCTAGGCTGGGAAAATTAAGTAGTTGACACACGAGCGCGGAATTTCTTCGAACAAGCAAATGTAATACAGCTGTGAGGGCCACCAACATCCGGAATCAATAGGCACTGGAAGAAGAAATGTCGTGCAATATGGAACAGTATATTTCGTCATTTTCGATTCTTAAAGGAAAAAGGCTAAATCGGGTAGAAATGTGAATACTTTACTTGCTCATGTATTATGAGTGGTGTTTATATCGGCGTTGGAGCTTTCTCAGGAGCTCAAGACATGGAAACCCAGAGATAATCATAAACTGTCTGGTTTCAAGATACTTTTTCGCCATAATATATTCATTGTGTCACTCGTCTTAAAGAGTGGCAGTAGAAGATTAAGGGGACACGGGTCTCACACACATTCGATTATGAAAGTTATTACAGTGAATCGCTTTCCTCGGATATAAGTTGTTCGGTAATGCTGTCTACAAAATGCCGGTACCGAATGAATACGACAGCGAACAAAATGTCAACTGTCATACTGAGCTAGTGAAAACCGCAAGACCACCTCGCAATCCTGTGTTACTTGCACTTATCCCTAAGTAATGTTCCAAGACATATAACAGGATTTACATGGCTGATGATATGTACATCATAAATATCGCTTCAAACCTCACTGGTCGATTAATGATTGAGTAGAATAGGTAATTGTATTGTATTAATTATGAATTGAGGCAAAATTACACAACTTAGAGTTGGCCATGTGTTGATTTCACGTACAAAGCTGTGTATTTATATACTAAAATGTGCTTTAAACAACGTCAGTGACTAGCTGGACTTTTATATTTATGGATGCAGCGAATATTATCGAGAGATTTGTTAATGTTCACGTTTATGAGCAAGCAAATTCATTGTGTATTAAGATAAACAGATGCTGCAAAGATGTAACAACTACCAAAGAAAATAAATTGCTCCCAACCAATCCTATATTAGCGGACATTGAGTCCAAAGACTAAGAAACGTCACCTGCTTGTAACAGGAATTTCTTTGACCAAGATATTTGACACTTAGGCAACTGTCATTCAGTCAAGATGGTGTACTCAGTAATGAAACGAAGCAGTAGGCTCTGCCAGAAATATCGACTCTTAGACAATGTGTCTAATAGTGTATTTTAATACGACGGTATCCCATCTTAGGCAATTTGTAACACTTGCAAGTAAGCATTATAAATATGGATTGTTGTACAGTTATATCACTTGTTATGTATTTCACTGTTATTGTCCAACCTGCTTTCAGAAAACACTTGATAATGGCACCTTCAAGCCGAAATCATGATTGTGTGAGTGTAAATGTAACACTGTAAATAAACAACAGTCTAATGGCGGTACTGACTTTAAAGACATACTTTCTCTATGACATTTAACGTATGACCCACGGGTACCAATGTCCGGATGCTTATCTCGCTCTGTGTAACAGCAGACTCGTCCATTAGCGGAAATCGCAGAGCAAACTCATCTAATTTACGCAAACAGGTCTTGGCGCGCAGCGCCGCGCGGCACGTACTGAGTGACGTGGGCCGGACGTGGCGTGTGACGTCGCCATTAGGGTCGGCCAATCTGCTTGCGTCATCTGTGTGTCCCGTAATTGTTGGCGATGCGTCTGTCTGATAAGGCCGGCGGCTGACGAGAGGCTAATAAATTCCCGCACCTGTGCGTGCACCGATAGACGAAATTTGTGTCATGTTTTACAATGACGGAGGAGCAGCAGAATGGCCTACACTGCCTCAATTTTTCCACCAAAATTTCTATTCTACGCGGAGTACATCTCGATTCGATCATTGTTTACACCTCAAAATCTATCATTTACAATACCAGATTCGACATAAATGCCATCCTATATTCTCTATATGATAATATGCCACTCTGTGGTACAGTGTATTGAAATACCGTATGCCATTTCTTAAGTCGAATTCAGCAATCGCGTAAAAAATGAATCAGGCGTCGAAAATCACTATAGTACAGCTAATGTATTGCGTAATGTGAGTGACAACATCAAGTAAGCCAAGAGACTTGATGTGACCATTTAAACACTACTTGACTTCAAGTCCTGTGGATGTCGATACATTACTGGGTAAACGTAAGTTCCTGGATTTCCCAGCAGTGCGAACCCGTGCTTATACGGCTGTCTTCAATAGAGAGCCATCTATAGATCGGAGAAGTAATCATGTGGTGTCTGGAAACCTGCAGCGTTCATCCCTTGGTCCGTCGCTTTTTTACCTGTTGGTCAATGTTGCTCCTGTGTGAGTTTCTTGTAACTAACAGTCATACGGGGTGTAACCGGTGTATCCTGAAGTAACAAAAGTCATGGGGTACCTCCAAAGATCGTGTCGGCCCTTCTTTTCCTGGTGTAACGCGGCAACTCGACGCGGCAGGGACTCAACAAGTCAGTGAAACTCCCCATGCTCCCTCTACAACCGTCCATGATTGCGAAAGTGTTGGCGGTGCAGAATTTTGTCCACGTAATGACCTCTCGATTAGCTCTCAAAAATGTTTGATAGTATTCATGTCAGGTGATCTGGCCCGAATTGTCCAGAATGTTCTTAGAACCAGTTGCGAACAATTGTGGTCCGGTGCTATGAGGCGGGAACATGAAGTTTACAAATGGCTGAAAATTGTCTCCAAGACGCGAACATAACCATTTCAGGTCAATCATCGGTTCAGCTGGGCTCGAGGACCCAGTTCCTTTAACGTAAACACAGCCAAACCATTATGGAGCCGCCACCAGCTTGCACAGTACCTTGTTGACGACCTGGGTCCATGTCTTCGTAGGGTCTGCGCTACGCTCTAACCCTACCATCAGCTCTTATCAACTGAAGTCGGGACTCATCTGACCAGGTCGCTGTTTTCCAGTCGTCTAGTGTCCAACCGATATGGTCATGAGCTCAGAAGAGGAGCTGCAGAGGATGTCGTGCTGTTAGTCAAGGCACTCGCGTCGGTCGTCTGCTGCCATAGCCAATTAACACCAAATTTCGCACCACTATTCTAACGGATACGTTCGTCGCACGTCACACATTGATTTCGGCTTTTGTTTCACGCAGTGTTGCTTGTCTGTTGGCACTGACGACTATCGCAAACGCCGCTGCTCCCGGTCGTTAACTGAAGGCTATTGGTCACAGAGTTGTCTGTGGTGAGAGGCAATGCCTGAAATGTGGTGTTTCTGCACACTCTTGACAGTGTGGATCTCTGAAAACTGAAACCCCTTGTAAGTAGGCTGTTTATGTTTTCTCTATGTAAGTAGGCTGTTTATGTTTTCTCTATGTAAGTAGGCTGTTTATGTTTTCTTATTGGCAACATTACGTAGCGCTCAATATGAAAATCACTGGCTGTGCTGTGTGCAGTCTGTGGCTACTTTGCATTGTTGTAATACTCGCCATTGTAGTGTTAGGCAGCTGGCTGTGAACAGCGCGTAGCGTTGCGCAGTTGGAGGTGAGCCGCCAGCAGTGGTGGATGTGGGGAGAGAGATGGCGGAGATTTGTAATTTGTCATGAACTGCTATATTTATATATGATGATAGCAAGGTAAATACATTGTTTGTTCTCTATTAATATCTTTCATTTGCTAACTATCCCTATCAGTAGTTAGTGCCTTCCATAGTTTGAATCTTTTATTTAGCTGGCAGTAGTGGCGCTCGCTGTATTGCAGTAGCTTGAGCAGCGAAGATTTTTGTGAGGTAAGTGATTTGTGAAGGGTATAGTTTAATGTTAGTCAGGGCCATTCTTTTGTAGGGAATTTTGAAAGTCAGATTGCATTGCGCTAACAAAATACTTTGTGTCAGCTTAAGCACAGTCCTGTATAATTGTTCAAAGGGGACGTTACACCCTGATCATTTGCGAAAAGGAATGGCCCTTTCGTCTAGGTCCAACTACCATTCCACATTTAGAGTCTGTTACTTGCCGTCCTTTGGACGTAATCACGTCGGAAACCTTGTAACACGGATCACCTGAGTACAAATGACATCACTGCCAATCCACAGCCCTTTTATACCTTCTGTAAGCTGTACTAGCGCCATCTGTATATATGCATATCGTTATCCTACGTCTTGACACATCAGTACAAGTGCAGGTACTTCCATTGGTGACTGAGAACAGTGCACTAAACAGCATTATATCTGTATTTACATCATCTGTAGACTAATAATGAAAGCTATCGCAAGTCGTATGTTTGTAGTTTGGGTAGTACAAGTTCTTGTGGCAAGAGCAAGCTATTTTATTAAAGCTTATTTTCCCCTGGGCAGTATGTCAGATGTTGTTGAACTGTGTAGACGTGGACACAAAATGGTGAACCTACAATATCAGATATAGTCCACTTAGTGGTGCAGTTACTCCCATGCAGAAAACATCAGGTCGTAAAGCTTGTGGCATGTTTGTTCAAAAAAATGGTTCAAATGGCTCTGAGCACTATGGGACCCAACATCTTAGGTCATAAGTCCCCTAGAACTTAGAACTACTTAAACCGAACTAACCTAAGGACATCACACACACCCATGCCCGAGGCAGGATTCGAACCTGCGACCGTAGCAGCCTCGCGGTTCCGGACTGCAGCGCCAGAACCGCACGGCCACCGCGGCCGGCCGGCATGTTTGTGGAAAGACTCTTCGACACAGCGACAAAACAACCAACACACTGAAGAGTGTATATATTAGAGTACAAGATAGGAAAGTATTTGCACTTATCCCCGTTACACATGGTATACTAATGATCTCTATTGTTCCTAAGCGTCAGCATTAAGAACATCGCTTCTGCCATATCAAGGATAAATTAAGACCACTGCTTGATATCACGATGTGCACAAATCTTGGGCCTTAAAGTAAATCCTAATAATCTAGTAGGCCTCATGCTGCACGAAACGTTGATTTTCGAACATTTTCGTGACTATTTTCCTCCCATTCTGCTTGACGGTATGCAACTAGACTATCAAAGTTAAGTAAATGACTACGGTATAATCTTGGATAAATTCCGAAACTAGAAAAAAAATTGTTACAGTACTGTTTGTTAATTACATAACATAAATTTTTTGTCTCATTTACCTCAAAACTGAAACGCAAATGCTCAATCTAAGATATACTGCAGCCACTGAAGGGAAATGGACAGAAGGTAAGAATTCCTCATCAGATGAATATAGGATAAAATCAACAACAGTAGAAAATGATATGATGAGAGTAGTAATCGTCGTGAACAGGGAGATATGGCAGAGAATGACCTACTGCGATTAGTTTAATGATACATTTATTCTCACTGTAAGAGACAGCAAACGAACGCTGACAACTACTGTTCTGACGTACATGCAGACGTCACATGCAAAAGATGAAGAGAGGGGGACAGAGTAATGGGAGGCGGAAACCCAACAATTAAGATCGATTGGATCGCTGAAGTAGGGGAAGGAATTGAGAACAGAGTTACAGTGTCGGTAGCAGTAATGTGAAAGGCGAAAACTCCTTAACATCATCAACAAATTTCAGTTAGTAAGAGCAAATTCCACAGTAGAAAGAGCTATAATTGGGAAAGGCCTAGAGATATGGGAAGATACAAAATGGATTGCATACAGCGACGAAAGAAAGATTCAGAAATCAGGTATAGAACTGTAAGGATTATTAGAAATAGACTTACATCATTATCTAGTGACTAGCTGAGTATCCTGCTTTGCCCAGGTATGTACATATTCTAGTTCTATTCAGCGACGAAAGAAAGATTCAGAAATCAGGTATAGGACTGTAAGGATTATTAGAAGTAGACTTACATCATTATCTAGTGACTAGCTGAGTATCCTGCTTTGCCCGGGTATGTACATATTCTAGTTCTATTAGTCGATAGCTTTCCCCATCTCTCTGTCCATGTGCTCCACCCTTCTCTCTCTCTCTCTCTCTCTCTCTCTCTCTCTCTCTCTCTCCATGTGCTACTCCCCTTCTCTCAAGTCCACCTGCTCCATCCCAGTCTCTGTGTCTATCTGGCTCTCTCCCCTCTCTCCATCTACTGTCTCCCTCTGTCCATCTCCTCCTCTCTGTGTCTCTGTCCATCTCCTTTTACAGTTCTCTATACGTCTCCTCTCCACCTCTGTCGGTCCATCTCATCCTCTTTCCTTCTTCTGTTTATTCACCTCCTGCCCCCTCTCTGGCCATCTCGCCGTCCCTTGCTGTGTCCATTTCCCCTCCCCCTCTCATTATCCACTTTCTCCCCCCATATCGGTGACCATCCGCTGCCTTCGCCTCTGTCTACCCATCTCTTCCCCCCAACCATCCTCCAGGATATCACCCCACCCCAGTAGAAGATTGTTGGTTCTTACCCCTACAGTCTTTCTCTCCAGATACTAAGTAGAATGTGTACCGAGCTTGGTTGAAATCGAGCCAGGGGTTTAGCAGGATTTGTATGCATGGCTTTACCAACAGATTCACATGTCTCGAATATTTTCATGTATATAACACATGTCACACATATTTCTATACATATTTCACCTGTATATTTAGCGAATTTAGCCCTGCAGTTCCTTTTTCACACAGCTCAATGTTTATGACCTCACTTCTCTTGGACGATGTGTCATACATAATATAATTTTGTAAGTACATTAAGCATTGTATGTGGATGCTGTCTGTGAAATCTGTCACGAATAAAACTGGTAGCGAAGAAGTAATAAATTAAAACGTCTTGCATTACGCGGTAGTTTTTCATGCTTCTCAGTGTTTATGACGTCGTATCTCCTTAACTATGTATCACAAAATGATCTATTTTTACATTTACATTTAGTGTTATGTGTGAATACCGCCTGAAGAAAGTGTTGTGAATAGAGCCAGTAGCAAATAAGTAATAAATTTAAACGTCATCCATGAGGTGGTAGTTTTTGACGCGTCTCGGTGTTAATGACGCCATATCTGAAGTATTATGAGTTGTGCAATGATATTATTTCCCAGGTACATTCAGTGATATGTGAGAATACTGTGTGCAAAGTGTGTCGCGAATACAGTTAGCAGTAAAGACAAAATAAATTAAAACATTTTGCCTGATGCGACAGTTTTACTGTACGAGCAGCAAAAACGTTGTATGTGGTAAACTGCTTTCTTTCAGCATTTTGTGAGGGTTGTCATAGAAAAGGAAGTTTCGTAAAACTTTTAAATTATGTCTAAAGTTAGTTTCAATGAATAATGGTTGGGTATTCGCGTGCGGTAGACTACACTTCTTTTCCACTCTCTCTCCCCTCCCTATCTTCCCTTTGATAGGTAAATGGTTCTTACACCCACAGCATTTCTTTCCAGGCAGTAAGTGATACGCGTACCACGTTTGGTTGAAATCGGTACATTTGTTTACGAGAAGATGTGGAACATAAATACACGCATACATACATGCATCAGCTTTTATAATATGTATAGATTATGAACAGTAGACTGAAATTAAGGACTGTCGCCAGGAAAAAACAGCGTGGAAATAATGGGGATACTGTAGTACTGAGTGCTGATGATGTGTGTCTGAAATTCTGTGGGGGTGTGAACAGCACTGAACGACGTTTAGTGGTGTCGGTATGGACGTCTATAAAAAAGGCAATCACAGAAGTTCCGCAGACAAATACAGGTACATGGGAGGTGTGTTACCGTTCAGTGATAGCGGTACCACATCAAAGTCGGCAACGCGAATCGATACCATGGACATCAGCGAGGGCTCTCTGCAGTCCACAAGGCACTCCAGATAAACTCCCCTCACCCCCCTCCCATCCCCCTCAGTACAGCAGCGCCCTTACGCTGAGGTCAGTACAGTGTCGAGCATGCAAGAGCTTCGCCCAGTTCATGGTCACATCTGAAGGAATCAACATTGCTTTTTAGGGTCAACGTGTTATTAAAAGTTTCTGATGATGTTGTACATTAGTAAAGGTTAAACACTGTGCCTCAAGAGAACAGTTTCCTAATTTGTGCATCAAGTAATGCTTTGCTAGCCAATGGCAGTTGTAAATTATCCATTCCTCTATGGCAAAAAGTGTGTCAAAGCTAAGTAAATCTTTCATTCATTTATGTAATAAAGTGAACTTACCTTCATGTGTTCTAATTTGAGGAACCTTTTCCCACAGCAGTCAAAGGAACTAGAGTTATGACCTGGCGATTTTAGTTCTGTCTGGGGACAACAGAAGATATCTGCAAAGAAATCGTAGGTGCCAGAAGAATATCTTCAACTTCGGGACGAAAGAAGAAAAGACGAACAGTGTTTACGGAATGAAAGCAATACATCAATATAAGTCATATAGCGATGAAAGAAATAGTAAGTGCAGGGAACATAAAGCAAAATGACACCAGGGAAAATGCGAAGAAATTGAGAAAGTACTGACAGCCAGAAATACAGAGTAAGCGTATAGCAATGTGAACATAACTTCTGGTGAAATTAAACAAAATAGCGGTAACATTAAGTATGAACGAAATTTGAAACGCAGAGGAGAGAACCCAAATAGCTGGAAAGAGTACAGTGAAGGTCTCTTTGAATAGAAGGGATTGTCTCGTGACGTGACAGAAGACGAAATGGATGCCGATTTAGAAGCGTTTCGTAACGGGATTGTTTAGTCGCTGCGAGAGTGTCACAGAGGTACTTAAAAAACGCTAGTGACATTTGATATTACAGGGACGTTCTGCATCAATAAGACGATTACTGTTGAAATTCCGAGAGCCTAAGTTCTGGCAAGGGTCGGACAACATACTATTGCCGCCCACATACACCTCAAGAAATTACCACGAAGAAAAAATCCGAGAAATGGCTGCAAATACAGAGGATTTTCGACAATCAGTGCTCTCTCACGGCATTCGCGGATGGAACATGGAAGGGGTGGATCAGATAATAGTACAAGAAGCACCATCTACCACATACCGTTGGGTGACTTGCGAAGCATAGATGTGGATGTAAATATAGAAGTGGAGTCGCACGTAGTTGGTCTACCTTGACAGAGTAGGAGATGCAGGACCAGAGAATATGCTCTGCATTGCAGTCCTTTTGTGGCAGGATGTTCACGAGCGGGCGCAGAGCACAAAACGGAACGTTGACAGAGGCTGGTATAAGTTGATTCAATGTTAACGCGCTGGGCAGATTAATAACAAGATCGCGACCTGAAAGATGCGAGGAAGCAGAGGACGTGGTAGTATACTGTACAGCAGTGGTCCCCAACTATTCTTAGACCATTACTCCCCGAGTACAATCAGATATTAGGTGGTTATTAGCGCAACCCCTCTTCTCGCCCAGCCTACACTGCCCCCACCATCAGCAGCTTTAGCACCTAACTAAACTTTAGAATGGAAAACAATTATCTTTGAGCACTTTTATTTTTAATGTGAGGAAAGATGAAAATATATAGCTTTTATAGGTATTTTACTAGGGGAACAAATTACTGAGTCAGTGAAACAACTGGCACTGCTTATGTCTAACAACGTTTTATATTTGAGTTGTTCTTAGTCTGTGCACGCCATAAATCATGATCAGAATCCACTCAGTTCCTTGTTTTTATTTTTACTGCTACCACAGTTAAAAATGTACTTTCGTATCTATAAATCTTGAATTGCAAATTGCTTTCCCAGGTGCTGTGTTCGAATAGCGATCGTGTGTTCGAATGATTAAGCTATTCCCGGTGTATCACGACTGCTACCTGCAGCTCAGATAAGAAATTTACTAGACAGTGAGGACAGAGACTTGTTACAAAACCGACTTCTGTGCACTGCTCCTCGTCTTTGCGATACGTCCTTCACCCGCACACTGAACCCCCATTTAAGATGAAATAGGTTTAATTGTATACACTGTAATTACGGTTCGTAAATCACTTGACTCTGGGGCTCGTTGATTCTGAACAGGAAGAAAATGGAAGATTTTGGCTGTTAATGCTTTGTGTTTAACTACTCTAATAGTAATAATGAAATAACAATGGAATAGAAATAAGCATTTGGCGCCATTGGCCGGGAGCCCCCTTACAGGGCAGGTCTTATTACATTCGAAGCCAGATTGGGCGACCTGCGCGCCGGATGGGGATGAAATAATGATGAAGGAAACACAACACTCAGGCCCTGAGCAGAGAAAATCCCCGACCCAGCCGGGAATCGAAACCGAGCCCCTTAGGACGGTAGTCCGTCGCGCTGACCATTCAGCTATCGGAGCGGACACAATAATAAAAATATTAATACAAAACAAAATATCGAAACTGATATTAGGAATAGGCGTATAAAATTCTTTGGCCATCTCAGCCGACTATCAGAAAATCGATTGACGAAGAGAATAAGATATTATGTAACCTCACTTTTGAATTTCACACCTTGGGTATATGAAATTCGAAAGGACCTAAATAAAGCAAACATAAGACCAGCCGACATTCTAGAAAGTGTCACCTTCAGACACAAAGCATACGAATGGGCAGTCATATCAGAGCGACCAACAGAAAAACAGTACAGACCAAAGTGGTTAGATGAGCTTAAACCAGACTTTTCGGAAACAATGAAAGCCTACTGGAAGAACAAGAAGAGCTCAAAGAAAAATTGATCAAGTTATTTGCTTATCGTCTTCCATTTCTGGGCAGACTTCGCCAATAATAACAATGATAATAATAGTAATAATTGTAATAATAATAATAATAGTAATAATACTATGCAATGCGCTACAACAGTCCTTTTGTAATTACTGTCGTGCTGTGCTCCCAGTTATTTCATTCATCTTTTTCTAAGGGAGTAATGATGCAATTTCTGGTCTGTTGAAGAAAGTACTGTAAGTAGGCTGTTTAGGTTTTTATGTTGGTAACCTACGTAGCGCTCTGTATGACAATCACTGGCTGTGCTGTGTGCAGTCTGAGGCTGGTCGGCATTGTTGCAATAGTCGCTATTGTAGCGTTCTGCAGTTGGCTGTTAACAGCTCGTAGCGTTGCGCAGTTAGAGGTGAGCCGCCAGCAGTGGTGGATGTGGGGAAGTGAGATGGCGGGTTTTTGAGAGCGGATGATCTGGACGTGTGTCCATCAGAAACAGTACATTTGTAAGAATGGATGTCATGAACTGCTATATATATTATGACTTTTGAACACTATAAGATAAATACATTAATTGTTCTGTATCAAAATCTTTCATTTGCTAACTATGCCTATCAGTAATTAGTGCCTTCTGTAGTCTGAATCTTTTATTTAGCTGGCAGTAGTGGCGCTCGCTGTATTGCAGTAGTTAGAGTAACGAAGATTTTTGTGAGGTAAGTGATTCTAGAAAGGTATAGGTTAATGTTAGTCAGGGCCATTCTTTTCTAGGGATTATTGAAAGTCAGATTGCGTTGCGCTAAAAAATATTGTGTCAGTATAGTGTTGATCAGAATAAGTAAAGAGAGAAATGTCTGAGTACGTTCAGTTTTGCTCAGCTGTTTGAAAATCAAATAATGTAAGAGGTTTACCAGCACAGTAATCCATTCATTTTTCTAAGGGGACGTTTCAGTACTTACAGCTTGGAGAAATAACTTTTATGAGATATTGTCACGTATATATGTCTGATTCTAACTGTCGTCTATGTATGCAAAAAAGCACAAAGTAAGTGTGTAATAGATGGACTGTGTGAGCATAGTGCCACACAGTAGTGCTAGTAATTGAGAAAAAGTTCGAATGGTTCAAATGGCTCTGAGCACTATGGGACTTAACTGCTGAGGTCATCAGTCCCCTAGAACTTAGAACTACTTCAGCCTAACTAACCTAACGACATGACACACATCCATGCCCGAGGCAGGATTCGAACCTGCGACCGTAGCGTTCGCACGGTTCCGGACTGAAGCGCCTAGAATCGCTCGTCCACGCCGGCCGGCTGAGAAAAAGCACTTGTCGCTAACTTACACAGGATGCTCCAGGATTCCCGTTACAGACTTCTAGGACTTGTGGTTGGGACCGAGTAGATAACATTTGGAAATGGAAACCATGTCCGGGAATGTGCCGTTTCCGTGCTACAAGTGTTTGAAAACATTTTGGTAACGCGACCGCTTTTAAAAGTACTTTATTAGGAATGGCCAAATACATTACTTGTTTTAAAATTCCATTCTTTTTAATAACCCAAGAAACAAATAAGGAAACTCAAGCAGTTTTGATAAACACTGTTGTTTACGTTAAACGTATACAATTTTTGTTCTTTCCAAAACAGGGTTGGCGTTCTGATCCACTACAAATAAGGTTCGCTTCGGTGAATACCATGTTCGGTGCACACGTTGCACCTACGAATGACGTCGTTCTCTTCAACGTGATACAGTGCGCCCTCTTCCAGTTCGAGTGTGCGGCGTCACGCCTGCTGACGGTGAAGGTACCACTTTCCCGAAGTCGTTGCGTAATTGTGGCGAAAGGGGTATGCAATGGAGTCGGACATTGTGGAGGACGATATCGATTAAGGCGACGTGCAGCTCTTCCATTGCCGTGACCTTCGCCAAACAGAAGGCTCATGTCGGCGTATTCTGCAAACGTGTCCTCAATAATGTTGCTCAAGCACTCACAGACACTTGAATGCGGCTCGAGCAAAGTCAGAGAGGTAGGATAGATGCCTAATGATATCATCCGATCTCACTGCCCTGTAGCATACCTACCTGGCAAACATGTTTTACAACGGTTGTGGCGCGAAGACGGTACGTTTCCGAACATGGGTCCCAATTCAAAATATTATTAACTCAGTCCCCTATACAAGTCCCAGAAGTTCTTAAGGCGAATTTTAGAGCTCCTTCAGCGCCTAACAGAATTGCGTTTATAGTAACGATCTTTTAAAAATAGTTCAGTTCGTGACGGAAACAGAATCCAACCGTTTTGGTATTTACCCCTCAGAAAATTTCATTTAACCTCTCAGGGGGTAATTTACATTACGTCTTACCTTGAAGAGACCATTCAATTGACACACAGTCAACAGGGATTTAGAGAACATCGTTTTTGCGAAACACAACAATCTCCTTAGTAACATTAAGTTTTAAGTGCTATTGACAAGCGATTTCAAGTTGATTCCGTATTTCTAGATTTCCAGAATGGTTTTGACACAGAGACTCACAAGCGGCTTGTAATTAAATTTCGTACTTATGGAATATCGTCTGAGTTAAGCGACTGGTTTCGTCATTTCCTGTGAGAGGTCATAGTAACTGACGGAAAGTCATCGAGTAAAACAGAAGTGATTTCTTGCATTCTCATAGATCAAGATCGAATCCTCCCTCGGGAATGGATGTGTGTGTGTGTGTGTGTGTGTGTGTGCTGTCCTTAGCGTAAGGTACTTTAAGTTAGATTAAGTAGTGTGTAAGCCCAGGGACCGATGACTTCAGCAATTTGGTTCCATAGGAAGTTAACACAAATTTCCAAATTTCCAAGATAGTGTTGTAGGCCTTCTGCTGTTACTTACGTACACAAACGATTTGAGAAACAATGAGCAGTCCTCTTAGGTTGTTTGCAGATAACGCTGTCGTTTATCGTCTAGTAAAGTCATCAGAAGATCAAAACAAATTACAAAATGGTTCAAATGGCTCTGAGCACTATGGGACTTAACATCTGAGGTCATCAGTCCCTTAGAACTTAGAACTACTTAAACCTAACTAACCTAAAGACATCACACACATGCATGCATGCCCGAGGCAGGATTCGAACCTGCGATCGTAGCGTTCGAGCGGCTCCAAACTGAAGCGCCTAGAACCGCTCGGCCACACCGGCCGGCCAAAAAAACAAATTACAAAACGATTCAGAGATTATATCTGTATGTGGCGAAAATTGGCAGTTGGCCCTAAATAATGAGAAGAGTGAGATGATCCACATGAGTGCTAAAAGGAATCCTTTAAAATTCGGCAAAATAAAAGTCGTAGGACTAGCGGCTCCCGTCGGGTAGACCGTTCGCCGGGTACAAGTCTTTCAATTTGACGCCAGTTCGGCGACTTGTGCGCCGATGGGATGAAATGATGATGATTAGGACAACACAACACCCAGTCCTTGAGCGGATAAAATCTCCGACCCAGCCGGGAATCGAACCCGAGCCCTTAGGATTGACATTCTGTCGCGCTGACCACATTTTTTAAAATTTGTTTTAACATTATGTCAGAAATAATTGTTAAAGTTATTCAAATGGCATAACACCTTGCGAGTGTTGCATGGTCTATTGTTACCTTGTTGACATTGACTATGTAGCAACGAAGGAGGTCCATTTGTGTTAATGTGGGACATATCAGAAGATGTGGGGCACTTATCTAAATGTAGCTACCTACTATGTATAGAAGTACTTTCTCGTTACGATAAATTAAAAGTGGCGTGTGACTAGGACCTCCCATCGGGTAGACCGTTTGCCTGGTGTAAGTCTTTCGATTTGACGCCACTTTTTTTTCGGCGGAACCACTTTTGTTGCCAGGAGTGAGGGTTTCAGGGTTTCTTTATTATTTTTTTCTTATTAAGGAACGTAGGATGAACACTAACCTTTGTTATTCACAAAATAACGATCTGACACATGATAACTGTCCTGGAAGGAACCTCGCTGCCGTCCTACCATGTAGCATGAAATAACAACAAAATTAAAGTGGGGCCACCTCCGGCACCCTAAAGAAAAGTATTTATAGATATGAAAACAAAATTTGAAGTACATCTATTTGCTAACTGTGCAAGCGTTAGTTTTTCCTAGGTCGCATACTCGCATAGTGTCCTTAGCGGGTCACTTTATGTGGTATGTTTCACAACGACAGCACCGCCGATCATCTTCGCGCGCCCGGCACACCCCAAGTATATGGCGGGTCCAAAAAAACCGTTACTAGGATATTGGCATACCATTCCTTGTACTTTTGTAGCCGTAATAGTTTTGTGTGTCCATCTTGCAAGTATTGCCAGTAATCCAGGACGTTCAGTACGTTCTGATGTGTGTCTCTATAGATGTAATGGACCGTCATACCTGTGATCCACGCCACTGCGTTCGTCTTATGACGCGGAAAATACGTTTCCTCTGGAAAAAATACTATGTCAGAACAGACTGCTGTATAGATAGTGCGCCGCATGAACGCTATTATCTTTCTTGCGAGATTCCAGGCAGCCAATGCCTCGCCGCAGACCAGCCGATGGTCGACCGTATCCAGCACGCCGCATCGCTGACATAGGCGAATCCGCCAAATGTATTGCGTACTTTTTATCGTTCGTAGGGTATTTTAGGTTCACGACAATGTACCATGTTGATCTGACTGATGTAGGTAGGTGCGGGTGGTGGACCGTGCGCCACACCACGTGCCAATTAACAGCTGGATGTTTCCGTTTCACCCTATCCCGGGCGATCTGTTGAAGAAGCAGATGATACACGTCCTTCGCGACGTCGACTGTCGGGTCGTCGGTAAAAGCTCTCGAACGTAACTGTGTTCCACGATGAACGTGCGCACATCCGTTAACGGGGGCGATATATGGCCGACACTGACTGGAGGAAGATGCGATGTTGGTACTAGTTCTTCGATTATCGTCCCCGTAAGCGAGTGATTCCTGTGGCGCCACCGTTTGAGCATAGTATTAATATACATGGCACGCGCTTCCTCGTGCACGTTCACTAAACCAACGTCCCCCCCCCCCTCTCGCGCTGGGAGGGTAAGCGTGTTGTACTGTACCTTAAAGAGCTGTCTCAGGCATACATAGTACCCAAAAGCCGCCGGAATCCTCATAGCCATCGTGCGCGTCAAGGGGAGAAGGTGTGTAAGGTGGCACATCATGGGTGCGAGATAAAGGTTGACGAGTAACACTCGCTGCAGCATATCCATTGACAGTAGGGCGTTTAGTCGTACTGCCGTGCAGACTCTGAGTAACAGCCTTCGGTAGTTGTGCGCAGCCGTTCCCGCCGTCTCCTTATGAAAGGTGATACCCAAACAGCGGAGGGTTTGAACCGCAGGTAAAGGTCCTACCGTTACTGGTTCTAGTCCACGCCCCACATGCATGAATTGTGATTTTCGGTAGTTTACCACACTTCCAGCTGCCACCACTCAGCTACCGGGGAAGGACTTAAATTCGGTTACACGAATCTAAAGTCCGTAAATTCAACTAAATATCTTCTGAATTACAGTAACGAACAACTTTAATTTGAAGGAATACACGGAAAATGTTGTGGCGGGGACTAACCAAAGATTGGGTTTTGTTGGCAGGACACTTAGAAAAATTAACAGATCTAGAAAAGGGACTGCCTACACTACGCTTGCCGGTCCTCTTTTACAACACTGCTGTGCGGTGTGCCATCGTTACCGGATAGGATTGACGGAGGGCATCGAGAAAGTTCGAAGAAGGGCAAGATGTTTTGTATTATCGAGGAATTGGGGAGAGAGTGTCACGTACAGGGTGCAAGATTTGCTGTTGACACCGTTAAAACAAAGGCGTTTCCCGTTACCGCGAGACCTTTTCACGAAATTTCAGTCACCAAATTCGTCCTCCAGAGTGCGAAAATAATTTGTTGAAGCCGAGTTTCATAAATGAAGCTGACTTTTATATAGATAAACCATCATCACAGCAAAATAAACGAAATCAGAGCTCGCACGGAAAGATATACTTGTTCGTTTGTTCCGCTCGCTGTTAGAGAGTGGAATAATAGAGAAGTACTGTGCAGGTGATTCAATGAACCGTCTGCCAGGCACTGAAATGTGATTTGCAGAGTAGCCATGTAGATGTAGATGTATGTGCACTTTAACAGTTATACTTCGATGTTTACTACTGTTACCCCCGCCCCTTCTGTGAGACATACACACACACACACACACACGCACACACACACACACACACACACACACACGCACTGACACACTGATAGACGGGTTGCGGGGTGGAGGATTGGGGGAGGGATATAGAAAGAGACAGGTAGAGAGAATTTGGGGAGAGAAAGACGCAGATTGTTGCCGTGCAGGTAATTAACTGCTGGCTACCTTTCCGCTGCCAGCCCTCCTCCGGTGCCGTGACTTCCGCCACGCCGCGGCTGCTGCGCCGTTTCCTTCTGGTTCCGCCATCCGCGCCCCGACGCCGGCCGGCACTTTGCACTCGGGGCGAGTCGTAAAAAAGTGGAGGGACGGAACTGCAGCGAACTCTGTGTCCGCTCTGCTCGACTCTGCCCTGCCGCCCGCCGTGACCTCCCGTGGCGATCCGAGTCCGACTCTGCCGTCTAGAACTCTCACCCTCCACTTCCCACCCCCACCCCTCCCCCACAACCGCCCCCTCCCCCCGTGCAGCCAACTGCCAGCTCACCGCCTCCGAGGTGTTTACGCCCGCGAACTTCGCCCGGCCAGCGACTGTCTCCACAAAAGAAAAATCATTGCTCGCGAGGTCATTAAAGGAGAAACGTCTGTCTGGTTTCGGCCGTGGCGCTTCTGCAGCAGTAACCGAAGTTGTGTACCGACGGACTCTCTAAAGGCCGAACGTGAGGAAGTTATGTCGCTTTACCCTCGCAAGGAATAGCGAAGCCAAGCGAAAACTGTGTGCCGTCTCCAGTCTGCTTCATTGAACCTACTGTGAAAGTTGTATCGCTATGCATCTTTTAACGAGGACTTTGAACTACATTTGTGCCATACCAGACGCGACGATCCGGCCGGAAACAACAACACTGATCCTGAAACGGCACCTACTACCCGTCTACGATATTGTTGCACTTGGCCTCACATGACCATTACAGGAAATCCGCGGTAGTAGAGTAAACACGTACAGTGTTGACTAGGGAAAACGCATTGCACCGTGAGTGATTTCAAGACAGTTGTGCATGAACTATCAAGTTGTTCGACGTGTCCGCTTGAAATATCACGTTAAGTAGGTCTATTCATGATAAGCCGACCGAAGAGCTTTCACTGACTCTGAACCACTTTCTGGTAAACTGCAGCTACGTTTTCTAATGTGCATGCAAGTTTCGGAATGTTTTTTGACTTGTGCAAAACAGATCTTATCTGAAGCCATTTTCGCACTGAGCTTTGCACGGCACTCTTTGCCGGCACTCTGACATCGTTAAACTTCTCAGCAAACAACTGACCACGTCATTTTCACGACTTTGTTGTCACGTAACTTTCCACAACGAACACCCGTTGCTCCACTGTGAGTACCATCGTCCCGTTTGCACTGCTCCAGCCACAATGACTCAGACCGCACTACGCTCTGAACTGGTGTGGATCACGTGGCGGGTGTACACGTGGTTCACTTATTTGCCCCACCCTTTATTACCATCCTGCACTGGAGAATTTATTCCTCACATTTACGAACAACTGACAATGGCTTAAACGGTTAACCATTTTGTCCGAGTTGCAGGTTGCCTACCTAATAGCTTTCAGGGGCGACAAAAATTTGATTTAGAGTACTTCCGTAATTATTGATTGAATTTAAAAATTTAAATTGCCGTAATAGTCTACTCATTAGTTCCACATTGGAGCTACATTCGAAGAAGACGAGCGTTTTTAGGCTGTACAGAATATAGGATACTTGACAATAACACAAAAAGACCAGAGAGAGAGAGAGAGAGAGAGAGAGAGAGAACGAGGCGTTCGGAGGAGGTACGATGGAGGTTCCAAAATGAAAATATTCATTTTACCATAACTTCACTCAAACTGAATTATATATATTATTATTTTATATTGTTTTTACCGATCATGTAATACAGTCTCACATCTTGGGCCGCAATGATATATTCTTGGTTTGAGAGGGATGCGGGTCGTGGTTTGGACACCCCTGGTTTAAATCAGCAAGCCAAGTTTGTATCCCATGATCCAGCCCACATCTTAACACGCAGATTATCCAGACTACATACATCCAATATTTGAGGATGATAGCACTTTACACATAATTCCAAACCTTCTGGAAAGATTTTCTTGCTGCCACCTCTTCCCCCAAAAAACAGTGAAAGGAGGATAGTTAACCGTTTACTAAATTTACGCTGTTCACGCAGGAAGACTTGAACACCAGGCTTGACTTTTTATATTTTATTATTTCTTTAACACTAACTCTGTACGTATCTGCAAAAATGTGCCATTCTAAGGCGCGTAATTGAAGAGGTACGACGTCAACAGCAACTGAGATATGGTTTTGATCTTCAGGGTCCCGTACTCGAGTTGCTAAAAACGGAATCTTAATACGGTCGCTTTCCTGTCTATTAATAAGTCCTTTTCCTCACGAACGTGTAACCGTATGAAGCGGAAATTTTTGTCACATACTAAGGTCTACGATCCCTTGGCGGTGAAAAAAAATGAAGCTTCTATGTCAATATAATCAAAGAATATGGCCATTCATGTCAGACATTCTGATACTGGCAGACTCCCTCATCAAAACCTATAGAGTATTTTCCTTTGGCCCATAATCATAAAATGTACCAGGAAACTCTTTTCACAGTACAAGTAAAGGCAAAAAATGCGAATTTTTTTAATATGTAATTACACCACACTAATGAACTATTTTTTGTTATGAACTATTTTTTTGTCATCTTTTATCCGTCTATCTGTGTGTCCAGCCGTCTCCTAAGACCCCTTTCTCTCAGAAACGGGTAGCCGTGTTGTTTTTGTTGTGGTCTTAAGTTCAGAGACTGGTTTGATGCAGCTCTCCATGCTACTCTTTCCTGTGCGAGCTTCTTCATCTCCAAGTAACTACTATAACCTACATCCTTCTGAATCTGTTTAATGTATTCATACCTCTATGATTTTTACTCTCCGCGCTTCCATCCAATACTAAATTGATAATCCCTCGACCCCCCTACCAACCGATCCCTTCTTCTGGTCAAGTTGTGCCACAAACTCCTCTTCTCCCCAGTTCTGTCCAGTACCTCCTCATTAGTTACATGATCTAGATATCTTCAGTTTTCTTCTGTAGCACCATATTTCTAAAGCTTCTATTCTCTTCTGGTCTAAACTATTGATCGTCCGTGTTTCACTTACATACATGGCTACACTGCATACAAATACTCTCAGAAAAGTCGTCCTGACACTTAAATCCATACTCGATGTTAACGAACAAGTAGCCGCATCAAGCTGAAATTTATGTCACATACTACTGTCTCCAGAGCCAATGAAATCCAAAGATAAGGCCATTTATACCACATGTTTTGATAAAGACTCACTCAGCAAAACGTACAGGAACTTCCCGTTGTCCTAGAATCATGGAATTTTGGCAAGAAGGAAGGCTTCACAGTACAAGTAAAGAAAAGAAATCCGAAAATTGTTACTTTGTAATTACAAAATCATATAAAAAGTTATTTTTGCCACCAAAATTTATATTGTATTTATCATCCCTCAAACTCGTAATAGAAAAATATTGCTACATGCAAACATGAAATTTAAGTTGTAGTAATGTTTTACTAAGCAAATAAAAAAATAGTTTATTAAATCTTCTCTCTTTACATATCTATACTGAAGTTCCTGCTCTCTTTCATACTTACGTCCGAGGTTAGTCTCAGGAACTGCTGTAGAGGTCTTTGAATTCTCAGGACCGATTTCTTGCCAGTATCGAGATCGATTACAAGCAAAAAACATCTATACTCTCCATTACGTTTGTACGGAACTGTCGGCGCACAGGTCCTACTTGCACTTGGACAGTTTTTTCATTAAAATATGGGTGAATAATTCGTACTAATGAAACCTCCATAATCATGGTTTTACGTCGTCGCCATCTAGCGTTTTACATGCATAACATAAACTATTTAAAACTTTAACTCATCTGTGAAGTAATTAGAAGTTTTAAGCTATTTTATACATTGTAGTTCGATTCTTCTAATAATCGTTGTGGACTTAATGGTGGCAATCTATGGCAATGTCTTAGAAACACGTAATTAGTGAATTTTAGAATGGGTAGTTGAAAATATCGTTAACTAATATTCGTATTGAAATGAAACACTAATGAGATGGTGAAAGGATATCATCGATAACCGTAGGAGAGACAACTTGCATTTGAATCAGATGAAGATGACCAGAACTGAGTATCGTAACAATGGTTTTTGCACACACCACTGACGTCAGTCACTGGTCACGCGGAAGAAAATTTTACTCTTACAGGATAGTAAATCTTAGTTCCGTCAAAATTCAGATTCCTAAAATGTGGAATTACTTAATATAATGATTAATAAAACTATAAATGAATGACTTTCACCTGTACCACACATAGTGATTATCAGACTGAGTCACTTCACTGCAACTCTTACTACCACGAATTCCAGAAAACGAAACCTTACTAAGCTCCCGAATATCATTCTCAATAGTCATTCACAGAAATAGGAGTGCACCAAATAAACAGCACAGCTCTACTGCAACGCTCGAATAAGGGACCAAGATATCGACACAAATAATCACGATAAGGACAAAAATTACAGCGGCGTAAGAAACAAATTACTGAAATTTGCAGGATTATTCTCTTTTTCAATAAGTCATGCAAATATTAACATGAAAATGGCGATTTCTATTACTGTTTAAATTTGGGTTATAAGTTAGTTACTTAGAAACTATTTGAACTTTCAAATTAAGGTGGATATTAGATTCGATATCTAGGGACATTAGTAATTTAATTAGCTGTCAAAATTTTCATCATGGTATGACAGTGGGAACAGAGTTAATAGGACTTGTATCGTGATACAGGAAACAATGACGTATTAAAATGATTACCAGTCCACATTTACAATTCATACACAAATTAAGTTGTTCCTATTATGGAAGACAATGCCAAGCCCTTTACACAGCTGAAAGTGTGGCAGTTCAACCACTAAATCCCTCTCTACAGCCACTTGTAATCTCCAAAGATCATAACGTTAATACGTGAACACAGAAAACTTATGCACGGATTTTTGTATTACTCATAGAAGAGATCCAGTGAAACGTATGTAATTCGAAAGGTATTTTGCCGTAGATGTGCACCAAAAATAATGTATGTACTTAGCCTTTAAGAGAGGTAAAAGGAAGTAGTGTGTGTGTGTGTAACCTTATGGGACTTAACTGCTAAGGTCATCAGTCCCTAAGCTTACACACTACTTAACCTAAATTATCCTAAGCAGAAACACACACACCCATGCCCGAGAGAGGACTCGAAACTCGGCCGGGACCAGAAGCAAAGTCCATGACTGCAGCGCGTTAGACCACTCGGCTAATCCCGCACGGCTAAAAGGAAGTAGACATTCACATATCAGAAAAGTTATCCTCTCTCTCCCTCTCTCTCTCTTTCTCTTTCTCTTTCTCTGTCTTTCTCTCTACCTCCATACCGCGAGGTGCTGTGGTAGAAATGACGAACGAAAGCAACAACGTTTAGTGAAGTCGTATTCTAGGAACGTTCACTTTTAAATGTTGTTCATTTGTAGTAACAACGCATACCGGGTAGCTACAACGCCACAATGGCTAGAGTGTTGTTGTTGTCAGCAGTGGGAAACATTATAGTAGTGAAGCCTTCGGGAGCAACATAGTCTGTGCATGTCGTTGTTTACTGGCACATCACCTAGAAGCGGCATCATTTTGTTGCTTTCTTTTGCCTAACTGTAAGAGTAGAGGGAACTACCTTTGTGTTCATTTACCGCTGTTACCACAAAATCTGAAGTACGAGTAAGTTCTTAGATTTCAGTTTTTTTTTTTTTTTTTTCATTTTGAATACCTGCGACTTCTCTTACTATACAGAACACTGTTTGTGATATGTTATGCATCGAAAAAGAACACTAACAATTCGGACCGAAAGGAACCTCCGCCGGGATCAGCCGCACAGTCCATGACTGAAGCGCCCTAGACTGCTCGGTTAATCCCGCGCGGCACCGTGTCATCATAGAGGGGAAAAGTTAATTTCCGCCGTTAACACAAAATTTATTTTTCAACACACTATATCGAGGACTCACTTCAGCCGAACGAAAAATTAAAGCGAAATCAAATAATTATTTTGATAAGTTTTGGAGCTACAATGTTACGTGTGTTACGGTTAGCAGCTTTTAGTAGTGTGTATCATTTGAGGATACACATTTTTTACATCTACATCCATACTCCGAAAGCATGGTCCAACAACTTCTACATATGGTCGTCCACCTTGTTCTTTTCCTCATTGGGTTCAGGTAAGAGCTAAAAATGTGCATACGTTTCAGGTAAGAGCTAAAAATCTGCGTACGAGTAACTTCCAATTAATTATATAAAAATATTGGACTTGCGCTACTTTATACTCTTAATGTAACACTGGATTTTACGACTCACAAAAAATGGAAACGAGCGTATGGCATCGTTGGCAAGGAGGCCCCTATTCGGGGAAGTTCGGCCGCCAAGTGCAAGTCTTATTTCATTCATCGCCACACTGGGCGACGCGCGCGCCTGTAATGAGGATGAAATGATGATGAAGACAACACAACACCCAGTCCAGGAGCGAGGAAAATCTCCAACCCGGCCTGGAATCGAACCCGGCCCCTCTTGCATGGGAGGCAAGCACGTTACCTCACAGCTAAGAAGGCGGATGGATAATAATCTTAACAGCAGATGCGAAAAAAGGAAAAAAAAGTAATATTTCAGTAGCGATAACGGTGTTGTGGTACCAAAAGTGGAAGCAGCATGTTATTGTGGATGGAGAGTCATTTACAGATACTGAAGTAATTTCTGGTGTTTCTCAGGGGAGCATAATAGGACCATTTAAATGCTTTTTATATGTCGTGGACAGTCTTGTTGCTGTGATGTACGTAGCAGGTTTCGTTCAGGAGGAGGTCGAGCATGTACTACAGCACACACATACACACAAATAATTAGAAATTTATTAAAACTTGCACATGTTAATTATTTGACTTTATAAACACAAATGACAGGCAATTGATACTGTCGCCGACCATTTTGATATTTATCATTTCGTAACAGAATGATGCTACAGAAGAATGCTGAAAATTAGATGGGTAGATCACATAACTAATGAGGAGGTATTGAATAGGATTGGGGAAAAGAGGAGTTTGTGGCATAACTTGACAAGAAGAAGGGACCGGTTGGTAGGACACGTTCTGAGGCATCAAGGGATCATAAATTTAGCATTGGAGGGCAGCGTGGAGGGTGAAAATCGTAGAGGGAAACCAAGAGACGAATACACTAAGCAGATTCAGAAGGATGTAGGTTGCAATAAGTACTGAGAGATGAAGAAGCTTGCACAAGATAGAGCAGCATGGAGAGCTGCATCAAACCAGTCTCAGGACTGAAGACAACAACAACAGAATGATAGTTCGCATCAGAGTACCATTCTGTAACTGGTGACGCTCAGAATGGTTGTTCTGTTCACGTGATGCCGCATCCGTACTACGAGGATAGTGTCGTCGTAAGCAATGATTGCAGTAGATCGCTGATGTCAGAGGGAATAGGCTGACAGGCGCCGCGCTCTGAAGTAAATAGCTTTCTGACTGCTGTGGCGTAATGAAACACCTGGAGGATCGTGTCTACGCAGACGTCTCCAAGTAGGTGGTGCGTCTTTGAGCGACTGTCTTTGCTCGTGGAGCCGTCTTGAGGTACCTGTTCTTGCATGACACCTCGTTCTGCGGACGGCACCAAAGCTGCCGTCTTAGATTTCCATTGATGGAACTGTTATCTACAAGAACATTATCTCGAGTGAAAACAACAGTAATATCCAGTTAGCTCTCAAAAAAATATTGGCATACACTGGTTCTTACTGCAGGATAATACAAGGCTAGACACTTCACGAAACGTAAAATCGTGGAAGGCTTTAACAAAGGATTAATGTGTCACACTACAGACAGTTAACTGATGCAGATATTTGAGAGTGGCTGTAAATGGAACCAACAAGTGGACTCAATGGTAGGTAAAGCAAAGAGCATCATACGATTAATAGGTATGATACTAGTCAACTGCATTTTGTCTGCCAAAGAAACTGCATACAAAACAATAGTGCGGCCCACTCTTGAATAGTGCTGAGGTGTATGGCTCCCGGATCACTTCGAATTAAGAGGAGCCGTAGCCCAAAACGAGCGTGTCGTTTCTTGCCGACGAAGCCTTTTGGCTCTGTCTTAGGAATGGCCACACAACAATGGAATACGTTCCTGTTTTATACAAATTTCTTTAATGAATACCAGGAAAATGGCAGGGGATTGGCAACAACTGTAACCAACACAGTAAGGTTTGCGCTTTAAGCGAAGAGACTAGTTTGTTCGTAGTCAGACTAACGCTCTCAATAGTATTGATGGCACGAAACCTAAAAACAATAAAATCCGAAAACATGTACGTGCATTTAAATTCATGTGTTCAGGCTGACGACTGACCTAACCAGAACATCACGTTACTTAAGAAACTCGGCTAAGAGTAAATCTATTTCCTAAGATTGCCGGAAGCAGCTTCCGTCCATCTGCTGACTGCTATTGTGGAGCGTAGGAACAAACAAGTGATCACATTGTTATCGAGTGCCCACTTCCATCATTGGAACGTGATCTGAGGACTTTACAAGTAATTGAAAGTGCTCGTGACTGGGTGTCACGTTTGGACATTTACATTTGATTGTACACACTTTTGTGTACTTGTAAAACCATGAAGAGCAGAAATAATAATCAACGTAAAAGTCAAAGTCTGTCATTGAAAATTCACTGAATTTATACAAATCTCAGATGCCCAGCTCCAGCTGCCAAAGTCTCAATTAATCTCGAAACAGATCCAAAGCTCTTCGAGAACGATCAGCAAATAAAGTTAAAGGTCGGCAGTGCAAACGCTCATTTCTTTAATTCCAGACTGTAGCCGAAAGATTCTAAGTATGTCAAAACGGACAAAAAAAGAAGACAACGTACACTTTGAGACAAAGAAGAAACTTACGAACAACGAAGGGGCCGGCGGCTGTGACCGAGTGGTTCTAGGCGATTCAGTCCGGAACCGCACTGCAGCTACGGTCGCAGGTTCGCATCCCGCCTCGGGTATGGATGTGGGTGATGTTCTTAGGTTAGTTAGGTTTAAGCAGTTCTAAGTCTAGGGGACTGATGACCTCAGATATTAAGTCCCACAGTGCTTAGAGCTATTTGAATCATTTGAACAACGAAGGTATTATCAGGATTGGACAGAAATCGGTAGACGTGATGTCCACCTCCATTAAAACAAGTGATTACAACTTCAGAAAAATTTGATGATTTATTACCGAGAAAGAGCTTCGCAAATTCAGAAGTTAGTAATGCGTTGGTCTATCTCTGCTTCCTATAAGCGGTTATTCGACATACCTTTGATTGACACAGTTTTTGGATTTTCTCCCGACGGATATCGTGCCAAATTCTATCCAACTGACGCGTTACATCGTCAAAATTCCGACCTGGTTGGAGGGCACCATACGTTCTTATTTGGTGATAGATACGGCGACCATGACAGCTAAAATATGATTTGGCGAGCACGAAGAGAACCAGTATAAACTCTCGCCGTGTGCAGGCGCGCAGTCTCTCGTTGAAATGTAAACCCATGATGGCTCGCCGTGCAGGGCAACAAGACAAGGCGTAGAATATCGTCAACGAACCGCTGTGCTGAAGAGTGCCACGGAGGACACCCAAAGAGGCCCTGTTACGAAAATAAATGGCACCCCAGACCATCATTCCGGGTTGTCGGGCAGTAAGACGGCGACAGTCACCTTGGTATCCCAGTGCTGTCGTGGCGTCTCCAGACACATTTTTCCTGGTCATCGGTGTTCAGATCGAAGCGAGACTCACAACTGAAAACAATTCTTCCCCAACCATTGAGCTCCCAGGTTGAAGAAGTGTCTGGACATGTACCAACCTGACTGTCTCCTTCCATAGGGCTTGACATTCAGGAGTGATGGTCGGAGGTGCCATTTTTTTCATAGAAGTGCCACCTCCATGGTTTTCATCCGTGGCACGTCGACGATATTCTACGCCCCGTTTCGTTGCCGTTCATGGCAAGCACCGAGCGAGGTGGCGCAGTGGCTAGCACACTGGACTCGCATTCGGGAAAACGACGGTTCAATCCTGCGTCCGGCCATCCTGATTTAGGTTTTCCGTGATTTCCCTAAATCGCTCCAGGCCTATGTCGGGATGGTTCCTTTGAAAGGGTACGGCCGACTTCCTTCCCCGTCCTTCCCTAATCCGATGAGACCGATGACCTCGCTGTCTGGTCTCCTCCCACAAACAACCCAATCCCTTCATGGCAAGCCACCATGGGCTTACAACAAGATAATGCGAGCCCACAAGCGGCTCTTGTTTCTACTGCTTGTCCTCGTGCTCACCAAAACCTACCTTAGCCAGCGAGGTCATCGGATCTCTCCCCAAAATGTTTTGAGCATTATGGGCAGTGCCCTCGACGTAGCTCGAGATTTTGACAATCTAACATGCCAGTCGAACGGAATGAGGCTTGGTATCCTACAAGAGGACATCCAATAACTCAATCAATTGAAAGTCGAATAACTACTTGTATAACGGCCTAAGATGGACCAACGCGTTATTAACTTGCTCAATTTCTGGAGCTCTTTCTCTTGAATAAATCCAACAACTTTTCCTGAAATTGTAATCATCTGTTTTCCGGCGCATGCGCATCACATCTACGGATTTCTTTCCAATTCGGATAAATAATACCTTCTCGTGGCGTCTTTTCTTCTTCTTACAGTGTATTTCAACCCATATCTTGGCGATATTTTGGAAGTGTCACCACTGAACTAGCGCAAAGCTTTCTAACTGATACAAATGAACGACCGCACCAAAATGAGCAGTCAAATGCCACCCATATTTCATAAAAACTAGGGTCACACGGGCGAACCAAGCGTCTCAAATCACCGCACTGCCGGTACAAGAGTGGCGCACGCTTTGGGCCTCAAGATAATATCCGTACCACATCTATGCCATCAAGTGAGTGATTTTGAAGTAGTGGCATATAAATTTAAATAATTCTTAAAACCTAACACACAGAGGAAAACTAAAACCATCGGCGTTTACATAACCTGCTTTGGAGTATTCTTGATATTAACAGTTATGATCTTTTCAAGCAGTATCTAGTCTTTATCTTCACAACCGTTGGACCTATCGTTGCACACAATACAGACACTCCTACGTAATGTAGGATCGACAGTTAGGTGTATGAGAGGCGGATCCGCCAATGTAAATGGAGATGGTATTTTCTTGTCAGTAGAGGAGCGCTAACAATAGAATGGGTCAATTAGGAGAGCTCACAGATTTCGAACGTCGACTAGTCAATGGATATCACCTGACTAGCAGATTAGATTAGATTACATTAGATCAGTTTTCATTCCACAGACCCAAAAAATGGGATGCTTCTGGTGGGTGTGGAACTTGTCAGAAAGTATAACATAAAAAACATAAAACATTTGAATATGATACTTAGTACCCTCGTCATTTGTCAGGAGATTGTCGACATAGATGAATAGGTTACAGTAAACTGGAACTGCTATTATTTACAAAATTAATACGCTGTCAGAATGAAACATTGTAATGCACCTTTAATGAATTTATCATACACAAGGTACCTAATCTTGAATGTTGTGACCAAGTGCTGTCAAAACTGAAATCTAACAGACGTTTTTACTTAAGCTGCTCTAACAGTCGTTGTTAAGATATTCATTTATAGAATAGAAGGCGTTGCCTATCAAAAAGTCTTTCAGATTGTGTTTAAAGCCTGCTTTATCTGAAACCAAGATGAATGGTTGCTGGCAGTTTATTGAAAACGTGTGTTCATGTATATTGGACGCCAATTTTGGCCGAGGTAAGTGATTTTAGGTCTTTATGTAGACTGTTCTTATTCCTAGTGTTGCTACTATGTATTGAGCTATTCGTTGAAAATAGAGATATATTGCTTGCAACAAATTACATTAAGGAATAAATACTCTGAGAAGAAGTGGTTAGAATACAAAACTCCTTGAATACGTTTCTACATGATATTCTTGAATTTGCGTGACAAATGATTCTTATTACACGCTTCTGCACGCTAAAAACTTTTCCTCGGTTCCGTGAGTTACCCCAGAAAAGGATCCCGTTCGATACAATGAATGAAAGTAAGCAAAGTAAGGAAGGTAATTTTTTATATTTACATCTCCTACATCTGACATCCGTCAGGGATATTACATTCCATCTAAAGCTGCCCTAGTCGACTGTTAATCTTGAGATCGCGAAGTAGAAATGTGAAGAAACACCCACAGCTCTATCAAGGCAAGGCAGAAATCTTTTGCTGCCTGAGAGGCACCGTCGAGCCCCGCGGAGGCTGATTGCAAGAAACAGCATTAAATCAACAGAAGGAGTCACTCGTGGGTTGCAGAGTTCTGCCAGCAGTCCAGCCAGCACAATACTGTCTGTTAGGGAGTTAACAAGGATCGTGTGCAACCGGCCAGGCTGTCTTCATAAACCACTCACTTCAGGGGTCACTGCTAAACGATGTTTCACGTTGTGTATAAAGCGACGTCACTGGATAGTGAATGACGGAACGAGAGATTTTGGGTGATGAATCTCGTTATAACCCGTGGTAATCCGATGGAAGGGTCTAGATTTGGCGAATGCCTGGAAAATGTCATCTGCTATCATATCCAGTGCCAACACTAAATTTCGGAGGAGATTGTATTACGGAACTGGAGTGTTTTCCGTGGTTAGGGTGTGGTTTCCTTATTGGGCTTACGAAAACGCTACATCTATACGCCGCAGGCCACCTTACAGCGTGCGGTGGAGGGTAGTTTGTGTAACAGTGTGACTTCTCAAGTCGCTGATGGTTCGCGGAAAGAACTGTTGCTGGTAAGCTTCCCGGTACGCTCAACTCTCTCTTGTTTGATCTTCATTCTACTTTCGCTAAATATACGCAGGAGGGAGAAATGTACTTTTTTAGGAATGTACGGTCTCGGAACTTCAACACTAGACCATAACGTGATTCAGAACGCCTCTCTTGCATTGTCTGCAGCTGAAGTTGGCTGAGTATATCCGTGACGCTGTCGCGCTTACTTAATGAACCTGAAAGGAAACAAGCTGGTTGTCTTTGGATCTCCTCTGTTTCCTGTATCACTTCTATCTGGTACAGATGCCACACCGAAGAGCAATATTCAGGCATTGGTCGAACAAGAACTTTTAAAGCTCCATTCTTTGTTGAAGCCATACAGTTTCTGTGGATTCTTCCAACGAATCTCAGTCTGGCATCTGCCTCACTAGTTAATTTTATGTGATCATTCCATTTCAAGTCGCTGAGTACACATACTCGTAGATATTACATGGAAGTAACTGCTTCCAGTGATTGTTCTGCAATTTTGTAATCATGCAGTCAACGGTTTCCCTGTCTTTTTAGTTGCAATACGTTACATTTGTTTGTGCAGAAGGTGAATTGCGGCTCCCTGCGCCAAGCGTCCATCCCCTGCAGGACTTTCTACATCTCTAGAGTTGCGACTTCTCTGAATGGAACAGCATCATCCGCAAAATCCCTCATGAAATTTCCGACCTCATCTACTAGGTCATCTACAGACTATATCAAAAGTCACATTAGCCCCCTCTAAATGTGTACTAATTGCATTCTCTTGTTGTAGGTGACACTGATTTGTGAGAAGAGTGGCTGATGAATGGAAATACACCTTAGAACAACGAATCGTCATGAGTACCAGGGTTCATGAACGACCTCACACTGGGAAAGCACTTGGAGAGATTCGAAATGGTTTTAACATTAGATTTGGTATGGCTGCACCACCGAAATCAAAAATATTATGTTGGGAGAAGTAGCTATTTGAAAGTGTTTCCCTAAAAGGCGGACCACGCTCTGGAAGATCGAGAAGAAGACCGGACACATGAGCGTAAGTTGAAGCGTCAGTGGAATGTTTGGCGAAAAGATCGTTGCACAAGTTATAACAGAAAATGAACATTCAATGAACGACATTACGGTGACACATGCGAACATACTTAACCGAAAAGCGTTCAAACCCTCGTTTGGGTATGAAGTGAGTGACCAATGCTGCGGTGAATAACACAGCGCACCAGGAGGTGAATAATTTTGTGTCATGAAAATGAGAAATTGCACACAGATAACTCGGAATAATCGGTAGTAATCTGTTGGTACACCTTCCTCTCATCAGATCCATGCTGCTGAAAGAACATTTCGCAATGTGGAGAGGGTGTAACGGATCTTTTGATACAGCCTGTGTGTATATAGTAATGGTCCTGTAGGAGCACCCACCAACTTACCTCTACGTTTGAAGACTTCTCTCCGTTCAGCTTGACAGGATGCGCTCTGTTTGATAGAAACTCTTCAGTGCAATCACGCAGTTGGTGTGATATTCCACACGATCGTGTTATGCTGAATAAGTGATATTGCGGAGCTGCGTCGATTGCATGCCGTAACACAGTACGTAACGGAAGTCTGCATCTACTGCTGTTTTCTCCGTCTCGTTGACGGACGGAGTGAGCTGGATTTCGCACGGTCGTTGTTTCGAGAACCCAGAAAACGCATAATAGGCGAGCATGGTAAGTTCCCGATTCTGTGTTTCTGTATCGAATTTACCCCAATTCACCTCGTATTCTATAAATAGTATACGTATTACCAAAACCATGTCCCCACAAACTCTTATCCAAGTATGCTAACCTTTGAGTGAACAGAATGTGATTTGAACTGAACTGTGACTGGTCTGAATACAACTTCTCTTTATATCAAATGCGCAACTGAAGTAAAACAATTGTTTAGCCTTAATCAAAATTTACCTTTACCTAGCGTCTTGACAACATTTTTGCAGGCAGGCAGCGCCTAACCTGAATTTCTATTTTTAAATAAAATTTCCAAACAGTATTGATACTGTTGCATACCGCGTGGTATAATGTGGTAATGCTAAATGAAAAACCTTCTTTAAAGAGTGGGGTGGGGAGAGTACCTACTCCTACGAAATGATACTCCAACACAACTATTTCAGAATTAAGTGTGTATTCAAAACGACAGAGAAAAACTTCGCGTGATCTTCACACGTAACGTTGGTCTGAACAATTCCGTGCTTCACAATAATTTAAAAAGGGTACAATGATAAGAGAATTTCTATCAAAACCAAAGAGATTAGTCAATTGATATGTCAATGCATGACTTAGGCAACTGGGGTGGTATTTCTCTCAGCTCTGAGCAAGTGAACAAGGGTAACCAGCTGACAATAATCATTCCGACAAACTGCCTGCCCAGTGCTGCACTTTTACCTCAAACTTTTTCTCTTAAAAAAAATCTAAATTTATATTCTTTTTGCGTTTCAGTCTATATATCATATTCATATTTTCTGTCCATCACAATAAATGTTTCTTCATCTGACAGGTACAATCACAAGTCAACATAGCACTACTGAATACACCCATCACCTACCTCTCTTCAAAGACAGAATAACTGAGTATGTGTCAGACAGCGCAGTGGTAAAGACTTCACCACGACAATATCAAAGATGGTTTAACAGTAACATAACTTGCTCTCCCTCTGACGTGCACACAGACAACTTACAAAAATCAAAATGACATGCCCACCATACTGCATGCGTTTGGACATGAGCACATTTTACAAGACTGAGTTCTGTGTACAGTAGCGGAACAATTCAGAGACGATGATTCTGTCAGCAAGACAACGGACCATGTTGTGAAGTAGCATCTGTGAGACAAATGTTCGTGCACACTGACATTGCTGGTGTGGACTGGCCTGCTCAGAGTGCCAACCACAACCAAATAGATCATCTTTGGAGTGTGTCAGAACATCGACTTCGATCCAGACTGCAGCGTCCAGAGACACCATCCTCTGTGGTTTCGGCTCCTGAGGAAGAATGGGCTGCTACTCCTCCACAGATATGCAGACACCTCACTGAAAGATTGGCTATCAGGGCTGAAGCCGTCATAAAGGCGGAATGTGGACACACAAAAAAAAAAATTACTCTGAGCACTATGGGACTTAACATCTATGGTCATGAGTCCCCTAGAACTTAGAACTACTTAAACCTAACTAACCTAAGGACATCACACAACACCCAGTCATCACGAGGCAGAGGAAATCCCCGACCCCGCCGGGAATCGAACCCGGGAACCCGCGCGTGGGGAGCGAGAACGCTACCGCACGACCACGAGCTGCGGACAAGGTGTGGACACACAGCCCGCATCAATGTCTACTGACAGGTGTCCTGAATCTTCTGGTCAGATAGTGAAGATAGTATCCATCTTAGCGGAAATCGATCGGTCTACATGCATGACTGTATCAATACACCGAAAATACATATATTTTGACACACGAAAGAGTTTACTATGACTGTACATTACAACTACGCTAGCCGATAGGGTTTTCTATCGGGAAAATATGTAATTAGTGCTGTTTACATTTCACTGATTGAACATCTGTTAACCCTGGCTAGCAACTGAAACAAAATAATTACACGAAATCACGTAGCATCATGAATTGGTGTTCAATGAGGTGTGCCTCAATATGTTGCACACTAATTACCTAATTATATAGGCGTTATTAGTTCCATTCTTTTAATGAATTTACTGCTCTTGCAATACATTTAGCCAGTTATAGTGGCGATCTAGTAGTAGGTGTCTATTTAATCCAACTAAGCTTAAAACACTGCTTCTAATTGTGGTTCTGTATGTGCTGCAGTTCTACAGGTCTTCTCACAATATTAATATCAGCATTTCCGAGTTTATGAATTTCCATCTATTATGCATTTTGGTCACCACCAGTCTCTGATGCTTTACACCAAAGTGCTGATTGGTCAGAGGGACGCAACGTCGCTGACATCTGTCGATCTCTCTCGTTTATCTTCTCTCAGCCGTCGACCATGGACACTATCTCTGTCTGCCTGTCTGTCTGTCTGTCTCTCTCTCAAAAGTATCCGGACATCAGGCTGAAAATGACTTACAATTTCGTGGCGCCCTCCGTCGGTAACGGTGGAATTCAGTATGGTGTTGGCCCATCCTTAGCCTTCACGATAGCTTACATTCTCGCAGGCATACGTTCAGTCAGGTGCTGAAAGGATTCTTGGGGAATGGCAGCCCATTCTTCACGGAATGCTGCACTGGGAAGAGGTATCGATGTCGGTCGGTGCGGCCTGGCCCAAAGTTGGAGTTACAAAACATCCCAAATGTGTTCTATAGGATTCAGGCCAGGACTCTGTGCAGGTCAGTCCATTACAGGAATGTTACTGTCGTCTAACCACTCCGCCACAGGCCGTGCATTATGAACAGGTGCTCGATCGTGTTGAAAGATTCAATCGCCATCCCCGAATTGCTCTTCAAGAGTGGGAAGCACGGAAGGTGCATAAAACATCAATGCAGACGTGTACTGTGATATTGCCACGCAAAACAACAAGCGGTGAAAGCCCCTCCATTAAACACACAACCACACCATAACATCACCGCCTCCGAATTTTACTGTTGGCATTACACAAATTGGCAGATGGTGTTCATAGCGCATTCGCCATAACCACAACCTGCCATCGAATGGCCACATTGTGTACCGTGCTTCGTCACTCCAAAGAAAGGTTTTCCACTGTTCAATCGTCCAGTGTTTACGCTCCTTACACCAAGCGTGGCGTCGTTTCGCATTTATCGGCGTCATGTGTGATCTACGAGCAGCCGCTCGACCATGAAATCGAAGTTATCTGTGTCTGACGATGTCTCTGAGCCGGGTGCAGTCGTCCACCCCGTTCCAGAGGAAGCTTCTCGGCCCGCAATGTATCGGCATTCACAGAGCGTGGGTTTGCTGGCACCTGGTAGCTCCAACGTTAGGCTCGTAATGAGGCCCCTTTGGAACATGGCCGCCAAGGAGGGGAAGGAAGCCAGTGTGTACTCTGTGTGCCTTCCGGGGGGAGTCATTCCGGATGTGGAAAGGGTGCTTTCGGTTGCCATGAAGAGTACAGGGTGCAGCCAACTGCAGGTGGTGGTTCATGTCGGTGCGAATGACGTGTGTCGCTTTGGATCGGGGCAGATTCTGTCTGGTTTCGGGCGGCTAGCGGAAATGGTAAAGACTGCCAGTCTTGCTTCCGAGATTAAGGCGGAGCTCACCACCTGCAGCATCGTCGATTGAATCGACTGTGGTCCTTTGGTGCAGAGCCGAATGGAGGGTCTGAATCAGAGCCTCAGGCGGTTCTGTGACCGTGTAGGCTGCAGATTCCTTGACTTGCGCCATCGGGTGGTGGGTTTCCGGGTTCCGCTTAATAAGTCAGGAGTCCATTACACACGGGAGGCGGCTACACGGGTAGCGGGGGCTGTGTGGAAGGGACTGGGCGGTTTTTTAGGTTACTGGGTCTCAGGGAACCACAGAAGGGGCGTCCGTCAGAAAGTGGGCAGGTAAAACAAAGTAAGATAGTTGTAGTTGTAAATTTTCGTAGCTGTGTTGGGAAAGTACCAGAGCTCCAAGCCCTAATAGACAACACTGAAGCTCAAATAGTTGTAGGTGCAGAGCGCTGGCTAAAGCCGGAAATAAGTTCAGCCGAAATTTTTTCAGACGATCTAACAGTGTTCAGAAAGGATAGATTAAATACAGTTGGTGGTGGAGTATTTATTGCTGTCAGAGGTAGTTTGCCTTGTAGCGAAAAAGAAGTAGATAGTTCATGTGAAATAGTATGGGTAGAGGTTATACCTGACAATCGGAATAAACTATTAATTGGATCGATTTACTGACCCCCCCCCTCCGACTCAGAAGACATAGTTGCTGTACAGTTCAAAGAAAACTTGTCTCATTTCAAATAAGTACCCCACCCATACAATTATAGTCTGTGGTGACTTCAATCTACCCTCGATGAGCTGGAGAAATCATAGGTTTAAAGCAGGCGGCAAGCATAAAACATCATCCGAAATTGTACTCAATGCTTTCGCAGAAAATTATTTTGAACAATAAAGTTCATGGGCTCACTCGAAGCGTAAATGGTTGCGACAGCATACTTGACCTTTTAGCAACAAATAATACTGGACAAATAGCGACTATTGTAAAGAATACAGAGATTAGCGACCACAAGGCAGTTGCTGCTAGGCTGAATACCGTAACACCTACACCCATCGAAAAGAAACGCAAACTATATCTATTTAAAAAGCTGATGAAAATCCTCTTAACGCCTTTTTAAGAGACAGTCTTCACTTCTTCCAATCTGATAATGTTAGTGTAGAAAAGTTGTGGAATGTTTTCGAAGAGATAGTATCAACAGCAATTGAGAGAGATATATACCACAAAAATTAATAAGTGATGGTACTGATCCCCCCTGGTACACAAAACGGGTGAGATCGTTGTTGCAGAAGCAACGAAAAAAGCATGCCAAATTTGAAAGAACGCAAAATCCGCGAGATTGGCAAAGTTTTACAGAAGTTCGAAAAATGGCGCGTACTTCAATGAGAGATGTTTTTGATAATTTTCACAACGAAATTCTGTCTCGAAATCTGGCAGTAAACCCAAAGAGATTCTGGTCACACATAAAGCACACCAGTGGCAAGACACAATCAATACCTTCACTGCGCGATGACAACGGTGAAGTCACTGACGACAGTGCCACTAAACTAGAGTTATTAAACACGGTTTTCCGAAACTTCTTCACCAAAGAAGATGAAGTAAATATTCCTGAATTCCAATCGAGAATAACTGCCATGATGAGAAACAAAGAAGTAGATACCCTCGGTGAAACAAAGCAGCTTTAATCACTTAATAAAGGCAAGACCTCCGGTCCAGATTGTATACCAGTCATGTTCCTCTCAGAGTATGCTGATAAAATAGCTCCATATTTAGCAATTACATACAACCACTCGCTCACAGGAAGATGCGTACCTAAGACTGGAAAATTGTTCAAGTCACACCAATACCCAAAAAGGAAAGTAGGAGTAATCCGCTGAATTACAGGCCTATATCACTAACGTCGATTTGCAGTAGGGTTTTAGAACATATACTGTACTTGAACATTATGAAGTACCTCGAAGAAAACGATGTATTGACATATAGTCAGCACGGATTCAGAAAATATCGTTCTTGTGAAACACAACTTGCTGTTTATACTCATGAAGTAATAAGTGCTATCCGCCCGCATCTCGTGGTCGTGCGGTAGCGTTCTAGCTTCCCACGCTCGGGTTCCCGGGTTCGATTCCCGGCGGGGTCAGGGATTTTCTCTGCCTCGTGATGGCTGGGTGTTGTGTGCTGTCCTTAGGTTAGTTAGGTTTAAGTAGTTCTAAGTTCTAGGGGACTTATGACCACAGCAGTTGAGTCCCATAGTGCTCAGAGCCATAAGTGCTATCGACAGGGGATGTCCAATTGATTCCATATATTTAGATTTCCAGAAGGCTTTCGACACTGTTCCTCACAGGTGTCTTCTAATCAAACTGCGTGCCTACAGAGTATCGCCCCAGCTTTGCGACTGGGTTCGTGATTTCCTGTCATAAAAGTCACAGACGAAAAGTCATCGAGTAAAATAGAATAATATCCGGCGTTCCACAGAGAAGTGTTATAGGTCCTCTATTGTTCCTGAACTATGTTAACGACATAGGAGACAATCTGAGTAGCCGTCTTAGATTGTTTGCAGATGATGCTGTCATTTACCGTCTTGTAAAGTTATAAGACGATCAAAATGACATGCAAAATAATTTAGATATCTGTATGGTGCGAAAAGTGGCAATTGACACTGAATAAAGAAAAGTGCGAAGTTATTCACATGAGTACTAAAAGAAGTCAGCTAAATTTCGATTACGCGGTTAGTCACACAAATATGAGGACTGTAAATTCAACTAAATACTTAGGGATTACAATTACAAATAACCTAAATTGGAACGATCACATAGATAATATTGTGGGTAGAGCAAAATAAAGACTGCGATTCATTGGCAGAACACTTAGAAGGTGTAACAGGTCTACTAAAGAGACTGCTTAAACTACGCTTGTCCGCCCTGTTGTGGAGTACTGCTATACGGTGTGGGATCCGCATGAGGTGGAACTGACGGATGACATCGAAAAAGTACAAAGAATGGCTGCTCGTTTTGTATTATCGCGAAATAGGAGGGATAGTGTCACAGACATGATACGTGAAATGGAGTGGCAATCATTAAAACAAAGACATTTTTCGTTCCGACGGGATGTTCTCATGAAATTTCAGTCACCAGTTTTCTCCTATCTATTGCGAAAACATTCTGTTGGCACCCGCCTACATAGGGAGAAATGATCATCACGATAAAATAAGAGAAATCTGGTCTCGCATGGAAAAATTTAGGTGCTCTTTTTTTCCTCGCGCCGTTCGAGAGTGGAACAGTAGAGAGACAGCATGAAGGTGGTTCATTGAACCCTCTGCCAGGCACTTTATTGTGAACAGCAGAGTAATCACGTAGATGTAGATCTAGATGAGAAGTTTTCTCACCTCCCGCTTAACTGTCATAGTACTTGCAGTGGATCCTGATACAGTTTGGAATTCCTGTGTGGTGGTTTGGATGGATGTCTGCCTATTACGCATTACGACCCTCTTTCAACTGTCGGCGATCTCTGTCAGTCAATAGACGAGGTCGGCCTGTACGCTTTTGTGCTGTACGTGTCCCTTCACGTTTCCACTTTACTATCACATCGCAAACAGTGGACCTAGGGATGTTTAGGAGTTTGGAAATCTCGCGTACAAATTTATGAAACAAGTGGCACCCAATCACCTGACCACTTCCGTAGTCCATGAGTTCCGTGGAGCCCCCATTCTGCTCTCTCACGAAGTTTAATGACTATTGAGGTCGCTGATATGGAGTACCTGGCAGTAGGTGGCAGCACCATGCACCTAATATGAGCAACGTATGCTTTTGGGTTTGTCCGGATACGTTTGATCACTATATTCGGCCGGAACTCGGTCGCCTTCGGCTTTGCGTGAGAGGCTTGTAAAGTCGCAATAGTTTCTATATGATGTTTTGCATGTAAACATGTCAAGAGTGGGAAGGATTCTTCATCTGTCGACGGTACATGAAAGAGCGTTATTATATTTCGCAATCGATTTTGAAAGGGTTTAAATAAAATCCGGTGTACTATTGACACTATAATGCTATTGTATATTCTTCATAAATTCCCCATTACCCTCAGCAGAATACTCTAAGGCCTCGAACTATTGTATGGAAGCTGTGGATGTTGATAAATTAAGAAATCGTTTTCTCAGCTGAGGCCATGATGGTCACTGGGGTTTTTGTTGCTGTTTACTGCCGTGGTGTCATTATGAGTATTTAATAAATTATTAAATGTTGATTGAATCTTTATTCCACAATATTCTTACCATGTTTGCGTAGTGGTTTGATGGACAAACGACCGACTTACACATTAAATCTGATTATGACAGACTACTTGAAGACACGTTTATCGTTCCAATGGCGAAAATGCACGAACCCATTTCTCAAGCGATTGCCTACCTAGACCGTTTTTCCGATTTGATCTTATGTGTCTCTTCGATGTTTCTTAACCTCATAAGGAACGATTTTGAAGGGAGTTAATACAGAAAATCTAAAAACTAATCAGGAAATTAGATAAGTATGTGATTTGTCGCCATTATTATTTACTATCTTTATAGAACAGCAAAATCTAGGAATATAAGAAAACAAAGCAAACTCGTGTGTAAATTGGCAAATAAATACTTCTTCAAGGTTCATCATATACAGAGAACTAAATAGAAATAGCAGAAACCGATGATGAATTGCAAACAACTGCGTACAAACCCGATAAAGTTTCACCAAGTACCGTGTGAAGATTTCCATAATTATATCAAAACCAATGAGTGTAACAGTAAAGAGTCTTTTAAGAGTGGAAATTTCAATGAATAACAAAATATTTTCAGTAGTTGGTGTTCCACAGGTTGCATATACTTATGGAAAATGATATTACGTCATTGTCAGTTGGTGCGAAACCCTTATTATTGTTACTAGTCTCGTTAATTACTAATCAGTGCCAGTCACAGTATCCATGCGCAATACACACATCTTGATCCATTTCACTCTAGAGAACGCCAAAAACATAAAGTTGATCGCAGAATTTAAATATTGGAATCTGTACGTGAAATCAATGTGTAATTAACACAGCACAGAGGCTGGATGCTTTTTATGGGCACAGCGAATTTTCTGAAGAGTGTTTAAGTTTTATGTATTGGATTCTGTTGTACAATTCCTGTATAGGTGTTACGTAAACTGAGATGGAACGTCATCTGTCTATCCTCACATGTACCTGTGATTGAAAAAGTCTTATAGCCGATAACGAATAGTAATTAATGCAAGTGATTGGAGCAATAACCGTTTTTATAGCAGATGAAGGTGGCACAGCACGACCGTCAAGTAATGAAACAAAAGTACGGATAACCGCTTTTATATGTAAGATTAGAAGTATTTCGAAAAAGTAAAAGAAGACAGACAAAGAGATGGAAAAAATTGAATACTAAAAAGAAATTTTAACAAGCTAATGAGGAAAGAAAAACAACTGTTTTCACAGTGGCACATAAAACAGCACTTCTCTATGAGAATGAATTTTTGATACTAACAAGGGGAAGGCCTCAGACACGGCCAACATACTCGGCTCCTATTTGCCAGGTCGCTTGTGTACAACCTAAAATGAAGGACTCTAAGATATTTTGGCTCAGCACCCCCTGTTTTTGCGAAAATCACCCCTTAAGGTTATGATGAGCAATCGACTCAAAATTGGCGGGATCGATAGATGATTGTAAACAAAGATTTTTCATCATGAGGTATGGGGTCCGCAAGCAGATACATTTTCAGAAATCGAGGAAAGAAAGTTTTACAAATGCCGCTTATGTACGCAAATGGTAAACACGTAGCGTCGATAGCGCAACGGCCAAGGTAACTAGCTGGAAAGTGAAAAACCGGGTTCAAATCTCTAGAAAACTGTACGGTTTTCATTTTTTTTTCCGTATCAGAATTCGTACGGATAGGAGGGTTAATAAGGTACCCAACTCAACACGGAATAATAATAGCAATAAGGTAGGCAAACTAATTTCTCAAACGACGTGAATTAGTAAAGAATTAAACTTTGAAGTCTTGTCACATGAAAACAACTTCGAATAAGAGTGCTGCGAATTTCTCACGAGGGGCTATAGATAGCCAACCGCGTGACGCTTGTTTACAGTGAGGCACGGAACAGAATGCACGCGGGGAGAATTACCTTGTCCCGGTTACCTGTTCGCCATATTATGGTTGTGAACCTCGAAGAGTGAGGGCGTCCAGCACGAACCTTATAGAGGTCACTCGGAAAGAGTTGTTTTCCGTCATTAGGCTGCCGCGAACCTCGAGGATACATGTAATGATTTTTCATCGTTAATCTGCCGAATAAAATATGTTTTGTGAAAGAATACAGCGATCTTCCGTGAGTAACATACGACTTGTACAGTATGTAGTTTGTAGTAATTATAGTTTGTTCAAAAAAAAATCGACGGGAATCGGTGTATCCACTGCGGCAGGGCCGTTGCCATAATTTGTAGTAATTAGCTTTTCTGTTTATGACATAGTAACTAGTTATTGGTTGTTGTGTCATATCTTTCAGTTGCATAATCTGAATAATGGAGGATGTATACCCTTCGACCAGCGCTGAAATATATCGTTGGCAGCCCGTCACAGAGGAAGGCAAGTGGTTAGTTACCGACGCTGTGTTTTGATTTGAAAGTGTTACAACACAGATGTATTAATAATGCACTACCGGAAGCAGGCAGTTCTGTTTCTCGGCGCTCCAGATTGATAGGACGGGCTGTCATTGGGAGATTTTTAGAGCTGACGAACGAAATGACTTTTGTTGGTACTGAAGTACTACACCATGAAGGCGAAGCAGAAGGTGATTCAGTGGAAGATATCAAGACTAGTGAATCGCAAAATGGTCATAACACTTTGGAAACGTCCACGTTGCAGGCAATCTGTGCTTCATCTGCTCCCGATGAGTATTACGAACCGGTTACTAAACGATTGAATTACGGCACTATACCCCTTGAAGTAAAAGTTAAGGCCATAGCGCTAGCCAGGAATCATCCAAATTTGAACCTACAAACACTGCAAAAGAATGGAGGAACAACAGCCCTGAAAAGGAAGAAGGACCTAAAATTTTGGGAAAATGATATCGTTAAGGGAGGGACAAGATAAGACAAATACCAGGCGATAAATAAAAGGATATATGACCGATTTGTCGCATTTCTTCGTCGTAACGAGATCGTAACAACGAGAATACTCCAGGTGTGGGCTTCAGGTGCAGCGCTTCAATATACCACCAGTAAGGTTTTTACTTTTGCTGCATCATTATCCTGGGCAAGGAATTTCAAATAGGACCACAAAACTCGTCAACGGCACGTCACTAAATATTTCTCCCACATGGAGGTAGAAAATATAGAAGATATGCAGAAAGTGGCGGCTCTTTTCAGCACGCAAACGGCGTCACTTATAACCAGTTTTAATCGTGATTAGCGATCAACACCGATCAAACAGGATGCGAGTATCGGGTGAACATTCGACGCATGTTATAAGATAAGAGAGAAAAACGAATCCTTGTCGCAGTTGGTAGTAAAAAAAAAACTAACACATTAGTACACGGCTGCAATATGCCATCACAGCCTCTGGAAAAGTGTTGCATAAGGTTTTCCTGTGTTTACAAGAAACGAATGTTACATTTGGTCCGCGGGTTATAAAAGAGGTCAATCGCTTAACCAACTCGTTGAAAAATTTTTCCATTACTTGCTCCAAATCCGGGAAATCGACAAATGCGATTTACAGAACATTTCTTGAGAATGTTTTAAAACCATGTAAGTTTTGTCTAATCTTAGAGTCCTGGGGTGGACTAATCAATACGCTAATGGATGACACCATGTTCAACCGATGCGCACGTTAAAAGTAATACCTCCAAACTGCACACCTGTGGGCCAGCCGTGTGATGTTTATTTCTATCGCCAGGTTAAAAACTTTATTTTCAGGCTTCAGAATAGCAGTACGCTTCTGCAAACCCAGCGGGAATTGCACAACAGCACGGATGCAATAACTATTCACAGCATAATTCATAACCAACTTTCACCGATTTTTCAGGCAATGATGTCATATGCGTGGTACGGATGAGAATGAATTCCCGAAAAACAACACAAAATTTTAAATATAAACCAAATTTGTTTTCCGACAACTCTTTGGAGGGAACATTGTAGCTGTCGAAAGATTGTATTCATTAGATGTTCTTGGTGCCGCGAGTATATTTGTTTCGAATGCTTATATGACAAGTACCATCCAACTAGTCGTTCGAAGAAAAGTGAGGACACATAACACTGTCTATTGTAAAGTTACCAGGAGTAAAATTTTAGCTGTTTACTAACCCAAGAGGTTTGAGAAATTTATTTGCCTACCTTTTTATCATTCCTTATTGATTTACTTACCTTATTAACCCTCCTATCCCCATCAACTGAGATATAGAAAAATATAAACGAGAAGAATAACATCCGAAAGGTTTCCTCGAGATTCGAACCCGGGTTCTCCGCTTCCCAGCCAGTTACCTTGGCCGTTGACGCTCTCGGCGAAAAACGTTTATCATGTGGGTATATAAGCGGTAGTTGTAAAAGTTTCTTTCCTCGATTTCTGGAAAAGTATGCGTAACATGATGATGAAAAATGCTGTATTGGCAATTATCTATCGGTCCTGCCAATTTTGAGTCGACTGCTCGTCAGTACCTTAGAGGCGATTTTCTCAAAAACGGGAGGGTATTGAGCAAAAATATCTTAGAGCCCTTCGTTTTTAGTTTGTACACAAGCGACTTGCCAAATTTGAGCCGAATCGGTGGACCTTGTCTGACGCCTTCCCGTTATATTAACAGCACACAGACGAAATGTTTGGTTTCTCTAAAATGCGTGTGATTATGAGCGTCAAACATGAGAAGTGAAAGTATAAGTAATGGTATGTGATGTACGAAGGCGTCATCAGTAGTTCACCAGAATGTTATTAAGATAACAAAGAACAGCTGGCCACGCAAAGTTCTCCAATATAAGTTCAAATAAAGTAAACCTTAAAAAAAAAAAAAAAAAAAAAAAAGACAAAAAAAACGTACTGGAGAATACAATTCAGCGATATAGTTTCACTAACGCTTGCTTCGAGCGTTCTTTTGCCGGAATGTAGACTCTCACCCGTCCAAATGCTCCGTCTCCCTGTGACGTCCTCCAAGTTGGCTCAACCGTCGGTCCTATCCTCCCCCCCCCCCCCCCCCCCGCAAGCCTCCCTCCAGCTGAAGCGATAAGCCCCTCGGATCCCTTTATCTCCCGCTTTTTCGCAGTGAACTTTTCTCCTAGAGGGCTTGTTCGGTAATCCATCTTAGCAAAGTTAGCGCAATTAGTTCATTTTGGTTCTGCGAGCGCGAGCCACAGTCTGCGCAGCGCTAAGACGCTAACCCGCTTCTAGAAAGACTTCCGTTCGATCTCCCTTCCCTGCGCCTTGATCAGGCCGCCGAAGGCAGTGGCCTTCCTGCTCGGCTCCTGAAACGTGAGAGGGAACGAACAGAATTCGCGTTGTGTGTAGGCTTACGTCAGGCCCGCACCTGTCGTCTGTTCGTATCTCCAGAGCGGCAAGTTACGTATTCGGCTTTTCTTGTGTTTACCTAATGGTAAATTCCTTGAATTTCGAACGTGTTTTTCCGTTTCAGAGGTTTAAGCTCGAGTTTTGCAACTGTAAGTGTAAATTCAGGCAGTGTCTAGCGCAGTATTCATTTTCTCGCTGAACGGCCAGCTACACACCTCACTATCGCATCAAGGTCCATTGGTGACATATCTTAAGGGTAGCAATTGCATATCTAGATTTATCTACCCTTTCATAGTTTACTTGTGTAGGCTGTGGGCATTATATCTGTGTGTGTGTGTGTGTCGTGTCCATTTGGAATGAACACCAGTCCTGCCTTCACGGGAACAATCTCCTGGTTATTAAGCCATTACCAGATACTTGTTCTTGCGCTCTATATATAGTCTGCCTTCGTCACTGGCGCCGACGTTTTCGGTGTCGCCTTCCGGAACGCTGCTCAGTATTTACAGCCGAGCTCTTCTCCCTGCATCAGGCCACGCAGTACATCCGGTGACAGGCTTTTCAATTGCGTCATATTCTCCTGCTCTCTCAGCGCCCTTCAAAGTCTCTATGTGCTGTATACAGTGCATTCCTTAGTGCCTTGTGTCCAGCAAAGCTGTCGCTAGCTCACTCTTGATGGAGCCACTGTCTGTCTCTGGTAAAGGCTTAATAACCAGGAGCTTCCAGAATGAGATTTTCACTCTGCAGCGGAGTGTGCGCTGATATGAAACTTCCTGGCAGATTAAAACTGTGTGCCCGACTGAGACTCGAACTCGGGACCTTTGCCTTTCGCGGGCAAGTGCTCTACCAACTGAGCTACCGAAGCACGACTCACGCCCGGTACTCACAGCTTTACTTCTGCCAGTACCTCGTCTCCTACCTTCCAAACTTTACAGAAGCTCTTCTGCAAACCTTGCAGAACTAGCACTCCTGAAGTGCTTCGGTAGCTCAGTTGGTAGAGCACTTGCCCGCGAAAGGCAAAGGTCCCGAGTTCGAGTCTCGGTCGGGCACACAGTTTTAATCTGCCAGGAAGTTTCAAACCAGGAGCTTGTTCCCGTGAAGGCAGGACTAGTGCTGATTCCAAATGGACACCACCTGCTGACTGACGGCAACACAGAGGTCACCGGAGGGAATGGAAGAACTCGCGGGCTGAGGTACGAGGGCTGCAGCCTTGGCAGACGGCAACACAGAGGTCATCGGAGGGAATGTAAGAACTTGCGGGCTGAGGTACGAGGACTGCAACCTCTGCAGGCGGCAACACAGAGGTCATCGGAGAGAATGGAAGAACTCGCGAGCTGAGGTACGAGGACTGCAACCTGGGCAGCAGCGGCAGCGGCCTCGTTTCCTGTCAGACCGACGTGACCAGGGACCCACAGAAACATCACAGTGGCTCCGTCAAGGGTGAGCAAGTGACAGCTTTCCTGGACCGGAGGCACTAAGGTTTGGACGGTGTACAGCACACATAGGCTCTGAAGGGCGCTGAGAGAGTCGGAGAAGATGACGCAACTGAAAAGCCTGTGTCGCCGGATGTACTGCGTGGCCAGATACAGGGCGAAGAGCTCGGCTGTAAATACTGAGTACCGTTCCGGAAGCCGACACCGAGAAACGTCGGCGCCAATGACGAAGGCAGCCCCGACACCACGGTCAGTCCGAGAGCAGTAGGACGTGGGGCGTGCTGTGTGCCGACGCAGGAGGAGCTGGCCACAGTTCGCGAACAGGGGAATGCACTTTCGGCCACAGTTAGCTGCCTTCAGGCTGCTGCCTCAGGATGTAGTGATGGAGGAGAATTGGTGCGTCGCATGGGACACCTCAGGTGTCACTTGTTTTACTAACGGATTCTGCTACCGAAGCAGCTCCTAGTGTACGCGACGCGGTGGATCCACCCTCACAGCAGGATGAGTGGCGCTCGAAGTGAAGGGAGGCTGCCGTCCAGCCTCGTCCATTCGTCCATTCGCCCTGTGAGCGAACAGGTGGCCGTTGCTTCAGCCCGATCCTGATCTGGACTAATGAATCGCGTTATAACCTGTGGTAAGCCGGTGGAAGTATTAGATTTTGGCGAATACCTGGAGAACGTCACCTACCATTATCTGTAGTGCGGACAGTGCAGTGTGGTGGAGGAGTTGTTAAAGTATTGAGTCGCTTTACGTGGTCAGGATTTTATAGTTATCGGGAGTTTCAATGTTAGGCGTGTCGTCGAGGCCCGCAGGCAAGTAGAGTTCAAGTCTGGAAAGAAAGTCAATGTGAAATCGATATATTAGCCGGAGGGCCTCACTCGGTATGTGGAGACGGCGTTGTCTGCGGCTATCGAACGTGCAGGGTGCAGTCGTCTGCAAGTTATGGCTCACGTTGGCACCAACGACGCCTGTCGCGAGGGTTCTGAGGCCATCCTCAGTTCGAACAGTCGGCTGGCGGAGAGGGTGAAGACTGCTGGCCTCGCGCGCGGGGTGCATGCAGAGCTCACAAGCTGTACCATTGTTCTAAGAGTTGATCGGTGTCCTTGGTTTGGAGCCGAGTGGAGAGTATCAACCAAAGGCTTCGTCGACTCTGTTCAAGGTAAGACACTTCGAATGCCAAATACTATCAGTAAACTGAAGAAGTGTTTGTAACTAAGTTCTTGAATTTACTGCCCTTCAGGAATGTTCTCACGTCCACATTACTTTTGGTGCTGAGAGATGGCTGAAACCCGGAGTACAAAGCTCTGATACATTAAGCGAACCCTTGAACATTTACCAGAAAGGCAGATTTGACGTCATAGAAAGGGGAGTGTTCATTTAGTTGACAAAAATATTGTGTCTATTGATGTCGAAATTGAGTGTATCAGTGAAGTTCTCTGGTCGCGTATAACAGGTCAAGATACAACCAAGTTCGTTCTCGGATGTTTTTATCGCAATCCGATTCTACTGTGACAGTTCTAGAGTCATTCAAAGAGATACTACTGTCAGTGGCTCTTAAATAGATCGTGCAATTACTAGCTGGAGGTGAGTTTAAACTACCGACTGTAGACTTGAACGTCTATGGATTCATTGCAGGGTGTGTAGACAGACAGTATTGCGAAGTAGTTTAAACAAGTTTTCCGAAAACTCTTTGCGTGGTTGATTTGGGGGAGGGGACCAAACAGTGAGGTCATCGGTCCCATCACACTAGGGAAATATGGGGATGGAAATCAGCCGTGCCGCGTGGGATTAGCCGAGCGGTCTCAGGCACTGGAGTCATGGACTGTGCGGCTGGTCCCGGCGGAGGTTCGAGTCCCCCCTCGGGCATGGGTGTGTGTGTTTGTCCTTATGATAATTTAGGTTAAGTAATGTGTAAGTTTAGGGATTGATGACCTCAGCAGTTAAGTCCCATGAGATTTCACACACATTTGAACATTTTTGAAGTCAGCCGTGACGTTTCAAAGGAACCGTCCCGGCACTTCCCTGAAGCGATTTAGAGAAATCACGGAAAACCTGAATCAGGATGGCCGGACGCAGGTTTGAACCGTCGTCCTCTCCAATGCGAGTCCAGTGTGGTAACCACTGTGTCGCCTAGATCGGTCCGAAAACTGCTTGAGCAACTAGTTAAGCAGACCACACGCAATGGAAATGTAGCTACAAATAGGCCAGTCCTTATCGACCGCGTCAGTACAAAGACGGGATTTAGTGATCATGATACCATAGCGACTATGGTTGAGAAAGATAATAAATCATTCAAGAAAGCTAGGAGAGCGCTTCTGCTAGAAAAATAATATAAGCATTTGTTAGCATCTCACTTAGAGAATGAACTGACATAATTTAGTTGAGGTACGACGGACATAGAGGAACTGCGCAAAAAAAAGGATTAAAAATCGTGTTCTGGAGAAGTATGTGCCTAGGAAGTGGGTTAAGGATGGCGGGGACCCACCGTGGTTCAGCAACGAAATTCGGAAAATACTGAGAAAACGAAGATTGCTGCACTCACGGTTCAAAAGAGAACTCGCAAATGAAGACAATCAATGGTAGGACTGATTCGTGCGCGGAACATGCAACAACTACCACCGTAATATCTTAGCAAGAGATGTTGCCGAAAGTCCGAGAAAATTGTGGCCCTTCGTAAAATCGCTAAGAGGGTCTAAGGTTTCCATCCAGTCACATGCTGACCAGTTTGGTGTGACAGCTGAAGACAGCAAAACGAAATCCGAATTCTTAAAGAAATTGTTTACGTGGGAGAAACTTGCAAACACCCGTCGTTTAACGATTGCACAGAGTCGCGTATGGACGACGTAGTAATAATCGTTCCTGGCGTAGACAAACAACTGAAAGAGTAGAAAACAAATAAGTCTCCAGATCCTCATGAAATCCAGATTCGGTTTTACAAAGAGTACTTCAAGCATCTACCCTTCACTTAGCTTGCATTTATCGCATATCTCTTGCCCTGCGCAATGTACCAAGACACTTGACTGCTATGTATAAGAAGGATAAAAGAACGGACACGCAACATTGCAGGCGAATATAATGAACATCGTTCTGCTGTAGAATTCTAGAACACATTCTGAGTCTGAATATAATAAACTTTCTTGAGACCGACAAGCCCCTGTGCACGAATATGCACGCTTTTAGAAAGCACTGCTAAACTCAGCTTACCCTTTTCTCACATGGTATACTGCGAACTGAGGATGAAATACAACAGGAAGCTATCCTATTTCTAGATTCCCGAAAAGCATTTGACACGATGCCGCACTGCAGACTGTCAACGAAGGCGCGAGTGTATGAAGACCGGGACTGTTTGGTCTGAATAAATGGAATGAAGCAAATTTTAGGAGAATGAATGGTCGCTAGGTACAGCAAAGTATGTGAGACCCTTTGTTGCGCATCGCGTAGACAAGTAGCACTGAAGCACGAACTGTCACAATAACACAGCTAAGAAACTAAAAATCAGAAATCCATAGAAATACTAGGAATGCGATAAAGGCATATAAATATTAAAACTTATTTACGCTGTTGTTTTTATACGAAACACTGCAGCCCGTTCATGACTCTCAGAATGATTGTTCTTCTCTTCTTTATCCTGGCATTATCCCATATCTTCCACCGAGTTGGCATGTTCATCTGGAAGTAGTCATTGGGAGTGGCCTTTCTGTCGCCTTAACAGTTAAATATCCTATGTAGCGATTAACGTATCTTTAATAGGGTAGGATTAAGAGCAGTAAATACTGAACAACCCCCCCCCCCCCACCCCACCCCACCGGACTCCCCTTTCCTAGTGGAAGAGTTGCACTATACGTGCAGTCAGACCGATAGTCCGCTAACAGGCTTGCGTGACAGATTAAGCACCGCACATTGGCAGTTATGAACAGGGAACAGGGAATCTGAACAATGACGCAGTACAGCTTTATTATTGTCGTCAACAGTTATATTTGACACCCACCCTGGTCAACTCAGCCTTGTATCTCTCCACACGAAACTGACGAGTTTCGCAGTTGGCAATATGAAGGTATGGATCAAGAGGAGATAGACGGTGACAAATCACCTACAGAGACCATCAAATGTTTCAGTGTATTGCGTGTAGCGCTTAGTCTGCTTATAAAACAAATGCAATTAACAAACGAATATATAAGGGTGCACTGAGCGCCAGATGGTAGTTGTCTAAAACGGCAAACTGATGGAGTAAAAGATCTGACTTTCCACAAGTGTTTAAAACCTTTAGATTTACGTTTTACTATATCTTTAATTTGAATCACAGCTATTGTAATTCAGTTTTGTAGCGTAAAATGACCAAAAACTCAAAATTTCACCAGACGTCATCGAAAGTAAAGAGAAAGTCCAAGAAGAAAGTATTGTATTTTCAGTTTATGTTTGTTTCATTGAAATCGTGACATGTTTAGTCCCCTTAAAGAATCGTCTTGTGAATGTAGCAGTTCCTCTTATTTCCACGCTTGTTAAGAAAAGTGGAGAGGAATTACGCCCTAGGCAAGACACATTTCTAGTTTTGTTTTCACCTAGACATGTTTCAGTACGTTATTTGCCATTTTCAGTGGGTTTATTTGTTTATTTTCCTTCTTCAAAACTGTTTTTACATGTTAACCTTTAAAGAAACTATTGGTAAAAGAAATTTACATTTGTAAAATGGTCAATTATTATCATACATTTAGCACTGTTTTGCATACACTATAGAGTTGAGACCTGTACCACTGACTTGAGACATCCTTTGTTGATTATTTATGATATGTCTGAAGGTTCTAGTTTTGTAGTACATTTGGAAACAAAGTGTATACACCCGTTTGTTTACATATCTCACATGCAGCTATTGGATGTTTATGATAGTACATAGCTTCGTAGGCTAAACATACCTTCCAAATGTACATATCGTATATAATATTCATATAATGCCTCAACTCAATGACACAAGCCTGAACTCTATACTGTACACAAACCAACTTAAAATACTTGACAATAGTCGATCATTTTATACATGTAAATATTTTGCATTTAAGTTTATTTAAGGGTTAATAAGTAACAAAAATTTTGCAGAAGGAAATTTGTGGTAAGTTCCTATGGGACCAAACAGCTGAGGCCATCGGTCCCTAGGCTTACACATTACTTAAACTAACCTATGCTAAGGACAGAACACACACCCATGCCTGAGGGAGGACACGTACTTCCGACGCGGAGGGCCTCGCGAACAGTGGCAAGGCGCCTCTGACCCTGCGGCTACCATGCGCGGCTTTGCAGAAGGAAAAGACACAAATAAACCCACTGAAAATTGTACAAAAAGTGCTAAAACAAGTCTGGGTGAAAACAAAATTCCAAAGGTGTCTTGTATAAGGTGGAATTCCTCTCCGACATCTCCTGAAATAATTTTGAAATTTTGTATGATACACGATTCGTCACACTGAAAATGTGAACTACAGTAGTTAACCTACAGAGCAGTGATAATTTCTCATTGTAGGAACGCAAGTTAATTATGACGTACCGCAAGTAGCACGTACATTTGAATAATTAACCTTGCTGAAAAGTTTCTGCATAGACGCCACGTTCAGGACCCGACAGGAAAATTCGACGACTGAGACCTGAGGTTTATGGAAATTCATGCCATTTTTTAACTGAGAATCAAGATATCGCCCGCAAAGCCAGAAATTGTTGCTGCCCTTGGTGAAACGTCCTAACTGTTCTCAACACACCGTCAAATCGGGATTGACAGTGCTGGGTTGGCTCACTTCCCTACACGCAGTTTCATCGTAGTTTCATTCTGTCGACACAAGTCCCGTTGATTTTTCGTATACGCCTTAATCTTTGAGGAAGATGTTTCAGCTTTGTATTGCAATGTCACTAACTTGTCTTTCTAATTTATGAGCGTTTAAACTTTTTCTCTAAACTTAAGTCAGCAACAATTTTCTACTTGCGGAGAGCAGTATTTATCGTTACGTTCATGGAAAGCCCCAAATACGAATGAGTTGTACACTCCGCAAAGTGAACTGAGTGTAGTTGAGTCATTCAGAGACTGATCTGCCCAGATAGCGGAAGAAAGAGACAGTGAACAGAAAAACAGAAGACGTTTCTACAGATTAAACACTCATCAGGCTGATGTAGCAACACCTGTCACCCCAGTTTCTTCATTACTCGTCGTCTCTGAGCTGCGCGAAAGTTTTGCACTTTCATTCTGGATTTTTCTTTTTCGGAAACCTTTGTTTGGACTGTTTTAGCTGAAACAGATCCTCATATTTAATGAACGAGTTACGCGTCACACGCGCTGCAACACAGAAGCTGGAATCCGTATCGGTTGCCAACACCTCACGGGAGGTCGACACAGCGCTCCTGGCAGGGAATTTTATTTTAGCCTGGCAGCGGCAACCTACAAAAGTATCTGACACTACTTGTTTGAATTCCCAATAATAGCTCGAGGGAGACTGCGCAATTTATAACCAAACGTATATTTAACGTCCGCCTGAATCAGAATGAAAGTGGTGGGCTCGGCGTCAATTATCCGAAATCGAAATAGCTCCTGAGACAATCGGTTCTCATTCTTGGGAATACAATAGCTCGTGGTAGTGGCTGACGCTATTTCCAGAGCACCGTTTAGCAGCACACACAAAGGCCAATGTTATTCTGACAGATCTAATTCCGAAAGGGCCATTCACTATTATCGTGTGCCAAAAGGTATATCTGGAAGAAGAAACCAGTGGACAGGAAAAGAAGAAGCATCGCGCTTTGACGTAACGTCGACGAGGGGGTTGTTAGAGAGCACTCACTTGAAAATCACCATCATCGCCTGACGGGATACCTATAGGTTTCGACACGGAGTATAAGAAATAACTTGCTCCTCTTCTGGTAGGAGTCTACCTTGGGTCGCCCTAGGAACAAGACATTCCTAGTGCTTTCATAAACGCGCAGGACATTTCTGTTTCCAGCAAGATTCGTCAAACTTATGCACTCAACTACACTGAGGAGACAAAAGCCTTAGGTTAGCGGTACGCGCATATACAGGTGGTGATAGTAACGCCACACAGGCGATGTCGTGCTGTACAAGGTATAAAAGGGCAGTGCACTGGTGAATCTGTCCTTTGTACTCAGGTGATTCACGTGAAAAGATTTACGACGTGATGATGGCCGCATGACGGGAATTAACACACTCTGAACGCGGAATGGCAGTTGGAACTAGATGCCTGGGACATTCCATTTCGAAAATCGTTGGGGAACTCGATATTCCGAGATCGACTGTGTCAAGAACGTGCCGAGACTACCTCTCATCACCGACAACGCAGTGACCGACAGCCTTCACTTAACGACCAAGGGCAGCGCCGTTTACGTAGAGTTGTCACTGCTAACTGCCAAGGACCACTACATGAATTAACCGCAGAAATCAATGTGGAACGATGAACGCATGCGTTGGGACAGTGAACTGGAATTTTGCGGTAATGGGCTGAGGCAGCAGACGACCTACGCGGGTGCCTTTGCTAACAGCACGACTTCGCCTGTAGCACCTCTCCTAGGCTCTTGACCATATCGGTTGGGCCCTAGACGACTGGGAAGCCATGGCCTGGGCAGATGAATCCCGAATTCAGTTGGTAAGAGCTGACGGTAGGGCTTGTGTATGGCGCAGACCCCACGAAGCCGTGGACCCAGGTTGTCAATGGGGCACTGTGCAAGCTGGTGGTCGTTCCATAATGGTTTGGACTGTGTTTACATGGAATAGACTGGATCCTCAGGCCCAACTGAACCGATTATTGACTGAAAATTGTTATGTTCGGCTACTTGGAGACCAGATGCATCCATTCATGGCATCCATATTCCCAAACAAATTTGGAATTTTTGTGGAGGACAATGGGCCATGTAACGGGACCGCAGTCGTTCGTGATTGGTTTGAAGAACATTCTGGACAGTTCGAGTGAATGGTTTGACCACGCAGATTGCTCGACGTGGGACAGGATCAGGAGATCAGTTCGTGCACAAAATCCTGCACTGGCAACACTTTTGCAGTTATGGACGGCTATAGAGGCAGCATGGCCTAATATTTCTGCAAGGGACTTACAACGACTTGTTGAGTCCATGCAGCGTCCAGTTGTGACACTCCGCCGGGCAAAACGAGGTTCTAAACGATATTAGGAAGTATCTCATGTATTTTGTCACCTAAGTGTATAGGTTTAAGTTACTGTCGTCAAATTATTGCGGGATTTTAGACCAAGTTCTATTCCCAGGTGTTATGAATTGTGTGGAGAAGGAGAAACCTAATTTGTAGGAGTCAACATGGAGCGCTCAAATAACGATCTTGTGTAACTGAAGTCGCTTTGTTCGTTAACGGGACTCAGAAGGTGGTACGAGGGCTATTAGGAAAGTAAGGAACGATAGGTCGCGAAATGGAAACCATAGCGAAAATCAGAACTGTTTAATTTGCAACGGTTAGCTACACCTTCCAGCTACTTCTCTACACAGTCGCCGCTCAGACTTAGGTATCTGTGGTAGCGTTGTACCAATTTTTCAGTTCCCTCGTTACAGAAGACAGCCGCCAGTGCTTTTCGACAATTTTCCACTCTGGACTGCAGCTCGTTGTCTGTGTCAAAATATTGTCTTCATAGCCAGCGGTTCATTTGAGTAGAGATGGACCTCAGGGGTAGCCAATTACGGGCTGTATCGTGGATTATCAAACACTTCCCATCGAAAACGCTACTGCAGCATCTTCATTACCCCTGCAGAGTGCGGCCGAGAATTGTAGTGTAAAACGAACCGCATGACAGTTATGTTCCGGGGACTGCATAGCTTCAGGCGAAATCTTTCGCCAGGCCCTCATACTAGGGGGAAGAAACTGATTTCTAGCCATCTTTACGTTCTCACTGTAAGGTCAGGACTGAAAAGAGCGACATGATGCGATCGAAGGGCGTACTAGACACAGCGCCCAACACATCTGTGCAAAGCTTCATCGTATTTTCAATGTATTTTCCATTTTGCGACCGATCGTTCCTTACTTTCCAAATAACCCTCGTACAATCAACGCGCAGTGTGGTGACATGTTCCTTGAATCTCGGAAGATAATGGAAAAAGATCCACACCCTTGCCTAAGGAATTAAATGGGAGCGTGCAGAATAACCGACCAGCTTCGTGATTGGACTGTGGAATTGATAGAATATAGAACACAGCATCCCACACCTACACATTTTTCGGGTGTTCACCTGTGTCAAATAAGTTCTGCACGATATTTTGGTGCGGAGACTCATTGCTATCTTGACGTGGTTCCTTATAAGCGATGCCCATTTCTTCACCCTAAAGTTCCTTGATATGCGTTCAGATTTATCTTCAGCCTATTTCTGTATACTAGAATTCCCAGGCATCTGCACGTCGTACAGTTACTTGATTCGTTGTCAGATGTTTGTCCCGTGTATTTCTAACTTGCAGAATTCTCGGGTGTCCAGTAGTTAACTGCTACTTAAAAGATGTATTCTCTAAGCATGGAGACATCAAGCAGATTCGTAATGAACGCTGTACAAGCCAACATAGATTGCAATGCTTCAGTGGTGTTCGTGCTGTCATGTCAAACAAAATATTCCATATCATATTTTGGTTTGTGGTTACCAGGCGCACGTTATTTCCAATGCACAGATTTTGACTTGTCACATATGTAACAAAAGTGGGCATCTCCGACAAAACTGCCCAAAAAAGGTGTTTGTTCAAATGGTTCAAATGGCTCTGAGCACTATGGGACTTAACATCTGTTGTCATCAGTCCCCTACAACTTAGAACTACTTAAACCTAACTAATCTAAGGACATCACACACATCCATGCCCGAGGCAGGATTCGAACCAGCGACCGTAGCAGTCGCGCGGTTCCGGACTGAGCGCCTAAAAAGGTGTTTGTATTGCAGAATAATTTACAACAGTGTAAAAGGTTAACATTGGCTGATCTTGTGACCGAAGATCAGATGTCGGGTGGTGAAGGTTCCAGCATTATAGGAAATGTGGAGGAGAGGCTACAAAATACTCTTGAAGCATTTCCATTTTTACTTAGGAAAGACACTGTAGATAATCCGGCTGCGAAAAGTACTATAGTCAGTAACAAGCGACGTCGAAATTGTGACGGCAGTGGGCAGATGAAGAGGAAATCAACCTGTCGCTGAATGCTGTAGGTGACGTTCAGAAAACCGTATTGGAAACTACAATTTCAGACGATATTGTTAGCATAGATTCAAACTCTGAGTCAAGTGTATCTTGAGACAAATCGTGTACACCGCCATCAACCGAAAAGGTCGAGTTGACGTCACCGCCCCATTCTGTAGTCCAGGAACGCGCCAGTAGGTGGCAATGGGCGGGGCTCGTCCGCTCCACAACCCGCCGCTGCAGTACCGGCACGTCAGTCATTGCAGGTAGACTCACCCGCCGATGGAACTGAAAGCAAACATGACGAGGTAGCGAGTGATTGTCAACAACAGGCGACGTCACCACCCAAATCCCAGAACGAACAAACGGAGTTTTACATCAATAACACAGAAACAGGAAACTAAACAGATCGCAAAGTGACCGGACTTTGGAAGGATGTTTGCAAACTGCGTATGCGCCGCCTTTGGGAGGCTAGATGTTGGCACACGACTGCCTCTCAGATTTACCGACGCCGCCCTCGAAGGAAAACTACTCAGGGAGTGGGCGGAGTAGACATTCAGTGAAGGCCAGTGTCGATGCAAACCGTAAGGAAGGTAAAAAGAAAGGTTCAAATGCAGACCGGGCCAGTCTCCCGTCAGATTGTCGGAAAGGATCCGGCATGGGACGGCATGAAATGGTAGACTAGGGGAAAAAAGAAGAAAGAAAAGGTCACTCTACTATGTTACAGTCATATACGATTACCACCTTAAGCGTTAATAGGATGCAGTCGGATGTTAAAATAGCTGCTCTTCAACAGTTTTTGTTTGAGTCAGCGACGGACATTGCTCTCCTACGGGAAGTACTATCCCCACTATTAAATTTTTTCCAGTTATGTTGGTTTTTACAATATAACCACTGAAACGAGTGCTGGCACGGCCATTTTAGTTAGAGAAGGCACTGCCGTACATGAAGTTGATAAATTAGAATCGGGGCGAGGTATTGGAATAAATGTTGCAGGAGTTACTATTATCAATGTATATGCGCCTTCTGGCAGCAATAATAGAGCTGCAAGAGCCACATTCTTTAAAGAAAGCATAATTTATTTACTGAGGAAAATCCCCTGCAACTTACAATTGGGAGAGATTTTAATTTTGTATCGAGTCGTAAGGTACAAATTCCCAACGTCAATTACTCAACTGATTTGAGAGGTCTTGTTGTTGATTTAAAATTAAAAGATGCGTGGGAAATAAAATACACAACAGTGGTGAACTTCACTCATTTTGTCACGAATTCCCGTAGTAGAATTGACAGAATTCACGTATCGGAAAATTTATCAAAGTACTGAAAACAGAAACGGTTCCCGTCAATTTTTCCGATCGCGGTGCGTTGTTAACCTGCGTAAATTTAACACCACAACATACCCGAAGAGTAAGAAGCCAGTGGATCCTAAATAGAAGAAGACTTAGAAGATAACGTAACCAGAGCTTGGGAAATGTGTCCCCGTTCACTGAACAACTTTTCAGGCGTGCTAGAACGGTGGACCCAACGGCAGAAACCGAAGCTAATGAAAGTTTTAATATCTTTTAGCTTATATGTTGCCAGAGCAAAGAAACAGACTACAGAATTCTACTAGAAGCGCGCTAAGGGGCGTCTACGATCAGACAGATGCAGTTCCTAAGAGATTAAAACACATCAAGCAAATAAAAGCTTAGTTAATGGGCCTGAAACGTACGGATATGGATGGACTTAAGATAAAATCAACAGCAAAGTCAGTAATTGAAGATGAGACTGCTGCATTGTACCATCTTGTCAGACACGCCAAGAACAGAAGAAGAATTTTCGTGGATGAACATACCATAATCAGCAACTAGAAGGGAATAATTAAAGAAATTCAGCGTACTATGAACGTATGAATGCGTTAGGGCAAACAAAGGAATAAGAGTGCGATGAGCTCTGTGGTACATGTCTTCCACGAATATCGCGAGATGATGATGAGAACATTTCTTCGGGCATCGCCAAGGAATATGTATTGGAAATCGTGCGCAGCTCCCCTGCTAGGAAATCTCCAGAACCTGCCGGACTGCCAATCGAATTCTATAAATGAAGTCTTAAGGGGAAAGCCAGTGCCTGCAGAGTTCAAACAATGCAAAATCGTGTTGATCCCGAAGAACAGAGGCTGCAAAAAAATAAACCACCTACGACCGATTTTTCTTTTAAATTCGCATTATAAAATTATAGCTCGATTAATTAATAAGTGCTCTATACAATGCACCGCTGATATCATAGGCTAACACCAGACCTGTGTTTTTAGAAGGACGATTTTACAAACTCCCGCTTTGCGTCGCGATGTCATTGCGCTAACACGGACAAGCAACATAAAATGTGGACTGCTTCTCATAGACTTCCATAAGGCATTTGATCAAATTAATCACATATACCTGATAGAGACAATGTGCCGAACGGACTTCCTGCCAAAAACCATCGACATCATCAAGAACATGGCAATGGGTGTTACTGCACAAATCTCGATTAACTGTCAACGGCTAAGACAAATTGAAATAAAAACGGGTGTTATCCAAGTAAGCCCCTTATCGACGCTTCTGTTCCTTATATCGCTGGAACCTTTCCTGAAACTGCTACAGCACAGGCTAATAGGCGTTACCATGTCAGTGAACACAACGCTCTTGGAATAGCATTGACAACTTCGCTTTTAAAAATGATAGCAATAAATTAGCGGGAAGTCGCAAGAAAAATCAAGGCAGCTTTGATTATTTTATCCAGGGCGTAGTACATAGCACAGGTACTCCCCATCCCATCATCGGTGGCGAAAACTATCAAGTCCACCTTGTTGTTGTGGTCTTCAGTCCTGAGACTGATTTGATGCAGCTCTCCATGCTACTCTATCCCGTGCAAGCTTCTTCATCTCCCAGTACCTACTGCAGCCTGCATCCTTCTGAATCTGTTTAGTGTATTCATTTCTTGGTCTCCCTCTACGATTTTTACCCTCCACGCTGACCTCCAATACTAAATTGGTGATCCCTTGATGCCTCAGAACTTGTCCTACCAAACGATCCATTCTTATAGTCAAGTTGTGCCACAAACTTCTCTTCTTCCCAATCCTATTCAGTACCTCCTCATTAGTTATATGATCTACCCATCTAATATTCAGCATTCTTCTGTAGCACCACATTTCGAAAGATTCTATTCGCTTCTTGTCGAAACTAGTTATATTCCATGTTTCATTTCCATACATGGCTGCGCTCCACACAAATACTTTCAGAAACGACTTCCTGACACTTAAATCTATACTCGATGTTAACAAATTTCTCTTCTTCAGAAACGCTTTCCTTGCCATTGCCAGTCTACATTTTATATCCTCTCTGCTTCCACCATCATCAGTTACTTTGCTCCCCAAATAGCAAAACTCCTTTACTACTTTAAGTGTCTCATTTCCTAATCTAATTCCCTCAGCATCACCCGACTTAATTCGACTACATTCCATTATCCTCGTTTTGCTTTTGTTGATGTTCATCTTATATCCTCCTTTCAAGACACTATCGATTCCGTTCAACTGCTCTTCCAAGTCCTTTGCTGTCTCTGACAGAATTACAGTGTCATCAAAGAACGTCAAAGTTTTTATTTCTTCTCCATGGATTTTAATACCTACTCCGAATTTTTCTTTTGTTTCCTTTACTGCTTGCTCAATACACATATTTAATAAAGTCGGGGAGAGGCTACAACCCTGTCTCACTCGCTTCCCAACCACTGCTTCACTTTCATGCTCCTTCACGGACAGAATTTGCTGTTTTTTTTGTTTTTTTTTTAAAGAAAAAAGAAAGTAAGTCCTAATCAAGTCCCCATCCGAGAAGACATTGGGCACGGTGCAATAGCACTGGTTTTTTGAATTCTGACAAAATAATAAAACGGTGGACGTTTAAAACAGAGGTGTATTTCTGTCATGTGCTTTTGGTCACTTCTTTCCCAATAAATAATGGTATAAATTAAAACAAAAAATATCCCATTATTCCCTCAGCGCATGTTCGAGGTGTAATTGAGCCGAATTTCAGAACGACATATTTACTAGCGTGTGAGTAACCTTTCTGTCAGCTTGAGACACGGTGTATTTCTAAATTTACAGACTACAGAACGTCCGTTATGATCACATCTCGGCTTGGGCAGAGCAAATTTAACTCCGCTGATGTGGTTTGAATGATGACAATTCCTTTAAGAAAAAGTCGGAAAGCGTTGTCCAAGAATCAAATGAAATGGTTCAAATGGCTCTGAGCACGATGCGACTTAACTTCTCAGGTCATCAGTCGCCTAGAAATTAGAACTAATTAAACCTAACGAACCTAAGGACATCACACACATCCATGCCCGAGGCAGGATTCGAACCTGCGACCGTAGCGGCAAGAATCAAATAATAATGTGCAAAAAGAATTACGTTCACTGCTTAATCAGTTTTTCTCAAAGATCGTAAAAATCGCTGATTTTGTAAGCTGACCGCGGAGAATGGACCGTTAAAATACTTTTTTCTTCATCTTGTAAGACGTAAAAATCGCTGATTTTGTAAGCTGACCGCGGAGAATGGACCGTTAAAATACTTTTTTCTTCATCTTGTAAGACGTAAAAATCGCTGATTTTGTAAGCTGACCGCGGAGAATGGACCGTTAAAATACTTTTTTCTTCATCTTGTAAGACGTGTATATTTTTATTGTTTATTGTCAAACCACAATTTATGAAAGATGTTTATGTTTTATTAATAGGATTAAGTAGGAATAATCAATATTTGTCATGTTGGAAATAATTGTGGTAGCAGGGAATATCTGCACCAAAGTATTGTTGATATAATTTTAAATAGGACGGGAGAAACCGCGTACGGATACATTTTAAGAAAAGAACGGGAAAGACCGCGCATTGATACATTTTGTAGTGGTATTAGGGATTGTCTGCTCCAGAAAGCATTGTTGGCAGGAGCGAGAAGTGAAGCGAGTTGGTAGCAGGTCTGAAGCGAGAGGTTGAGAGGAGCGGTGTGCCTGCCAGCCACTAGCTATGATTTACAAAAGATTATAAACGGATGTACAGAGATATCAACTAACTATTATAATAAGAGGAACTAATATTATTGAATTAATTTTTGAGAAACTCAAGACTACTGCAGGTATGTTTGCGCATTGCTAGTTGTAAGATTATTGTAAAAAGTAAGTCCCATTTGAACGTTTGTAAAATCATTTCATTCAGAATATAATAAACTAGTGCCAGCAATATTACATTTCTAATTATAATCCATTCCAAAAAGCATCAACGTAAAACTTTGCAAAATTTTATTGCTGTCAAAAAAAAGTTTAACTATGAATTACGTAACTTCAGTCAAATTAATTAAAGAATAACGTCAGCATTGCTGTTAAAGAATAACGTCAGCTTTGGTGATAAATGCAGCCACTTATTATGAAAGCCCACCAGCAGCTAATAGAGTATAGTAAAACAGAGAAAGTATATTCATGTCGCAGTTCGATGTAGCAGTCAAATGGCGATCCACTAACAGTAAAAAAGGTAAGGAACAATTTTGTGTTATTGCAGATAACGACTGAGGGCCACGACGACGACACATTCTATGTTTCGTCGAAATAATCCGAAGATAACTTTTAGAAAGCAGCAATTAAATTTGTGTGCGAAGATTGAGAAAGAGAATAAATTTCAAATGGAAGATTTCATTGGTTATTATTAAGCAAGAGATAGAAATCCTAAGGGAAGGTTACATAGGTTTTTGTAAAGGGGAAGGTTATCATTAACAAAAGAGGTATAGAGGAGACGGAAAGGTTTCTATCTGTTCTCATTTTTATCCCCAAGAGACTGACTGAATTAAACTGTCACTTTCTCTCGTACTATACATGTAGCGTTAATCCAATTTTGCTTCCAGTGTATGCGGTGTTTACACATTTATCGGTAAGAGATACTCTCTCTGTCTTTCGGCGTACCATAGTTGATTTCAGTTCTTCTGCGAACGTGAGACTGGCAAATATATAACAGGTTACCAGCCATGCTCTGAGCTGCCTGCAGCAGCAGCAGCAATTTGGAAGTCGCTTAGGTACATACGTGCCAGCGCGCGTGACCTTTGCGAGAGTGGTGTGGCTGAGTGAGTGGACGGGTGGATACGGCGGCTCTCCGCGGACCCCCCGGGTCTAAATCCCGCGCCCTCAGGCGGAGTGCAGCAGGCAGCGAACGGCGCGTCCTGAATGTTTCATCCGCCAGCAGCGCAGTAGGCCACGCCGATACCTGTCGCTGTCTGAGCGCCTTCCATCCCCTGCTATCGAATCGCCACTTGCTCCGAATAGCCCCCTGCCACCCGCGACAACCTTGATTCAGACATTTAGCCTGGCTGCGGTTGCGAATTTCGCCATCACAACCCATTTCGTTAAGCTTAAAACTTACACTGAAGGGTCAATACCTCCAATTACATCTACATCTACATCCATACTTCGCAAGCCACCTGACGGTGCGTGGCGGAGGGTACCTTGAGGACCTCTATCCGTTCTCCCGTCTATTCCAGTCTCGTATTGTTCGTGGACAGAAAGATTGTCGGTATGCCTCTGTGTGGGCTCTAATCTCTCTGATTTTATCCTCATGGTCTCTTCGCGAGATATACGTAGACGGGAGCAATATACTGCTTGACTCCTCGGTGAAGGTATGTTCTCGAAACTTCAACAAACGCCCATACCGAGCTACTGAGCGTCTCTTCTGCAGAGCTTTCCACTGGAGTTTATCTATCATCTCCGTAACGCTTTCGCGATTACTAAATGGTCCTGTAACGAAGCGCGCTGCTCTCCGTTGGATCTTCTCTCTCTCTTCTATCAACCCTAACTGGAACGGATCCCACACTGCTGAGCAGTGTTCAAGCAGTGGGCGAACAAGTGTACTGTCACCTACTTCCTTTGTTTTCGGATTGCATTTCCTTAGGACTCTTCCAATGAATCTCAGTCTGGCAGCTGCTTTACCGACGATCAACTTTATATGATCATTCCATTTTAAATCACTCCTAATGCCTACTCCCAGATAATTTATGGAATTAACTGCTTCCAGTTGCTGACCTGGTATATTGTAGATAAATGATAAGGGATCTTTCTTTCTATGTATTCGCAGCACATTACACTTGTCTACATTGAGATTCAATTGCTATTCCCTGCACCATGCGTCAATTCGCTGCAGATCCTCCTGCATTTTAGTACAATTTTCCATTGTTACAACCTCTCGATACACCACCGCATCATCCGTAGAAAGCCTCAGTGAACTTCCGATGTCAAATGGCTCTGAGCACTATGGGACTTAACTACTAAGGTCATTAGTCCCCTAGAACTTAGAACTACTTAAACCTAATTAACCTAAGGACATCACACACATCCATGCCCGAGGCAGGATTCGAACCTGCGACCGTAGTGGTCCCTCGGTTCCAGACTGTAGCGCCTAGAAACGCTCGGCCACCCTGGCCGGCTTCCGACTTCATCCACAAGGTCATTTTTGTATAATGTGAATAGCAACGGTCCTACGACACTCCCCTGCGGCACACCTGAAATCACTCTAACTTCGGAAGACTTCTCTCCATTGAGAATGACATGCTGCGATCTGTTATCTGGGAACTCTTCAATCCAATCATACAATTGGTCTGATAGTCCGAATGCTCTTACTTTGTTCATTAAACGACTGTGGGGAACTGTATTGAACGCCTTGCGGAAGTCAAGAAACACGGCATCTACCAGGGAAGCCGTGTCTATGGTCCTCTGAGTCTCGTGGACGAATAGCGCGAGCTGGGTTTCACACGATCGTCTTTTTCGAAACCCATGCTGATTCCTACAGAGTAGATTTCTAGTCTCCAGAAAAGTCATTATACTCGAACATAATACGTGTTCCAAAATTCTAGGCCGGCCGAAGTGGCCATGCGGTTAAAGGCGCTGCAGTCTGGAACCGCAAGACCGCTACGGTCGCAGGTTCGAATCCTGCCTCGGGAATGGATGTTTGTGATGTCCTTAGATTAGTTAGGTTTAACTAGTTTTAAGTTCTAGGGGACTAATGACCTCAGCAGTTGAGTCCCATAGTGCTCAGAGCCAAAATTCTACAACTGATCGACGTTAGACATATAGGTCTATAGTTCCGCACATCTGTTTGTTGTCCCATCTTGAAAACGGGGATGACCTGTGCCCTTTTCCAATCCTTTGGATCGCTGCGCTCTTCTAAGAGACCTACGGTACACCGCTGCAAGAAGGGGGCCAAGTTCCTTCGCGTAATCTGTGTAAAATCGAACTGATATCCCATCATGTCCAGCGGCCTTTCCTCTTTTGAGCGATTTTAATTGTTTCTCTATCCCTCTGTCGTCTATTTCGATATGTACCATTTTGTCATCTGCGCGACAATCTAGAGAAGGAACTACAGTGCAGTCTTCCTCTGTGAAACAGCTTTGGAAAAAGACATTTAGTATTTCGGCCTTTAGTCTGTCATCCTCTGTTTCAGTACCACTTTGGTCTCAGAGTGTCTGGAAATTTTGTTTTGATCCACCTACCGCTTTGACATAAGACCATCGTGTCGGACCTCCTTTTGTCTGGCGTAGTGCAACATTTCGACATGCCGCAGACCCAACAAGTCTTTCGAAGTCTCCTGCACAGATTTTGAGCAACTCAGCCCCTACACTGTTCATAATTGCTAAAGCGTCGCCGGTGTAGGATTTTTTTTTTTTTTTTTTTTTTTGCACGAACTGGCCTCTCGATTATGTCCCATACATATTCGATAAGATTCGTGTCGGGTGATCTGGGTGGTCACATCATTTACTCCAATGGCCCAGAATTTTCTTGAAACCAATGGCGAACAAATGAGGTCCGGTGACATGGCGGACTGTCATCCGTAAAATTCAATGTTTGTTTGGGACCATAAAGTCCATGAATGGCTGCAGATTGCGGCGATGCGGTTCTTTCCGTCCCTTTACGACGGATCTGCATCTACCTGTGAACATTGTCTCAGCAGATCATCAGTAGGAAAGCCGAGTGAAACCTACTGTACTTCGACGTGAACCAGGCTGCAATTAAAGTCACTAATCTGCGTTTCGGGGGAAACACGAAATGAAAGGTTGGAAATTTTCTCCTGAATCAACATATTCTGTAACTTAAGTGAACAAGTATCACTGCCAAGCCCGTGCTAGTCTTAACACAGTCACTCACAATCCCTTTCACTCACGTTAGCAAGTTTATGGTGTTGCATTTCCCGAAAACGTAATAGCTACAAAAATACTGATTGTGTTTGATTGAAAATGCTCGCCAAATATTAAGTCTGTTGGTACCAAATGCAGTCACAGTTTTTAGCCACCGACCTGCTCAATACGCCACACGGAATGTATGTCTTATCTCGTCACAAAATTCACTTAAAATTCCGAAATTGCTACATACATATCGGAATAATTATGCCGCCACTTTCCAACACTTTTGATGTATGAAACACTGCTTGATCCGGCAACTTATAATGTCCATCGGAACTACTACTGCAAACGTCCGATCTCTTTCATGGCTAGGCTTCGACTCTTCCCTAGAATACTCTAAGTCTTCTCTACCAGCAAAGAAAGGCGCGCGAAGAATATTGCTTTACCATTGGTCAGTTTACTCAACAGCCAATACCAAAACAACATTCTCCCGCGTCAATCCGCACTTTTCATCAATAACCAATCGCTAAATAGTAAACCTAACGACTGCACTTTTTACCGACGTTATTTTCTAATATGCTGAACTTTTGCTTATGCATAAAGTTATTTGCTATTGTTATTTATACCTGAATTAACTTTCCCTTTACCATAAACTTACTTTACAAATCTATACCACAAAAATCCCCTTTGTTCATATCCATACTTCTTCGAAATGTTCCCACACTAAATCCTACTACATAACTCAAACAATTATCTTCATATTAACCTTAAACCACACTCACGCATCATTCATACTGCTAAAACACATTTTAAACATTTTTACATACACACTAGAAATAATAACATTTTATGAAAATACTAGAACAGTTTATGAAAAACGTTCTATTACTTTAGTGCACTATAGTGGGTACAATCGAAACTAAAATCACAGTCCCCCTATCCAATATTGTCCTCTATCGGCTGATACATAAACTACGTGCGCGTCCGGTCTCTGTCACTCTCCAGCTCTGAGACACATCTCCCAGTTAACCGCCTCCAAGGCAGGATCGGTATATGGCGCTACGCCTCAAGATGGTCTCCAAAGAGCCAAACATAAACAATTCCAGTCGATGATAGGTTCAGTTGGACCAGACGACCCAGTCCATTCCACGTAAACGCAGCCCACACCATTATACAGCTACCACTAGCTTGCACAGTGCTTTGTTGACAACTTCGGTCCACGGCTTCGTGAGGTCTGCGCCATACTCTAACATTTCTACGGTCCAACCAACATGGTCACGAGCCCAGGACAGGCGCTACAGGCGCTGCACTCGCGTCGGTCGTCTCCTGCTATGTCCCAAAACCGCCAGATTCCGCCGCATTGCCCCAACGAGTACACTCGTCATACGTTCCGCATTGATTTCTGTGGTAACGCGGTGTTGCTTGTCTATTGGCACTGACACCTCTACGAAAACGTCGCTGCTCTCAGTCGTTAAGTGAAAGCCATCAGCGACTACGTTGTCCATTGTCTAACGTAATGCCTGAATGTGCTATTGTTTGCAAATTCTTGAAACTGTGGATCTCGGAAAATCGAGTTTCCTAAAGAATTCGGAAATGGAAAGTCCCATGCATCTAGCTGCAACTACCATTCCGTGTTCAAAGTCTGGAGACGGAGTATCCGCTGCGACGACAGAGTCCGCTGCTCCTGAAGGAGCAATGGCGGCCCTTGTCGCAGATTTGCAGTTCATTACAGCGCTGAGCACCGAGTCCACAGGACGGCAATGGTCCATGGTACATACAACCATCAACTATCATTAGCTGATAGTTCACATCTGATGGACGGAGAGACAACATGGTAATTATAGATAGTCTGCGAAACCCGTTATAAATGTTGGCCACTGATGCATCGTGTTAGGAGTTAACCCTCAGCGTCAGCTAAGGCCTGAAGATGGCGGACTGAAGCACCGAAACTGGTTGCCGTACAATAAATGACATCATAAGGACGGCTGTAGGTTTTTAAATTTATTACATGAGTTAAAGGCTGAAGTCCCCTAGACCTCCAATCACAAGGATGGTCCTACAAGAACATGTATTGTGCACCGAATTGGCCTGACCTTAACCGAAATCACCGTCTCGTAATATCGGAAACTGTATGATCTTTGCATGGACACATGGTGCCACATAACTCCATAAACCTACCAATGACTTCTCGGATCCATAATATGTAGAGCTGCTGTTCACTGCGTTTCAAAGGTGGACCTTCACCTTGCTAAGCAAATGGGCGTCTTGGCTTATCATTGTACGTCACTTATGAGAGAAATCAGTAAGATTATAACAGGGTGTCTACGACGGCTTGAATTGGGTCGAGATTCTTTACTGGAGATGGATGTGGGTGCAGCAGTAGCAGGCAATCTGAGGACACAAGAAAATCTTTATTGCCTTTATATAATTAAATTTTCCTTGAGACATTCGAGTCTCAACTTTATTTACAATAATGATCCAATCTGAGGAAATAATTTTAAGCTTGTGCCATAACCAAGAATTGAACACAGGTCTCCCACATGCTATCGAGATGTTCAAGTAACACAGCTGCACAGACCACTCTAGTCCAATGCCCCCCTAACACATACCTCAATTCATGCCTTCATCCTTTTCTCCCCTTCTTATATTATCACTATTGCCGCGGCTCTCTGATACTGAAAAATATTCTGAAGACATGGAATGAGATTTGTCTGAGGGAGGGCGTTGGACTAGAGTGGTCCCGGCAGCTGCGTTACCTGTACCACTAAAGTGGTGCAATGGCTAACACATCGGCCTAGTTACCATGAGACCCAGGTTCAAGCTCAGGTCATAGCATACATTGTAATTAATATCTTAGGATTATAGTATCTTTATTGCTGGTTACTGACATCCATCTGTCTTTGATGTAGGGGCTACAGTCTGGAACCACGATACCGCTACGGTCGCAGATCCGAATCCTGCCTCGGGCATGGATGTGTGTGATGTCCTTAGGTTAGTTAGGTTTGAGTAGTTCTAAGTTCTAGGGCACTGATGACCTTAGAAGTTAAGTCAGTGCTCAGAGCCATTTGAACCATTTGTCTTTGATGTTGAAAGTGGTCATCCCTAGTGAGTGTATCAAATACAGCAAACCGGCGTCTCCCAGTGCGTTAGCCTCCCAGCATCGTAGTCAATGTCAGCACAGGCTGTGCTCAACTGAAGCTGTTGCTGTGTCGAGGAAAGTCTCGCATTATCCAGCCTTCAGCTGGATGGCCTGGCATCGGCTGCTATCATCGTGAATATGACAGATAGTGTCTCACCTCCTGTGGAACAGGGAGAAAGTGGCTGGACTCCAGAATCGTGGCAGAGTACTGATCTGTCCAGGCCCAGGCGGTCAGTCGACGAACAGAGGTTCTAGGCCTGGAGACATTGTGATGGCCGCATCAAAAATGTTCAAATGTATGTGAAATCTTATGGGACTTAACTGCTAAAGTCATCAGTCCCTAAGTTTACACACTACTTAACCTAAATTATTCTAAGGACAAACACACACTCCCATGCCCGAGGGAGGACTCGAACCTCCTCCGGGACCAGCCGCACAGTCCTTGACTACAGCGCCTTAGACCGCTCGGCTAATCCCGCGGATGGCCGCATCATCAGCACGGCTCTGACCACTGTGGACTATACGCCATACTACTCTCCATCTGCCCGACGATGACTGGCTGGTGACACGGGATTTAAATACAACTGCCTGGGGCTGACTATGCGAAGTACAGAAAAAAACATTTAACGACAAGAGATCGGATGTTTATATTCACAGAAAATTTACATTAGTATATTCTGCAGAAATGGTTAGCCTTGTTTGCCCGTGGGTTCAAGGTCAACATCGATATTGCGGCGCAGCACCAGCCTACCAGGAAAATGTGCCTGCGGCTCTCTTTGTCGCTGTAAACATCTACATCTACATCTACATCTACATCTATACTCCGCGAGCCACCTTACGGTGTGTGGCGGAGGGTACTTATTGTACCACTATCTGATCCCCCCTTCCCTGTTCCATTCACGAATTGTGCGTGGGAAGAACGACTGCTTGTAAGTCTCCGTATTTGCTCTAATTTCTCGGATCTTTTCGTTGTGATCATTACGCGAGATATATGTGGGCGGTAGTAATATGTTGCCCATCTCTTCCCGGAATGTGCTCTCTCGTAATTTCGATAATAAACCTCTCCGTATTGCGTAACGCCTTTCTTGAAGTGTCCGCCACTGGAGCTTGTTCAGCATCTCCGTAACGATCTCGCGCTGACTAAATGTCCCCATGACGAATCGCGCTGCTTTTCGCTGGATCATGTCTATCTCTTCTATTAATCCAACCTGGTAAGGGTCCCATACTGATGAGCAATACTCAAGAATCGGACGAACAAGCGTTTTGTAAGCTACTTCTTTCGTCGATGAGTCACATTTTCTTAGAATTCTTCCTATGAATCTCAACCTGGCGCCTGCTTTTCCCACTATTTGTTTTATGTGATCATTCCACTTCAGATCGCTCCGGATAGTAACTCGTAAGTATTTTACGGTCGTTACCGCTTCCAATGATTTACCACCTATGGCATAATCGTACTGGAATGGATTTCTGCCCCTATGTATGCGCATTATATTACATTTATCTACGTTTAGGGAAAGCTGCCAGGTGTCGCACCATGCATTAATCCTCTGCAGGTCCTCCTGGAGTACGTACGAGTCTTCTGATGTTGCTACTTTCTTGTAGACAACCATGTCATCTGCAAATAGCCTCACGGAGCTACCGATGTTGTCAACTACGTCATTTATGTATATTGTAAACAATAAAGGTCCTATCACGCATCCCTGCGGTACTCCCGAAATTACCTCTACATCTGCAGATTTTGAACCGTTAAGAATGACATGTTGTGTTCTTTCTTCTAGGAAATCCTGAATCCAATCACAAACCTGGTCCGATATTCCGTAAGCTCGTATTTTTTTCACTAAACGTAAGTGCGGAACCGTATCAAATGCCTTCCTGAAGTCCAGGAATACGGCATCAATCTGCTCGCCAGTGTCTACGGCACTGTGAATTTCTTGGGCAAATAGGGCGAGCTGAGTTTCACATGATCTCTGTTTGCGGAATCCATGTTGGTTATGATGAAGGAGATTTGTATTATCTAAGAACGTCATAATACGAGAACACAAAACATGTTCCATTATTCTACAACAGATTGACGTAAGCGAAATAGGCCTATAATTATTCGCATCTGATTTATGACCCTTCTTGAAAATGGGAACGACCTGCGCTTTCTTCCAGTCGCTAGGTACTTTACGTTCTTCCAGCGATCTACGATAAATTGCTGATAGAAAGGGGGCAAGTTCTTTAGCATAATCACTGTAGAATCTTAAGGGTATCTCGTCTGGTCCGGATGCTTTTCCGCTACTAAGTGATAGCAGTTGTTTTTCAATTCCGATATCGTTTATTTCAATATTTTCCATTTTGGCGTCCGTGCGACGGCTGAAGTCAGGGACCGTGTTACGATTTTCCGCAGTGAAACAGTTTCGGAACACTGAATTCAGTATTTCTGCCTTTCTTCGGTCGTCCTCTGTTTCGGTGCCATCGTGGTCAACGAGTGACTGAATAGGGGATTTAGATCCGCTTACCGATTTTACATATGACCAAAACTTTTTAGGGTTCTTGTTTAGATTGTTTGCCAATGTTTTATGTTCGAATTCGTTGAATGCTTCTCTCATTGCTCTCTTTACGCTCTTTTTCGCTTCGTTCAGCTTTTCCTTATCAGCTATGATTCGACTACTCTTAAACCTATGATGAAGCTTTCTTTGTTTCCGTAGTACCTTTCGTACATGATTGTTATACCACGGTGGATCTTTCCCCTCGCTTTGGACCTTAGTCGGTACGAACTTATCTAAGGCGTACTGGACGATGTTTCTGAATTTTTTCCATTTTTGTTCCACATCCTCTTCCTCAGAAATGAACGTTTGATGGTGGTCACTCAGATATTCTGCGATTTGTGCCCTATCACTCTTGTTAAGCAAATATATTTTCCTTCCTTTCTTGGCATTTCTTATTACACTTGTAGTCATTGATGCAACCACTGACTTATGATCACTGATACCCTCTTCTACATTCACGGAGTCGAAAAGTTCCGGTCTATTTGTTGCTATGAGGTCTAAAACGTTAGCTTCACGAGTTGGTTCTCTAACTATCTGCTCGAAGTAATTCTCGGACAAGGCAGTCAGGATAATGTCACAAGAGTCTCTGTCCCTGGCTCCAGTTCTGATTGTGTGACTATCCCATTCTATACCTGGTAGATTGAAGTCTCCCCCTATTACAATAGTATGATCACGAAATTTCTTCACGACGTTCTGCAGGTTCTCTCTGAGGCGCTCAACTACTACGGTTGCTGATGCAGGTGGTCTATAGAAGCATCCGACTATCATATCTGACCCACCTTTGATACTTAACTTAACCCAGATTATTTCACATTCGCATTCGCTAATAACTTCACTGGATATTATTGAATTCTTTACTGCTATAAATACTCCTCCACCATTGGCGTTTATCCTATCCTTGCGGTATATATTCCATTCTGTGTCTAGGATTTCGTTACTGTTCACTTCCGGTTTTAACCAACTTTCCGTTCCTAATACTATATGCGCACTATTTCCTTCAATAAGAGATACTAATTCAGGAACCTTGCCCTGGATACTCCTGCAGTTTACCAATATTACGACCGAGCGAGGTGGCGCAGTGGTTAGCACACTGGACTCGCATTCGGGAGGACGACGGTTCAATCCCGTCTCCAGCCATCCTGATTTAGGTTTTCCGTGATTTCCCTAAATCGTTTCAGGCAAATGCCGGGATGGTTCCTTTGAAAGGGCACGGCCGATTTCCTTCCCAATCCTTCCCTAACCCGAGCTTGCGCTCCGTCTCTAATGACCTCGTTGTCGACGGGACGTTAAACACTAACCACCACCACCACCACCACCAATATTACGTTAACTTTTCCTGTTTTTGGTCTCTGAGGACGGACGTTCTTTATCAACGATGATAATGTCCTCTCTGGTAAGCCGTCAGGTATTTTATCGTTTCGCCCAAGGGGGGGTCCCTCTAACCTAAAAAACCCCCGTGTGCACGCCACACGTACTCTGCTACCCTAGTAGCTGCTTCCGGTGTGTAGTGCACGCCTCACCAGTCTAGGGGGGCGCTACAGTTCTCCACCCAATAACGGAGGTCGATGAATTTGCAACCATTATAGTCGCAGAGTCGTCTGAGCCTCTGGTTTAGACCCTCCACACGGCTCCAAACCAGAGGACCGCGATCGACTCTGGGCACTATGCTGCAGATATTAAGCTCAGCTTGCACTCCGTGTGCGATGCTGGTTGTCTTCACCAAATCAGCCAGCCGCCGGAAGGAACCAAGGATGGCCTCAGAACCCAAGCGGCAGGCGTCATTCGTTCCGACATGTGCTACTATCTGCAGCCGGTCACACCCAGTGCGTTCAATAGCTGCCGGAAGGGCCTCCTCCACATTACGGACGAGACCCCCCGGCAAGCACACCGAGTGTACACTGGCATTCTTCCCCGACCTACCCGCTATTTTCCTAAGGGGCTCCATAACCCGCCTAACGTTGGAGCTCCCTATAACTAATAGGCCCACCCTCTGTGACTGTCGGGACCTTGCCGGAGAATCGGCCACTGGCCCAACAGGCGAGGCATCCTGTGGTGGCTCGGAAACGATGTCATCACCACTAGGAAGCACCCCGTACCTGTTGGAAAGGGGTAAGGCAGCTGCCACGCGGCCAGATCCCACCTTTGCCTTTCGGCCAGGCACGCGCGAGCCCACCACTGTCCGCCATTCACCCTGGAGTGATGGCTGACCGGTAAGATGCTCACTGCCGGAAGACGCAGCGACATCAGGGGTTCCATGTGATTCCAAGGCCACCGAAGTAGGCATAGGTCTCACCACAGTTGCCCCAACGCCACTACGAGCCGACGCCTGCGCCTCGAGCTCGATGAGTCTAACAGACAAAGCCTCCACCTGCCCCCGAAGAGTGGCCAATTCTCCTTGCGTCCGCTCACAACAACCACAGTCCCTACACATGACTATGTTTACCCTACTCTATACGGTGACAAATTCCCAAGATAATCTTCTGATGAGCTACTCTGATAATCAAGAAACACTCACTGAAATACGAGACGCGAAAACTACGCTAGGTTTTCCCAGAAAAACTATTTAAAAGCTAAGCGCAGCAAATAAGTACAAAAACGCTTTATACAAACAGTACTCGCTGCTGCTGGTGCTCTCGCTCTGGCTGTCACAAGACAACTGCTGATTCAAGTGACTAGTGGCTAACGGCCGCGAAACAAACAAAAGACGGTTTTAGGGCGCTTTCTGTTCTAAACGATCAAGAAAACACTAAGAAATCTAACACGAAAACTACGTAAAGTTTTATCAAGAACTGTTAGTTACTATGCAGAGCAGATAAACACAAATAGAATCTCTTCCTTAGTGGAAGGTCGTAAACAAAATGCAAAATAAACGCTTTATACAAACAGTACTCGCTGCTGCTGGTGCTCTCGCTCTGGCTGTCACAAGACAACTCATAGTCGCTGTAGACCATAGATAATGGATGAGTGTGACTTTAGGAGGCGTGCAGAATGCCTGGCAGAACCCTACCGTCAAATCAGCGAGTTTGAAAGAGGGCGTATTATAGGCATGGGAGAATGTGACACATCCATCCGAGAAATTGATGCTCGTGTGGGACGAAATGTTTGGTCAGTGCAACGGGTGTGTGGAGAATGGTTCACGGAAGGCCGTAGAACAAGACGAGATGGGTTAGGTCGCACCACACAGACCACCCCCGAGGAGATCGGCACCTCGTCTGAATGTCATTGCAGTACAGATCTGCGTACTCCTGGGCTCTGGCGCAACGGTGTAAGACAACGCACACTATTAGGGGTGACAGCCCGTCGCATATTTATTGCGGCATAGGTTACGTAGGCGTCGTCCATTTCTCCACCTACCTTTGACGAATGTGCAGAAACATGCTAGACGGTTATCATGTATGGAACTACGTCACTAGGGACAGGAATGGCATCAGATAGTGTTTTCGGACGAATCCACTTTCTGACTGTTTGAAAATGATGGCCGCATTTTCTTTTCCCACAGGCAGGGGAAGCAGCATCACAGTGACTGCGTTCACCAGAGACATACAGCGCCAGCTTGAGGCCTTATGGTTTGGGGTGCCATTCATGCAACCACAAATAACAGCTGGCGCCTGCTCATGGCACTGCAACCATTGTGACCTACGTGAATGACATCCAGCGACACATAGCCATACCCATTCTACACAACACCGGAAGCCATTTTCCAGCAAGACAATGCACGACCACATGTTGCTGCACGATCACTTGCCTTCTTGGGGTCACGGGATGTCAGCCTTTTGCCCTTGCCCACCAGATCACCAGACCTGTCGCCAATTAAAAATGTTTGGGATATGTTGAAACAACGGGTGCAGCGTTGTGACCCAATGCCAATCACCACAGATGATCTTTTGAACCAGGGGAATGCAGGAAGGATGGATATATCACAGGACGCCACTCATGGCATACGTGTCGATGCCATCACACATGGAACAAGTTATCAGGGCCCATGGCGGACTCTGTGTCTACTAGGCAACAGGACACATGCTGAACCGATATGACTAAAATGCTGATCATTTCTGCAGAACGTGCTAATGTACATGTCCCGTGAATATGGACGTCCTGTGTCTTGTTGTTCAAGGTGTTCTGTTTTTTATGAACATGAGAGTAAATGGTCAGGCGTGCCGATGACATTGCTGTCCTCTATGAAAGAGAAGAATAAATGCAGGATTCGTTGAGTTGAGTGAACAGTTTGCTGTGCACAGAGTATGAATTGAAAGAAAGCCAAAGACTATTCTAACAAGTGTCCTAACTTGACTACACAGCTACAGTATTGGATGAAGACTGTCTGCAATGTCGCCAGATTGCTCTTCTTTGACATCCATTGTCTACATTCGTGGGAAGAAATTTTGTTGCAGATATTTGTTTACTGTTATTACGGAAAGAACAGCAGTGTTTCGTCCGAGGGTGTGAATCTTGCATCTTCGTTTATATTATGTAGGCTGACTGCTATGACATGTTACTGAAAGAATCTGCTACATGCAAGCTTTCCAAGATGGCCGCCGAGTAAGTGACGCCAGGAACCATTTCCAGAAAGTTAAGTGATTTAGACAGGAATATAATTTAGTTTAACGCCGACAACAAATTAAATACGTGCATTAGTGTATCGTTTAGTCTTGCCGTTAAAGGTTTGACTTTTGTTTGCGTATTTTTTCAGAAAACACGAAGAGATCGTAACTACGCGAAGTCGCGCTTAGGCTTAAATTTTGTAAACGTGTTTGTTTCTTGTTTCACGGTAATTTAACTAGTTTCTCGGTAACAAATAAGTAAACTACCGTAAATAGCGTAAAACTTCATTGTTTTAATACAGATTTCAGAAAAACAGCGTAACTTTATATCAGAAACTTGCCTATATACATTTGTTTATAGGCCTAATTCTCATAACGTTTTTGGAGAATCAAAGTTAAAGTATCTCATTTAATTGTCCTTTTTTTATTCCATCGAGTGAAATATATAATAAATAGCGTATACCTTCGTTGTTTTAATACAGATCTCAGAAAAACAGCGGAATTTTAAATCAGAAACTTGCTTATATACATTTGTGAATAGGCTTAATTCTTGTAACGTCTTTTTTGATTTTCGGTAATTTAATTGATTTATTCTAGCTAAAGTATTATTTTTGCCATGAGTGAGAAGTGCCTGACTTGCCGTAGAATTGTTAGTTCCGGGGTTTGGTGTGATGGATGTAGTAGTTTTTTTCACTGGGGGGACTGCAGTGGCGTGGGTGTTGGGAAAGTGGATCAGGCTCATCAGTGGTTATGTAGGATTTGCAGCAGAGAGGAAGATAGTGGAACAGGAGGGGAAAATTGCTGCCCTTCAGGTTGAGCTAGATGAGGCTAGGGAAGATCTGGACAGGTTAAGGAGGGAGAAGGGCAAAGAGAGGTGGGAAGTGGCAACAGGTAGCAGAAGGAACAGGCCTAGAACTAAGTCTGACAGTTTTGTGGTGAATGTCAAAAATAAGTTTGACCTGTTGCTTCAGTTAGAAACTGATGAGCCTCAAGCAGAGGTAGGTGTAGACAGGACACAACAAACTTTCAATAGGAAATTGAAAAAGAATGTAGGAAAGTCATCGAAAAGGAAGAAAGTTTTGTTGTTAGGCAGTTCTCATGCCAGAGGTGTAGGCCAACTTCTGCAGGAGGAATTAGGACCAGAATACCAGGTCACAAATTTTTTCAAACCAAGTGCTAGTCTGGATCAGGTGACAGAGGATTTAGGTTCACTCTGTAAAGGATTTACCAGGGAAGACACCGTGGTTATTGTGGGAGGGCCAGGGAACAGCATCGACAGAGATCCTGGGTACAGTATAGAGTGTGACCTGGTAAAGATTGTGTCGGCATCGAGACACACCAATGTTGAATTTGTATCTGTCCTGAGACGCCATGACCGGCCTCATTTGAACTCTTCTGTTGGGAGAGTTAATTTGGAGTTGGAACGGCTGCTTGGGTCGGGTGCAGGGGCTCATATTGTTGTGGTTCCTGTTAATTATCTCAGTAGGTGGGACTATACCAGGCACGGCCTACATCTCAACAGGAAAGGGAAGGGGAAACTGGCTGGGGTAATAGCAGGAAATTTAAGGGGGGGAGGCACTGCCATGAATGGTAAAATACCAGTGGTTACAGGTGTTGGAGCAGCACCTTTTTTAGGATAGGTAAGACAGAAAGATGTCAAGTTCTACGAGAGGTCAGGATTGAAACAAATCTTCAGTTTAGGAAAGAAATTAAGCAGCACAATTCTAGCACATTGGATCACCAATCATCATCATCATCTTGGACAGTTTCCAGCCACTGGCTGGGTCTGTCGGGAACACAAGCCTCTCCATCGTGTTCTGTCTTTCCACCATTCCCCCTCTTCCACCTTCGTCCAGTTCTCTCCTCTTCTCATCACACATTCATTCACTCCCTTCACCCATCTATCTCTTGGTCTTCCTCTGGGCCTCTTCCCCTCCAGTTGCAGATCAAACATCCTCTTTGGAATTCTTCCCTCATCCATTCTCTTCATGTGTCCATACCACTGCAGTCTTGATTTTTCTATCCTGTCCTGTACTGGTTCCTCCTTTAGTCTTTCCCTCACATACACATTTCGCAATCTGTCTCGTCTTGTTACACCCAACCTGCTCTTCTGGAACTTCATTTCACTAGCCTGTATTCTACTTTTGTCGCTTTTGTGCATTACCCATGTCTCACTTTCGTATGCCAATATGGGGACAAAGTAGGTTCGGTATATAATTCCCTTGGATTTCTGTGGCACCTCCTTGCTCCAAATAAGCCCCCTAATGCATTTGTAGAACTGCCCTGCTTTTCTGCACCTTTCATTTATTTCCATTGCGTTTCCCCCCTTACTTTCAATCACGCTTCCCAGGTACTTGAAGTTCTCTACCACTTGTAGTTTTTCCCCTCCACAAGTTATATCCACATTTGGGCTATTCGTCTTCCTTGTTATGACAATTATTTCACTTTTCTTTGCAGAGAAATGCATTCCATATTGTGCTGCCGTTGCCTCCCATGCATCTAACTGCTCTTGCACCTCCTTCTCGCAATTTCCCCATAACATCAGGTCATCGGCAAAAAGCACTGCTTTCATTTTATGATCTCCAATTGCATCTGACACTTGCTGTAGGATTTCATCCATAACAATAATAAACAATAAAGGTGAAAGTGCACTTCCCTGTCGCAGCCCATTTTCCAGCTTGAACCATGCAGTACGTTCCCTCCCCACAACTCTCACTTCCCTCATACATTTTTCTGACTTTTCGTGTTATCTCTTTATCTATCCCTTTTGCGTTCAGCACATCCCAGAGCTTGTCCCTACAGATACTGTCATACGCCTTCTCAATATCTAAAAAGGCCATGATTAAGTCCTTCCCGTACTCATAGTGCCTTTCCTGCAGTTGCCTTACCGCAAATATGAGGTCCGTTGTTGATCTTCCTGGTCTGAAACCGTACTGCTCCTCTTGCAGTCTACTTTCAATACTGCTTCTTATTCTCTTCTCCAGGATCTTTTCATAGATTTTTCCACAGTGGCATAGCAGGGTGATTCCTCTGTAGTTCTCACATCTCCTTTTATCCCCTTTCTTGAAGATCGGGACTATAATTCCCTTCTTCCAATCCTCAGGAATTCTGTTCTCCTTCCACACCACCCTCAGCACTCTGTATAGCCACTGGGTTCCTACTTCTCCTGCTGCTCGTATCATATCCACTGTTACTTCGTCCCAACCTGGTGCCTTGCCCCCTTTCATCCTCTTTATGGCTTCTTCCACTTCATTCCAAGTTAGATCATCAATTTCCCCACTATTATCATCGTCTGCTGCCTTAGGCTCTCCATCGCTGTTAGTTACCCGCTTGGCGGCATTCAACAGATCTTCAAAGTACTCCTTCCAAATCTTTTTGAGCTCATGCATTTCCTCCACAACTCTTCCATTATTATCCATGATCCTCAGGCACTCGCTTCTGTCGTTCCTCTTATTTCTTACCATGGTGTAAAGTACTTTTTTGTTCCCTTCACTGTCCTCTTCTAACATTCTTGTCCATTTTTCCATCCACTTCTTCTTCTCCACCCTTACTATGGTCTGTGCCGCTTTCATGCTTTCCTTATATTTTACCCTAGCTTCCTCTGTTCGGGTCTGGAACCATTCTCTGAAGGCTTTGTTCTTTCGAAGTACTGCCTCTTTACATATGTTGTTCCACCATGGGGTTTCCTTACTTCTCCTCTTTGTGCTAGTTCTTCCGCACACAATCTCAGCTGCCTCAACTAGGGCCCTCTTAAAATCTCCCCATTCTTCTTCCACTGTTCTCTGATCTTCCTTTGGCAGCTTCTTCCTGATCAGTGTCTGGTACTGGGTCCTCCGTTCATCCTCTTTCAGCATCCATGTCTTCAACCTTTTCTCCTGTATATCTGTTGCCCTCATATCTTTTTTCTCTCTCAGGGTGGCTACCAACAGCCGATGGTCACTGTCTAAGGCCTCAGATGGAACGACCTTAACATCTGTGAGGCTGCTCATCATCTGCCTATCCACTAGTACATAGTCTACTACTGAAGTTTGGGACCAGTCCCCACTGTACCAAGTTATTTTGTGACTACTTCTCTTCTTGTACCAGGAATTTGCGATCGCCAGCCCATTCCTCTTGCAGAATCCCAGCAACAATTTTCCTTCTCTATTTCGGTTCCCCCAGTCCTCTGGTCCCATTATCTCCTCGAATCCTTTCCTGTCTGTGCCAACATGTGCATTGAGGTCCCCTATTATAATCTGATTACCTCCATTTAGCTGCTTTTGCATGTCATCTTCAAATTCCTCTTTCTCCTTTTTTGTACACCCCACCTGTGGGGCATATGCTTGGATGATATCAATGCTTTTTCCTTTCACTCGTACTCTGGCTTTTATCATTCGATCATTGATACCTTCCACCTCCTCCTGCAGACCCTCTCTGACCACTATTGCCACCCCATTTCTTCCCCTCTCATTCCCTATCCAGTACAGTTTACATCCTTTACTTAGTGGTTTTTCACCAACTCCTCTCCACCTAGTCTCAGCAAGTCCCAAGATGTCCAATTTCCTCCTTTCCATCATTTCTACAATTTCTTCTAACTTCCCAGTTAGAGTCCTTACGTTTAAGGTGCCCAGTCGTAAACCATCTCGTAATCCTTTCCCATTGCTTGGTCGGTTTCCTTTAAATCCGTTCCGTGATCCGAGGCATGTTCCCTTTTTAAAAGCAGTTGATTTATCCACTACTGGCTTGCTAGGCCTATCGCAGCTTCACCAGAGCCCCATTAGCCGTCACGTTTCAGGGTTCCCATAGAGCCTTCTCAGCTACCGTAGCGGTCCTGGGGCACACGAAGTCCCCGCTGTACATCGCCCCTATAGGCAGTCCCCTACTTTGTGCCGTTGCCCATCTCCCACGACTTGGACGAGGGGTTGGACTTATGGGAGATGGATCACCAATCACAGCCACCAATTATAAATTTTCACCAATCACCAGAAATTTTATCTCCACCAAGTTGTATCTCAGTCCTAGGTAATTGCATTGATGAATTAAAGTCACCCAACCCAGTTGACATAATCTGCCTCTCTGAACACCATGTGACCACTGGTATAGGAACTAGGCCTAAGCACAATGAGAAACTCAGACAGGAGAGTACTGCAAATGTTAGACTAAGGAAAGGTTCTCATAAAAGTATAATTAAAAATAATGTAAGTATATTTCATAAAAATATTGGGAGTTTAAAGAATAAAGTAGATGAGCTTCTGGTTTGTTTAGAAGATTTAGAAGCTGAGAATGAAATAGATATACTATGCCTGTCTGAGCATCACATTGTTACTGATATGGATAAGGTAAATGTAAGTAGCTATAAGCTCTCTGCACATGTAATGAGAGAAAATATGGAGAAAGGAGGAGTTGCCATATATGTCAAAAGTTATCATTGTGCAAAAAGTATAGAAACAAAAAAGTTTTGTGTAGAGAAACATATAGAAGCATGTGCCTGTGAGCTTAAATTAAATAAAGGCACATTTATAATTGTAACTGTATATAGGTCCCATCAGGAAATTTTCATCTATTTCTGAAAAATTTGGACTCCTTGTTGTGCTATCTGTCAGACAGGGGGAAGCAAATTATTATTTGTGGGGACTTCAATGTAGATTCTCTGAAAGATGGTAATAGGAAAAATGACCTTGAAGCATTACTCGGTTCTTTCAATTTGACACCCATTATTGATTTTCCTACTCGGGTGGTAAAGGATAGCAGCTCACTGATAGATAACTTCTTTATAGACCAAGATAAGTTTAACCAGATAAATTCTCAGCCTGTTGAGAATGGTCTTTCTGATCATGGTGCACAGCTAGTTACAATATATGACATAGCTCCATTCAGCAATACTAAACAGTCCTCCAAAGTAGTACGTTCAGTCAACCATTTAACAATTGCAAATTTCAGGGAAAGCCTACAGCAGTTAGACTGGGATGAGGTGTACCGTGAACCTGATGCCAATTTAAAATATAATTTATTTCATGACATTTTTGTAAATGCATTTGAAAACTGCTTCCCCAAGAAAATAGTTAAATATACTCGTAAGAAACCTTGTAACAAACCACGGTTTACTAAGGGTATAAAAATATCTAGTAACCGGAAAAGGGAAATGTATCTGACAGCAAGAAAGAGTAGTGACCCAGAAACTATCAAAAATTATAAAAACTATTGTGTTATATTAAGAAAAGTTATTAAAAAATCCAGGAGTATGTGTATCATGTCTGAAATCAGCAACTCTGATAATAAAATTAAAACAATTTGGAATATTATTAAAAGAGAAACAGGTCAACCAAGAGCAGAGGAAGACAGTATTACCATCAAATTGAATGAAAGCTTTACGAACAAAAAGTCAGAAGTTGAAAATATTTTTAATAATCATTTTCTAAATGTTGTGGATATAGTAGGATCCAGGTGTTCATTAGAAGATGCTAGGCTGTTAATGGAAGAGGCCATACCTATGCAATTTGATACAATTGAAATATCACCCATTTCTCCCTCTGAAATTAGGAAAATAATAAACTTGCTTAAAAGCAAAAACTCACATGGAATTGCTGGCATTTCCAGCAAAATACTAAAAGCTTGTTCTCAACAGATAAGTAAGATTCTCAGCCACCTGTGTAATAGCTCTCTGGAACAGGGCATTTTCCCTGATAGACTGAAATATGCTATTGTTATACCTTTGCATAAAAAGGGGGATAGATCTGATGTCAACAATTACCGTCCAATCTCCCTTCTAACAGCTTTATCCAAAATTCTTGAGAAAGTAATGTGTTCAAGAGTAGCTTCACATATCTGTAAAAATGAAGTACTAACAAAATGTCAGTTTGGTTTCCAGAAAGGTTTTTCAACAGAAAATGCCATATATGCTTTCACCAGTCAGATTTTGAATGATCTGAATAACCGAACACCACCCATTGGGATTTTTTGTGATCTCTCAAAGGCTTTTGATTGTGTAAATCATGAAATTCTGCTAGACAAGCTCAAGTATTGTGGCATGAGTGGGACAGTGCACAAATGGTTTAATTCGTACCTAACTGGAAGAGTGCAGAAAGTTGAAATAAGTAGTTCTCGTAACATGCAAAGATCAGCATATTCCTCAAACTGGGGAACTATCAAGAATGGGGTTCCACAAGGGTCAGTCTTGGGTCCTTTGTTGTTCTTATTATATATTAATGACTTGCCATTCTATATTCATGAAGAGGCAAAGTTAGTTCTCTTTGCTGATGATACAAGTATAGTAATCACACCTGAGAAACAAGAATTAACTGATGAAATTTTCAGTACTATCTTTCAGGAAATTACTAAGTGGTTTCTTGTAAACGGACTCTCACTGAATTTTGATGAGACACAGTACATACAGTTCCGTACAGTGAATGGTATGACGCCATTAATAAATATAGACCTTAATCAGAAGCATATAGCTAAGGTAGAATATTCCAAATTTTTAGGTATGTCCATTGATGAGAGATTAAATTGGAAGAAACACATTGATGATCTGCTGAAACGTTTCAGTTCAGCTACTTATGCAATAAGGGTCATTGCAAATTTTGGTGATAAACATCTTAGTAAATTAGCTTACTACGCCTATTTTCACTCATTGCTTTCATATGGCATCATATTTTGGGGTAATTCATCACTGAGGAATAAAGTATTTATTGCACAAAAGCGTGTAATCAGAATAATAGCTGGAGTCCACCCAAGATCATCCTGCAGGCATTTATTTAAGGATCTAGGGATATTCACAGTAGCTTCTCAGTATATATACTCTCTTATGAAATTTGTTATTAACAACCAAACCCGATTCAAAAGTAATAGCAGTGTGCATAACTACAATACTAGTAGAAAGGACGATCTTCACTATTCAAGATTAAATCTAACTTTGGCACAGAAAGGGGTGAATTATACTGGCTCTAAAGTCTTTCGTCACTTACCAAATAGTAACAAAAGTCTGACAGATAACCAACAAGTATTTCAGAAGAAATTAAAAGAATTTCTGAATGACAACTCCTTGTACTCCATAGAGGAATTTTTAGATATAAATTAAGAAAAAAAAAGAAAAAAAAACAAAACAAAAATATTAAAAAAATAAAAAATAAAAAAAATAAAGAAAAACAAAAAACACAAAAAAATAAAGTTGTTATATTAACTTAAGTATGTTGTTAAATTAACCTAATTATTTCATGTATTGGAAAATTCGACTCGTTCCACATCATTACGAAATATCGTATTCATGATCCATGGAACTAGTATTAATCTAATCTAACCTAATCTAATCTAATCTAATCCTGATAATTGAAATTTTCGGGTCTTAATCTTGAAAGAGTGTTTTGATATATTTTCTACTTGGTTGAGTGTTCCGCTGCACATACGTGTAATCTCCACTTTCGTACCTATAAAATTGAAGGGTATCTATAGGTCTAGGATCTGGTTGGAGATCAGTGGTCGTGATGAAAGTGTCCATAAAAATGAAGTATCTATTAACATGGAAGGTGGGAAGACGGTATCTGGATGTATGTGAAAGAAAAATCTTTGATGTTTAAATGAACTGTGTTGCCGGAACTGCATATTTATGATAGTTGAAAGAATATTAGATAAATTACTTGGCAGTATTTATCTGTTGCACAACGGATAACAGTAGGACGTAAAAATGGAAGTTTGCGAGGATATTGCGAGGGAATATGTGAGCACGTGCTCCGCTAAAAATATCGCGTTCATTGAAGACACAACTGAACAGACCAATAAACTATACAACTAATAAATGTGTAATGGCTGCTGTTCTTCGTAACTCTGGTTGCTGAGTTACGAGATTACATTTACAACTGTGTCTTGCAGACCCCAGAACGATTTATCACTAATCATTAATTATGTAATGGTACGAGAAATCTTTCAATGGTGACGTTCATGCACATACAGAAATAATATAGATTCAGGACAAATGTGAGAATAAAGAAAAACTTCACCAGTATGCACGTGGTTTGCGAAAGGTCGTCCCCTGGGCTTGAGTGCACGACGCAGGTTAACAAGAATTCATCGATGAGAATAAACAGTTAATAGTTGCATCACACAAGAAATTCTGAAACTAATTTGGAAGTTTTACCCCGAGAATCAGTAGCTGTGACATGTAACGATTCCCACAGCCCGCGAACACGTTGTCGTCACAAACAAAAATTCTGCATAGAATGAGTGGTAAAATTCAGAACATCTCAGCAAACTGGACACTACACATTACTGTGAGACCAGATCTGCTAACGTACGGCTCTCAGATCCGTACTTAACATACGCTGAAACAACAAACACACTTGGAAGTTAGATTACTAACTTAAATCCAAGTTAGCGAGGTTTCAGAAACCTGTTCAAATATACTATACTCGTGAGATCACCAACGAACTAAATCAGACTGAAGTGAGAAGATACATCACGCGTCCAGATGTCTGAATAGAGGTAGAGCAGAACAATGGCTTCTATGCGTGGCCAAATGCAACTGGTTACAATGTTCCGAAATTAACAAGAAAAAATTTCGTTTACAGCTCAACGAGGTATGAGCGACGAGACCAACACGTTAAATTTGACTTGAGCTGAAATCTACAAAACTAAGACAGTGAGTTAACTATGAATAGGCGCACTCACACTTAGTGTCGCCTGTCTCGCGTCTCCCTCTACACTGCCGAGTGAACTCTTTTGGAATGCACGCGTTCCATTCTTCCGGACGTGTCCAGAGAGCTCCCTGCTGTGTGGCGCCAACCTGTGAAAGAGCTTCGTCCAAGGCGAACAGAAACCTCTTTACTATTCGGTACCTGCTTTATGTTGTTGTTGTGTCTTCAGTCCTGAGATTGGATTGATGCAGCTCTCCACGCTACTCTATCCTGTGCAAGCTCCTTCATCTCCCAGTACCTACTGCAACCTACATCCTTCTGAATCTGCTTAGTGTGTTTATCTCTTGGTCTCCCTCTACGATTTGTACCCTCCACGCTGCCCTCCAATGCTAAATTTGTGATCCGTTAGTGCCTCAGAACATGTCCTATCAACCTATCCCTTCTTCTAGTCAAGTTGTGCCACAAATTTCACTTCTCCCCAACTCTATTCAATACCTCATTGGTTATGTGATCTACCCATCTAATCTTCAGCATTATTATGTAGCACCACATTTCGAAAGCTTCTATTCCCTTCTTGTCCAAACTATTTATCATCCATATTTCACTTCCATACATGGCTACACTCCACACAAATACTCTCAGAAATAACTTTCTGACACTTAAATCTATACTCGATGTTAACAAATCTCTCTTCTTCAGAAACGCTTTCCTTGCCATTGCCAGTCTACATTTTATATCCTTTCTACTTCGACCATCATCAGTTATTTTGCTCCCCAAATAGTAAAACTCCTTTACTACTTTAAGTGTCTCATTTCCTAATCTAATTCCCTCAGCATCATCCGACTTAATTCGACTACATTCCATTATCCTCGTTTTTCTTTTGTTGATGTTCATCTTATATCCTCCTTTCAAGACACTGTCCACTCCGTTCAACTGCTCTTCCGAGTCCTTTGCTGTCTGTGACAAAATTAAAATGTCATCGGCGAACCTCAAAGTTTTTATTTCTTCTCCATGAATTTTAGTACCTACTCCGAATTTTTCTTTTGTTTCCTTCACTGCTTGCTCAATATACAGATTGAATAACATCGGGGAGAGGCTACAACCCTGTCTCACTCCCTTCCCAACCACTGATTCCCTTTCATGTCCCTCGACTCTTATAACTGCCGTCTGGTTTCTGTACAAATTGTAAATAGCCTTTCGCTCCCTGTATTTTACCCCTGCCACCTTTAGAAGTTGAAAGAGAGTATTCCAGTCAACATTGTCAAAAGCTTTCTCTACGTCCACAAATGCTAGAAACGTCGGTTTACCTTTCCTTAATCTTTCTTCTAAGATGAGTCGTAAGGTCAGTATTGCCTCACGTGTTCCAACATTTCTACGGAATCCAAACTGATCTTCCCCGAAGTCGGCTTCCACCAATTTTTCCATTCGTCTGTAACGAATTCGTGTTAGTATTTTGCAGCTGTGACTTATTAAACTGATAGTTCGGTAATTTTCACATCTGCTTAATAGGATTGGCTATTCTCCCACGATAGCAGACTACTTTTACTCCCACAGATCTACAGATTGAACCGTATCTTGTACACGGTCATTCGTGTTTTTCATTCATCAGGCAAGAGGATGAAAGGATGTATATGCTGACGTATTGCACATAAACGTATTGAATATGCGTGTGGGGCTGGGATAATTACAAAAAATATTACTAAAATTTTGAGGTGAAATAAAGATAATATACCTCGTGGTCACTATAGACACACTCAGCTGTTCAGTCTTTCTTTATGTAGTTCATACTTTGCGTCCATAACGGAGGGGACAGAGTTGGGTACATTAAGTTAAACGTTAAACAAAATGATGACGCGGCTCATGTAGAGACTCTTCAAAATGATGGCGAGTTCAGATTACGTGCGTCGACCTTCTCTTGGTGTTGTTTCGCAGGTAAACGATTAAACGAAACAGCCCACATACAGTTATTCCTTTTGACTCATCACTTACTATTTCTAATTTGTTTTAGGGAACTAACTGATACCACATAACATTATCATTGATTGCACCACATTAAATGACTATGTTCACCACTTTGTCAAACTAAGACTTGTACGATAATTTTTTTACTCAAAAGTCAATCTATCTCTCCCCCTCAGCATTCTGTACAAAACTGTTAATTATGTCAATACATCTACAGCAGTGCCTAAGCATTCACAGTCGGTCACTCTTGCTTCCATAGCTGGCTCGGCATCCTAATCCACTCTGTTGCCTTGTGTAGGGCGCTACCTTGCCGTACCTATAGCGCCCCCTCCAGCGGTTTTAGCGTCCCCCCTTCGTACGCTACACTTTACGCCGACTGCCCCGCTTAGATCCATATGATTCTCCAACGAGTACACTATTCTTCCAGACAATTTACTTTTCTTACCGACACTTTTCCTCATGAAACTTGTGCGGAAAATGGGTCTTGGTTCAGGGTAGATCTATATATTGGTTTTTAATTAGAACTGTTTTAAGCCGGCCGGAGTGGCCGAGCTGTTCTAGGCGCTACAGTCTGGATCCGCGCGACCGCTACTGTCGCAGGTTCGAATCCTGCCTCGGGCGTGGATGTGTGTGATGTCCTTAGGTTAGTTAGGTTTAAGTAGTTCCAAGTTCTAGGAGACTGATGACCTTAGACGTTAAGTCCCATAGTGCTCAGAGCAATTTGAACTATTTTTTTGCACTAGATATTTTCCCGCAGCCAATTGTCACAAGTAATTCATTCCCGATGCATGACAAGGGCTCCCTCAATGGACCGATGTCACTCTCAGAACTGTTCTATTAATTCGAGGTCGGCTCCCATTGGCGCAAACGCGTTACTGTTTCTGGACCCAACCTGCTTGCTTGCTTGGTTTTCTACACACATCTCCAGACTCTGGAATTACACGAACACATGTTATTTTGCATGATTGGCCAGAATATCATACCATATCCGCGATACTTCTCGATATCAAGCACATAGCAATACCGCTTGCACAGCAGTATAGTTCACGCAACATAATTCCGAAGCTATAGACCGGAAATTATTTCTGTATATACACAAAACTTCAGCGAGGAGGAGCGTGCTGTAAACCACTGAGTAACTAGAAACTTACTCCGTTTGCGAAGACCTTTACGTGAGAACTCGAAGAAAAATAGAGGAAACATATTTCCACTCACGAATACCGATGCCCTTGATGTAACAGATTCTAAATCTGTAAATTGGGTCCATCGGCAGGAGAACTGGGTCCTGGAAGCCATCCGCGACACATGCACAGACATACAGAAAACAGAGCAAATGCATTGCCAATGTATAATATGTGTGTGGAGGCGACTAAATGCAATTGAGTACAGTGCTATACTACGCCTCCCGATGAGAAAAACAGTGATTTTGTGCCAAGTGTTGGCACCTGTACTACATTTATAAGCAGTTTTAGAAAACGTGTGTAGAAGTGACGTAAAAAAACGATAGAATTGCGAAAAATGTGGAAAATACGGATAAATTGAGGGAAAATATACTGAAATGTGGGGAAATTGATAATGTAATTATGTGTCTTCTGGCTGGCGCAGAACAGTTCTTGTACATGGAGACAAGTATGCAATAGCAAGAGGAATCCGAGTAAACGTCGATATGGAAGCGAAGGGAACCAGAGAAAAGAGAAACAGTTACCGTTTTCCCGTGAAGGCAGCTTTCTACTGTACGTCTATTGAGATAAGTGATACACGCAAGTTGACTACTGTATCTGACAGAGAACCATCTGCCTCTAAACTTACATACATCTGCATTATAGGATAACAGAGTGGATGGGTGATCGATTGAGATTGAGCTATAATGAGGCACGATTTAAAGGCAGACCGATGATACATTCTAGTGGTGGGGGGGGGGGGGGGGAGGGAGATGTAGGTGTAGGTCATTTGACCATTTTTTCTGCTGTTCTGTCAGGATGCATCAGTCGTGTGACATAGCCTGCATTCTACTCGCATACAACCACATGTTCTGTATTTGACTTAGAGCACTGTCTACTTGCGATCGTTAATAGCAAACCTCTCCATCATCGGAGGATTTCCATCTCATGTGTGATGAAACGTTACCATCCTGTTTCGACACATTCCTCTAAACGAAGGAAGATTTATGCAATGTACTCCATTCCCTTGTCTTGGGTATAAAATCGATACTTCAGTTTCATAACTAAGATGACTGTAAGTTAGCGATAGGTGTCTGTGAGACACTGAAATCCCCATGTATACATGTGCTTGACAGATAACCTGGTTACAGCGTTAGTGGTGGCCTGACGTGTAATTTCACATGTCGGACGCTGCTGCTATGTGTTTATCTGTCTCCTTGTAGGAGGTATTCTCCATTACTATCCATTTTATATAGGACTGATGCGAGCACAGTATAATTCCTGGACTGTGATTGGATGTAAACAGTGGTTGTTATGCATCTCCAGAGAGCTGCATTGCGCATGTATCACACCGAGTCACTGCTTTAAGGAAGTAGTTTTTCCGTTTTACGATATGTTAGCATAGTTTATCGTAGACGAACCTGCAAGAAGGATGTACATCATGCGCTGGGGATATATTTCTTACATTGGACTATTAACAGCGCTGCATTCTACAACACTGATACGTCAAAAACTCAAGCGATCTAACATTTTAGCCTGTTTTAAGTGCAGAACTGTGTAGCCTTAGGAGTGCATGTGTTTATGCCCTCTCTTACCAATACCCTCATCCCAGACACTAGAATAATACTTTAAAATTGACATCATTGTTGATTTACATAAAATGCTTTGAACTGCATCTGTCTGGAGCTCCAGCCTGCATAAGAATCACACATTTCTTGTTCTTCTTAACCGTCTGCTGTTACATCACAACACTGGAGAAATTTTATGCACTTAGACGAGGACTCAGCAAGCTCCATTCATTCACGAGACGTGGAATGTAGTGGTCTACTTCTGGTCAGTTGTAGATTAAATCAGTAACGGTGCTGTAGGGAGAGCTGTTCAAAGACAGTGTGAGGGGGTCTTTCAGACTCTTAATTTTATCGTAAGACTGCAGAATGCTCTGTGACTCCCATCCACATAGAGATAAATCGTAAATTAAGCACTATGCACGAGGTGTTACAAATATGTAGAGTACTGTCTCGTATACTTTGATGATGTATACGTTAAAGAGTTTGCCATGAACATCAGACTTATAAAAGTGTGTGTTTGTGTTCCAACATGTGCAAAGGAAATGATTATGTACAGTCGTAAGGAAGGTATGCTTTTTATGTGGAATGCAGTGATAGCAATGGGGAGAGTATGTCAAGTCATAAGTATGGTACAGATATTTCTATTTCCAGACCCACAGCCGTCAGCAGGGTGTATTTATGATACTTCACTCATTGTCAAATGTTGTTCAACTCAGACCATGATCGTAATATTCGTACAGGGATAAAATACATATGAGGCCGTTTTTTCCCTAGGAGGATTCTATCTATGTATGCTTGGCGTGCAGCGCCGGTGACCTGTGGCAGGAATGATTCATGTTTCTGGCTAACGGTAGGGGCTGACCCAATGGATAGGCCTTTTGGGGTGTAAAAATGTAGCAGACGTAACCGTCTCGTCCTCTAGACGGCCAAATAGCGAACTAATACTTGGTATGTGTTGGATAGCTTTCGTGATTTCGTGGAAATTTTAGAATATTCAATATGGACTTGTGTTTGTTCTGGACCGTTATTCCCTCCAATGTAAATTGTTTGGTTGTCTGCTTCTGCAAATTTCATGCCATTATTTTGAAAGACATGTTTGCTGGTTCTCTAGACATGAAAAACACCTTCGTTGATTTTGTACATTATAGGGATGTTTTGGAATCTGTTACATCAGCGACATCGGTATAGGCAAGTAGAAATATCAGTTTCCTGTATTTTTTCGAGTTCTCGCGTAAATGTCTATGCAGATGGGATATGTTACTAGTTACTTAGTGGATTACATCACGTTAAAGTTTTGGGTTTCTAGAGAAATAATTTCCAGTCTATATCCTCATAACTATGTTGTGTGAACGGTACTCCTATGTAAGCGATATTGCTATTTGCTTGATATCGAGAAGTAACGCGAAAATGGTATGATATTCTGACAAACCGTACAAAATTAAATGTAATCCCAGAGTCTGGAGATTTGTGTAGAAAAGCAAGCAAGCAAGAAGGCGGGCAGTGCTTCCACACCAGCAGTATCAGTAATAGGGAGGGTAAATTCAGTAAGAGCCAATCATAATGATCCATTCATTGACAAGACATCCTTTGTGCCAGGATGTAGGAGCATCTACAAAGTGATCCAGACAAGATGGAGGCAAGATATCTACGGAAAGTTCTGAGTAAGCAAGTGTTCAGAGCCAAGTTGAAGCAGACCATCCATCTCTGGCAAGGATGCTGTCACTCATCCACCAATGTCGAATTAGGACATCACTAGACCAGTAGCTGCAGGATACCGAAAATTCCCGCCATTTTCTCTGCTGTAGGACAGTGCTCCGAATTCTGTTTGCGTAATGATTCTGATTTTCCCTGTCTGCGATTAGACAGTGCTCTCTTTTGAAACAACAAGAATGATTTTATGATGAACAGTGTTCTCACGAGCCTGCACAGACATGATGAAGGCTTTTAGTGGTGAGAACGGTTAACGTTCCTGAGACGCATGTTGACAGCAGGATGAACATTTCGTGGCGATGCGTCAGCCATGCCGGGCAGTTAAGCATGCATGCATGCATGGCTAGATGCAGCTCACATGTCAGTTAGGATCACTAAGAACAATGCACCCTTAGCCATTCTAGGAAGCATTGCAACAGATTTCTATAGCGCTGGACCCACAGCTCTGAATCATCGCGCCAGCAACGGTGCCTAGGTGAACACGTACTTCGACAGAAATTTCTCGGGTGTCAAGTATCAAAGGGATGACGTCACCTCATGCTTGCAGGACCCAAATGGACACCTGTGCATGGCTCGGCAGCTGAGAGCTGCATTGTCACATCATGCGGGCCAATGGTGCGCCCCGACTCCTGGGAGTGTGTGCGGAGCCGACAGCGTCAATGTTGGGCATCGGGTGGTGGGATGTGTTTTTTATTTGCGATCTTTTGTGTTAAAAACCTACCTCATACATGTGAGGAACATCGATTAAATTAACTTGCGTAATTTTTTTGTATCTATGTGGTGTTAGCAGTACAATAATTAAGGGAAGGGTGTGCGTGAGGGGGTGACATGAAGCAGAACAGCAGGTTAAGTGAAGAACACTAGGTTAATTTGCATAATGTTTATATAAAATGCAATACAATAGTTTAAGGTTGTGGGTGACAAAGAAGAATGCACCATAAATGGGCTTCAGAACCATGAGAAATTCGAAAAGTCTACCAGAAAATGGTGGGAGGAAACAACTGATTACTTAATTTGGTATCAAAGCCGCTACAAGGAAATAGGGATGACATGGAAAACCACTAACAGAATATTAGGTTAAGTGATGACAAAGGGCCGAACATTAGGTTAAGACACCAAGAGTACAGTGCCAAACATTGGGTTATGTAACATGTTTGTCCTGGATAATTACTTCTTACAAGACCTACATGTTTCCAAACAGCAGAGAATGATGAGGAAGAGAAATCCAACCCCTACAAACTGAATGTTTTTATAAATAAACGATATACTGTTGAATTTCCAGCTATGATATCCTTCCTCTCCACCAAAGAGCCACCAACTTCCATATATTCCATACACTGCCTTGAATCCCAAAATTGTTTAAACGAACAATATTCCACACATTGTTTAAATTGTTTAAACGAAATTCCATAGACAGCAATCGATTTCTGGACAAATTATGGAGCTAAATAAACATGTTATTTTCCATACACTGCTATAAATAATTAAATAATATTCTATATGTTATGTCTAAACATTGTTCCATACACTACAGTCGAATTCCTTCTAAATGACTGATCAACTGAGTCTTTTTCCTGCTAATTTCTGGGAGGGAGAGTGGGAGGAGAGGGGCTTTACCGGAGGGGGAGAGTTTAATTAACCAATTTAATTAAGTAGTCAATCAAACTGACAAGAGTGAGAGGGGCAAATAACTCAGACCTGAATGTTTACCTGTAGCAGCGACTGTGTCACAGGAAGCACCTGACGAAGACGATGAGGTACAACATCGAAATATTGTGTTAGAAAAATGCAGACCACCAGCAGTACACCCGATTCTACGAGATGTCAATAGGTTAAGTGCCTGTCAGTCATAATGAAGGATACTTCTAGCAGAAGGTTAGGTTAAGTATCTGTCCATCAAAGGAGAACTACAGGTTAAGTACATCTCAATCAAAGGAGAACAATAGGTTTGCATCTGAGAGCATACCTGTCCCTGATGTAGGCATCCCACACTAACAAAATGCACCAGATTAAGCTTTGTTCTGCTACTTTGAATTTCGCATGGAAGACATGAGGGGCAGTGTTCGTTTGAGATTACTTCGGCTGCACATTGATGAATCGAGACTGCAAATATCTATTGAAACACCAGACAAAATGACTGTTATGGCTCTTAGGAGAGATGTGCAGTGTATACATTATAGCCATATGAAAACACTGATGTATTATCTAGGTACAGGACCAGCGGATGGTGGGGACATGTTATTCCTAATATCCAACTCTCAGTTAAATTTAACAAGCGACAAGATGGCGTAAATACGTGATGTTCAGAACCACTGCATTCAAATTCGGGCTTCAGTCAGCCCCACCGCGGCTGTAGATGCAATCACGTGCTATAGATTCCCTGGCAATATGACAGAGTGGTGTTGTCTAGGGACCACGTTGCCACACCGAAGATGGCAAAGCGAATCGATTCATTAACGAGGGCCTCTGCAGTCCACAATGACTTATGGCAGGCGCTCCAGAAAACCACGCATCTCCAACGGCACAACAGCTCCCTCTCACTGAAATCAGTATAGAGCCTGGGTTGGAAGAGCTTTGCCCAGTTCGAGACCTCAGCTTCAGTAGCATAAATCATCGTCTAGGTCAAATGGGAGATTAAAGTTTCAAATAAAAGTACTTTGACAAAGTTAGCATTTTGTACTGCAAGAGAACAGTTTGTTACTAAGAGCATCAAGTGATGCATTGCTAGTCAGTGACAGCTGTAAATTATCCAGTACTCCTGTGTCAAAGAAGAGTGTGAAACTTAAATAAATCTTTCATTCATTTGTGCCATAAGACGAACTAATATTTCAAGTGTTATAGTTTGATCAGAATTCTTCCAGAGCAATCAATGGATCCACACTTGTAACCAGACGAAAGTAGTTTCGTCTGGTCACAACAGACAGATTACCTAACCTTAACGCCAAGAGGTCTTACAGCTCCTCCAGCCAAAACATACAGGAAGAGTTTTCACTGCCCAGCCCGCTATCGGTAAGTCGCAGCCAACACTCCACTTTGATGTCAGCGCGTCTAGAAAAATCACATAGCAACAACGCTCAGTGAGTCCATTACGCTACACAGTTGAGATATTATCACGTAGTGCGGAATTTGCCGCCATCTTTGACATGAACTTATAACGGAACAATGTTAATATCCATGTCAATAGTGTACTATCGAGATCTGACTCGCTTATTGTAGTAATTTGTGTAAAAGTTTAATTAGCATTGAAAGGTGCAGTTATTTTATTGTTCTGCTACTATGAACGTATAACAAACCTTATCTGTACACTCTGAGCTCCTCCTTAATGTGATATTATTCATTATTATGAAAAGTATATTCTGACACAAAAGAATGAAGGATGCCATTAGGCTTTGGATAAGACTGTGGTGAGACAGGTGGCCTCTTCGCCTTGTAAACACCTTCTCTGTGGAAAAAAGTCTTCAGCTGACTGACTGAGTATTTGAGAGTAGCCAGTCACCAGTGATAGCGAGAGATTGTGTTTTCTTGTACTCCGCAAGGCATTACTAATTTGTCCTAACATAGGCACATATTCGCGGAAGATTACGTTTACTAAGCTTCTGCCTTAAGAAGTCGTCTCTTCTGGTAATTAGCCGTAGTTGCAAGACATACAAGTCTAAATTATCGTTTTGAACGATTACACTTTGCCTCTAGTGAACGTATTGAGATTAGCCATTTCTACGTCGTTGTCAGATCGTCGTAACCAGAAACGTGAAGAAATTGCTGCAATGTTTTTGACGCTACTTTCTCAACCGCAGTGCTCATAACAAGGCAAGCTACACACTACTTTTTTGTCATTCTTATAAAGGGAGAACCAGACTTAATTGATCACGCATCGTAATGGCGTGTGTGTTTGGCCAATATGATGGCATTTATATACAGGGTGACTATAACTAAAGTTAAGCCTTCAAACCGCTGTAGAAATAACACCACTGGTGAGAATGACGTCAAATTGCAACGGAATATTATCGGAGAAGGGGGAAAACGTATAGCAGAAGGAAAATGAAGAGTTTCAAAATGTAGCACTAGATGGTGCTGTAAGCATCATAGTTTAATAGTGGTCTACTACAAATGACAAATGAGTCATACAACAAGGCCTAAGGTGTACGTCTAACATTAAATATACTGTACTACTCACTGTGCAAGGGTGTACAGGTGTGATACTATTAGTTACGTAAGGCCATCCACCACGGCAAGGTCATATCATATTTTAATTGTCCTGAGACCAAAAACCGCATAAGAAGCATCAATCAAAATCAAATCGGATTATTAATTTCCCTGTGACTGGCCCAAAACGTGTTCAGTATGCGGTCCACCGTTTTCTGCAACAAGTTGAAATCGAGAAACAGCATTTTCCACAACTGATAGCAGTGTTTCCGGGCTCACGCTCAGAATGCGTTGCGTAATGCATGCCTTCAATCCAGCTAAGCTTGCAATCGGAACATTGAATACGACTTCTTTCAGATAGCCCCACAGCCAGAAGACACGGATAAAAATCAGGTGATCGGGACGTGAAGGCTGTAGGGAAACGGCGGCTGATAATTCTAGGATTTCCGAAATGGCGCTTCAGCATCTGCTTAACTGGAATGGCAATTTCTGGAGGTGCGCCATCTTGCTTAAAAATTATCCTATGCACACATCCACGGGCGTGGTTGCACATGAGACACTCACAGCTCTTACCAGTGACGGTACAGGTAACAGAACCGGAAGCACCTGTCTCTTCCCAAAAATATGGCCCTATAGTAAATGATGCCGCAAACCCGCACCACACAGTAACCTTCACAGGATGAAGTGGTACTGGTTGATTTGCGTGTGGATTTTCCGTTACCCATATTCGACAATTCTGTGTATTGACATATCCTGTCAGCCTGTCAGATGGAAGTGGGATTCGTCTGTCCACAAAATCCTCCACGGCCAATCATTGTCTGCTTCCAAGCGAGCAAGAAATTCTAAAGCAAAGGTCTCTCCAGCTGGCAGGTCGACAGTAAGCAACTCGTGCACATGGATAATTTTGAATGGATTTCAAAGAAGGATCTTTCGTAGGATTTTACGCACTGTGCTCACGGGTATGTCCAATGTTCGGGCAATTCCCCATGCACTACACGTTTGCACGCCACCACTCGTCCCCTCCTGCACTGCTGTGGCCACTGCTTCCACTGACGTCGAATCAATTCGTTTCCTCCCTCTACAAAGTTGCACACCAAAAGAACCCGTCTTTTCCAATTTACTAACCATTTTCTCTACACCCACGGCAGTCATCGGACCAACGCGTTTTTTCAAACCCTTCAGTGTCCGGAACTTCTGCAGAGGTGACGTGTGCACAGTCATCATTCCTGTAATACATCTTTACAAACAGAACGCGTTCCTGCATTGTGACAGTCATGGTGAACCTCGCAGACGCGAAAGTAAGGAAAGCCGTGTACTCGGCGTGTTTATACCAACTTCAATGGGTCTTGCGCATGACAGGTGTTTTCATTTACGTATTCTGACATATACAGCGCCATCTACTGATTAATTTACACACTATATTTTTCTTCTGCCATACATTTTTCTCATTCTCCGATAATATTTCACTGCAATTTGACATCCTTCTGACCAATGCTGTTACTTATACAGCGTTCTGAAAGTTTAATTATTAAGAATAAACAATCATTATTCTATGTTTTTGTTAGTCATTTATAATCACGTCAGACATACCTATGAAGCAATGGACTTGCAACTCCGGACGACAAGCGACTAAAACATATGTATGTCAATGGGAGCTGAGGGTCTGAATATACATTAGTAGTTGGGGCTAGAACTGCCACCATATTCACCCTGTACATAAAGCATGTGACTGTTTAATGTCACGCACGCATTTCATTTCTCTTAGATCCTACATTAAAACTTATCAACACTGGGTGAAACATCGGTAACAGTACAGTAATTACAAAGTTACAGTTCAGCATAATGAGACAGGGCATTACACATCTTTGATGGGCTGCTTTGTTACAGTACTTGAGTAAAATTTATTTCCATAAAGCCTGGAGATACTGACAGGTTTCAGATAGATTATATAACGGTAAGACAGAGATTTAGGAACCAGGTTTTAAATTGTAAGACATTTCCAGGGGCAGATGTGGACTCTGACCACAATCTATTGGTTACGAACTTTAGCTTAAAACTGAAGAAACTGCAGAATGGTGGGAATTTAAGGAGATGGTAACTGCATAAAATGACTAAACCCGAGGTTGTACAGAGTTTCAGGGAGAGCATAAGGGAACAATTGACAAGAATGGGGGAAAGAAATACAGTAGAAGAAGAATGGGTAGCTTTGAGGGATGAAGTGGTGAGGGCAGCAGAGGATCAAGTAGGTAAAAAGACGAGGGCTACTAGAAATCCTTGGGTAACAGAAGAAATGTTGAATTTAATTGACGAAAGGAGAAAGTATAAAAATGCAGTAAATGAAGCAGGCAAAAAGGAATACAAACGTCTCAAAAATGAGACCGACAGGAAGTGCAAAATGGCTAAGCAGGGATGGCTAGAGGACAAATGTAAGGAGGAGGAAGAGATTAGTGTTTAACGTCCCGTCGACAACGAGGTCATTAGAGACGGAGCGCAAGCTCGGGTGAGGGAAGGATGGGGAAGGAAATCGGCCGTGCCCTTTCAAAGGAACCATCCCGGCATTTGACTGAAGCGATTTAGGGAAATCACGGAAAACCTAAATCAGGATGGCCGGAGACTGGATTGAACCGTCGTCCTCCCGAATAAATGTAAGGATGTAGAGGCTTATCTCACTAGGGGTAAGATAGATACAGCCTACAGGAAAATTAAAGAGACCTTTGGAGAAAAGAGAGCCACTTGTATGAATATCAAGAGCTCAGATGGAAACCCAGTTCTAAGCAAAGAACGGAAAGCAGAAAGGTGGAAGGAGTATATAGAGGGTCTATACAAGGGCGATGTTCTTGAGGACAAATTATGGAAATGGAAGAGCATGTAGAGCAGGTGAAATGGGAGATATGATACTGCGTGAAGAGTTTGACAGAGCACTGAAAGACCTAAGTCGAAACAAGACCCCGGGAGTAGACAACATTCCATTAGAACTACTGACAGCCTTGGGAGAGCCAGTCCTGACAAAACTCTCCCATCTGGTGGCAAGATGTATGAGACTGGCGAAATACCCTCAGACTTCAATAAGAATATAATAATTCCAATCCCAAAGAAATCAGGTGTTGACAGATGAGAAAATTACCGAACTATCAGTTCAATAAGTCACGGCCGCAAAATATTAACATGAATTCTTTACAGTCGAATGGAAAAACTGATAGAAGCCGACCTCGGGAAAGATCGGTTTGGATTCCGTAGAAATATTGTAACACGTGAGGCAATACTGACCTTGCGACTTATCTTAGAAGCTAGATTAAGGAAAGGCAAGCCTTAGAGAAAGATTTGGCAATGTTGACTGGAATACTCTCTTTCAAATTCTGAAGGGGGCAGGAGTAAAATACAGGGAGCGAAAAGATATTTACAATTTGTACAGAAACCAGATGGCAGTTATAAAAGTCGAGGGACATCAAAGGGAAGCAGTGGTAGGGAAGGGAGTGAGACCGGGTTGCAGCCTCTCCCCGATGTTGTTCAATCTGTATATTGAGCAAGCAGTAAAGGAAACAAAAGAAAAATTCGGAGTAGGCATTAAAATCCATGATGAAGAAATAAAAACTTTGAGGTTCGCCGATGACATTGTAATTCTGTCAGAGACAGCAAAGGACTTGGAAGAGCGGTTGAATGGAATGGACAGTGTCTTGAAAGGAGGATATAAGATGAACATAAACAAAAGCAAAGCGTGGATAATAGAATGTAGTCGAATTAAGTCGGGTGATGCTGAGGGAATTAGGTTAGGAAATGAGACACTTAAAGTAGTAAAGGAGTTTTGCTACTTGGGGAGCAAAATAACTGATGATGGTCGAAGTAGAGAGGATATAAAATGTAGACTGGCAATGGCAAGGAAAGCGTTTCTAAAGAAGAAAAATTTGTTAACATGGAGTATAGATTTAAATGTCAGGAAGTCTTTTCTGAAAGTATTTGTATGGAGTGTAGCCATGTATGGAAGTGAAACATGGACGATAAATAGTTCAGACAAGAGAACTGAAGTTTTCAAAATGTGGTGCTACAGAACAATGCTGAAGATTAGATGGGTAGATCACATAACTAATGAGGAGGTATTGAATAGAATTCGGGAGAAGAGCTTGTAGCACAACTTGACTAGGAGAAGGGATCGGTTGGTTGTACATGTTCTGAGGCATCAAGGGATCACCAATTTAGTATTGGAGGGCAGCGTGGAGGGTAAAAATCGTAGAGGGAGGCCAAGAGATCAAAACACTAAGCAGATTCAGAAGGATGTAGGCTGCAGTAGGTACTGGGAGATGAAGAAGCTTGCACAGGATAGGGTAGCATGGAGAGCTGCATCAAACCAGTCTCAGGACTGACGACCACAACAACAACAAAGCCAAAGTCATACAATTTCGAGAGTATACCAGCTTAACTTTACATCTTTTTGGAAACACTTCATGTAACAAAAGGAAGTCGATAAATAGCTTGTCAGTTTCTTTCCGGTTCTAAAAAGCGCAGCCTCGTGGTCTGAGACGCCTGTTCACTGCCCGCGCGGCTCCCCCCATCGGAGGTTCGAGTCCGCCCTCGGGCTTGGGTGTGTGTGTTGTCCTTAGCGTAAGTTAGTTTAAGTCAGGTTAAATAGTGCGTAAGCTTAGGGAGCGATGAACTCCGCAGTTTGGCCTGTAAGACCTTACCGCAATTTTCCAGTTTCCAAAAATCACGTTTCAACTTTATTAAAAGACAACATAAACAAAAGTTCCGACTTCCTTCAGAAGGCGGAAATCATAAATAGTACAGTTGATTTTCAGGAGTAATTACACGAGTTGATTTTAGACGCCGCCCGTGTAAAATGGTCAATTCAGTCACTATGTTTAGCGAAAAACATAAATTATCAAAACTACAGCTGAAGGTAAGCAACGTAGTGCAGTAACACTTTATTGCCAAATTCAGTGCCCCAACAGTTTCTCTGCTAAATTCTTCACAAGAAGTTCGATACTCAAATTAAAATTCAGTCAGGTAAATATGCTGTCAAGATTGGAGTAAGAGTGCATTATAGCTTTACACAGCGTTAAAATTGGTAATGTGGTAACACTGTTGCCTGGATTTGCGATTCCGAATTTAGAATTTACGAACAAAAGACAAAGTCGTAAGAAAAATCACGCTGCTTCACAAATGCGTCCAGAATCCAGTAATAACAGGGCACTGTGTTTGAGAACAGGAATGGGGACGAATGGGGTGTTATGAACTGCCTACCATGATCTCTGAACCAGTGTTCTATAGTTTTTGATCAGTAGCAGTTCGGTCACGTGCAGGTAGTGCGCTTGCCACCATATTCGACCACGAAGCTTGCACAACAACGTGCCGACTCCACTTATTCACCGATACTGACAGAGCAAGAACTGTTTGTGTCCCTATCCTGTGATTCTCATTACGAATCATTATATCTCTTATTAGTTACTTCCAATAATTCATCTCATTTCACTTCATATAACTCTGTAGGGACTTATCTTATTGACTTTTCCTGCCAGTAATCCAGAATACGGATTGGTGTCGCCCCATAGTGATACAAACCTACCTCGCATTTAATCAGCACTTAATGATCAACATACCGGGTGATCAAAAACTCAGTATAAATTTGAAAACTGAATAAATCACGGAATAATGTAGATAGAGAGGTAGAAATTGACACACATGCTTGGAATGACATGGGGTTTATTAGAACCAAAAAGATACAAAAGTTCAAAAAATGTTCGACAGATGGCGCTTCATCTGATCAGAATAGAAATAATTAGCATAACAAAGTAAGACAAAGCAAAGATGATGTTCTTTACAGGAAATGCTCAATATGTCCACCATCATTCCTCAACAATAGCTGTAGTCGAGGAATAATGTTGTGAACAGCACTGTAAAGCATGTCCGGAGTTATGGTGAGGCACTGGTCTTGGATGTTGTCTTTCAGCATCCCTAGAGATGTCGGTCGATCACGATACACTTGCAACTTCAGGTAACCCCAAAGCCAATAATCGCACGGACTGTGGTCTGGGGACCTGGGAGGCCAAGCATGACGAATGTGGCGGCTGAGCACACGATCATCACCAAACGACGCGCGCAAGAGATCTTTCACGCGTCTAGCAATATCGGGTGGTTCTAATAAAACCGCATGTCATTCCAAGCATGTGTGTAAATTTTTACCCCTCTATCTACGTTACTCCGTGGTTTATTAAGTTTTCAAATTTGTACTGACTATTTGATCACCTGGTACATTGGCTCCCTTAATTTCGTGTCCCTTACCTGTCTGTAGCTTTTCCCCTTTCCAGTTTTAATATTCTTTATTCTGAGAAACGGAAATACCTGTAGCCGGAAATCGAATCCGATGTCTTCACAGACAGCGGACAGAAAATTGGTAGGTAAAAATACTTTTACCGGCTAAATTGGACATTGAAACAGTCAGAACAACTTATTCATTTACTTTATGCATATCTTCAAAATGCAAGCGCTACAAACATATCACTCACTGCCTCCATCACACATATATACGTGTTTTTACCCACAAATGTAGATGAAAATGTCGATTTCTATAATCTCTATCCTGGTGTTAGGAGCAACATCACTGCACTGCTCTAAAATGTCGTATTTCGTTACAGACTTTGTTGGAGCTTGTCAATTGTAATATAACACGCAAAAATCCATACGAGGAAAATGTGTGACAGGATCGCACAGTGCGTGGGGAATTGGAAACAGACGTTTCTGTGAAACCATTAATGTGTTTACAAGGGAGTTACTGGAACCTGACCACCGCTGTATAAACATCGGATGGAGCACGTGAACTATTTATGTAGCGGACCGTGTCGACCAGCCGGCCCCTTCATCACCTGGAGCCCCAGCCATTGTTGAGATACCGTACGTGTTTCGCCTCTGGCCGGAACATTCAGCAGACCGTTATTAATTTTGTAGCGAGTGTGGGGGTAGGGCAGAAAGAGCTACTCTGATGAGTCTTAAAAGGCTGATAATTGGCGTGACGTTGGTTTTAAACCGTTATAATTTGGCTTTAGTGTGGCGGTACCGTAAAATGAACAAAGATGTACAAAGTAGTTGTGGTAATCGAAAGAGTGCCACGTTTTCCTGAACGAGCAAATAATATGCAATAGCCGGTCGGAGTGGCCGTGCGGTTCTAGGCGCTACAGTCTGGAACCGATCGACCGCTACGGTCGCAGGTTCGAATCCTGCCTCGGGCATGGATGTGTGTGATGTCCTTAGTTCTAAGTTCTAAGTTCTAGGCGACTGATGACCTCGGAAGTTAAGTCGCATTGTGCTCAGAGCCATTTGAACCATTTAATATGCAATATGTGTCTATAAGTGGCTGCAATCCCCTAAGGAGGTTATAAAAACATAGGGAGATCATGGTTTCATCACCCGTGGACGACATAATTGGGAACGGAACGCTGTCTTGCACTGTAGAGAAATTGTGGAAGAAATCGATTCCCCCCACCCCCCATTTTTTAAATGGATCCAATAACCCAGCTTCAGCTGCGGAAGACAAGAGATGAATCGCTGCGGCGCGATAGGTAATCGAACAGCGGACTTGTGGAATACCAGTACCGGCTCTTACCTCTGCTCTGGTTTCCTCGATTGATGCAGTAATTAGAATGTTTGGTGCAAACACAATGCCCCCCGTAGGGTGGAATACAACGGTTCGAGATATGAATATGTTGCCAACATAAGGCGTTTGCCCTGCGAGAACGTCACCAGGCATGAAGACGATTTTAGACATAGTTGTACATTCGCGATGTTCTCCTAAACTCAACGGCATATCTCATATAACTCCATTTCTGCATACAGTTTACGATGTTTGAGCCGTGTTCGAAACGAATTTTATGTAATAATTCACTCTCCATAGGACAGATGATAGAAACTGTAAAAATAGTAGTATTTAAGAAATTCTCGAAGCTTCAGTGTGAAATTCTGTACGGTATTACTTGCTGGAGCTACGTATGGCTCTGAGCACTATGGGACTCAACTGCTGTGGTCATAAGTCCCCTAGAACTTAGAACTACTTAAACCTAACTAACCTAATCATATCACATCCATGCCCGAGGCAGGATTCGAACCTGCGACCGTAGCGGTCGTGCGGTTCCAGACTGTAGCGCCTTTAACCGCTCGGCCACTCCGGCCGGCGCTGGAGCTACGTATATGACGTAACTACTCGACACCAGGTAAGATCTGCTTGCTGTATATTTTAAACACAATTAATTCTAGCCCCAACTACTAATGTAGATTACCAGACCCTCAGCTCCTATTGACATACATACCTTTTAGTCGTTTGTCGTCCGGAGTTGCAAGTCCACTGATTCATAGGTATGTGATCTTTTAACTTTGTAAATGACAAACGACAACATACAATGATGTTTCTTTATTCTTTTTCTGCAAATAAGAGACCGCTGTACTCATATATCTCGTTGCAGCATTGAGCCAGTGTTGCCACTTTCACCCTAGGACCTACGCAAGAACAACGCAGCGCAATCCTGGGAACGTACGCGTATTGACGTGTGGTAAGGCGTTTGCACAAACCCTCACCACTAAAGGTACATCATACTTCGCAACGACTAACGGTGTGTGGCGGCGGTTACTTCTGGTACCACTAACCGGTTCTCCCTGCCCTGTTCTATCCGCAGATGGCGCGTGGGAAGAATGATTGACGGAAAGGCTCTGTATTGGCTCTAATTTCTCGAATTTTCTTGTCCTGGTCATTTCACGAGACTATGTGGAAGGAAGTATATGTTGTCAGACTCTTTCCGGGAACAGTCTCGAATTTTCAATAGCAAAACTCTCCGGGATCCACAGCGCCTCTTTTGTAACGCGTGCCACTTGAAGCTGTTCAGCATCTCTGTAACGCTCTCGTGCCGGCTAAACGATCCCTGGACGAAACGCACCGCTCTTCGTTGTATCTTGTCTATCTCTCCTGCAGGTCCCACCTGGTAAGGATCCCAGTCAGATGAAACATACTCAAGGCCCTGTCGAACAAGCTCTTTATAGGCCACCCCCTTCGATGATGAGTTACATTTCCTACCCACGCAAGTGTTGCAGCCAACATGTGCCTCCTTCAGCAATGCCTCCTTTTATTAAAGTGGCTAATTATGTAACTCCTATTGCGTCAGACACGTCTTAAGTTACAATCACGACGTGTGCAGTGATTCAAATGAAGTACCATATAAGTTTAAATTTTGTTGGTAGCTAATAATACAAATAGTTCAGTGTTGCATACGGCATTGTGGACCCCTCAAAAATTACCAGGTCTGATAGCATGTAACCTGTCTTTATAATATAATGATTGAACCGTGTTGAAAGTGGTGGATAATGTTAACTATATTAAAAAGCACTGATCACTAGGAAAAAGCCAAAATAGAAACCTAACTGAATGTTATCACGAAGTATATTAAACAATTCAATTTGACCAAGGGACTTATTTATTTATCGACTGGTAAAAACAAATACATATACACAGCATTTGTGGACAAGTTTGCACAGTCACAAGCTAGTACAAACTTCAGATGTGTGTGATAAAAGTAATAAGACTGACAACAAAGCGAGCCACCTGGCAACTCTGTGTTGCTCTTGTGTAAACTGATGTGTTCATCGGTATAACATGCGTTAAACTTGCTGAACCCAGGAGTGTGACCTTCGAAAAGTTGAAATAGTCCTATGGGGAACATTCCTTATCAATAGCACAAGATAAATGATGTAGGCCACACAGTTGCGATTTGGTCAGAATAATGTGATTCTTGAGTTTCTCCCGGCGTATTTGATAATCAAAATATCCACGGGTGTGCTGCCGGTCTATAGTGTCCAACGGGCACAATATTTCGGCGATCATACATGTCGCAATCATCAGGTGAACTGACGGACTGAGCTCCTGTGAACGTACATACATGGAGTATGACCGCACGAGGATTCTGGTACAGACGTCGAGATACTGGGACAGCGTTGTTAGAGAGGCCATCGAAATTCGCACCAATGACGACCTCTTAAACCGTGACTGTGGCTATAATCTTGGCAAGGCTTGGGAACCAGCGATTGGGTTAATCAAGAGTAAATCGAGCAAACGTATAGTTGTGACGACCACGGCGGACAGAGCCATCACACCGACGTCATCTCAGACGCCGTCTCAATCTGTTCCACCGTGCGACCGTGGCGCGGGGCGCGGACGGCGGAGGGAGCGCGCCGCGGGCGGAGGGTATTTAAATCGGCCGGCGCGGCGACCGAACCCAGTTCCCTCTGAGCAGCTATAGCGTACGGATCTCCGTGCCGGCACGTTCACAGGAGCTCAGTCCGTCAGTTCACCTGATGATGGCGACATGTATGATCGCCGAAATATTGTGCCCGTTGGACACTATAGACCGGCAGCACACCCGTGGATATTTTGATGGTCAGAATAATGTTTATTCAGATAGCAAACTAATAGCGAAAGTGTTCGCATTTAGAGTTACTGTCACACTCGAGTGCATATCCATTTGACACAGTTCGATCATTCACAATCTCATCCCGAAATACAAGTTATCTACGCGTAAAGTTAGTTCACACCAGGCGCGCGGCTGCTCACCGCTCAGAGACTTAAGTCCGGCGATACCACACAACGCGAAATTTTCTAAGTCGTTTCACTTGCTAGGTGCCTAAAGACCGACTGTCCGCTTTCGCGTCTCAATCCGAACTGTACCCTTTGGTGTCTCCAGCCGAACTGCCCGCTTTCGCTTCTGTGCCATCAGTGTCCCTCTACCCGTCCCCACGCCGAATATTCTCACTCAACTGACACTAGGACAGTTCCCTTTCTTGAAGCCGTCCATCTGGTTGGCTACAGATAATTCTAAATTATTTTACATTTTAACACATTTAAATAATCAAAGGTTGACCACTTTCACGTTCTAAATAAAGTACCAATAATATCCATTACATAATAAACATTAAATTCTTTTATATAAAACCAATACAATTTCCTTCCAAACTTTGAATGTCACGGCCAGTAGCCTTGCACCAATGTGCTTTCTGAAAGATAAATGAAGAACAAAATAATCTATTATGCACTAAACTTTACAAGAAATATTCTTTACCTAATGATTGAATAAGGTGTCGGCAACGAATTGACGCATGGTGCAGGGAATTGCAACTGAATCTCAATGTAGACGAGTGTAATGTGCTGCGAATACATAAAGATCCCTTATCATTTAGCTACAATATAGCAGGTCAGCAACTGGAAGCAGTTAATTTCGTGAATTATCTGGGAGTAGGTATTAGGAGTGATTTAAAATGGAATGATCATATAAAGTTGATCGTCGGTAAAGCGGATGCCAGACTGTGATTCATTGGAAGAATCCTAAGGAAATGCAATCCGAAAACAAAGGAAGTAGGTTAAAGTACCCTTGTTCGCCCACTGCTTGAATATTGCTCGTCAGTGTGGGATCCGTACCAGACAAGGTTGATAGAAGAGATTGAGAAGATCCAACGGAGAGCAGCGCGCTTCGTTAGAGGATAATACAGTAATCGCGAAAGCGTTACGGAGATGATGGATAAATTCCAGTGGAGACGCTCAGTAGCTCGGTACGGGCTTTTGTTGAAGTTTCGAGAACATACCTTCACCGAGGAGCCAAGCAGTATATTGCTCCCTCCTACGCATATCTCGCGAAGAGACCATGAGGATAAAATCAGAGAAATTAGAGCCCACACAGAGGCATACCGACAATCTTTCTTTCCACGAACAATACGACACCGGCATAGAAGGGAGAACCGAGAGAGGTACTCAAGGTACCCTCCGCCACATACTGTCAGGTGGCTTGCGGAGTATGGATGTAGATGTAGGTGTAGATGCTATCATAGTTCAATGGGTTTTGTGTGGAGGAAATGATGATCTGATGCTTAACTGAAAATACTGATAATTTATACTTACTATATCTTTTAAACAAATAAAGTTACAGTGTTGATATTTACAATGTTTGTCATTTTCTCTGATGCGCTTATATATGAAATGTCGATCTTTACGGTCGACTACAGCGCTCAGATTTTAGCATTCAGGTCTTTGTTGCAAAACTTGTGATGTTCACTTTAACAGTAAATCGTAATCTATTATAGATGTGATCAATATTCAAGTTGTATTGGGATCACCATGAAATTTTATGAAGGATGGTAGAATTAAATTACTGTGGCTTCATTCCCTGCATAACTAGAGAATTAAATAGTTTTCATAAATGTTTCCCTTCATGGCCAACCTTAGGTCTGCCATATTCAACACTGATACGCCTCCTCGGCCACAAACGGCTTCTACTGGGTTTCCCTATGACGTAGGTTCTCGTCTGTCTCACTCGCACACTAGAGCGCTTAGGCCTCAATAGAGAACAGACGCCGGTGAGTTTTCCCATCACGTGTGAATCTGCGCCCTTCGTGGCACACGGTCCTCGACGACATGGTTTGTTTCACAATTCCTGTCTTTTGGCCATATATATAAATTAGAGCGCGATGCTCGTTTACTCACACTTGCCTTGAAGGGTATCGAAATGGGGCACAGAATGTCGTCAACGTGCCACTGTGCTGTAAGGGCGGCGCGGATGAGAACCTAAGGGGTCCAGCTCTGAAAAATGGGACACCCTGGACCATCGCTTACAGTTGTCTGGCCGTATGGCGGGAGGCAGTCATGCTGACGTTCCACAGCTGTCCGGAGCGTCTGCAGACGCGTCTTCGTCTTAGAATCTTATTGACTGGAGTGGAATTGTCTTTGATGATGAATCCCACTTAGAAATTGAGCCCCGATGACCAGTGAAGATTCGCAAATACAGCACTGACAAGATTCTTTCTATAGCAACGATTTAAATGTCAGTCGAATACTTGTTCCTAGTAAATGACCATCTTGTACCTTGGAACATTGGTGTCACATTTGGAAAAAAGTTAGCTTTCCTTAGCAATTTTTGTAATTTCAGGAAAACGTTGCAGAACCACAAAAGTAGATACCACAATTCGAAAGCGAAATAAGAGAGTAGATTACATTTCTACTACAGGGGTGGCCAGACTGAAGTTTGAGAAGTACACTATTGACCATTAAAATTGTTACACCACGAAAATGACGAGTTACAGAAGCGAAATTTAACCGACAGGAATAAGATGCGGTGATATGCAAATGAAGAGCTTTTCAGAGCATACACACAAGGCTGGCGCCGGTGGCGACACCTACAACGTGCTGACGTGAGGAAAGTTTCCAACAGATTTCTCATACACAAACACCAGTTGACCGACGTTGCCTGGTGAAACGTTGTTGTGATGCCTCGTGTAAGGAGGAGAAATGCGTACCATCACGTTTCCGACTTTGATAAAGGTCGGACTGTAGCTTATCGCAACTGCAGTTTATCGTATCGCGACATTGCTGCTCGCGTTGGTCGAGATCCAATGACAGAATATGTAATCGGTGGGTTCAAGAGGGTAATACGGAACGCCGTGCCGCATCCCAACGGCCTCGTATCACTATCGGTCGAGATGACAGGCATCTTATCCGCATGGCTGTAACGGATCGTGCAGCCACGTCTCGATCCCTGAGTCAACAGATGGGGACGTTTGCAAGACAACAACCATCTGCACAAACAGTTCGACGACGTTTGCAGCAGCATGGACTATCAGCTCGGAGACCATGGTTGCGGTTACCGCTGACGCTGCATCACAGACAGGAGCGCCTGCGATGATGTACTCAACGGCGAACCTGGGTGCACGAATGGCAAAACGTCATTTTTTCGGATGAATCCAGGTTCTGTTTACATAATCATAATAGTCACATCCGTGTTTGGCGGCATCGCGGTGAACGTACATTGGAAGCGTGTATTCGTCATCGCCATACTGGCGTATCACCCGGCATGATGGTAGGGGATGCCATTGGTTACACGTGTCAGTCACCGCTTGTTCGCATTGACGGCACTTTGAACAGTGGACGTTACATTTCAGATGTGTTACGACCCGTGACTCTACCCATCATTCGATCCCTGCGAAACCCCACATTTCAGCAGGATAATGCAAGACCGCATGCTGAAGGTCCTGTATGGGCCTTTCTGGATACGGAAAATGTTCGACTGCTGCCCTGGCCAGCACATTCTTCAGATGTCTCACCAATTGAAAACGTCTGGTCAATGGTGGCCGAGCAACTGGCTCGTCACAATGCACCAGCCACTACTCTTGATGAACTGTGGTATCGTGTTGAAGCTGCATAGGCAGCTGTACCTGTACACGCCATCCAAGCTCTGTTTGACTCAATACCCAGGCGTATCAAGGCCATTATTACGGCCAGATGTGGTTGTTCTGGGTACTGATTTCTCAGGATCTATGCACCCAAACTGCGTGAAAATGTAATCACATGTCCGTTCTAGTATAATATATTTGTCCAATGAACACCCGTTTATCATCTGCATTTCTTCTTGGTGTAGCAATTTTAATGGCCAGTAGTGTATGTAACATTCCCTAGGCCGGTGTACCATTTTGTAACATCACTTCTGCGGAATGACAAACTGTAGCTAATAACATACTGGATCCCGTGGACTGTCTGGTACGGTAAGCGGTAGATATCCAGGGGAGATGGCAGATCCTCTTTGTGACTTAACTGCGCTGTGGCTGCAAAGTCAGTCTCCGCACTTCCTCGACCTGTTCAGCCGCTTGCACGTTATTCGGCATCATATGGAGGTTGTTGTCTCAATCAGGCTAATCCCAGTTGTGATCGTATTCGTGTAATTCACTCAGCTGCCACGCGGGTTTTTTAATACACATGGCCAGGGTCTTGTATTACCGGATGTCATGGAATACAGTCTTTGCTTACACTTAATACCCCACATAAAAATAAGCATGACCATAACCAATTGGCTATAATGATCATTGGCAGAAAACAAAGAAAGAATTACAACAGAAGGGGCGAGCACAGTAGCTGACTTATCGTTTTGAATGACTGTCGTGTTGCTGCATGTGCTAAGCATTCCTTAATTAACTATTTGCGTCAGTAATCGTCACATATTAAGATAAACATTCGTTCACAGTCAACGTAACTTCACCACCTGTGCGAACGTTAATTTGCCACGGTCTCATTCAGATTTAGCCAAAAAGCAGAGCTTTGTTTGGAATATTGCTGGAGCGCAACCGCCGACCATCCGTACTGCACCCCGGTCGAACAGCTAGTCCTCAACAATGGCGAGGTGTGCGCTCCTTGTTCCCCATTAAACCGCTGGTGACATCAGCCTCCAGCTTTTCCCTTAAAACAAATACGTATTACCTTATACTTTCCCTGTTGTTTTCTCCACATATACACTTTTGATTCACACTATTCTGCTAATTTTATTCTGGCCCTCTACTCAAATTTATGGTTTTTTCAAACGAACTCCTTTTTTATCCTTCGGCAGCCTCTGGTCGAACCATTCGATCTTCTCCATCCACAAGGGGTCTCCGCCTGGGGATACTGCGTCGTATTTCTATGCTACCCCTGGCTTTTCTGTGCCTTTCCGCCTACACGTTCTTGCAAGTCACTGTGCCGGCCTCTCGCGCCATAGTCGGCTCTTATGGTAACCCTTCGGCACGCCACCTTCACTCTGGCCATCCGCGCCTCTGCTATCCCACAGCATTCTAATCGGCGCTCACTTAGTTAAAAAGGCTATAACTTAAGGTTCATTGCCGTACAACAACCGGGTTTCTCTCAGAAGCCACCTTATATTCTTAGCTCTCGAATGAGTTCTTAAAACTATTGTTTATCTGAAGCGTGGCCATTCTTGCACAGCACACTGCCACGTGTTCCAAAGTGCAATACTCTCTCTTACTGATTGGCTTCTGAACTTTAAATCTAAACGCATAAGAAGCGTCTAGTCTAAAATTACATGTGGTACAAGTCATCGCACACTGAAGTAGCGTTACATTATCGTTTTTTGTGTTTGTTACCATAAACTGCCTCATTACCGATATTCCATGCTGATTATAATTTAAAAGTCGTGTACGTGTATGAAGCGATAGTGGTGATCCTATTTACACGTAAGTTTCACGACTGATAATTGAAGCACGTGTACCTCTAATTTACAGTGTGTAGCTTTTGTTTCATTCTTGAGACAGAATTTGGTGCAGTTCTGTCCATCATCTATGTCCCTCCATAGCCGCAACCAGTGATCCCTGGGAGCTGAGTGCGACACAGCGGCTGGTCGGTACCATTGGGCCTTCATGGCCTGTTCTGCGGAGCTTAGCTTTGTATGCACAATTACTGTAATAGAACAATAAGTGTGCCTAACATTACGATATTAATATCTTCATCTTTAAGTAAGTCCTAATGGTGCTCTCTTTGCTTTTAAAATTTTCCATGCAGTTCTGTAATTAGGGGGCTCTGTCTATACCATACCACTGGCACATTCTGACTTTTTTCGTCACATGTGAAGAACGACTTGCATTAGTTTCTAGGGTGCAGTTCAACTAATACAACGCAACGTAGACAGATAAAGTCACTTCTATTTGTAGACAAGCATAGTCCATGTAGGTTTAATTTCGCTGCTCATTTCGTCAGCAGACCGCTGTCGTAATACAGTCATACGTTTAGCAGCAACATGCAGCTCTTATTACTGTCAAACATGAGTTATTGCAAATACGTGAAAACTCAATATTTGATTACCACACCTGTATTTAATTAGTCATCCCTAGTAACTTATATTTTTAATCCATATCCTTTTACTACTAATTTCGATGATAGTTCATTTCCGATACTATTTATCCTTCCAAAACTGTCGCCTTATTCACTTTCTTGTAAAATGAGAACTGCATCCGCAACGTGAGCAGGGTCCTTAATTACGTGTTGGACGGCTACTGTTGACAACTACACGCAAAGTTGGCCTTTGTTTTCCGGGCGCCCTCGCCTCGTTACGACAAGTGGGACACTAATTGCGCCAATTAACCGCGGATTCATCTCTTGAAGGCCACAACGGGGCGTCCGCAGTATTCCGCAAGCTCGCGAGGCCTCCAACAAGAAAAGCCCTCGTCTCGCAGTGCGAAGCCAGCGAGCTCCCTAATGCGACCGGAATACGTACCAGTCTCGTTATTTCCAACTTTTAACTTGACTTTAATTCAGGCGATTGGATGATGAGTTTATTTTTGTTTTGTTTCTGCGTTACGCTTTCCCACACTGCTGTGGAAGGTACTACCATTGATACGTCTCCACGGGCGGGCTTTCTGGATCACATCCACTATGAACCACAAACATAACCACAACCATCAACACACACAACAATATATGGTACTTTCTATGAGAATGTTTTGCTATTCTGCAGCAGGAACTTCGTCACTTCAATGTTTGTTTGTCCTAACTCAACGGAGATCTGTGGCGTTCGTGGTAATAATTTTGCTACTGCTGCCTTCACAAAACTGACATTTGTTGTTTTTTGTAGATGTCCTTAGCTTGAAACTTGTGGAGATTTCATAGAGTCTTGGCGGTAATATGCATCGAACAGTATCACAGATCACACACAATCTTCCAGCACCTAACTGCCGACCAGTAAATTACATAGACTCAAATTCAGAAGTATACCAACATTTATTCGAAGATGAGAGACATCGGTAAAAATTCTCTGTGCGTAATAAAAAATATGTCCATTGAGATAAGTTATATAGGTTTTGAAGATCTACAGAACTTGCAGTAAAGTTAATTTGAAGTAATAGAGTTAATCTCAGAAGCAAAGGAGGGCCTGAAAGGAGAATGATACACAATATCCGTTGTTCCAGGATTGTTAGTCCAGTAAGTTCTGCAGGAAAACTTATCTGATGTTTGGAATGTGGGAGAACAGGTAGTGGTGAGGTAAAGCTTTGAGGATGGGTCGTGAGTTGTGCTTAGGTAGTTCAGTTGGTAGGTCACTAGCCCACGAAATACAAAGGTCCCGAAGTCGAGTCATTGTCTAGCACAAAGCTTAATTTTTTCCAGGAAATTTGCAGATTAACAAGGGAAAAAAAGAAAAGAAGAGAGTCCGTGGTGAGAGAATGATAATATAGCGGATGCAAAGAAGGGCGACAAGTAAGTTTAGAAACGCCCTGTGTTCTATGACACTTTGTCCAGTAGGGAGAAAACGTGAAAGATGATAATAATAACAATAATAATACTCGGAAAGCTATGTCAGACACCATGTGACGGAAAGAGAAAATCTTAAAAGAACTATTATGCCAGTGTGTGTTAACATTTATGCTAACGGGCACTAAACGAGAGTTCAGCTTTATATAGAGAGAACAAGACTTTGAGATATGTTGACTTGAAAGGATGTGCCTCATAATGAGCGGAAAACGTATTTTGAAAAGGATAAAGACTAAGTAAGGGTTAATGCACTAAACTGGAGCAGCCTCTAAGTATTTAATAAAAGAATACATTGTCAGTTGTAGGCTATATTGTGCTTTACTAAAATCGTGCTGTTAGCTAATTTCGGTCGTGAGCCGTTATCAACCACGTTTGCTAAGTCGTATATTTCTTGTCGTGCTCATGTGTGATGACATAGCAAATGCGCTCGATAATGGCTCACGGCCGAAATCAGCTAACAGCTGATAGCTCATGTGTGGAGAGCACGATACGTAATAAGCGACATAGCATACGTGCTTGATAAAGGCTTTGCAGCCGAAAGTAGCTAATAGCACGATTTTAATAAAGCACAATGGAGCCTACAACGTACAATGGATTCTTTCATTAAATTTTGTAAGGTACACTGCGTAACTATGAAGTCAGTTTTATCCATAACAGTTCCATTTTCGAAGCATGTGATCGCACAGGTTACGTAAGTGTGTGTACCATCGATGTCATTAACAAAGCGTGGATATTGACGGACACGATGTGGAGAAACTAACTGAGAATTGGAGGGAGACAGGATATTAGCCTCGCCCTCTCGCTTTTCAGTCTGTTCATTGACAAGCAGTGAAGAACTGTAGAATTATTTGGAAATGGAGTCAAAGCTGCAGAAGAAGAAAGAAACACGTTAAACGCAGTAGGGCAGTATCAGTATAGTTCGATGGAATTTTCCTTCGGACACGCATGCATGCATGCTGCTGACGATTTATAAGCGTACTAAATTGTTAAATGCGTTTACAAATTGCGAATACGATTCTATAACGGCTGTGCCGTTTGTTAAAAACATACGAGTACGACCGGGACTCGAACCCGGATTTCCTGCTTTATGTGTGCGAACGTGTTAACAGCATCGCACATCCAAGCAGAGCTCCTGGACCGTCGCACACTTCCGTATTCGCCGAATAGGAAGCTAGTTTACCCTCAGAAGCAGAAATATTAAGACTGTAGAATGAATAAGTAAAAATTCCTAGTTGTAGCAAGTGCAAGTGTGAAGATTAGTCAATAGTGAGAGTGATCAGTTGTTTGTGAAGTATTAATAATAGTAATTCATAGTAATTTCTCATTAAAAATATTGTTACAGGTTCAAATGGCTCTGCGCACTATGGGACTTAACTTCTGAGGTCATCAGTCCCCTAGAACTTAGAACTACTTAAACCTAACTAACCTAAGGACATCAAACACATCCATGCCCGAGGTAGGATTCGAACCTGCGACCGTAGCGGTCGCGCGGTTCCAGTCTGTATCGCCTAGAACCGCTCGGTCACCCTTGTCGGCTATTGTTAAGGGGCCCCTAACAATATTTTTTCTAATAAACTAACAATAGTTCCCCATAGCTAACTCGCAATACAAGTTAGGTATGGGAAACTATTGATGCGGATATCTCAGGTAGCAGTGACTTTCGAGATGATTCCTAAAACCGTATTCTTACGATATAGGCCCCCTATCTAATGCACTAGAAAGGAACGGAATCGACAATAAGAGTTCCATACCCATAAATTGCTGGATGACATCGCCATTGGAAACTCGCCCTTATATTATACCTGGTAAGATACATATTGGCTTGTCGCTTTCACAGTAGGCATTTGTTCACACTCCACAAAAGTCTGAAAGTGGACATTCGGCGATGTTCTCGAAACAACCGAGCCACATGTATAAGGGAAGCAGAGTCGCTGCTAGGTAGTCAGTTTGAAAGCTACAATCGAAGCGATAACTTGGAAGTGATAAAAAAGTGAACAACTGCGATTGTTGGCTATTACCACACACTTAGTCAGTGTTGTGCTTAGTGATATCAGAAACACGTGGAGTGTGACCGTGCGTGTTTTAGTGCTAAGTGCACTAGTGTTGCATTTTAGAATCATTAGTATCTAATTTACCTACGTCGTAACAATATAATAAAATGGATAGTTAATTAATAAGAAAAAGAAAAGTAGAAACATCTGAAGATTCCAGTTACCGTTCAGCCGCAAAAACACCACTAGATGTACAGGCAGAGCCCAGCACTTCGTCGAAACTCCCATAACAAAGTTTGAAACGTCCGCTTAGAAAAATTATAAATGACTGTGCTTAAAGTGACACACAACATTTTTAGCGCAACGCAATCTGACTTTCAATAATCCCTACAAAAGAATGGCCCTGACTAACAATAACCTATACCTTTCGTGAATCACTTACCTCACAAAAATCTTCGTTACTCGAACTACTGCAATACAGCGAGCGCCAATACTGCCAGCTAAATAAAAGATTCTAACTACTGAAGTCACTAACTAGAGAACAAACAATGTATTTACCTTAATAGTGTTCAAAAGTCATAATATGTATATCGGTCCATGACATCCAGTCTTACAAATTTACCGTCATCTCTCTCCCCACATCCACCACTGCTGGCGGCTCACCTCCAACTGCGCAACGCTACTCGCTAGTAACAGCCAACTGCCCAACGCTACAATGGCGAGTATTACAACAATGCCAACCAGCCACAGACTGCACACAGCACAGCCAGTGATTTTCATACAGAGCGCTACGTGGAGTTACCAATATAAAAACCTAAACAGCCTACTTACAAGTTTATCGACTGGTTCCTTTAACCCCACGAATATTGGCAATTATTTGGATGTATTTTCGTCAGGAATTAGTGATGATATAGAACACAATCTTCTCACAGCTCCAAGGAAACCTGAAAAAGGTTATATCTCTTGATCACAACAAGGAGGGGGGCGGGGGTGGGGGGGGGGGGGGTAACAGGTTGAATGCAGACCAGTACACGATAATCACTTCGAGTAGTATCCATGGCTGGTGTTCTCACAAGTTAAAAAGGGACTTCTTTGCACTAACTGTTCTGTTTTTGTGAATAATAAAATGGTTGGAGGAAAGAAATCCATTATCGCCAAGAAATTTGTGACTGAACCGCTAACAAAGTTTGCCAAACTTACTGGTAAAGATGACCTTGAGAACCACTTTCAGCTCAAGTACCACGTTGGAGCGTCAACAGATGCAAAATTATTTTTGGCGACACGAGACAACCGCGAACTTGAGGTCGTAAATCAATTGTCAAGACAAAGAATCGAAATCATTTGGGGAAACAGAGACCGTCTTGTACCAATAACAAAAACAATCATATTTCATGGAAAGCAAAGTATTCCTCTGCAGGGGCATAGAGGTGATGGGGGCCTATCAGAAAATGAAAATGATTTTGGAAGTATAGTGAGTAACGAGGGAAACTTTAGGGCTCTTCTAAGATTTAGAATTGACTCTGGAGACTTTCCACTGAAACATCACCTTGAGACCACTAAAGCGAACGCCCCTTACATACGTAAAACAACGTCTAAGGAACTTATTTCATGCTGTGAAACAGTGACTGTGGTGTCACCGCCAGACACCGCACTTGCTAGGTGGTAGCCTTTAAATCGGCCGCGGTCCGGTAGTATACGTCGGACCCGCGTGTCGCCATTGTCAGTGATTGCAGACCGAGCGCCGCCACACGGCAGGTCTAGAGAGACTTCCTAGCACTCACCCCAGTTGTACAGCCGACTTTGCTAGCGATGCTACACTGACAAATACGCTCTCATTTGCCGAGACGATAGTTAGCATAGCCTTCAGCTACGTCATTTGCTACGACCTAGCAAGGCGCCATTACCAGTTTATATTGAGATTATTATTGATGTATCAACAAGAGCGATGTACACCAATTATGGATTAAAGTTAAGTATTACATCAACTTCGTACTTTATTTGCTACTATTAATTCCCTTAACTGTTCCAGACCTCGCGCCAGCCTGCGTGAACTTGCCTTTCGGCTATCCGTCACTGTGGATTGGCTGTCTTGCCAGTCCACAACAGTGACGTTATCGAGAATACTGAAGGAAATCAAAGATTCTCGTTATTACAGTACAATCGTCGACGGGACTATGGACATAGCCCACACCGCCCAACTGAGATTAGCTGCAATATGTGTTGGTGGTGACGGCAAATTACACGAAAATTTTTTGCGTTTCGTTGACATCCGTAAGACAATGATTGTAGTGGAAACATTGACGATGAACTTCAAAAGACTCAAGTAGAACAACGTAGTGTTACTGGTTAAGTATTAGGTACTATGATTCTAAGAAGAATGGAAAACCTTTCTCTTTCACCGGAGTACTGTGTCGATATAGACAGTGATGGGTGCTCAGTTAATATGTCAGAACTGAAAAAAGCTATGGCTAGAATAAAAAAGAAAGCTATCAACGCGCAAGTAGCACCGTGTCGAAGTCATCAGCTCAAGCTCGCTGTCTCTCACAGTTGCAAAGTTACAAGTGTGAGAAACTCTCTTGGTACTGTTCAAGTAGTATCGTTCTCCAAAGCGTCTATCAAGCGGTGTGCGACACAGAAGTCACCAAAACACTCTCTGCAGTCACATTGTCAAACGAGATGGGTTGAGCGACATGATGCTGTTATTCAATTCGCAGCTGATCTCGGAACTGTTTGCAAAGTTCTTAAAGGAATACAGTGTTGGAAGGATAGAACAACGGTTGTCAAAGCCGATATTCTCCTGCGAGCTCTCTCTAAAAATGGTTCAAATGGCTCTGAGCCCTATGCGACCTAACATCTGAGGTCTTCAGTCCCCTAGAACTTAGAACTACTTAAACCTAACTAACCTAAGGACATCATACACATCGGTGCCCGAGGCAGGATTCGAACCTGCGAGCGTAGTGGTAGCGCGGATCCAGACTGAAGCGACTAGAACCGCTCGGCCACACCGCCCGGAAAGCTCTCTCTAATTGAGAGTTTATCACCACTCAGTTTACACTGAGTGACATTTTGAGCATAAAATATCCAGTCAGCAGAGTCTGACAGGGACCTAGCTTGGAAGTCGCGATGGCAAAAGCAAAATTAGATTCGACACTCAAGGTGTACGACGCCATGAGAGTAAATGCTGACAGCCACTTTTCTCTGACTTTTGAAGAGGTGAAGGTAGTTATGGAAGAGTTAGACGTGGAGATGAGAGTTCCTTGTCTTACAGGCAGACAAAGACACAGGGGAAAGCTGCGATCATAATTACGATGCCATGACGTGCTGGGAAACAAGTGTTTATATTCCAACACTGAACCATGTTACGACAGACATGAGGGAACGTTTTGCCGAAGAAAATATTTATCATTTACAATTCAATATACTTTTGCCCTCACAACTACTGAAACATGACGATAATGATCTGGCACATAGATTGTATAAGTGCTTAACTGAACTAGCGTTCTCTGAAGAAGAGTCACTCTTTGTTATTAAAAAGAGACTAATGGGAGAGACTCTTCAATACAAGCAAACGAGCATAAACGCCCTTAATGATCGTGATTCTTTTATGCAAGCGTTGTCTGTTTGTCCTAGATATGACTAGCCTACTTTGCACACGATGTACAAAAATACGCACTTCAAAAAAAGTTTTGCATCACCTCGGTTCTCGGAACTGGTTCAAATGGTTCAGATGGCTCTGAGCACTATGGAACTTAACATCTGAGGTCTTCAGTCCCCTAGAGTTAGAACTACTTAAACCTAACTAAAGTAAGGACAGCACACACACCCATGCTCGAGGCAGAATTCGAACCTGCGACCGTAGCAGCAGTGCGGTTCCGGAATGAAGCGCCTAGAACCGCTCGGGCACAACGGCCGGGGTTCCCTGAACTCCTGAAGATAGACGTTGACTGTGGATATTGTATCACAGACACAGTACCTTTGTTCAGAGATGTCACTAAACACGCCCACAGATGTAAACAACCATGCATGAGGACCACCTATTAGGCGGATGGGGTCCGACAGACTATCAGTTCCATTCATTCCACCAGGAAGTAGGTATACCGCTGGTGTGGTCTATAGTTCACCCATGCCTAGACGGTCAATACCGCGGTTCGATCGCGTCCGCACTGTTACTTTGTGCCTGGCAGGGCTCTCAACAAGGGAAGTGTCCAGGCGTCTCGGAGTGAACCAAAGCTATGTTGTTCGGACATGGATGAGATACAGAGAGACAGGACCTGTCGATGACATGCATGTCTCAGGCAGCCCAAGGGCTACTTCTGCAGTGGATGACCGCTACCTACGGATTACGGCTAGGAGGAACCCTGACAGCAACTCCACCATGTTGAATAAAGCTTTTCGTGCAGCCACAAGACGCCGTGTTACGACTCAAACTGTGCGCAGTACGCTGCATGATGCGCAACTTCACTCACGACGTCCATGGCGAGGACCATCTTTGCAACCACGACACCATGCAGCGCGGTATAGATGGGCACAACAACATGCCGAATGGACCGCTCAGGATTGACATCACGTTCTCTTCGCCGATGAGTGTCGCATACTCCTTCAACCAGACAATCGTCGGAGACGTGTTAGGAGGCAACGCGGTCAGGCTGAACACCTTAGACACACTCACCATCGAGTGAGCAAGGTGGAGGTTCCCTGGTGTTTTGGGGTGGCATTATGTGGGGCTGACAAAGAAGGTCATAGAAGGCGCCGTAACGACCAATAGTGCAACCATATCGGCACCATGTTGGCGAGGCATTCATCTTCATTAACGACAATTCGCCCCCCTCCCCCCTATCGTGCACATCCTGTGAATGACTTCCTTCAAGATAACGATATCGCTCGACTAGAGTGGCCAACATGTTCTCCAGACAGGAACCTTATCGAACATGCCTGGGATAGATTGAAAAGGGCTGTTTATGAACGACGTGACCCACCAACCACTCTGAGGGATCTACGCCTAATCGCCGTTGAGGAGTGGGTGGATCTTCTCTATCTCTTCTATCAACTCTATCTGGTACGGATCCCACACTGGTGAGCAGTATTCAAGCAGTGGGCGAACAAATGTACTGTAATCTACTTCCTTTGTTTTCGGACTCCATTTCCTTAGGATTCTTCAATGACTCTCAGTCTGGCACCTGCTTTACCGACGATTAATTTTATATGGTCATTCCTTTTCAGATCACTCCATTGCCTACTCCCTGATAATTTATAGAATTAACTGCTTCCAGTTGCTGACCGACTACGCTGTAGCTAAATGATAAAGGATCTTTCTTTCTACGGATTCCTAGCACATTTCACTTGTCTACATTGAGATTCAATTGCCATTCCCTGCGCCATTCGTCATTTCGTTGCAGATCCTCCTGCGTTTCAGTACAATTTTCCAATGTTAGAACCTCTCGATATACTACAGCATCATTCGCAAAAAGCCTCAGTGAACTTCCTATGTTAACCACAAGGTCATTTATATACAGAGTGTTACAAAAAGGTACGGCCAAACTTTCAGGAAACATTCCTCACACACAAGAAACAAAATATGTTATGTGGATATGTGTCCGGAAAGGCTTACTTTCCATGTTAGAGCTCCTTTTATTACTTCTCTTCAAATCACATTAATCATGGAACGGAAACACACAGCAACATAACGTAACAGCGTGACCCCAAACACTTTGTTACAGGAATTGTTCAAAATGTCCTCCGTTAGCGAGGATACATGCATCCATCCTCCGTCGCATGGAATCCCTGATGCGCTGATGCAGCCCTGGAGAATGGCGTATTGAATCACAGCCGTCCACAATACGAGCACGAAGAGTCTCTACATTTGGTACCGGGGTTGCGTAGACAAGAGCTTTCAAATGCCCCCATAAATGAAAGTCAAGTGGGTTGAGGTCAGGAGAGCGTGGAGGCCATGGAATTGGTCCGCCTCTACCAATCCATCGGTCACCGAATCTGTTGTTGAGAAGCGTGCGAAAACTTCGACTGAAATGTGCAGGAGCTCCATCGTGCATGAACCACATGTTGTGTCGTACTTATAAAGGCACATGTTCTAGCCGCACAGGTAGAGTATCCCGTATGAAATCATGATAACGCGCTCCATTGAGCGTAGGTGGAAAAACATGGGGCCCAATCAAGACATCACCAACAATGCCTGCTCAAACGTTCACAGAAAATCTGTGTTGATGACGTGATTGCTCAATTGAGTGCGAATTCCCGTCAGCCCACACATGTTGATTGTGAAATTTTACAATTTGATCACGTTGGAATGAAGCCTCATCCGTAAAGAGAACATTTGCACTGAAATGAGGATTGACACATTCGCAGAAGTGAACCCGTAGAAGCCAATCAGCTGCTGATAATGCCTGCACGCGCTGTACATGGTACGGAAACACCTGGTTCTCCCGTAGCACTCTCCATACGGTGACGTGGTCGAAGTTACCTTGTACAGCAGCAACTTCTCTGACGCTGACATTAGGGTTATCGTCAACTGCACGAAGAATTGCCTCGTCCATTGCAGGTGTCCTCGTCGTTCTAGGTCTTCCCCAGTCGCGAGTCATAGGCTGGAATGTTCCGTGCTCCCTAAGACGCCGATCAATTGCTTCGAACGTCTTCCTGTCGGGACACCTTCGTTCTGGAAATCTGTCTCGATACAAACGTACCGCGCCGCGGCTATTGCCCCGTGCTAATCCATACATCAAATGGACATCTGCCAACTCCGAATTTGTAAACATTGCACTGACTGCAAAACCACGTTTGTAATGAACACTAACCTGTTGATGCTACGTACTGATGTGCTTGATGCTAGTACTGTAGAGTAATGAGTCGCATGTCAACACAAGCACCGAAGTCAACATTACTTTCCTTCAATTGGGCCAACTGGCGGTGAATCGAGGAAGTACAGTACATACTGACGAAACTAAAATGAGCTCTAACATGGGAATTAAGCGTTTCAGGACACATGTACACATAACATCTTATCTTTATTTGTGTGTGAGGAATGTTTCCTGAAAGTTTGGCCGTACCTTTTTGTAACACCCTGTATATTGTGAATAGCAACGGTCTTACGACACTCCCCTGCTTCACACCTGGAATCACTCTTACTTCGGAAAACTTCTGTCCATTGAGAATGACATGCTGCGTTCTGTTATCTAGGAACTCTTCAATCCAATCACACAATTGGTCTGATAGTCCATATGCTCTTCCTTTGTTCGTTAAACTACTGTGGGGAACTGTATCAAACGCCTTGCGGAAGTCAATAAACACGGCACCTATCTGGGGACCCGTGTCTATGTCCCTCTGAGACTCGTGGACGAATAGCGCGAGCTGGGCTTCACACGATCGTCTTTTTTCGAAACCCGTGCTGATTCCTACAGAGTTGATTTCTAGTCTCCAGAGAAGTCGTTATACTCTAACGTAATAAGTGTTCCAAAATTATATAACTGATTGACGTTAGAGATATAGGTCTATAGTTCTGCACATCTGTTCGATGTCCCATCTTGAAAGTGGGAATGACCCGTGCCCTTTTCCAATCCTTTGGAACGCTACGCTCTTCTAGAGACCTACGGTACGCCGCTGCAAGAAGGGGGGCAAGTTCCTTCGCGTAGTCTGTGTAAAATCGAACTGGTATCCCATCAGGTCCAGCGGCCTTTCCTCTTTTGAGCGATTTTAATTGTTTCTCTATCCCTCTGTCGTCTATTTCGATATCTACCATTTTGTCATCTGTGCGACAATCTAGAGAAGGAACTACAGTGCAGTCTTCCTCTGTGAAACAGCTTTGGAAAAAGACATTTAGTATTTCGGCCTTTAGTCTGTCATCCTCTCTTTCAGTACCATTTTGGTCACAGAGTGTCTGGACATTTTGCTTTGATCCACCTACCACTTTGACATAAGACGAGAATTTCTTAGGATTTTCTGCCAAGTCAGTACAGAGAACTTTACTTTCGAATTCGTTGAATGCCTCTCGCATAGCCCTCCTGACACTACATTTCGCTCGTGTAATTTTTGTTTGTCTGCAAAGCTTTGGCTATGTTTGTGTTTTGATGTGAAGTTCCCTTTGCTTCCGTAGCAGTTTTCTAACTGGGTTGTTGTACCTCGGTAGCTCTTTTCCATTTATTACGATCTTGCTTGGCACATAATCATCCAATGCATATTGTACGATGGTTTTGAACTTTGTCCACTGATCCTCAGCACTATCTGTACTTGAAATAAAACTCTTTTGTTGAGCCATCAGGTACTCTGAAATATGCTTTTTGTCACTTTTGCTAAACAGAAAAATCTTCCTACCTTTTTTAATATTTCTATTTACGGCTGAAATCACCGATGCTGTAACCTCTTTATGATCGCTGCTTCCCTGTTTTGCGTAAACTGTTTCAATTAGTTCGTGTCTGTTTGTCACCAGAGGGTCTAATATGTTTTCGCCACGAGTCGGTTCTCTGTTTCGCTTCTCAGGGTAGTTTTCAGATAATGCACTTAAAAAATTTTCAGTGGATTCTTTGTCCCTGCCACCCGTAATAAGCGTTGGAGTCTCCCAGTCTATATCTTGTAAATTAAAATCTCTACCCAAAACAATAACATGGTCGGGAAATTTGTTTGAAATATTTTCCAAATTTTCCTTCAGGTGTTCTGCCACAACTGCTGCTGAGCCAGGTGGCGCATAGAGACATCCAGTTACCATGTCTGAGCCTGCTTTAACCGTGACCTTCACCCAAATTATTTCACGTTTCGGATCTCCATCAATTTCCTTCGATGCTATTTCATTGCTATAAACACGCCTCCCCCTTCACTGTCCAGCCTGTCTCTGCGGTATACATTCCAATCTGAGTTTAGAATTTCATTACTGTTTACATCTGGTTTCAGACAACTTTACCTCACTAGTACTATGTGGGCATTGTGACCGTTTATTAATGAGAGCAATTCTGGGACCTTTCTATAGACGCTCCTGCAGTTTACGAACATCATATTAATATTGTCATTCCCTGTTGCGTTTTGCCTACTGCTACCTTGTCGCGTCTCAGGAGGCGTCTTGTCGGGCCCAGGAACGGGAATTCTCTAACCTAAAAAACCCACATGTGCACTCCACACGTACTCCACTACACTTGTAGCCGCTTCTTGCGTGTATTGCACGCCTGACCCATTCAGGAGGACCCTACATTTCTCCACCCGATAGCGGAGGTCGTGAAATTTGCCCCCCAGATCTCCGCAGAATCGTCTGAGCCTGTGGTTTAAGCCTTCCACTCGGCTCCAAACCAGAGGACTTCGATCGGTTCTGGGAACGACACGACAGATAGTTAGCTCAGATTCCACCCCACGAGCGAGGCTTTCCGCCTTCACTAAGTCCGCCAACCGCCATTACGAACTGAGGATGACCTCTGAAGCCAGACGGCAGGAGCCATTGGTGCCAACCTGAGCAACAATTTGCAGTCGGGTGAACCCAGTGCTCTCTATCGCCGCGAGCAGGGCCTCCTGCACATCTCGGATGAGGACCCCCGGCAAGCAGACAGAGTGAACACTGGCCTTTTTCCCCTACCTTTGCGCTATTTCCCTAAGGGGCTCCGTCACCCGCCTATCTTTGAAGCTCCCAATCACTAATGAACCCCTCCCCCCGTGTGCTTGCTCGGTCCTTGCTGAAGGAGCAGCCACATGTCCACACATAGGCAGAGCGGGCGATGCCACACGGCCAACCTCCACATTGACCCTCCGCCTCGTGCGACGCGAACGCCGTTGAACCCGCCACTCCCCTTGGGGAGAGGGTGGCCCAACCGCTCCCGGTAACCGCAAAGATGTCTGGACGGCATCGACCGTATGTGAAGCATGTAACACCTGGGGTGTACCATGCGACGCACCAGACTCCCCACTGCCGCTACACTCCGAGGCAGCAGCCTGAAGACGGCTGACCGTGGCCATCAGAACGCTCAGCTGTTCGCGAACAGTGGCCAGTTCCTCCTGCGTCCGTTCACAGCAGTCACACATCCGATCCATCCTAAGAAATCAACAGTTTACTGTAGAGAGTTAAGTAATCAACTTTTAACTAGACTGCTAATTCACTAAAAGCGGCTGATAGCTGACTAAACTGTGGTTACTAGGCACTTCTTGTTGGGAACAATGACAATAAGCACCAACTGTCTCTGGACTGTATTCAAAACAAACACGAGATCTATGGAACACTGATACTAGTACTCGAAAATTATTAGAGGTACCGGTGTGTACAGGACTCTGGACCACCACCTCTGAAGGTCTTGCTGTATTGTGGTACAACGTGCAATGAGTGGTTTCCATGAGAAATAAAAAGGGTGGAAACGATGTTTATATTGACCTCCATTCCAATTTTCTGTACGGGTTCCGAAACTGTCGGAACCGAGGTGATGCAAAAGTATTTTTGATGTGTGTATTTGCTTGTATACCTGCATCTACTGCTACAGCTGAAAGAAGTTTTTCAACATTGCGGCGTACAAGGACATGGCTGAGGTCGACAATGAAGGAGAATCGACTTAATGGCTTAGCTCTGTTGAACACTCACCCTAACATTGATTGTCCTATTGACGATGTAATTAACCAATTTGCCAGGAGAAATAGGAGAAGAGAATTCATCATTTAAGAAAGACCACCACAATCGTTACTTTTTTATATCATAAGATGCCATTGTCTTGTATATGTATATAGCCGGCCGCTGTGGCCGAGCGGTTCTATGCCCTTCAGTCCAGAACGACGTGGCTGCTACGGTCACAGGTTCGAATCCTGCCTCGAGCATGGATGTGTGTGATGTCCTTAGGTTAGTTAGGTTTACGTAGTTCTAAGTTTAGGGGACTGATGACCTCAGATGTTAAGTTCAAACATGGCTCTGAGCACTATGGGACTTAACATCTGAGGTCATCAGTCCCCTAGAACTTAGAACTACTTAAACCAAACTAACCTAAGGACTTCACACAAATCCATGCCCGAGGCAGGATTCGAACCTGCGACCTTAGTAGTCACGCGGTTCCGGACTGAAGCGCCTAGAACCGCTCAGCCAAACCAGCCGGCCAGATGTTAAGTCCCATAGTGCTTAGAGTCATTTGTATATGTATATAATCAGCGAAGAACTCTTTCTTAAACTTTGCATGTGGCTTGATTCTTTTTTATTACGGCAAAAGTAAAGGTAGCTCAAGATATCTTTAGTGCCCCCTCCTTGAGGTTTTTCTGTATCCGCCACTGAAGTCGCATCACATATTCATAGTCAATCAGGTTCAGCTTTCCACTTTGCAAACACTATATGTAACACCATGAAGTATTCATTGAGCGCTAATGTATATGAGCCTATACTTCAGTATTAGTATGAAAGGAATAAAAGCAGGCAAGATATCGAAAGACTGTGGTGGCGCATCTTCCGGGTAAAGCACGAACTAGCCACACAGGGCGTTTCAATAGAGCTTCTATCCGACTGCTTTGACTAGTGAGGCAGAGGAAATGCGAAGAACGAGGTAAACAACATGGCGACTACACAGTCACCACCAAACCCGATTATTTGATGAAGCGAACCACCAGGTACAAAACAGCTTCAAACGTCTTAAAACTTTTAAAATGAGTTTATGTGTTAAATGTTTTACTTTCAGCAAGTAAGCAAGATAAAGCTTAGGAAGGGAGTGAGATTAACTGAACTTTATGTGCTAGAGTAATATAATTCTGAACGTACGTTCTGTGACATGTAGCTACTGTCTGAAATGTGTGTTCCGAAGAGTGTTAAAGGTATGAAATAACAAATCAAAACGTCACGCTTGACGCTGAAGATTTAGTGTGCGTCACATTAAGCAAAAACTAAATGTCTACGACGTTATATTCCCTGATGTGTGGGCCGTACAATGATGTAATACTGCAGGTATATTCAGTGGTGTATGGGGATTGTGTGTGAAAAATGTGGAGCGAATCGAGTCGGTAGAAGAGAAGAAATAAATTGGAACGCCACGACTGATAACGAAGTTTGACTGCATGAACAGCACAAGTATAGTAAGTGATAAACTTTCTTCCTTTCACCATTTCGTGGGGCTGTCAATGAGAAAAAGTTTCGCAAATGTTTGAAATTATGTGTAGAAGTTGCTGAATGTCGCTAAGAGCTCTTATTCTCAATTACTCGTTGAATATAGTCTAGGTATTTGTGCGCTGTCAGTTGAAGGTGCAGCAAGGCACTCGCACTGTATCTAACTGTAAGACTTGCCTCGTTGTGCTAAACATTCAAGATAAAATTACATTCGTAATGAGTAGGTTATGACAGATTTTAAATTTTTAAATTCGGTCGATGAGTACGCGAAAGATGGAGAATATAATTTTTGTTGTCCCTGGTATCCTGTAAAGTGTTCTGGATTCTGGGATTGCAGTTTACTGATGTAGATATCATTCGCGACATTTTAAAACATAAAGAACACAGGCCACTTTTGATTATGAGAATTTACTAAATCGGGGAAAAATAATCTCGAAATACTAATATTATGATGACTACTTATAAATAGAAAAAACATTTCTTGTAAAGAAAACGAATCGAGTATGGAATACAAATGTTATAAAGTAGTAATGTGCGTGACGACACACAGTAAGAACTAGAGAAAAAAGTTATCCACCGTAAATAAATCGTAGGTAGTATGGAAAAACACACTTCTGCAATGCAGCTCAAATGGAGGTTGCGATACGTAGTTTCGAATATATTTACTTATCAGTAGTAAATCGCCACGGTTATCCACGGTTATCAGCAGAGAAGAACATTACTTATTGGAAAGAACACGAATCGACTACCATGGAAAGGATACAGTTGTACTGGCGGTCACATTACGCAATATGAACTAAAACGAAATTAATCGCAAAGAAATCGAAGCTAATATCTAAACTACTCTTTAGCTATATACCTCAAGGGGAGACTGCTATATCCAATTCCGAATATATGTTGTATGTGCCATGGGTAAATCAATCCGGTTATCACAGAAAGAACTTCAACTGTTTATAGGAAAGAGATCAACCAAGTATCGTAGAAAGAGCACGACCGCTCTAGTGGCGAATGCGATAAGCAATATTAATTTCTTGAAAATTGTGTATCGTAACGAAATCATAAATCGAATGAATAACATAAGCCCCTCTTAACCAGAAGATTCAGTGGTTTGTTTGTTGTACACAGCAGTAATTGAAAATTGAATTCGTGTCAAAATCAACGAAAATATTATATCACGTAGCGCTATAAAGAGCTACAGTTCAAAATTCGCAGCAAGAAATAACGTCACATTAACCGTTATCGGTCACTGGTGAATTTCCTGTTGACCCGACGCTACTTCGATGTCATTTGTGGCCTCTAGTCTGCATGCTGAACACGAAATCCAACGCCATTACGGTTGCGTACTCACTTGGTAACTGCTTCCCGCTCCGCATGGGCTGCGCCTAGCACTTTGTGGTAAGAGTACTTCCGCATCGCTTCCTCCTCTGCGAGATTCTCCTGCAGACTGTTGCCTGGCAACGTCACACACGCAGTTCGACCTGGTACATTATTGCAAGTGACGTCACGTCGAGATGTAATGGCTATTTGCGTGGCAAAGCAGCGTGCGAGTATACCAAAGCCGCCCTCACACGGAACGAGGCAGCTAACGTTGAAGTGGACGCTGACGGGACATCCGATCTCACGAGAGAGAGCGCCGTCGTCACACGGGACGAGCTGGCTAACGTGATTTGTGGTCTCAGCGGTCTCCGGCGGCAGTTTCCGGCTTTATTTGTCTCGCAAACAATCAGTTCCTTTACGAGACTGGACGCGGGTAAAATAGCTGCATTAATTCTGTTAGCGATTGTCGAAGACGAACAGAAAAAACTGCGAACAGGATTCTGGACTCTTCGAATGGTCTGAACAGCGAGTTGCTGGCACAGGGACACTAAGTATTGTCGCACAACGATCTGAGAAATATATTAGTAGAAATTATTCGTTATCTCGATTGAACTTTCATCCCTTTTCGGCTTCCAATTGAACGTTGTTGAGATAAAGTATCTACGTCAGATTGCGGTAGCATAACATCCATATTGTAAATGTTGCGTTGATTACCAATACTCTGAAATAACCTCTTTTATTACACAGAGTCCAAGATCGAGACTCGTTTAGTAATTTCATTCGAATGGAATAGGACATTTATTTATTTATTTTGAAGTTGCTCACCATCATTGAAAAATATGTTTACCGGTAAAATACAAACACGAGCCTGTGCATGAATTCAGAGACAGGTATATATATTTTGCAGAAAGTTTCATAGTAACAGAAATTTCCTGTGTGTAATTTGTGTTTATTTTCTGACGTAGACTGGCAGTCACGTGAAGATTTCTGGCCACTGAGAAAACACTCCAGTCGTTGGCCTTTTCAGCAAGAATTGCAGCAAATACATAGTTAATAATAAATAACATCGGCCTCTGAGGTAATGGTTTTATTAAATGAATGAGAAACCCCAGAGTCTTTTATAAAGCAGAAGGCGAAAAAAACTGGAAGAAGGAGGACGCAAATTTGTTATCTCTCTCATTCACAATTTAGATCTCATGAAGATTTCAACTGCGCCACAGTTTCGGCGTATTAGATGCACCTCCGCATAAAACATACACTGCCTAAAATTTACAGTTTCAACTGTCGTTATTTCGTATTTAACATACAAACAGTATCAAAAAGACGAGCTTTTGATAGATCATCATTGTGCTGCAGCAACTAAACGGTATAATGCAGGAAGCCTTTACCTGTCGATACATAGTTCCCTGTAGTTTTATTATAACAAATCGTAGCTGGAATGAAGTGTTTTCGAGAGATGTTCAGTTTGCAGATGCTTTGAAACAATAGATATTCATACCAAGTATGAAAACGCTCCAACTACGTAGCTTTACTCATTGACCGTGTTCGTCTCACCGAGACAAAAATCTAACACACCAGATTTTTCATTTCGCGCTCCACGGTATACCGGAACGTGGAATTCCACGCTGTGACATCACCATCTCCTCCAGGAAGTGAGTTTTCACGACCCTCGAGGGACCGGATAAGGGTAAAAAGAGCGTTTTGACTATAGTAGCTGTCTACGACAGAAGTATTCGAGAGCGTTCTACAGGAATACGAGAGTCACCGTTTGCATTTTTATAAGAACAATGCAAAAAACTCTGTTTTGTGTAAATCACTTTCTCGTTTCGCAAAGCATTCGCGTTTAAAATTAATTCTCTTATTACATGCCCTCGAACAATATCTGACAAGGTTTTTTCTTTCTTTAAGTACATTTAGAATGATTCAACATGTCCTTGAGGCGATGAAAGCCGCTGTTCGGACATGTTTGTTTGATAGTAAGGAACAAAATCAAGCCGTTGGGATATCGATTAGGTGCAAAGCGTCTCAGTTCTAGGGTTTTTCTCCATCTAATAACTTGACCTGTTGTACACTCCTGGAAATTGAAATAAGAACACCATTAATTCATTGTCCCAGGAAGGGGAAACTTTATTGACACATTCCTGGGGTCAGATACATCACATGATCACACTGACAGAACCACAGGCACATAGACACAGGCAACAGGGCATGCACAATGTCGGCACTAGTACAATGTATATCCACCTTTCGCAGCAATGCAGGCTGCTATTCTCCCATGGAGACGATCGTAGAGATGCTGGATGTAGTCCTGTGGAACGGCTTGCCATGCCATTTCCACCTGGCGCCTCAGTTGGACCAGCGTTCGTGCTGGACGTGCAGACCGCGTGGGACGACGCTTCATTCAGTCCCAAACATGCTCAATAGGGGACAGATCCGGAGATCTTGCTGGCCAGGGTAGTTGACTTACACCTTCTAGAGCACGTTGGGTGGCACGGGATACATGCGGACGTGCATTGTCCTGTTGGAACAGCAAGTTCCCTTGCCGGTCTAGGAATGGTAGAACGATGGGTTCGATGACGGTTTGGATGTACCGTGCACTATTCAGTGTCCCCTCGACGATCACCAGTGGTGTACGGCCAGTGTAGGAGATCGCTCCCCACACCATGATGCCGGGTGTTGGCCCTGTGTGCCTCGGTCGTATGCAGTCCTGATTGTGGCGCTCACCTGCACGGCGCCAAACACGCATACGACCATCATTGGCACCAAGGCAGAAGCGACTCTCATCGCTGAAGACGACACGTCTCCATTCGTCCCTCCATTCACGCCTGTCGCGACACCACTGGAGGCGGGCTGCACGATGTTGGGGTGTGAGCGGATGACGGCCTAACGGTGTGCGGGACCGTAGCCCAGCTTCATGGAGACGGTTGCGAATGGTCCTCGCCGATACCCCAGGAGCAACAGTGTCCCTAATTTGCTGGGAAGTGGCGGTGCGGTCCCCTACGGCACTGCGTAGGATCCTACGGTCTTGGCGTGCATCCGTGCGTCGCTGCGGTCCGGTCCCAGGTCGACGGGCACGTGCACCTTCCGCCGACCACAGGCGACAACATCGATGTACTGTGGAGACCTCACGCCCCACGTGTTGAGCAATTCGGCGGTACGTCCACCCGGCCTCCCGCATGCCCACCATATGCCCTCGCTCAAAGTCCGTCAACTGCACATACGGTTCACGTCCACGCTGTCGCGGCATGCTACCAGTGTTAAAGACTGCGATGGAGCTCCGTATGCCACGGCAAACTGGCTGACACTGACGGCGGCGGTGCAAAAATGCTGCGCAGCTAGCGCCATTCGACGGCCAACACCGCGGTTCCTGGTGTGTCCGCTGTGCCGTGCGTGTGATCATTGCTTGTACAGCCCTCTCGCAGTGTCCGGAGCAAGTATGGTGGGTCTGACACACCGGTGTCAATGTGTTCTTTTTTCCATTTCCAGGAGTGTATATGAGCCGGCATTGACATGATGAAGAATCAAGCATCGTTGACAGTTGCTTTTTACGAAATACTTGTGACAAAAGCAGTGTATGCCATTCATCATTAGCTGCTACTTCATACCCTGAAGCAGTAATCGCAACGTGTCGTTTGTAACCAAAAGCATAAGCGATCCTCTTCCGAAGGGCAAACGAACTAAATTTCATCGTTTCAGTTGTACCTTGGAATGCCCAGACTGTTGACTGCTCCTTAGTTTGCGACTCTTCTGAACATATTCCAATTACATCTCCTTTTACGATCTTGTAAGCGGATTTTGGGTTTTCTCGGTAGACGTTTGAGCATTTCCTCCCGCCGATTACACGCGAGACTTTTTTTAATCTTTGGTCGAATCTTGAACTAATCTTTGTCACAGTGAAACGTTCATGCAAAATCGACAGCACAGCGCTATTCGATAATGATCAAGGATGCCTTTGTCGCACGGTAAGTCACAGCCTCACCGTACAACAGCAAGTTGGGAACAGCTCCAAAACTCCTTAAAAGAACAACTGACTTAAATCTCCTTCCACTAAATCTGCGCCATTGACCACTCTGAATTTTGAAAACAGTCGTAAACAGCCTCTTATGAAGACGATTGATTGCCAACAGTTGAACGAAAGATCTGAGGCATGGTTGACGAGCTAGGCGTTTCCTTAAAACTTGAAATATGAAAATGAAAATCTTCAAGTAGAAATTTCAATTTTCTCACAATGTTGTTTCTGCAAACGCTAACTGGAAACAACCTAATCGGCCAATTTCTGGGCATCTATTGTTTTAACAATAACAAATGCCAAGACGGAAATAATTCTTATGTCACATCCTAGTAGCGCCATCTGGTGGCAGATCTTAAAAAACTGACAAGTCGACCCGCCTATCTGGATATGATTTCTGCTGAGGTACGTGTATGATGTACTTCAAACAGCATCAAAGAATTTCGTAACGGAGCAAGAAAGACGCAAATTTTCACGAAATACTGATCGAAGTGGTTAGCACATTGGACTCGGATTCGTGAGGACGACGGTTCACGTTCTCGTTCGCCCCTTCAGATTTAGATTTTAGGTGATTTTCCTAATCCGCTTGAGGCAAATGCCGAGATGGTGTCTTTGAAACGGCATGGGCTATTTGTATTTTCCGCTTTCCCTAACCCTAGCTTGTGCTCCATCTGTAATGGCGGTACGTGGAACACTAATCTTCCTCCACTCATTCAATTTTCGCGGAAATGAGGTGCGAGTGTGAGCAAACTGTTGAAACTCCCCCTTTGAATGTAAAGAATGACTGTGCTGGTAAAACTTCTAAGTTACTTGATTTTCAAACTTCAGAGTGAAACTGTACGTACTCAGACATTTCTCTCTTTACTTATTATGGTCATCACTAAACTGACACACAAAATTTTAGGTCAACGCAATCTGACTTTCAATAATGCATACAAAATAACAGCCCTGAGTAACAATAACCTATACCCTTCATGAATCACTTACCTCACAAAAATCTTCGTTACTCGAACTACTACAATACAGCGAGCACTAATAGTGCCAGCTAAATATAAGATTCTAACTACTGAAGTCATGTAGTTAGAAAATGAAAGATTTTGATAGAGAGCAAACAATGTATTTACCTTAATATTGTGTTCAAAAGGCATTATATAAGTTCTTGACATTCAGTTTAACAAATTTCCTTTTTCTGACTGACACACGTCCAGATCGTCCGCTCATATTAACATCTCAGAACTCTGGCATCTCTCTCCCCACATCCACCACTGCTGGCGGCTCACCTCCAATTGCCCAACGCTACGGGCTGTTCACATCCAACTTCCCAACACTACACTGTCGAAAAAACATGCAACGAGTCCAACCAGCCGCAGATTGCACATAGCGCAGTCAGCTATTTTAATACGGAGCGCTACGTTGCGTTACCAACATAAAAACCTAAACAGCCTACTTACACTGTTACTGGTGGCATGGTAGCTGTTTCTGCATCAAAAAGAGACGTTTGATGTTTCAAGAGACAAAGTACGGAAGAATTATGTCGCATACAAGGAAAACATCATTCGCTAAGCAACAGCGCAGATGAAAGTGTAAGTAGTGTGTTCGTGAGGGACTGTCATTGAAGAGGACTGCGACGAAAACTAAGAGGACGAACACTTACAAAAGTCACTGCAGAACTGAATGTAGCACTCGCAAACTCTGTCAGCAACAAAACAGCATGAAGAGAGCTCCATAAGCTGGATATTGCACGGTGAGCTGGAATTCTAAAGCTTCTCATCAATGATGGAAATGCACCTAACGGGAAGGCGTGCTGCCGAAGTCATAAACCCTGGACTGTGGAGCAATGTGAGAATCTCATTTGATCAGATGTGTCTTGTTTGATACTACACTGAAGTGCCAAACAAACTAGACAAGCGCTATGCCGCAGTTGTTAGAACGGTTACTGCTACTTCAGTGGCAGGTTATCAAGCTTTACGGTGAATGAGTCCGAATGTAAGTGTTATTTTTAATTGCAAGAGCGATGGGACACTGCATCTCCGAAGTAGCGATCAAGTGGGGATTTTCCAGCACGACCATTTCACGAGTGTGCTGTGATTATTATGAATCCGGTAAAACATCGTATCTCCGACATCGCTGCGGCCGGAAAAAGATCCTTCAAGAGAGGGACGAACGACTACTGAAGAGAATCGTTCTACGTGACAAATGTGAACCCCCCTGCAAATTTCTAGGGTGGGCCACCAACAAGTGTCAGCGTGCGAACCATTCAATGAAACATCATCGATATGAGCCTTCGGAGCCGAAGGCCCACTCATCTACCCTTGATGACTGCACGACACTAAGCTGTACGCCTCGTCTGGGACCGTCGACACCGACATTGGACGAGTCTCCTTTCAAATTGAATGATGCGGATGGTCGTGGACGGGTATGGAGACAACCTTATGCAATCCATGGATCCTTCTTGTCAGCAGAGGACTGTTGAAGCTGGTGGAGGCTCTGTAATGGTGTGGGGCGCCTGCAGTTGGAGTGATATATCTGTCTGATCAGCATCCTTCTGATCAGTTGCATCCATTCCTGTCCATTGGGCATTCCGACGGACGTGGGCAATCCCAGCAGGACAATGTGACACTCCTCAAATCCAGAACATTCCTCTCAGTTTAAACACTTCCGCTGGCCACCAAACTCACCCGACATGAACATTATTGAGCATATCTGGGATGTCTTGCAAGGGCTGCTCAGAAGGAATCTCCATCGCCTCATACCCTTACGGGTTTATGAACAGCCGTGCAAGATTCATGGTGTCAATTCCCCCCAGCACTACTTCACACACTAGTGAGAAAATGCCACGTCGTGCTGCGGCAATTCTGCGTGCTCTCGGGGGCCGTACACTATATTAGGAAGGTGTAACAGTTTCTTTGGCTCTTCAGTGCATTTGAAACTTCTCGCCGTGCCAGCTTTACGTCCCAAAAGTGAGGTGCAGTTGGGTTTGATTATGATTTGGAAGCCACATTAGAATATTCCGTGAGACCCATGGATTGAAATCCTTTCTCTTATTTGCCACAAATGGTTGAGAGTAACCCCACAAGTGGTGTGAACGGACCAACGACTCAATACTTACTGCTGATTTAGCAACTGGGGAAGTATGATCGCAGCGGAACTGTATATAGCGGCATTGTTGGAAGCTGTCAATTTGATTACGGAATGTAATTCGATTAATTATGGTACATTTCATCTCATACAAGAGGATTGTGTATTCTGAAATTTAGCTACGAATATTATTTATGGAAAAATATAAATTCGTGCATGTAAAAGGTAAATAAATTTAATCCTTTGGTTATTTTAACTTCTACCTTGTCTGTGGCTTGGAACATTATGTGGCGTGTCGTAACTCGTAGGGAAGTTTGTAACCTGGGAAGTCAGTAAAGCCTGCACCACTGTCGTTTGTGCTCTATTTTGAGAGATCCATTTCTGTACTTTTACCGAAATTAATACTTAACCTTGACACCGATTCCCATGCTGCAGAGTGAGTACGCCACAGCATCAAAGACGGCTTCCCCACGGCGTACGATAGTGCTTCTGACTATTTCAAGAATTTTCATAGTCGACGATCGCTTGAATTCTGCAGGGCCACAGAAATTTTATTCTAAGTGCAGAGTTCGATATTGAGAGGCAGACAGAGCATGATTATGAACTGTAACTTCCTTTCTCATACAGTTAATCATTTTGTTTTATAGAGTTCACAATTCAGATAGGAATTAAATTTATACCTGGGAGGTGAGAGATATTTGTGTTAAAAATGTCGGGCCAGCGAATTCTCTCGCCCGGACGTTTCCATTCATATAACTAGATATTACTCAGTCATATTAAATTCACTTCAGTTTAGTGGGGAGAAAAGTTAAAATAGTTACTCTCCAAGCTCGCTTGACTGCCAAGGCTTATATGATAATTTTCTCTGATCAGGGCACCGCATGTTAAACATTTGTTGCCCAACAGTGATACCGCGTTCGAATACGAGAGGGCATCTGTTCACACAACTCACATCGATCAATTCTGTTTTGGGAGAACGAGAATGAATTGTCGCATCTACCCTTGCCACCGCATCTACCATATCTCAGTATTATTGATTCTCTGTGGTCATCTTTGCAGAGAAGGGTGCATGATCACTGTCCATCTCCGTGATAGTTAGCTGAACTTCGCACTATTTTGGTGTAGCAATGGCATAAGATTCCATTGAAAACCATACGGCACCTGTATTTATCCATCCCGAGACCTGCCTGAATGCCAACAGTTTTCCTACACCGTATTAGGCTTGCTAATGGGTTGTGTTTTTTGTACGCCCATAATTTTCTTCAGCGCTGTATTTAAACACTCACACCATTGTCATGGGTAAAATGGCTCTGAGCACTATGGGACTTAACTGCTGTGGTCGTCAGTCCCATAGAACTTAGAACTACTTAAACCTAACTAACCTAAGGACATCACACACATTCATGCCCGAGGCAGGATTCGAACCTGCGACCGTAGCGGTCACGCGGTTCCAGACTAGCGCCTAGAACCGCACGGCCACTCCACACCATTGTCCAACTCAACATTTAGCTACACGGTTATATTATTTAGCTGTATGGACTGCTAATTACATAAAGTGATTATACACACCAGTGTCTTTACAGGAGCTATTTGGCGAGATTTGCGTTATCTCACTCATCCGTCGCTTCCTGATAAAGCAACAAAATAATAAGTGACAAGAACAAACCCTGTGGAACATATGCAGTATGTGCATTTCAAATCCTGCAGAACACACACAGTAGTGTGTTTTCCATGTAAAATGATGAAAATTACTTAAGAGTCATGATTGGAAATGGTCTGTTAATTTCCCTAATTATGTTTCAGAGCCTTGAATTTTCTCCCTTGTGTGTTATGTTTGGATCGGATTCGATTGTCATTTATTCAGTTCAGTTCATTACTGTGTTTTAAGTGGTCTGTATTGGAACAAAGTATTATTGTGTTTGCACATATTTATCTGCGCGCGAACGTGTGTGAGTGTGTGTGTGTGTGTGTGTGTGTGTGTGTGTGTGTGCATGTGTGTGTGTGTGTGTGTGTGTGTGTGTGTGTGGGTGGGTGGGTGTGGGTGTGGTTGTGGCTGTGTGGGTGGGTGGGTGTGTTTAAAGTGATGGCTGAGGGTCTGAAGTCTTTATTACACTAGGGGATCAGGGGTTAGCAGATGAGAATCGATAAGGAGATGCTATTTGCTTAGCAACAGGAGAATAGGAAGCCTTTTATTAGTTTGATGATTCACTCTCCGAAATAAAATCTAGTGGGTAACATCTGTTTGATCATTTGATACATTTTGCATTGCTGTTTATTTATTTTTATTTCGGTATCTGCCTTGCAATACTCCTCTATAACTGTTAAAAACCCTGTCAGTCTAAAAGTTCTGGATTAATAAAAATGTAGAGCAACATTAAGATGGTCGTTTTAATGTTTAATGCTTATGTTCTGCATAGATTGACCCCTCGTGACTATAACTCGCAGAACGTTCTTATAACCATATGAAACCGCCAGAAAAAGACTCTCTTTGAGATGTTGTTGAACTCACGCATCACATTGTCTTGAATGTCTGTTGTGCCGTGAAAGTGTTGACTCTCCGTGTGAAATTCTGCACTTTTTCATGTTTTAGTAGGTTAAAATTGGCAATGTGTGGGAACGTTCGCTAGTCAATAGAAAATACCGGTTGCCATTATCAGTATCATTCCAATTAGTAATAAACCGTGTGTTATTTAAAGACTTCCATACGAAGCAGGAATTTTGATCAGGACGTCCTCTTCTATGACGATAGCCAATTCTTCCACAATACTCTTCAAGTGGTCTTACGAACTGAGGCTATAAGGGACCAGAAAAGTCGAAAGAACTGGTCAGAAAACGGGAAACAGCTGACGCGTGAGTGAGAGTTTGGTATGTGCAGGGTGAGCCGAGGAGGTTCCATCATCTGCAGCCACCCACTTACTCGATGACGGAGCGAGGTATCTCAGAGCAACGAGAGGAGCATGTCACAGAGACGAGGGGAGCTATCACGTACAGTCATATCAGGAAGCACTGACTGCAACCGTCCGCGAGATCATTGCAGTCTGCAATGGTCGCTTTAGATATATATAGAGGCCTGTTTCTCAACTGTGTTGATACTATTCTGTCTCTGGTAAAACGGGCTTCATCTGAGAAGAGTATTTAGAGAGAGGATACTGCTGATTGACGACGCAACACTGCAGAACTTGTAATCCATCCCCTCCTTCCTACTTGCAGCTATTGTCCAGATTAGTCTTTTATCAAGATTTGAGAGGAGCGAAGATTACCATAAATTTTCTAGTTTGCTTATCTTTTCACGTGGAGTTGTCTCCAGTTCTTCTTGTCCAGGGGTCTGATTCCTGAAGCTTAGATTCTTACATTTTAGGTCCTCATTGTTGAATAGATCTGTATAAATTTTAAGATTTTTTTGCAGAATTTTTGTTGTTACGTTAACATATTTTATCACATTTTGGTATATCATACTGTCTTTTGATATCTCGCATTAACAAAGCTGAAATTACACTGTTCGCACAACATGCAAAAATACGTCCGATTACATTACAGGCATTCTTACTTCTGTCTCACTCAGGGGAGATAACAGTATTCCAAAGGGCTTACAGTTTTTCTTGACAAATGAATTTCTGTTGAAACTTCCTGGCAGATTAAAACTGTGTGCCCGACCGAGACTCGAACTCGGGACCTTTGCCTTTCGCGGGCAAGTGCTCTACCATCTTTTTTTTTTCTTTATCTTTAAATGTCAGGCTTACCACCTTTGCTGACATACATGTTGTTGTACTATCGCATAAATAGTGTCTACAAAGTCCATATGTTGACAAATAGTGGCTAATTAGAAAATTAATTAATTAAGGAAATGAATAAAACTGAAAATGCCCAAATGAAAGACATGAAGACATTGCGGATGGTACAAATACAAAAGAAACATGCTCCTGTAGCAATGAAATGAAATTCGTGTCGGGGGCGACACCTGCTCACGACCCGACGTTCGATAGAGCAAGAGAGCCATCTATCGACTCGTTCTCCAGACGTCGGTGTAAGACTGGGTCGTCTTCTCGAAATTAACTAAGGGTCCGTAAGTGTGATCGATGTCTATCTCGGCTTCTTCGTCTATCTCATCTCTCACCCGTCACACCCCATCTGGCCGGCGGGTCGGTAAATGTAAGTCGCAAGTAATTAGCGAAGTCTTGCCTATATTTCTTATGCTGTTGCAGCTTCGTGTGTCCATCCAGGAGAAAATGCCAAAAATCAATTTTGTCCTTTTCCGATTCGTTATACACGTAGCCCACCACCATTCCCCGCACCCATGTCACTGCATTGGTTTTTTGGACCGGAAAATAAGATTCTTGGCGGAAAAAAGTGTGTCTGATGAAATTGTGTGGGGGGCGGAGCGTAACAGGAACGCCAATATCTGTTGTGCCAAGTGCCACACTGGAGCCGTCCCACTACATGCCAAACGATGTTCATCAGTGTCCACTGTTGCGCAGCCTAAACATAGTGGAGTGTCTGCCAAATGAACCGCGTGCCGCCGTTGATTCGTTGCGAACTTCCTATTTATCACCACATACCATGTTGAGCGTACCGACGTTGGGAGGTAAACGTTCCGTATAACGCGCCATATCTGTCGCCAGTTCTTGTCTGGGTACTTCTTTTCCAGGGTATTCCTGGGGCACCGGCGCAGTAAGAGTTGGTATACGTCTCGCGTCGTCGGTAGTCGTGTTGTTGGGAAGGAATCTCTGACATAGCTAAGCTCCAAAAAAAAAGACTTGAAATGTGACAGCTTCGGTGAAATATGGCCCACATTGACTGGGGGCAGCATTGAAGTGGGCGCTAGTACATCGGCCAACGCACCCGAGATATTGCGAAATTGACCGCGCCACTGTCGGAAAATCGTACTGACGAATAACGCCCGTGCCTTTTCATATACGTTCACTAGACCAAGTCCACCCTCTCCAGGTGGTAGCGTAAGCGTTGTGTATCGGATCTTAAACAGGTGTCCCACACTCACGTAGGTTCCGAAAGTTGCTTGTATCCGTGATGCCATTGTGCGCGTTAAAGGCAGGACATGCGCTACGTGAGTGGTTCAAAAAATGGTTTAAATGGCTCTGAGCACTATGGGACTTAACATCTGTGGTCATCAGTCCCCTAGAACTTAGAACTACTTAAACCTAACTAACCTAAGGACATCACACACATCCATGCCCGAGGCAGGATTCGAACCTGCGACCGTAGTGGTCACGCAGTTCCAGACTGTAGCGCCTAGAACCGCACGGCCACACCGGCCGGCGCTACGTGAGTGAGTCTCGGTGCTAGGTATACGTTAACATAGGTCACCCTCTGAATGATATCCAACGCTCTTAATTTCTGTAACAGCACCATTGTCCGCATCAGCTTCAATATGCGTCGGTAGTTATCCGCTGCTGTCCGCTGCACATCCGTGTGGAACGTAATACCTAGGCATTTTATGGTCTTAACTAAGATGAGCGGGCCTTCCTCCCCCGGTTGTAATCCTCGACCGACATTCATGCAGCGTGATTTTTGTAGATTAAGCACGCTTCCTGCCGCCATCCCGTATCGCTGTCTCCATGCCAACGCCGTACGTACTTCTTCGCCTGTCCGTACCACCAGCATCACATCGTCAGCATAAGCGCGGCAATGAAAGGTCAGTTGTGGCAACGGCACTCCCTCCAACCGTCTTCGGAGACCATATAGACAGGGTTCCAAAGCCATTGCATACAAAAATATCGAAAGGGGCAACCTTGACGAACTGACCTTGAAATAACAATGTAGTCAGTGCCCCGCCCATTCACCGAGACCTTTGATCGTACGCCGTGTAACAGTCGCATGATCACTAGGATGAAGGCCTGTGGGATTCCCAATCTGCCCATCACCGCATGCAAAAGGGTATGATCCACTCTGTCGAACGCATGATCGAAGTCAATAGCGACGAGTGCCCCACGCACTCGGCATGCCGCTGCTAATGCGATGATATCTCGGTAGTCACTGAGCGCCGTATGTACGTTGCTCTTACCGCAGAGGCAAGTTTGATCTATGAGGAGTCTATCAGAAAGTGTAGACCGCAGGCGAGCCTCAAGGATGCGCGCGAAAATCTTATAGTCGCAGTTCAAGAGAATGAGTGGTCTATAATCTCCTGGATTTCTGCCACCGCATGGTTTGGGTATTGGGATGATGATACCCTCCGTGAATTCGGCAGGTATCTCAGTCTGCGGTAACAGGAGTTCGTTGTACATCTGAATCCAGGTCCGTCCCATGAGGTATGCAAAGGCGCGGTAAAATTCAATTGGGAAGCCGTCCTGTACTGGGGACTTGTTCGGAGCCCCCCTGACAATTGCGTCTGTCAGCTCGTCCTCTGTTATCGCTGTGATGAAAGTCTCTGCATCCAGTGGTGGTCCTCTATCTGGCATTTCCGAGATGACATCACGTAGTGTCTCGTGGTCCACATGTAGAGGTCCATATAACTGGCGGAAATAGTCGGTAAACACATGCGCAATATCACGCTGGTGCACAACTTGCTGGCCAGTTTCAGAGATTAGTTCCCTGATCAATGTCCTGCGTCGTCATTGGCGTACACGTACCACGTGGTGCATGGAGGGGGTTTCGGCAGCAACTGTGTCCGCCAATCTCGCCCGGACCATTATACCTTCCATTCTTAGTCTCGTCAGCTGTAAGAACTTGGCTTTTATCCTGCGCATGGCCGTGTGCCTTTCCGGCGATGGTTGTTGGGTCATCAGCTCCCTCAGGGCTGTAAAATAAAAATCAGCCGTTGTGCGGTTCCACTGCGATTTGTCCTGCCCGTATCGTATCAACGTTCTCCGTAACGTTGGTTTTGCGCATTTAATCCACCACTGGAGAACCGAGGTGTATGCTCGTTGGCGGCGAACACAAGTCTCCCAGGTCGCCTCTATCGACCGGTGACATTCAGTGTCACGTAAAAGTGCACAATTCATTTTCCAGTGACCTTTACTCCGCCATATCTTCTGACGCGTTAGTGAAATCGTAGAGACGTACGCCATATGATCCGTAAAAGACGCTGGCCAGATTTCGGCATCCAGTATCGTCGTCCGTAGAGCTCGTGTCACGTACACTCTATCAAGTCTACTCGCCGAGTGTCCCGTGACAAACGTATAACCCGGTCTGTCACCATACTGCAGTTCCCAGGTATCCAGAAGCGCCATTTCGGTAATCAACGCACGCAGTTCCATGCATGGCACATAATGAGGTACTTCGTCCTTTTTGTCGACGACACAATTAAAGTCGCCGGCCACTATATAGTTATCAAAGCGTCCAGCGAACAACGGTACTATCTCTTCGGTGTAAAAAGTCGCCCTTTCTCTTCGTTTTGTGGAGCCAGATGGTGCGTATAAATTGATGAAACGAACGCCGTTGACAGTGATCGCTATGCCGCGTGCCGAAGGGAGAGACCTGACGTCCTCCACTCCTATTCCTTCCCTGGTGAGAATCGCCACACCGCATCCACTTTCATCGTGCACTGAATAATGTGCCTCGTAACCGTAGAACTCTGGCGGCGATGTGAAACGCACTTCTTGTAGGAGTACAATACGAGTACAATATCCACGTCCGCAGCGCGTAACATTTCTTTCAGCATTTGAATTTTAAGCGGTGTCCGTATGCCATTAATGTTTATCGTGGCAATGCGGTACGCCTGGCTTGTGTTCATCAGTTGTAGGGCGGTGTCATTAAGCGTCCATCTGCACCCCCGGCGCTCCTCAACACACTAAGTTGGTCAACATTTCCCGACCCCTCCCGGCCTCTGGCCAGGACTGTCCTCAATCGTCGCGTTCGTATTTTCATCCTGTTCCTGTTGGTCCATTTCTTGCGCTCAGTCCCCCAGCATATTTCCGGAACTGGTCGAAGGATGGGAGGTAACGTTGTCATCGCTCTGATGTTGGACAGTTGTCATCTCCACTTCCGCCTTCCGGTCACCAGAAGGAGAGTTCAAGTTATCGTCGCTGTGCAGTTCCTGCATCGTCATCTCGGTATCTGTTGAATCCACTGGTCTCAGGTAGATACTGTCGTTGTCGTCCACTGTCCCCTCGGGACTATGGCTATCGTCAGCAGAAGTCAGTCGACGCTTCTTTCTTCTCTTCGGCGAACGCTGTTTCCGTTGCCTTGTTTCCGCATCGGCTGTTGGGGTTGCGTATCCTCCGTCTTGGGCCTGGCCTATCACGCTCTCGGTGGAAGCACTGGCAGCCACCACGGATGAGCCTGGAACGGCCGTCAGCTGCATCTCTTGTGTGGTGTCCTGTGTCTGCTGTGGTGGAACCGGAGGTCGGAGTTCCAGTCCGTTGGTGTCCATGTTCTCTATAGGGGGCAGCTGCTGGTGCCCATCGGAAGTCTCCCTCACGTCGCCTCTCAGGGCTTCCACCAAGGTCAACGGTAAGACAGTCGTCGGTTGTGGCGCCTGAACGTCATCCCGTGGAGTTTGCACTAAACGTCGCTGGAGGCATTCCGAGCGGACGTGACCTTCGTTCCCGCACCCCGAGCAAGTGCATGGTTGCTCATCATAGATTATAATCGCTCGACAACCTCCTATGTACAAATAAGAGGGGACGTGCTTGCGCAGTTCTATCCGTATTTGTCTCACCCCATTTAAAACGGGGTACGTGGTAAAACTCGTCCATTTTTCGGCCACATGGGATAGAACTGTACCGTATGGTCGAAAGGCGTCGGTAACAAGTTCAGACGGGACCTCAAACGGAAGTTCGAAGACCCGTATAGTGCGGATCCCCATTCCCGCGTGATCATTGTAACCGCACCAACATTCCCGTCGGCATGACAGAAACGATACCCGTTCGGTGATCGTTGTAGAAGTCTTTCGCAAGCAGCCTCGTCAACAAGCTTGACATAGACGACGCTTGAAACGAGCGATAAATTGATTCCCACGATTTCCTGTGGATCGATTTTTACCTCTTCTCTGAAGAAACGTTCACTCACGTGTGCCTTTGGTCGTGTATAGTCGTTCGCAAAACTGAACTTCAAAGTCGTTTTTCAGTACGAGTGTGCCATCTCGTTCTAGACTCACAACATCGCACACGCGAAGCTGCTCCGGTGTAAACAAACAGGCACGCGCACCACAGCGCGGCCGGCAGGCAACACGGTCCGCACTGTGTCACTGCCGAAGGCAGACTGCCATCTGAGCTGCCGAAGCACGACTCACGCCCGGTACTCACAGCTTTACTTCTGCCTGTATCTCATTCTGGAAACGTCCCCCAGGCTTTGGCTAAGCCATGTCTCCGCAGTATCCTTTCTTTCAGGAGTGCTAGTTCTGCAAGGTTCGCAGGAGAGCTTCTGTAAAGTTTGGAAGGTAGGAGACGAGATACTGGCAGAAGTCAAGCTGTGAGTACCGCACGTGAGTCGTGCTTCCGTAGCTCAGATGGTAGAGCACTTGCCCGCGGAAGGCAAAGGTCCCGAGTTCGAGTCTCGGTCGGGCACACAGTTTTAATCTGCCAGGAAGTTTCATATCAGCGCACACTCCGCTGCAGAGTGAAAATCTCATTCTGGTATTTCTGTTACTTTCGATTTTTGTTTCGTACATGAATCGAGAAATAAACATTGTGAACAGTACTAGACTGCTTGATTAATAATGGAAATGTTAAGTGTGACAAATAATTCGCAATTTCAAATGTTTCTAAAAAACTATACATTACGAACTAGTACTTATCAGTTATAACATCCAAAATAAAGTAATTGCTTTTCATATATTTTTGTTTGAAAAATACCATACTGTGTATAAAATCACATGAAAGTCTTCAGAAAAGCAGCTGAGATGGTAATGACCCGACCAAAATTCAAAAAATAGTACTGGTATCGACAACTACTGTTGAGGAAAAGTAATGCTAGAGTAGGATGTCCCGTTAGAAGCTTTTTTGGCTTAACATGATGCAAGATCTAGAGTCAGATGGAGCTGAAGCTTGCAGTTTGTCTGAATGACAGAAGTTTATCTGCTGTTTTCACATCGCTCTTCGCCATAGTTTTGTACGAGGTACCCATGTCACCTGCAACTAATCAAGTGCCGATTATAGGCTTCTCATCCACATGAAGTACCATTACATGTGGAGAGTCAGTACAGCTCGTTGCCCTCGTAGGTCGTTGTAAAGTTACAACGTTCCATCCTTTTCCCTTAACCATCGTAATAGTCTTGGGGCCGATTGTATCGGGTGGTTATAATTAAAGATCCTGTACTCACGGAGGTCCAGTATGAGTGGTAATAATTGGATGGCAGTGAAACATGGTAGATATGCTAACGCATTAATGCGGGACAGATTTATATTGGAAAAAAGTTAGTTCCAAATTACGGCCACCACGTGCAAAATCTCACGCTGTACACGGTTTGTATGACTGTATGACATCGACGCTGTCATTTGACAAGCCATAGTGTGAGTGAACAGTGCGGCTATCGAGATGAGAGTGCGTACGCTGTTAGTGAAACTGTTTTTTTTTTGTGAATGGCAGTACTTATTGTGACGCATTGAAACAGTATTGCCAACTATGTCCAAGGAGAGGCTGGATGCCATTAAATGGTTATAGAAGGTGATAGTGGAATTCGAAAACACGGGTGACCTTGGTGTGGCACCTGGGAAACGAAGGCGTCCTATCCCGGTGGCAGTTATTGAAGATATAACTGTTGCTGTAACTGACCATGCAGGATGTGCCCTGGATAGTGGTCGTGCAGTGTCGCGAGAATTGTCCATCCTATGGTCAAAAGTTTTGCGGTCTATTTTACTCTACTATCCGTACAAGGTCCAGACGGGGCAGCAACTGAAGCCTCATGATCCGCACCAGCTTTATGAAATTGTTCTTCAGTTTCTGGCACGGATCTAAATTGAAGGCATGTGGCCGGACAATATTCTATGGAATGAAGTGGCACGTTTTACACTGCAGAGTACACAGAATTGCCGAATATGGGGTGCTATTAAACCGTGTGTTGTGCACAAAGAGCCGTTTAACTCACCGCATGTGACTGTGTGGTGTGGATTCACAAGCACCTTTATTTTCGGTCCGTTCTTCTTTGTAGAGAATTCACCCAGAAGGCGTGAGATTTGTACCGTGGCGTCTACATGTTATCAAGACTTGCTTGTCCAGCACGTGATTCCCGCTTTGAAAGAGAGTAAATGCGTGAAAAGCACCAAGATGGCGCAGCACTTCGTGTCACTCACCGCTGTGAAAGATCTGCTTAATGGAAAGTGTTGTCTGCAGAGGCTTTCTTTCCAGACACATGGCCTGCAAGATCACCTGATCTGAATCCATGTGATTCTTTGTTTCTGTGGCCATACTCTCCGTACTTGCTCTACAACTACAATAAAATGTATGTTTTCGTCGCCAGACGCGTCTCACTTTATTGACGTAAAGCATCAGCAGTGGTTTATAATTAAAGACATGTACAATCCCGTTTGTTTTTAGGATCAAAAAACAGTGAACAAACAATTTGTTGGCGTTTATTTACGGCGATTTCTGCTTAGTTTCTCGCCTACTTCAGGAAATGCCGTCTGCTAGCACGTTTTTGTTATGTTTCTTCATTAGACACTGACACTTTTAGTCTAAATTTTCTTTGCTCTGAAGAACTATGCATTTATTACTTTTCACGCAGCACTCTTTTTCGATCACCAGCCAGCCGGTGTGGCCGAGCGGTTCTAGGCGCTTCAGTCTGGAACCACGCGACCGCTACGTTCGCAGGTTCGAATCCTGCCTCAGGCATGGATATCTGTGATGTTCTTAGGTTAGTTAGGTTTAAGTAGATTTAAGTTCTAGGGGACTGATGACCTGAGGTGTTAAGTCCCACAGTGCTCAGAGCCATTTGAACCATTTTTTTCGATCACCAGTGTTTTCTGTTTATTTTCATTGTTCTCAGTGCGTGTTGTGTTTTGTAGTGCTGCCAACATGGCATTGCCTCTAGTTGGTCTTTGACCTGTATTTTTTTTATCGTTAACTATATGTTTCATTCTATTTCATTATGTTGCTGTATATTTACATAATATGTAAGTGTGATGAAGGAACTGTGATGGAGTGTTTTTTTTTAGTAGGTGGGCGAGGTAGAAGCAAAGGTGAGTGGATAGAAGTGCATAGTAGTGTGATGGAGAGTGAGTTGGAAGAAAAGGTTCAGAGCAAGAAGTGAAATATAATTGGCGGGTTGAGTGGGAGAGGGTGAAAGATGGAAAAGGCTCTTCTCTTTTTCATGTGATATTTCACTTATTTTATGCAGTGTCTGGCTTACGGTATTTGCTTGATCATTGAGCAACTGTTTATTTTGTGTTACCGCTTTGTGCACTCTGAGATCTTCTTGGAAAGACAGGAGGTGTGTATCTTTACTGATTTTTATGGTGCTCATATCGTTTTCAATATTGCTTAGTCTGTGGTATTCCTGTTTTGGATGATCAACAAATGGTGAATAGCTTCTACCGTATTTCAGTGCTCTGATGTGTTCTTTATATTTTGTATCGAATGTTCTGTCAGTCATTCCAGTGTGCACTTTTTTACAATCCCTGCAACTGCGCTGATAGGTACCTGATTGTTGGTATCTGTTTGATGTTGATTTCAGTTTTGGGATGTGCTTTTGTGTTGAGTTGTTTGTTTTGTAAGCAATATTTATGTGTTGTTTTTGAATGTGTCACCTATATTAGGGTTGACTTTGTTGTGGTAGGTCATTCTATGTCTTTTTTGTGGTAGGGTCGGTTGTATGTTGATGTGGTTTGGTCAGATTTGTTTCAATATTTGTGTCTTTATTTTTCTGTTTAGTTTGTCTACTATCGTTTCTTTGTGTCTGTCTTTTAATGCTATTAGCTTTATAATGGCCAATACTTTTTGATAGAAGTGTTTAAGGGGATCCTTTTCAGTCCGTTTAACATTTATCTCACTGCAGCCTGTTTCTGATTCTTTGGGTGGTTTGAGATTGCATTTAAGATAGTGTAATCTTTTTCGCTTTCTGTATACGTCAAAGTGTGTTTGTTATTGTCTTTTCTTATGGGTATGTATAGGAAGTTGAGTGAATTAGGGTTGACTTTGTTGTGGTAGGTCATTCTATGTCTTTTTTGTGGTAGGGTCGGTTGTATGTTGGTGTGGTTTGGTCAGATTTGTTTCAATATTTGTGTCTTTATTTTTCTGTTTAGTTTGTCTACTATCGTTTCTTTGTGTCTGTCTTTTAATGCTATTAGTTTTATAATGGCCAATACTTTTTGATAGAAGTGTTTAAGGGGATCCTTTTCAGTCCGTTTAACATTTATCTCACTGCAGCCTGTTTCTGATTCTTTGGGTGGTTTGAGATTGCATTTAAGATAGTGTAATCTTTTTCGCTTTCTGTATACGTCAAAGTGTGTTTGTTATTGTCTTTTCTTATGGGTATGTATAGGAAGTTGAGTGAATTAGGGTTGACTTTGTTGTGGTAGGTCATTCTATGTCTTTTTTGTGGTAGGGTCGGTTGTATGTTGGTGTGGTTTGGTCAGATTTGTTTCAATATTTGTGTCTTTATTTTTCTGTTTAGTTTGTCTACTATCGTTTCTTTGTGTCTGTCTTTTAATGCTATTAGTTTTATAATGGCCAATACTTTTTGATAGAAGTGTTTAAGGGGATCCTTTTCAGTCCGTTTAACATTTATCTCACTGCAGCCTGTTTCTGATTCTTTGGGTGGTTTGAGATTGCATTTAAGATAGTGTAATCTTTTTCGCTTTCTGTATACGTCAAAGTGTGTTTGTTATTGTCTTTTCTTATGGGTATGTATAGGAAGTTGAGTGAATTAGGGTTGACTTTGTTGTGGTAGGTCATTCTATGTCTTTTTTGTGGTAGGGTCGGTTGTATGTTGGTGTGGTTTGGTCAGATTTGTTTCAATATTTGTGTCTTTATTTTTCTGTTTAGTTTGTCTACTATCGTTTCTTTGTGTCTGTCTTTTAATGCTATTAGTTTTATAATGGCCAATACTTTTTGATAGAAGTGTTTAAGGGGATCCTTTTCAGTCCGTTTAACATTTATCTCACTGCAGCCTGTTTCTGATTCTTTGGGTGGTTTGAGATTGCATTTAAGATAGTGTAATCTTTTTCGCTTTCTGTATACGTCAAAGTGTGTTTGTTATTGTCTTTTCTTATGGGTATGTATAGGAAGTTGAGTGAATTAGGGTTGACTTTGTTGTGGTAGGTCATTCTATGTCTTTTTTGTGGTAGGGTCGGTTGTATGTTGGTGTGGTTTGGTCAGATTTGTTTCAATATTTGTGTCTTTATTTTTCTGTTTAGTTTGTCTACTATCGTTTCTTTGTGTCTGTCTTTTAATGCTATTAGTTTTATAATGGCCAATACTTTTTGATAGAAGTGTTTAAGGGGATCCTTTTCAGTCCGTTTAACATTTATCTCACTGCAGCCTGTTTCTGATTCTTTGGGTGGTTTGAGATTGCATTTAAGATAGTGTAATCTTTTTCGCTTTCTGTATACGTCAAAGTGTGTTTGTTATTGTCTTTTCTTATGGGTATGTATAGGAAGTTGAGTGAATTAGGGTTGACTTTGTTGTGGTAGGTCATTCTATGTCTTTTTTGTGGTAGGGTCGGTTGTATGTTGGTGTGGTTTGGTCAGATTTGTTTCAATATTTGTGTCTTTATTTTTCTGTTTAGTTTGTCTACTATCGTTTCTTTGTGTCTGTCTTTTAATGCTATTAGTTTTATAATGGCCAATACTTTTTGATAGAAGTGTTTAAGGGGATCCTTTTCAGTCCGTTTAACATTTATCTCACTGCAGCCTGTTTCTGATTCTTTGGGTGGTTTGAGATTGCATTTAAGATAGTGTAATCTTTTTCGCTTTCTGTATACGTCAAAGTGTGTTTGTTATTGTCTTTTCTTATGGGTATGTATAGGAAGTTGAGTGAATTAGGATTGACTTTGTCGTGGTAGGTCATTCTATGTCTTTTTTGTGGTAGGGTCGGTTGTATGTTGATGTAGTTTGGTCAGATTTGTTTCAATATTTGTGTCTTTATTTTTCTGTTTAGTTTGTCTACTATCGTTTCTTTGTGTCTGTCTTTTAATGCTATTAGTTTTATAATGGCCAATACTTTTTGATAGAAGTGTTTAAGGGGATCCTTTTCAGTCCGTTTAACATTTATCTCACTGCAGCCTGTTTCTGATTCTTTGGGTGGTTTGAGATTGCATTTAAGATAGTGTAATCTTTTTCGCTTTCTGTATACGTCAAAGTGTGTTTGTTATTGTCTTTTCTTATGGGTATGTATAGGAAGTTGAGTGAATTAGGGTTGACTTTGTTGTGGTAGGTCATTCTATGTCTTTTTTGTGGTAGGGTCGGTTGTATGTTGGTGTGGTTTGGTCAGATTTGTTTCAATATTTGTGTCTTTATTTTTCTGTTTAGTTTGTCTACTATCGTTTCTTTGTGTCTGTCTTTTAATGCTATTAGTTTTATAATGGCCAATACTTTTTGATAGAAGTGTTTAAGGGGATCCTGTTCAGTCTGTTTAACATTTATCTCACTGCAGCCTGTTTCTGATTCTTTGGGTGGTTTGAGATTGCATTTAAGATAGTGTAATCTTTTTCGCTTTCTGTATACGTCAAAGTGTGTTTGTTATTGTCTTTTCTTATGGGTATGTATAGGAAGTTGAGTGAATTAGGGTTGACTTTGTTGTGGTAGGTCATTCTATGTCTTTTTTGTGGTAGGGTCGGTTGTATGTTGGTGTGGTTTGGTCAGATTTGTTTCAATATTTGTGTCTTTATTTTTCTGTTTAGTTTGTCTACTATCGTTTCTTTGTGTCTGTCTTTTAATGCTATTAGTTTTATAATGGCCAATACTTTTTGATAGAAGTGTTTAAGGGGATTCTTTTCAGTCCGTTTAACATTTATCTCACTGCAGCCTGTTTCTGATTCTTTGGGTGGTTTGAGATTGCATTTAAGATAGTGTAATCTTTTTCGCTTTCTGTATACGTCAAAGTGTGTTTGTTATTGTCTTTTCTTATGGGTATGTATAGGAAGTTGAGTGAATTAGGGTTGACTTTGTTGTGGTAGGTCATTCTATGTCTTTTTTGTGGTAGGGTCGGTTGTATGTTGGTGTGGTTTGGTCAGATTTGTTTCAATATTTGTGTCTTTATTTTTCTGTTTAGTTTGTCTACTATCGTTTCTTTGTGTCTGTCTTTTAATGCTATTAGTTTTATAATGGCCAATACTTTTTGATAGAAGTGTTTAAGGGGATCCTTTTCAGTCCGTTTAACATTTATCTCACTGCAGCCTGTTTCTGATTCTTTGGGTGGTTTGAGATTGCATTTAAGATAGTGTAATCTTTTTCGCTTTCTGTATACGTCAAAGTGTGTTTGTTATTGTCTTTTCTTATGGGTATGTATAGGAAGTTGAGTGAATTAGGGTTGACTTTGTTGTGGTAGGTCATTCTATGTCTTTTTTGTGGTAGGGTCGGTTGTATGTTGGTGTGGTTTGGTCAGATTTGTTTCAATATTTGTGTCTTTATTTTTCTGTTTAGTTTGTCTACTATCGTTTCTTTGTGTCTGTCTTTTAATGCTATTAGTTTTATAATGGCCAATACTTTTTGATAGAAGTGTTTAAGGGGATCCTGTTCAGTCTGTTTAACATTTATCTCACTGCAGCCTGTTTCTGATTCTTTGGGTGGTTTGAGATTGCATTTAAGATAGTGTAATCTTTTTCGCTTTCTGTATACGTCAAAGTGTGTTTGTTATTGTCTTTTCTTATGGGTATGTATAGGAAGTTGAGTGAATTTTCTTATTTTTCTTATAATGTGTACTTTATGTTTTTGTGTACAGTATTTGTTTTTTTGTAGTTGCTGTATTCAGTTTTTAGGTCCACACACGTACCGGTACCAGTAGATGTTGTAGCTTTCCTTCGTTATTGTGTCTTCCAGTATTAATTTTTCTATATGGTTCATGAAAATGTTGGCTAATGTTTTTGAAATAGGAGAACCTTTGGGTAAGTCTTCATCTTGCACTCGTATGTACTGTTCTTGATTTAATTCAAAATAATTTTGTTGTGTTATTAACTGTAACGATATTAGTGTTTTGTCTGTGTATTCATGAGGCAGCTGGTTGTGTGGCTTCAAGTTTTCGTCAACAATTATTATGATTTCTTTAACAAGGATACAACTCTACATACTTTTTACATCAAATGAGATCGGTGTTGCTGTGCCAGGGATTTTACTGTATCTTGTTTGATGTACCAGCTGAGATGTGTTTCTTATTGTTCTATAATTTTCTATTTTATAGAGTCTCGTATTGTCAACTTTATGTTTTAATGTACAGTATTTATGTCTTCGTGTTGTTGCTGTATTCTTGTTTTAGTTTCAGCTACTATGCATATTATGTCATCGATGCATCTGTACCAGCAGATGATTTAGAAACTTCTCTTTGTTATTATGTCTTCAAATATTAATTTTTCGATATGACTTTTGGCTCTGAGGATATCTGAAAGAGCCCGTTTACCAGGTACTAGTTGCGTCTCTTCCTGGTTTGAAGGCCAATTTATAGGAATACGTTACTCAGATTCCACTGGAACTGTTGCATCACTACCAACGCACGCTCTGTTTGCATGGCGGTCCTTTTCCATAATTTCTTCTGAATTCCGTTGTTACACACAAACATCTCTAATATTCCAACATTCAAGAAACTCGTCTCTATGTTTGTCGACATTTAGTCAAGGCACTGCACTCGAAATGCCAACTGGTGGGCGCAATACAAACTCGTTGGTTTACGTTTGTATTCATGCATCATCATATTTCCACAGGTAATACTTTGGAAAATATAAAACTTAGAAAACGAATGATCGTGCACTGTTCTTACTGTTCACTGCAAATAGGTTTTTACCTTCCTTATTCTGCCACTAAACGTCTGTTAAGCGAATGTTAAGTGTCTTCAGTACATCTTCAGGGCACAGACATACTTTCTAATTCACTTAAATACATAGACGTATGTTACCATTTTCAGTTTAAAAAGAAAATATGCTTGGTATTTTAAATATGTTGTGGCTGTGAGCTCAGCAACCATGAATGCAATTATATAAAATGTAATAGTCAGCCAACCGGTTGCATACACTTTTTTAAAAAACACATTAACCAAGGTCCGCAGCTTGTGGTCGTGCGGTAGCGTTCTCGCTTCCCGCGCCAGGGTTCCCGGGTTCGATTCCGGGCGGGGTCAGGGATTTTCTCTGCCTCGTGATGACTGGGTGTTGTGTGATGTCCTTAGGTTAGTTAGGTTTAAGTAGTTCTAAGTTCTAGGGGACTGATGACCATAGATGTTAAGTCCCATAGTGCTCAGAGCCATTTGAACCATTTGAACCATTAACCAAGTTTCGGTAGTTCTAAGACTACCTTGATCTGAATGGTAAAAGTTACCTATGAAGATATATAAGATATAAATAATACACATAAAGTAGATACATATGTGAAAAGAAAACTTCACTTCCGTGAAATCATATAACAACTTTAAAATTTCAGCAACAGTGATCTCGTCAAATGACATGTTTGTGTTCCACGAGTCAAGGAAAAAATCGTAATAGAAAAGACAGACAGTTATCAGTTATAACAGAATGGTAAAACCATGGCTGCAGGTGGCGGCACCAGTTAACAACTGTAACCGACTAAGACCGGCAAATACACAGCGCAGGAGGCATCAGACTGAACGGCATGTAAGCCGAAACAGCCATTAGATGGACAGAATCGTTAGTATTGCCATCTAGTAACAAAACGGTAAACTTATAACCATCTGCGTTAAGAGTAAAATTACATGGCTGTAGGTCTATACTAGTAACATATAGTACCCAGGTATTAGGCAATATGAAAGTTTGCAAAATAGTAAATCAGCCTTTTTAATTGTAGTTTTAAATGAAGTATAAATTGACACAAAATTGTGTGCAACCGGTTGCCTGACACATTTCATATAAAAAAAAATTTTTATATTTGACAAATGATCTCGGTTGCACAGCAGCAATTTATGGCTATCACACTAACAATGACAGAATGAGAAGCGAACTGAACGCCATTGTTCGGAAAGTTACTAATATCAAATTGACACTTTCAAAACGTTTGTGTCATAATCACGAAAACGTCGATTGTGCCTGCGTTGTAATTATTCTGTAAAATTGTGAAGTTATTGGTTTAGTGGGAAATATTTACATTTTTTTAATTCTAGTTCCCGTGTAAGTACGCGCATTTATACACAGCGCGGTAATGGATTGTACTAACACACTACAAAGAGAATCAGCTTCCGTACCGCCGTGATTTCGGGGTCTATTTGCTAGTAGTAAACATGGGACTGATGGCTGACGGTGAAAAGCCTGTTTGTGGGGCACAAACAAGTCTTTCAGCGCAGTATCACGTGCACGAAATCCAACAGTGAACGCCCTGATAGGAGTGTGGGAGAATTGGAATACGCGAGACTCAACCAATCCGTTACTACAACTTGGCGATGGGACGCAGCCGGAAGCAGAGGGCGAAAAAAATTGGGTTGCCAGACAGTTCGTGCCAAAGAGTCTCTTGATTTCAAGACCTCATTTCTGCTGTGTGCAGTGACCTGAGGCGAATAACAAATCTTGGCTCTGCAACATCAACACTGCGGAACGGCTGCGACTGGGCCATTACCACAGATATATTGGCGCTCGCTGATGGGGGATATGTAGTGTGGCGTAGCGCCTACAGTAGCTTCATTAGCGAGATTTGTGGGGCTCGATGGCGCAACGAATAAAGATGTCGAATTTTTGAAGTCATTAACTGGCCACCGGCCATCACCCCAGACGTGACGGATTGTTATGCACCTGCATCTAAATCTGCACTGTACGAATCATTGTGGAGTGACCGGCAGAGGGCGCTTTTTATTGTACCAGAAGTTACCGTTGTATTCGCGGAATATGCGTGGCAAGAAGACTGCTTGTGCACCTTTGTGAGTATCTTTTTGGCAATGTGAGTTTATCTGAGCGAATTTTAGCGGGACATATGAGTAGAGGGCTCAATAATATTGACAGTTTCTAGTGGTTTCCAAAGAAGACTCTCGCAATATGAACGGCGTCCTTCTTCGAGTGTCTGACAATTAAGATTTTTCTATGTTTTTGCTCACTCTATCGCCAGTCAAAAAAGCCTGTGGGCATTCGCACCACCCTTCTTATACAGGGTGATTCAAAAAGAATACCACAACTTTAGGAATTTAAAACTCTGCAACGACAAAAGGCAGAGCTGAAGCACTATCTGTCGGCGAATTAAGGGAGCTATAAAGTTTCATTTAGTTGTACATTTGTTCGCTTGAGGCGCTGTTGACTAGGCGTCAACGTCAGTTGATGCTAAGATGATGACCGCTCAACAAAAAGTTTTTTGTGTTATTGAGTACGGCAGAAGTGAATCGACGACAGTTGTTCAGCGTGCATTTCGAACGAAGTATGGTGTTAAACCTCCTGATAGGTGGTGTATTAAACGTTGGTATAAACAGTTTACAGAGAATGGGTGTTTGTGCAAAGGGAAAAGTTCTGGACGGCCGAGAACGAGTGATGAAAATGTAGCACGCATCCAGCAAGCATTTGTTCGCAGCCCAGGAAAATCGACTCGCAGAGCTAGCAGAGAGCTGCAAATTCCACAATCAACTGTATGGAGAGTCCTACGAAAAAGGTTAGTTATGAAACCTGAACTACCCGAGGCGATGGATCGGCCGCCAGGCAGCCCGTGACAGAGCACTTCATCACTGGCCTCCAAGAAGCCCTGATCTTACCCCCTGCGATTTTTTCTTATGGGGGTATGCTAAGGATATGGTGTTTCGGCCACCTCTCCCAGCCACCATTGATGATTTGAAACGAGAAATAACAGCAGCTATCCAAACCGTTACGCCTGATATGCTACAGATAGTGTGGAACGAGTTGGAGTATCAGGTTGATATTGCTCGAGTGTCTGGAGGCGGCCATATTAAACATCTCTGAACTTGTTTTTGAGTGAAAAAAAAACCTTTTTAAATACTCTTTGTAATGATGTATAACAGAAAGTTATATTATGTTTCTTTCATTAAATACACATTTTTAAAGTTGTGGTATTCTTTTTGAATCACCCTGTATATTCACTAACAAAGATTTTGCATCCTCTCGATGCGTCGTGCAGATGTGTTGCTATTGTGGCTGTTTCTGTGCCAGTCGGAAGGCCACCCCTGACCTTGTTTTAAACGTACACACAGTTAACACGTGCGCAACCTGCAGGTAGAATGCTGCACTCGAATGGACTGCTGTATTTCGGATAAAAGTACCAGCATGGAGGCATTACAGGTATCTGTGGAACAGTAGGGTGAACAACCATCATGCCATGAAGGACATTCGCAATCAATGATTGGGCCTGCATCATCAGGAAAGTTGTTCGGCGTATGAGCCGGCGTCAAACAGATGTGTTGTGGACACGCCTTTTGAGTTGAAGGAACTGTGGGTTGAGTACTCCAAAAGTGAATTCGGCGTTCGAAGAGGGTATAGGTCGTGTCGTATTACATCAAACCGTTAGCAGATGACTGTATGATACGAACCTCCATTCCCGAGTCTATGGTGAGCACCACGCCGTATGCTACAGCGTGTACTCCGTAACAAACGGGCAAGAAATCATGCAGAATGGACATACCAGGATTGACGTTGGATGCTCTTTACGGATGAAATTCGAATCTGTTTTTACTTGATAACCCCAGATACCAATCCTGGAGAAAACCCAGAATACCGAACGTCTCCAAATCTGTGTTTCATATGTGCAACAAGATGGTGATGGAGTGATCCTGCCGGCGGTTCTAGGCGCTTCAGTCTGGAACCGCGCGACCGATACGGTCGCAGGTTCCAATTCTGCCTCGGGCATGGATGTGTGTGATGTCCTTAGGTTAGTTAGGTTTAAGTAATTCTAAGTTCTAGGGGACTGATGACCTCAGATGTTAAGTCCCATAGTGCCCAGAGCCATTTGAACGATGTGGAGTGATCCTGTGCGATGGCATTACAATTGGTCGCCGTACAATTCCCGTGGTAGATCAGAGAAATCTCACTGCGTTCTCTCTTTCACTTACCGAAAGTCCACGTGCCTCGATATGCTTCTCTCCGACGTTCCTTCACTCTGTAGTAGCAGATACGTGCTAGGCAGTGTAAAGCAGCGTTGATGAAACCACTACCTAATATCTACCGTACAGAGGCCGCGTAACTCGAGTTGAAAGTCAGTTCCTGAAAGTTCATACTTAAAAAATCGTGCATTCGGAGGACGCATTCTACTTGCAGAAATCATTTAATATTAGATTGAATCTGCTTTTTATTCATATGAAAACACATGAAATGGCTATCAAGTCCGTATTTAATATGGTAATGCTCTATCATTCGAAGTTCACTGTCTGTACAACATAGTTTCACCCGAAAAGCAGCCAGAATTTTTGCCAGTCCGATCCGACTAATTTTTTCGTTCTACTAGTTACCGACCCACAACTGTTCGCGAGTTAAACATTCAGTCGTTTCAGTGGTCTTCTTAGAAAAAAGTGCTCGTCAAAATATTCCCTAGAGAGCACGAAACATGCCATCCCGAATTGTTACTACGACCAGAAAGTTCAAAAACTCATAACTTTCAAACTACTTAATTTAGAAACAATGTTCGTAACTCCAATCGATTCAGTCACGAGGTATTCGAACCGCAATTAACTCACTGTTTCTTCATTTTACATATTATTTTTACGGAACTATCTAACATGGTGTTATCTGTAGGCCGGTTAGCAAGCGACTGTCTCCAATTAGTCTACTCAATGCCCACACCACTATATTCGCGCGGGAACAGCTTAATTCTGATTGGCTGTTGATCTAGGCGACCAATCAGAATGTTCCTTCCAGATCATTCTCTCGGCAAATCTTCCCTTATCCAGTCAATAATCTGATAGTAATTAACGTCATTAAAACTTCAATTTCTAATATATTGTTTAATAAAAATATGCGAAGTACGAATTATTCTCCAAATTGATAAATAAACTTATTCCGCCTCTAACTTTCGTTCTGGCAGCTTTTATACAAAAGCAAGCTCACACCGACATAAGTCGTCTGAATCATGGTTGCACCGTAACTTTCCAACTGTCTATTAGTACAAGGTTTCATGAAAAATGTCATATTAAGTTGTAACGTTTGTCCCACATACACTCTCTGAATCATTCTCATGCACTCACACGAGAAAATATAATCAAATAATAATTGTGACCGATTTTTGTATTACGTAATGCACAGTGACGAAAGTTTTACAAAAAAGAAAATTCTAATTAGTTGATTTTTATGTACTGGTAAGTTTGTAATGGCTTCAAATGATAATGCAAGTCAATCTGTATTAGTTCCTAACATGGTTTTAAAGAACAAGCATTTTTTTAGGATTTTTAGGTAATTTTCGGTATCTCCGGCACTATAATAAACAAAATTCTGAAATTATGCAGCGTCATTCCATTAATAACAAAAGGCTGTGTACCAAATTTGAACAAAATCGGGTAATAACTAATACTGATTATTTAGATTCGTAGAGGGTATGAATCTTTGTATTGACTGACTGTTACGCTATGCAGCTCGCACGGCAGGCAGCGTCAGTTGCGCAGTGAGCAAAGAGACAAAAAGCATAGCCATCCAGCAGCCACAGTACCAAAACGCTGCGTGCCTTACTGCAAAGAATATCATATCGTAAAAGCTTGCTACGTTACAACTGCTCTACGGTACAGAGACAAGATTCTTGAACCAGTAGTGGGATCGTAAAGCCAACATTTTGGCGACAGCTTTATCTTGATGATTGATAAAAGTTGCGTGCTCACATTACAGTTCTATTGACCGTTCACTCCGTATGCTAGAATCAGCCTACCCATTGGACTTTAAGCCAATTGAACATCTGAGGTATCGACTGAAACGAGCTGTCGTTTTAACGCCGACTACTACCACGTGGTTTGCACGAATTACGCAGAATCGCCATTGAAGAGTATGCCAGTTTGGATCAGAACTGGTTTGAGGATCTCATCATGATGGTATTCCACGACGGATTCAGGCCTCCAGCCGAGCAAAGGAACCTTCCACCACGTTGCTCAGGAGTGCTGTGAAAAATCCCCCAAGGGGAACAAATTTTGTCGTTACACGTATGTTTGTTTATTTGATTTGGTGATGTGGACACACTGACAGTGAATATACAAGGTGAACATTTATAAAACCAACAGACTTCATGAAAGGGTTCCTGGCTGGAAATGGAGAAAAAAAGGTCCATTGAACATGCGTCCGGAATCGCGTCGTTGTCATGGTAGAAGGCCTTGACGAATGACAGTTCATCTGATCACTTGCCGTGTGTCCCTTGCGGGGTTGCAGGCTGTGTGATTCACACAGCCGTATTATAAGCAGCAGAATGAGCTTTTAATATGTCGGGAACAAGCCGAGATGGCGTCTGTGTACGACCAAGCAGATAGAAACGGTCGAGAGGCAGCATGGCTATTACCAAAACTAGTACCCTCACAAACACAAACCACGTAAGAGGATACATGATAACACAAACACCCAAAGGCAATTTTAACAAAAGTTAACCGGTAAGTCATCAATGTATGAGTTGAAGACTAATGTGCATACCACACTACTCTTGGCACACTAAACCTTACATCATTGCTGTGTTCTGCCTGTCGGAGAATTTTCGATCCAATCTTAGATATAGTTAGAGAACTCACAGCGATGTACACTGGTCTGCCACAACCTTGTGACCACCTAGCTAATAGTCGGTATGTCCACCTTTGGCACGGGTAACCGCGACGACGCGTCACGGTCTCATGGTATGGAAGCAATGAGGCTTCTCTGGAGGGAGTTGACACCACAGCGCATACACTTCACCTAATTCCCGTACATTCTGGGGAGTGGGGTGACACTATTTGACGCCACATTCAATCACATCCCAGATGTGTTTGATCTGGGATCAGATCTGGTGACTTGGGAGGCCAGTACGTCGACTCGAACTCACCGCTGCGTTCCTGGAACTACTTTATCACACTCCTGACCTCGTCACATGACGCATTATCGCCCTGAAAAATTCTACTGCCATCGAGAAATTGATCGCTGTGCATAGGTGTATGTGGTCTACAATCAGTGTATGGATTTCCACGTGAATTTTCCCCACAGCATAATGGAGCCACCGCCAGACCATGGCTAAGGACAGGTCACTAACAATGAGCACTGAACTAGTGCCAACCACCACGTTCATAACGTAAAACTGAACAACTCTGTAGCATAGGCATTAATTTGTGACGACAGTGCGGGCCAGTTCTTTATTTTTAATAACTGTTCCTCAGGTCAACATTATTCAGTATATTGCTCCACTGCAGTGTTTTCTTACATGCTGTTTCCATTAGTGAGCAATACTACAGCTATGTGCATTACTTCAAACTGGTCACAACGTCTTCTGTTTTCAGATGGGTAAATCTATTTACATAAGGGATGATCAAAAATTTTCCGTTCAAAGGGCGTACAGGCCAGAATGGGTACGCAAATCAGGCGAAATTGCCAAGGGCACTGAGGCAATCATTCCAACGCCGCACCACGTTGAAGATACTGTTTGGTACCAGTTTGGTAAAACACGGTGTCCTGCTGTGTGAAGGAGTCCGTGACTGCCTGCTGCAGATCCTCGTCCGACAGGAATCGGCGACCTCCCCTTTATTAAGAGTCCAAAGGCGTGCTAATCACATGGGCAGAGGTCAGGACCATAGCGTCGATGCTCGAGTGCCGCCCACTGGAGCTGGCTTAATGGATGAGGCTGACCTCCCAGATCATCCGGGGTCTTCTGCTGAATCTCGACCAGGACGGGACTTGGCGCACAATTCCACAACGCTGGTTTTCGACAGACATGCTGCCCCACACACATTAATCATCCTCCGATAGATGTCTACTAGTGTTTGTCCTTCGGCAGCCGAAAAGGAATAACAGCCTGTTGGTGTTCTTTGGACCCATTTGGTAAAAACATCGCCATAGTTCACGTTTCTCTTTTTACCGGATGCACATCAGAAACACGCAAATGTCACACAAAGCCCTTGCCTAAATGTCGGTGCTTATACACCAGCATCGAATTCACGCTACGTAGAATATACGCTGCAGCAACGTCCTCAAACGGAAACTTTTTGATCGGCTCTTGTATTCCTCGGAAACATCCTGCTGCTATTGATAACTTTGAAAAGCTTATTAACGGTAGCTAAGTAGATATAAGTATCGCGTGCAGACCATTCTGTATAAGAGTTAAATTAAAAAAAAACTTTTCTGCAATTGTAAAGACATATGATTTATGCCCAGAGAGTGGAAGGTACGTTTGTGACAAGAAGCAAGTGAAACAACTGTAACTGTAAATAGACATCTCTTGCTAGTGAAATGAGGGCATTTGTAGAGTGGTTAAAATGACAAAGTTTTATTTTGCATCGAAATTAGTTTCTAAATATAACACTATAATGTATTAAATGTGTCAAGATTTTGTTTTTTCTCATAGCACTGAACTTGTAACTTTCTAAAAGTTTGAACAAAATAGCTTGGTTAGACGAAACTGTGATAGATGTGAGTTTGTGACCCTTTTCCTTTCTCACACGGTTCCCCTGAACACACGCAGAAACTGGTGAGTAAAGCTTTTTTTTTTTGGTACATTGCATGATGGAGTTAAGTTTTTCTCTTTTATTCAGTTTTCTTCAATGAGACTAGGTGTATAATTACTTGGCTTTCACGAAAATTAGAAAAATCCATCTCACGAATTTGGTGAAGTTTGTGACAAATGTTTTTCTATGTAAGGATAACAAAAAAACTATAAAACTAGGCAAATTTGAAACAAAGTTTCAGCTGTGTATGGTAAATAAGTACTGTCTTTCTGAGAAATCAATTTAGCTCCATTTTCTGTGTCTTAATCATCAAGTCGCAATGTTATCCTCAGCTAGGGGGTAACTTATTGATAGTTAATATCCATGACTACCTCATTGCATATAAAGACTTTATTGCTATCAAAATTGATGTACAAAGGTTATAAAATTCCATATATCTGGAAATTAAATGTTACACGTATTTGTATAGGCTTATGTTACAATAGGTGCTGAAAGTGTTACACAGGCTGCCTGTTTTACGTTACTACATTTAAATAATTAATTAGTGAATTATTTTAGTTTGCTGGTAATCTGTGTTGCCATCATTTCACCCTGTTTGGGCCTGTGACGAGGATATATGCGAGCGAATCACCTGACGGCAGAAACTGTTTCCGGTGGTAACGGGGTTTTTCTCCTGTCACATTTTTTTTTTCTGACGCCATGATCAATTGGGGAATTTAACGATTAATTAGTGGTAGCAGTTCTTCATGGCTGTATTCATTTAGAATTGCCCTGTATGAGGAAAAATAAGCGGAGCCCCTAGTGGTTTATTCAACCATTCGCGTTTGATTGTCTCGAGTAGCTACGCTTCGCGTTAGCGGGCACTCGCTCCGTGATCCCTGAATGCGCACTCCCCTATTTTCGCTCCCGGGCGTTTAGGGGAGGTAAGGAAGGTTACTTTGATGTCGGCGTTGAATGGCGTCGCAGGTGTCGAGGACAAAAGCGCGGCTAGAGCGAAGGAGCACGCCGAAGCAATCGGAGCGGCCGGGCCGTATTAATTGCAGCGGCTCTCTCTCTCTCTGTCTCTGTCTCTCTCTCTCTCTCTACCCCTCTGTCTTCTCCCCTGAGAGGTCGGCGGCAGGTGTCGGCATGTCGCGTCCTCTGGCACGCGGGCGCCGGGCGGACCTCCGGAATAAATAGCGGGCGCTCGGCGGCTGCCGGCGGGACAATTGATGGAAGAAACCGCCCCCCGCCCCCCGCTGTCGCCGTCACGCCACATCAGTCGCCGGCTCCCGCCCCCGGGGTGGCCAACATTTCTCAGCGCGACGCGCCATCAATCCAGGGAAAGTCTGGGCTGGTGGTGGGAAGGGCGGGGGATGGACGCCGATGACGTCAGCGGTCGCTACACTCACCATCCGGGAGGTGCTCACAGGGAACGCAATTCACTAGGTAACTCCAAAGGGACGAGGCTCTGTTAATCAACAGTAAACTTCAGTTCTGCTATGGTTTTTAGTAGGTCGTCCAATATAAAGATAAATGTGAAGGAGATTGCGACAGTGTGGCTTATAATGCAGTCGACGAAGATTAAAGTACCCGTTCACGTAGTGTGACAGGGCGGTGAGACACACACAGGTGGAGTTAATTAATTAAAAAGAACAACCTTGACTGCATTTACTGCTATTAGCAGATCTACATCTACATCTATTCTCTGTGAACCACTGCGAAGTGCGGGGCCGAGGGTATGTTCCACTGTATCAGCTGTCACAAGTTTGAAGTACAGAAATGTCCTGAACGCACTATTCTTTATTAAGCGTCATGCGTTTCAGAATTTCATCATCAGACTGAAACTGTGGAATAAAATGTACAAGAAAGTTAACTATAGCAAATATGTACGTAAGAGCATAACAGTGTATCTTAGTAAACCATATATAGAATTTTCAATTCATCGTACTTACATTTAAATCACACTTAAGTAAAAAGCTCACGAAAGTGAGCACATAGACGGAATGTAATATGGATCTTAACTCATAAAGGCATACTCGACAGCTCCGTTACGTATTCGAAGAGGACTAGTGACAAACTAACTGTGTTGATTAAGCTACGTAAGAAGTAAATGAAGGGTGCTTGCATTGATCATAGAAATGAAGTCAAAGAGTGACTTTGTAAATAAGCCATACACAGCGATGAACCACATGTCAGCACATCTGGACAGCTTTACAAAGAACATTTATGCTGCTTTTAGGGAGGATAAACTCGTATTAACCATAGGTAAAATTTACATAGTGTGAAATGTCCGTCGTGAGAGCAGGATCGTGAACAACGCAATAATCAAAACAGTGCATTTATGCATTTATTCCATACGCAGGCGCACTCTCGGGGAAAATCGCCCGCATTCTGAAGAAACACCAGGTCGGAACTGTGTTTTGTCCTCCAAATAAAACTCGTGCACTGGAAGGGAGCGCCAAAGATGACCTCGGTTTGAGGAAGGCCGGTGTGTACCAGATTCCGTGTCAATGTGGCAAGTCGTATATTGGTCAGACGATGCGTACCGTCGAGGATCGATGCCGTGAACACCAGAGGCACACTCGACTGATGTATCCGAGCAAGTCGGCGGTCGCTGAACATTGTTTGTCGGAAAATCACGCCATGGAGTATGACCGCACGAGAATTCTGGTACAGACGTCGAGATACTGGGACAGCGTTGTTAGAGAGGCCATCGAAATTCGCACCAATGGCGACCTCATAATCCGTGACTGTGGCTATAATCTTAGCAAGGCTTGGGAACCAGCGATTGGGTTAATCAAGAGTAAATCGAGCAAACGTATAGTTGTGACGACCACGGCGGACAGAGCCATCACACCGACGTCATCTCAGACGCCGTCGCAATCTGTTCCACCGCGCAACCGTGGCGCGGGGCGCGGACGGCGGAGGGAGCGCGCCGCTGGCGGAGGGTATTTAAATCGGCCGCCGCCGCGACCGAACCCAGTTCCCTCTGAGCAGCCTTAGCGTACAGATCTCCGTGCCGGCACGTTCACAGGAGCTCAGTCCGTCAGTTCACCTGATGATGGCGACTTGTATGATCGCCGAAATATTGTGCCCGTTGGACACTATAGACCGGCAGCACACCCGTGGATATTTTGATTATCAAATACGCCGGGAGAAACTCAAGAATCACATCATACACCTTTACGGGGAGGAGATGTATCGCAGCATGAAGAAATTTGAAAAGTTGCGCTACCGTAGATGTCGTTTGCTAAGTACTCTTGCCTTTCTAAAGAGATGCCGTTCCGAGAATGTTGTTCCAAATTTTGCTAAGGTTATGCATCACATCGATTCTGCAGCAGCTAAGAGAATCAAGAAACGAGCCAGCCTCACATTGGTACGTGAGAGAGTGCAATTCACCCGCCGGAGCCTTGAGTTTATCTCACAGGAATTACTCAAACTACTTTTGCAACTGGCTAGTAAGTTCACTTCTTTTTCCTGGGATTGGATTGATGGTGTCACCTGGGTGTCAGCTGATTCCGCGCGTAAGAAGGCTACGGGACGTCAAACAGCTAAGTTCTCACGTCTCCTTGACAAACCATCTCTGCAGGTTCCGTGCAAGACTGTCATCAATTTGAGTGGCATGGTGTTGAGTGATGATGCGGTCTCGGTTTTGCAGAAAGGTCTTAACTTCGCTCCCACCCCCAGGTTCACTCCGGTCGCAGAAATTGTTAGTGCTGTTGAACAGGTTGCAGCTCGACTTCCGCCAGAATCAGCCGAGGAAATACGTCGTGAAACTTGTCGTGCGTTGACGAAATCCAAGCCGATGAAGTCAAATATCAGCAGTAAAGAGAGGGCGGCCATTCGTGATCTGAGGGAGCGCTCTGAAATTGTTATCTTACCGGCTGACAAAGGCAATGCTACAGTTGTTGTCCCCATAAGGACTACACTGATAAGATGCAGAGCCTGCTAAATGACGATTCCTACCGGAAGATCAGCGTTGACCCTACAAAGAAGGTGGAGAACAAGACGAGGGCGCTTCTCAAGGACGCAGATTTACCGGAGGGTGACGCGAAGAAATTGTTACCCCAAGGTCCGGTACCGCCTAGACTATATGGACTCCCGAAGTTTCACAAAGAGGGGATACCATTACGCCCCATTGTCAGCAACATCAGGGCACCTACATACTTGTTGGCTAAATACCTGACGGGAATATTAAGTTCTTATGTGGGTAAATGCCCTCATCACATCCGTAGTTCCGTGGATTTTGTTAAACGCCTTGATAGCTTCAGGTTGGATGAGTCAGATATCATGGTGAGTTTTGACGTCGTTTCCTTGTTTACGAGGGTACCCCTTCGAGAGTCACTAGAATTGATTAGTCAGAAGTTTGACGAGAAGACCACTGAACTTTTTACGCATGTCTTGACTTCCACGTATTTTCTTTTTAATGGAGAATACTACAAACGGAGGGAGTCGCCATGGGTAGCCCACTCTCACCAGTGGTAGCGAATTTATACATGGAGAACTTCGAGGAGGAAGCCCTGTCGTCATCCGTATGGAAACCTAGTTGCTTTATCCGTTACGTGGACGACACGTTCGTCATCTGGCCACATGGTATGGATAAACTCCTTGACTTCCTTACACATCTAAACTCTATACACCCCAACATCAAATTCACTATGGAGACTGAAACGGAGAGTAAATTACCTTTCCTTGACGTCTTGGTCAAGAGAAGGGCTGACGGCACCCTAGGTCATGGGGTGTATCGGAAGACAACGCACACTGATCTGTATTTGCACGCAGACAGCTGCCACCACCCTTCACAGAGGAACGGGGTACTTAAAACTCCAGTACATAGGGCGCGCACTATCTCTGACGCAGAGAGTCTACCCCAGGAATTGGAACACCTGAGAACTGTATTTCGAAAAATTGGGTACTCAGAGTGGCAGATTCAACGTGCTCTCCGCCCAACCACTGCAGCACAACCTGTTGAGATGGATGAAGTCACGAGGGAGGAGGTAGGCACTGCATTTATTTCATACGCAGGCGCACTCTCGGGGAAAATCGCCCGCATTCTGAAGAAACACCAGGTCGGAACTGTGTTTTGACCTCCAAATAAATTGCAGATTTGTTTGTTTACATCTGTGCTGCAAAATTTTGACATAGAACGGCATATAGCACCGTTTTTAGACGTAATCTATAGCGATCTACACATTGCGCTGCTCAAAATCTTCATATCTATAATAATTAATTAATTATGGGCGTTAAATATTGATAATAATTAGCAAACAATGAAAACTATTGCAAGTTAAGTGTATACTATAACTTAACTAGTTTAAAATACGTGTTATGCCACCCAAAATATTATATAGTGCCGTTCTTTACGTCATGAATTTTCTATTGAAGTTTATAAGCAAATTTTCCCTCAAACTTTGTTTATTGCTCTTTACGCTTTTAATTATTTATGAATCTTAACATTTTACTACGGCACTCGATCTGCTATGACGAAATGTTTTTAATCAGTGTTCGCTCATCCCTGTTAGTTGTTATTTACTATTTTTATCAGCCTTTCAGTACTTGCGATATTGACCGATTTTGAGCTTACTGTAACTTTTGCGTCTCGTGACTTGAAATAAAGATCGATCTTTCAGAAGGTGCATATTGCTGACCACAATTCACTGCCGCATTTCTCTTCCCCGTAAGTTACATAGTTCTCGCGTAATGCGCGTGATTCCAAACAATGCCCCAAGCTGCCTGCCACGTGGCCGCCCGGCGGCGGAGACCATCCCACCGACCGTTGCAAACATCGCGCGGGCGCTCCAGGCGCTTCCGCGAATCGCGCACCATGTAGCGCGCTCGCTCTCCACAAAGCAATTCTTGCATACTAGAAACATCCATCTAGTAACGGGGATTTGTACCGTCACAATACTCATTTCGAGCAATTTTAACCTACAAAGAAGATATACAAAGAAACAAAGCCAAACAGATAATTGCAGCATCCAAGAAGAAATCTTGGGAAGACTTGGGAAACAGGTTGGAGACTATGGGTCAAGCTGCTGGAAAACCATTCTGGAGTGTAATTAGCAGTCTGCGAAAGGGAGGTAAGAGGGAAACGACAAGTATTTTGAACAGGTCAGGAAAACTGCTGGTGAACCCTGTGGATGCCTTGGGCAGATGGAGGGAATATTTTGAAGAGTTGCTCAATGTAGGTGAAAATACGATCAGTAATGTTTCAGATTTCGTGGTAGAATGGGATAGGAATGATGATGGAAATAGGATCACATTTGAGGAAGTGGAGAAAATGGTCAATAGACTGCAGTGCAATAAAGCAGCTGGGGTGGATGAAATTAAGTCGGAACCCATCAAATACAGTCGAATGTCAGGTCTTAAATGGCTACACAGGATAATTAAATGGCCTGGGAGTCGGGACAGGTTTCATCAGACTGGATAAAAGCAGTAATCACACCAATCTTTAAACATGGAAACAGAAAAGATTGTAACAACTACAGAGGTATCTCTTTAATCAGCGTTGTAGGTAAAATCTTCTCAGGTATTGTTGAAAGGAAAGTGCGAGTATTAGTTGAGGACCAATTGGATGAAAATCAGTGTGGGTTTAGGCCTCTTAGAGGTTGTCAGGACCAGATCTTTAGCTTACGACAAATAATGGAGAAGTGTAATGAGTGGAACAGGGAATTGTATCTATGCTTCATAGATCTAGAAAAGGCATATGACCGGGTTCCTAGGAGGAAGTTATTGTCTGTTCTACGAGATTATGGAACAGGAGGCAAACTTTTGCAAGCAATTAAAGGTCTTTACATGGATAGTCAGGCAGCAGTTAGAGTCAACGGTAAATTGAGTTCATGGTTCAGAGTAGTTTCAGGTGTAAGACAAGGCTGCAACCTGTCTCCACTGTTGATCATATTATATATGGATCATATGTTGAAAACAATAGACTGGCTGGACGAGATTAAGATATGTGAACACAAAATAAGCAGTCTTGCATATGCGGATGACCTAGTTGTGATGGCAGATTCGATTGAAAGTTTGCAAAGCATTATTTCAGAGCTAGATCAGAAATGTAAGGACTATGGTATGAAGATTAGCATCTCCAAAATGAAAGTAATGTCAGTGGGAAAGAAATATAAACGGATTGAGTGCCAAATAGGAGGAACAGAGTTAGAACAGGTGGACGGTTTCAAGTACTGAGGATGCATATTCTCACAGGATGGCAACATAGTGAAAAAACTGGAAGCGAGGTGTAGCAAAGCTAATGCAGTGAGCGCTCAGCTACGATCTACTCTCTTCTGCAAGAAGGAAGTCAGTACCAAGACTAAGCTATCTGTACACCGTTCAATCTTTCGACCAACTGTGTTGTATGGGAGCGAAAGCTGGGTGGATTCAAGTTACCTTATCAACAAGGTTGAGGTTACGGATATTAAAGTAGCTACGATGATTGCAGGTACTAGTGGATGGGATCAATGGCAGGAGGGTATCCACAATGAGGAAATCAAAGAAAAACTGGGAATCAACTCTATAGATGTAGCAGTCAGGGCGAACAGGCTTAGATGGTGGGGTCATTTTACACGCATGGGAGAAGCAAGGTTACCCAAGCGACTCATGGGTTCAGCAGTAGAGGGTAGGAGGAGTCGGGGCAGACCAAGGAAAAGGTACCTGGATTCAGTTAAGAATGATTTTGAAGTAATAGGTTTAACATCAGAAGAGGCACCAATGTTAGCACTGAATAGGGGCTCATGGAGGAATTTTATAAGGCGGCTATGCTCCAGACTGAACGCTGAAAGGCATAATCAGTCTTAAATGATGATGATGATGATGATGATGAATATGATGATGATGAAGATATACAGGGTGATTGAAAAGTAACTGTACGCACTTAATGCGTGAATTGTATGCAGAAAATATGACTAAAAACCCAAATAAAGTTTTGTCTGAAATAGCTTTACTTCAGAGCTTTGCGGTAGAGTAGGGAACACCAGTGCAACGCAAACAGCAAGAAATTAATTATTGTCAGAAAGCAAGGACATTAAGGGGCCGGAAATTCAACATAACTATGTAATGTACATATGCTCCAGGATATGTACGTAATGATGTCCATGTAAACGAAGACAGTGACGTGCTCTACGTCTTACCGCTCTCGGAAGATTGCAGGCTCCCTTCATCTCGTTCTGCACATCTGCACAGCAATTTTCAATTCTATGCTGCAGGTGTGATGCATTCTCACTTGCAAAACGATACAGAAGCTTTTTGTGACGGCTCCAAAGGTAGAAGTATAGGACTTAAGATCGGGAGATCTGGCTGACTAATAAACTGGTACTGCACGAACTGTCCACTAACCAGGGAAAGCAACTTGGAGATACCCTCTTGCCTCCCCACTGAAATGTGCATCGGCGCAGTAGACAAAGCAGCATCAGTCGATATGCAGGCTAACACGACACGCCAAAATCCAGTATTGGCCAATGCCTACCACCAACGATAATATGGATCGTAACTCTGAAATAAAGCCGTGTCTCTGGCAAACCTTTACTTAATATTTTACTCTTATTTACATACATGCATTACACCCACGAAGTGTGTACAGATAATTTTGAATTACCTTGTGTATACAACCATCTGAGATATTACCTTCGGATTATGTAACTACCCAAGCGATTGTGTTTCCTTCGAAGTAGTCATATTAGGAAACTTCCTGGCAGATTAAAACTGTGTGCCGGACCGAGACTCGAACTCGGGACCTTTGCCTTTAGCGGGCAAGTGCTCTACCAACTAAGCTACCCAAGCACGACTCACGCCCCGTCCTCACAGCTTTACTTCTGCCAGTACCTCGTCTACTACCTTCCAAACTTTACAGAAGCTCAGGACGGGGCGTGAGTTGTGATTGGGAAGCTCTGTTGGTAGAGCACTTGCCCGCGAAGGCAAAGGTCCCGAGTTCGTGTCTCGGTCCGGCACACAGTTTAAATCTGCCAGGAAGTTTCATATCAGCACACACTCCGCTGCAGAGTGAAAATCTCATTCTGTAGTCATATTAGGGTTATATAGTGCTAGTACCAGTGATATGGGGAGTGAGCGTATGATTATCATCTCAGTTGAGAATTCTGGGAGGTAAGACTGTGTGGCTGACGGGGGTTTGAAGCTGACACGACCACAGGTATGCAGGAGAAGTTCTGAAAGTTTGCAACATAGGACACACGGTACTGGTGACAGTAAACTGTTACGATGGCGGATAAGGCGTATAGTATAACACATCACTTCTTTAGAGTCAGGTGTTGCACAGGGTATTGACGACCAACGAATGATGGTAGTCAACTGCAGCAGAAAATTTATTAATTTACTGGGTGTCGATAGTTAAAGTTCCAGTTTCAAAACACCGTAAAAAGGAAACCACTGCCCCAGAATGACGTCATGATTAAATAGCGTATTAATGACTCAAGGGGAAACGTCATAAAAAAAGTATCGAAAATTTTACCAATTGATAGTGCTGTAAGCGTCCTGGCGTAAATGGGGTTTGCGGAAAATGACATATGAGTCGCAATATGAGGGCTGTGGTTTGAGTTGCACATTACACAATCCCTATTGATCAATGTCCATGACTGCACAAGTTCGGCAGTAGCAACTGTGCCACATTTGATCAAATAAGGTCATCCACCACGGCAAGGCCGTATCACATTGAATGAGAAAAATCGAGTTTTAACTGTCCTCTGACCAAAATCCGCATACAAAACAAGTTTATATCGGTTTCTAACTGTCTTGAGGCTCGCGCAAGATACACTAAAGAACCAAAGAAATTGGTACACCTGCGGAATATCATTTAGGGCTCGCGCGAGCACGCAGAAGTGCCGCATCACGACGTGGCATGGACTCGACTAGTAGTCTGAAGAAGTGCTGGAGGGAACTGACACCATGAATCCCGCAGGGCTGTCCATAATCCGTAAGAGTACGAGGCAACGGATATCTCTTCTGAACATCACGTTACAAGGCATCCCAGATATGCTCAATAATGTTCACGTCTGGGGAGTTTGGTGGCCAGTGGAATTGTTTAAACTCAGAAGAGCGTTGCTGAAGCCACTCTCTAGCAATTCTGGACGTGTAGGGTGTCGCACTGTCCTACAGTAATTGCTCAAGTTCGTCGGAATGTCCATTTTACAAGTGATCAGACAGGATGCTTACATACATGTCACCTGTCATAATCGTATCTAGACTTATCAGGGGTCCCATATCACCCAACTACACACGCCCCACACCCTTACAGAGACTCCACCAGCTTGAACAGTCCTCTGCTGACATGCAGAGTCCGTGGATTCATGAGGTTGTCTCCATACCTGTACACATCCATCTGCTCGACACAATTTGAAACGAGACTCGTCCGAAGGCTACATGTTTCCAGTCATCAACAGTCCAAAGTCGGTGTTGACGGGCCCAGATGAGACACAAGGCTTGTGTCGTGCAGTCATCAAGGGTACACTAGTCGCCTTCGGCTCCGAAAGCCCATATCAATGATGTTTCGTTGAATGGTTCGCACGATGACACTTGCTGATGGCCCAGCATTGAAATCTACAGCAATTTGCGGAAGAGTTGGACATCTCTCACGTTGAACGATTCTCTTCATTCGTCGTTGGTCCCGTTCTTGCAGGATTTTTTTCCGGCCGCAGCGATGTCGGAGATTTGATGTTTTACCGGATTTCTGATATTCATAGTATACTCGTAAGATGGTCTTACGGGAAAATGCCCACTTCGTCGCTACCTCGGAGACGCGGTGTTCAAAATGGTTCAAATGGCTCTGAGCGCTATGGGACTTAACTTCTAAGGTCATCAGTCCTCTAGAACTCAGAACTACTTAAACCTAACTAACCTAAGGACACCACACACATACATGCCCGAGGCAGGATTCGAACCTGCGACCGTAGCGGTCGTGCGGTTCCAAACTGTAGTGCAGACGCGCGTGCGCTGACTATAGCACTGTGTTCAGACTCAGGTAAATCTTTATAACCTGCCATTATAGCATCAGTAACCGATCTAACAACTGCGCCAGACACTTGTTGTCTAATATAGGCGTTGCCGGCTGCAGTGTCGTATTCTGCCTGTTTACATATCTCTGTATTTGAATACGCATGCCTATACCAGTTCGTCTTGCACTTCAGTGTACAAGTTTTCTTTAATTTACATCTATGGTCACAAACATTTTGTTAACAGATTATCGGTTTCGGTCTTTAATGACAATCATCAGATCTGTTTCGTAAAAACGAAGTCCTAATGTACTGCAGCCATAGTGGCATCGTCAAATGTTAAAGGCGGAATCAGGACCAGCATCGTCAAATACATATAAATAACATCACATGCACGAGTCATGTCGTCATTAGTTACATATACGGGTCACTGTTTTTTCGTGATGATGTCGCAGCTTGTGAAGCTTCAGTGTATCTTCAACATGCTGTCCACCATTTTCTGCCGCAAGATTAAATCGAGAAGTATCACGTTCCGCAACAGATCGGAGTATCTCGGCGGTCTCGTAAAGAATGTGTTGCGCAGTGCTGCCTTCGGTTGAGCTATGTTCCGAATTGGAGCACTGAACAGAACATATTTCAGATAACCTGAGAGTCAAGAGTCACACGGATTAACATCAGGCGGTCTAGACGGCCAGGCTGGATAGAGGAATGACGGCTCATAACTCTAGCATTCCTGAAATGCCTCTGCAGCAGCCGCTTCACTGACTGTTCAATGTGCGGAGGAATGCCATCATGCATAAAAATGATCCTACCCACACATCCACGCTGTTAGAGGACTGGAATGATGCTGGTGCGCAAAAGACTCTCATCGCGTTTGCCAGTGACAGTACAGATCACAGGAGCCGCAGGATTCGTCTCCTCGAAAAAATAGGGGCCTACGGCAAGAGATGCCGTCAGCGGGCAACACATAGGAGCCTCTGCAAAAAGGTGTGATACCGGCTGATGTGAGTGCGAATTATCCGTTGCCCACATACAGCGGTTCTGCTGAATGTCATGCCATAGGAAATTGACTTCGTCTCAACATTGAACGTTTGGTGGCTATTCATTGTCCTTTTCCACGGAAGCAAGATATTCCAGAGCGAACGTTTGTAATGCTGATCGGTCAGCGGGAAGCAGCTCCGGAACATGGGTGTTTTTGTACCTATAGCAGTGCAGTCGTAGTACTTCATGCACCGTGCTCGCTGGCATTGAGCCTTGTGAGGCTCGCGTTCTTGCCGTTCACTACTTGGCGTCTTGTAAAAGCGGTAGTGGCGACTTGTTTCTTTCTTGTGTTAATGGCACCACTGAGTTTGCTAGTACTGTTTGTCCTCAAGTGGCAGCAGCAGCGGTTATGGATAGCCAGTACTATGGTACTACCTTTGGTGTCGCGGCTAGTATTTCCGGATCATCATGTGTGTCAGGCAGGTCGGCTTCGGACGGAGCAGCGAGGGGGTCCGCAGCGCCAGGACAGGCCGGAGCCTCTGGCGGCGTGCAGCCACTGTCAGACTGTGGGGCTGTAGCAGACGACCGAACCCAGGATGTTTGAAGCTGAGGGAATCTCATCCAGTAGTGAAACCTCCACTGTTTGAGATCTCGCTGTTGTTTGCCTGTTGCTGCTCCCAGGGTCGATGAGACCAACTGCAAGAAGTGGAGTCTGTCAGGTCGGCGGAAGCTATTAGCTGCTTGATGTTAATTTGTATTTAGTGTTATTATTGTTGAAGTGCAACCAGCGGTATCTTACCGCCTAGTGACTGGTAACTCCCCAGTTACCTGCCTTGGAGGTTAGCGTATTTTGCAACAGTGTACTTATCCTCGTCTTGCCGGTGCTGTACGGCATGGCGTGTAATTTGACAGCTTCCTTGATTGTGGTATGGATAATTGTTTTCCTTGTTTACCGGGGTTATAGTGGTCCCTTCTGCCTTTTGGTGTTTTAAACACCGGGTTCTGGAGACGCAGTGCTGTCTGCCACTTCTCTCTCGCCTGAATTGTTCCATCGTTGTACTGGTTATCTGGCGTTAGGTGGGTTTCCTGACAAGGTTGATCGTCGTTTAAACCGTCTCTAGTGCCTACTTAGGTGAACATTACTCTTGGCTGCCTGTCTCACCACTTACACAGCTGTAGTCACTTTCCTCAGGTCGATACCGGGAGAACTGTCTGTGGATCACTCCGTCTTTCATGTTCAAGTGGCTATAATTGATTAAAATTTACCCTAATGTTATAACGTCTGATTTCCTTCCTCACTTGTGATTCAGGCCTTCAGCCATGAATTGTTTCTAAAACTACTTGTGGCTTTCAGCTGCCGAATAATTTTAAAATCTGTTCTAATAAGGCCTTCAGCCGTCACTATATGCTGTTGCAGTTTGTTAAGACTATTTAAAAAGGTTTTAGTATTTTTTAACGTGTAACTGTCCACTTTATTTGTAATTCAGGCCTTCGGCCATTATGTATTTCGACATTCCTTGTGGCCTTCAGCCGACAGATAGTTCTGAATTTTTTTCAGCAGTTGGTTGTGTGTAACATTGCTTGTGGCCCCCAGCCGCCAAATAATTTTCAATTCTGTCTTGATAATGCCTTCAGCTGTCAATATAGCTTGTCACAGTTTAAGATTGTTTAAAAAGGTTTTAGTATTTTTAACGTGTAATTCCTGTCCTTACTTGTAATTCAGGCCTTCAGCAGTTGAGTATTCTGAAACTGCTTGAGGACTTCAGGCGACGAATAATTTTGATTTTCTTTGTTAATCAGGCTTTCAGCCTCTGATTGTGTGTAACATTGCTTTTGGCCTTCAGCCGATAAATAATTAGTAAAGTCTTTCTTAATAATGCCTTCAACCGTTACTATAGCATGTTACAGTTGTTGATTGTTTAAGAAGAAAATGTCTCAGTATTTGTTAATGTGTAACTGCCTTCCTCACTTGTAATTCAGACCTTCAGCTGTTGAATATTCTGAAGTTGCTTGTGGCGGTCAGCCGATAAAAAATGAATAAATAAAAAAAAATTGAATTCTTTCCTAGTAAGGCCTTCAGCCGTCAGTGTAATAAAATCTTTCAAAATGTTCGTTGAAAGTTCTTTCTTCAATTAAAGTGTACGTGTTCATTGTAGCCAATGGTAGCTGATTACGTCCTCATCCACAATCGTTGCCTTATCCTGCCTCTTCCTGACTACCAGATTACAGGCATGTCCAACGTTCGTGCAATGCTGTGTGCAATGCATGTTTGCACACCACCGCTTGGCCCCCGCTGCAATAGTGCGAGTGTATCTTGGACAGAAGTTGGTTCAGCTGCTTTCCAACCTCTGCCACATTCCATTTCAATTGAACTTGTGTTATCAATTGTTTTAATCATTTTCCCCAGAACCCTATCAGACATCGAGTCGGTGCGTTTTTTCACATCCTCGAGAGACCGGAACTTCTCCAAAGCTACTGGTGGACAGTCAGAGTTCTTGTACAAGAGCTTTATCAACAGCACGCCATCCTTCATGAAGACAATCATGTCGAGCGTCTCGAATGCAAACAGAGAAACAGCCGTGTGAGGTGTGTCTATAGGTGTGCATATTCTGACGCCTACAGCACCATCTATAGGTAATCTTTTCCCATAATGTTTACACTTGCGTCAGTAATACTCCGTCCAAATTTGACGTCATTTAGAGCAGTGATTCTCTTTCTACAGCGTCTTGAAACTGTAACTTTAGTTGTGGACACCCTCTAGTTTGGGAGGTGGGACACGTGTAATGATCGCGGAGTTTCGCTGTCTGTGAATGTTGACTGAGTGGCAATGGAGACGGCGTTGCTACTGGACGGGGCGACGCTGGCTGCGGCTCGCATTTAGCCGCACTTGTTGTCTATACTGTTTTCTACGTGTAACGCATACCCGCCTCGGAGTTGAGCCGGCATCCATGGAAGAAGACCCCCACGATAGTGCTTAAAAAAGCCTCGGAAAGAAAGAGGTTGGTGTGAGTATGGCTGACATGAAGTCTGACTCAGGTCGCTACGAATATACGAGAAGCGTTCAATAAGTAATCCAACATATTTCTTCTCGACCAGTTTCGGTTTAAAAAATATGGAATTTGTTGTGCGGCATTGTGGAATATTCCCTCTTCTGCCCATATAGTTTCATCAATTTCCGATTGGTGGCGGCGATTTACGTAGCCTTCAAATTGTCGTCTGCAACGGAGATGCCTTCAAAAATGGCTCTGAGCAAAAATGGCTCTGAGCACTATGGGACTTAACTTCTGAGGTCACCAGTCCCCTAGAACTTAGAACTACTTAAACCTAACTAACCTAAGGACATCACACACATCCATGCCCGAGGCAGGATTCGAACCTGCGACCGTAGCAGTCGCGCGGTTCCGGACTGTAGCAACTAGAAGCGCTTGGCCACTACGGCCGGCGGCTCTGAGCACTATGGGACTTAACTTCTGAGGTCATCAGTCCTCTAGAACTTAGAACTACTTAAACCTACCTAAGGACATCCATGCCCGAGGCAGGATTCGAACCTGCGACCGCAGCGGTCGCTCGGTTCCAGACTGTTCCGCCTAGAACCGCTCGGCCACTTCGGCCGGCGGAAATGCCTTCCAGAGCTGTCATTGAGTTTCTTTTGGCGAAAAACCACAGAATCGTAGATATTCATAACTGCTTGCGGAATATATACGAAGACCTGGCAGTGAACAAAAGCAAGGCGAGTCGTTGGGCGAGACGTCTGTCATCATCGCAACGAGGTTGGACAAACCTGTCCCATCTCCAGCGCGTCGGTCGGCCGGATACAGCTCTCTCTTGCAATGTTGGAACGTGCGGACACTCTCCCATTTGGGGCGAGCGACGGATCACAACCTCGCTGCACACCTGAACGTCTCTGTTGGTAGTGCTGATACACACGTCCACCAGTTGGGTATTCAAAGGAGTGTTCCTCCTGGTACCTCGCCACCTAACGGAGCACCACAAAGAGATCCCTTGCGCGTTACGAGTTTGATTGCGACAATTTTTTGTCGAACACCGTCACAGTCGATGAAACATGAGTTCATCACTTCGAACCGGAAACAAAACGACAATCCATGTAGTGGCGCCACACCACCTCTCCTCCGAAAAAAAAGTTCAAAGCTGTGTCCTTAGCCGGTGAAGCCATGGCGACAGACTTCTCGCACTCTGAACGAGTTATTCTGTTTCTTGGAGACGGTCTTCTGCGATGGTCTTCATCTCTCCCTCATGGTGCAACGATCAACTCTGAAGTGTATTTTGCAACCCTCAGGACACAACTTCAGTGTGCTAGCCGCACACAAAAATGCAAACGAAATTCTTTTTCTCCTTGGCAACACAAGGCCTCACAATCTCTGCGCAGCCAGAAGGAGATCACAGAACTTCATTGATTTTTCTTTTTCATCAAACCTACAGACTGAAGCTCACACCTTTTTAATATCATCTGTTTGGCCTACTGGAGGATGCACTCCGAGGGAGGCAGTGCGTGGGTGATAGGAAGGTTACTGATGCAGCAAGACGTTGGCTGCAATGTTCACCAGTAGAGTGGTACCATGCGGGCATACGGCCCTCAGAGCATGATAGCGTAAGGTCGTCGTATTGGCCATACGTTTTATTGAAAAAATGTATTTTACAGCCAAAAGAGCGGGGAAACCTAAGATGTATTGGAATACTGAGTAAAACCAACCTGTTTTCAGAAAAAACGTGTGTGGCATTAGTTATGACGAGCCATCGTATTTGAGTACTCTTTTCAAGCGGACAGAGAATATTTGAAGTTCCCAGAATGAGATTTTCATTCAGCAGCGGAGTGTGCGCTGATATGAAACTTTCTGACACATTAAAACTGTGTGCCGGACCGAGACTCGAACTCGGGACCTTTTCCTTTCGCGGGCAAGTGCTCTAACACCTGAGCTACCCAAGGACGACTCACGCCCCGTCCTCATAGCTTTACTTTTGCCAGTACCTCGTCTCCTACCTTCCAAACTTTACAGAAGCTCTCCTGCGAACCTTGCAGAACTAGTACTCCTGAAAGAAAGAAGAGCTTCTATAAAGTTTGGAAGGTAGGAGACGAGGCACTGGTAGAAGTAAAGCTGTGAGGACGGGGCCTGAGTCGTGCTTAGGTAGCTCAGATAGTAGAGCATTTGCCTGCGAAAGGCAAAGGTCCCGAGTTCGAGTCTCAGTCCGGCACGCAGTTTTAATCTGCCAGGAAGTTTCATTTTTGAAGTTGTTTATTGAGTGTGAACTGATGTTATAATATATGTGGTTTAAGAAAAAAAAAAGTCTCATTTAGTGGTGTGCAGGTAAGTAGTCTGCTTAAAACTCAAGCACTCAGCAGTACGGCAAAAGCAAGATGACAACGATACGAGGCGTATACGCTATACTTGGAAGTCGATCTGGAGAGAGAGAGAGAGGGGGAGAAAGAGAGAGAGAGAGAGAGAGAGAGAGATTTTCCAGTCAAGACATAGGTAACAAGAAAAGACATTTTGATATTGGCAACCTACCCTCGAGCTAACGTATTGTATTACCCAGCAACTCTGTCACGCACATACGAAGGAAAAATTTTGGGAATGGAGAGGGTTTAAAGGAGAGGTGGTGGAAGTCGTGCAGGGATACCTCAGTATGAGGAGAACTAGGCCGCTAAAGGCAGACGTCCCACGTTCAATCTCGCTCCGGCACACAGTTTTAGTCTAATATGAAGTTTCAAGTCAGCGTACTTTCTGCTGCAGAGTGAAAAGTCATTCTGGAATATGGTAGTTTTTTTTAAGGATGAACTAAAATTACTCGTCCAGGAAGTAGAAAAAGAAGAATTTGGTTGTTAAAAATATTTCAGTCACTGGTAAGTCTCAGATTCGCTGCGTGTTATGGCTCCGAATTCGATATGTGGAGGCACCCTTTGGCGCACAAGGAAGGTAATTTGACTTACGTACCTCCTATTTGTTCTACACGAGTACCATACGTTACGACTCTTGCGAAACCTTTTGGAAGTTTTGACCATTGAATTCCTTTCGTGTAACATAGTTCACACCCGTTTATTTCTTGTCTACATTCCTGTGAGAGGCCTATGTGGCATCTCACCTGCTCTCGCTATTTATCACATTTACTTGCGACGATAAATACATCCCTACCACATGACTCATCTTCTATAATCAATTTATGGTATGGCAACTGACAAAACCACAGAAGGAGAACGTACACGTCAGTGAACGAACAGAAAGTCACAATTTTGTGAAAAAAGGGGAATCAGGGAGATCTGAACATGGATATCCAGCTGCGCAGTCCAACACCTTAACCAGAAATCCGCCTGCTTAGCTGAGCGTAATGTACTTGCGAAATATGCAGCGGGCCCGGCTTCGATTCCCGGCCGGGTTGGAGATTTTTCTGCCCTTGGACTTGGTATAGTGCTGTCCTCGTCATCATCTTGTCATCACCGACATGCAAGTCGGCCAGTGTGGCGTCACCTCAAATAAGACTTGCAAATCGGCGGCCGAGCTTCACCGGATGGGGCCTCCCGGCCATCAATGCCACACGCTCATTTTTGCCGTAACTACACATCGACGACGCCGTAACGCCTGCAGTTCAGTCTATGTTGAACATCGTGAGCTTGCACAGTTCACTGTTTCGATGTTGATTCTTTTTTCACTGTTCAGTACACCTTCATCCTGTCCTCAAGCTTGACCTGCAATCAGTTTTCGACGGGGTATTCACTTAGCCATTTAGCACTAAATCTTGGGGGAGGGCACTTTTGAATGTGATCTGTCGGTACTAGCGATGAAACGGGATTCAAATGCTACAAAATGCCTACGGGCAAACGTTACGCCATACGTTATTCACGTGAATCTGGAGGCAACGTATTTGGTAACAAAAATTCTGGTCCGGCATCCGATACGGCGACTACGCCCCGCCAACCGAGTCTGTGCAGCGAAAAGAATATTAAGCACGCTGAGGCGAGATGCAGCAACACACAACGTGAAGCCGTTGGAACGCAACGGGTGTGACATGACGTAAGAGATTCCGCGCTGACAGGTATTCGGCTCGGAGCATCTGGCGCGTGTGACGCACTTCGTTCGCCCGCTGAAGATGCCCGGAGATTACAAAAGGCCCGCTGTCACCCAGGACAGGGGAGTTGTGAGCTTGCCAGGCGCCTAGCGTTTTCCGCCACAACGGGACACCTGCTCGTCCGAAATACCTCGCCACGAGTACCACGAATAACTAACCGCCAGGTGGATCTATTCTTTGGCGTCACTAGGCGTCCTATGTCCCACGTCCGCCTCTGGACGTTAATTCCGTCCCTCGGAGAAAGGAACAGGGGACTGTCGCATCGTGGAACTAATGTCACTCATCTGTCTCATTGCTCAAGCACAGTCGCGAGAATTCCAATTTGTGAGCTACAATAACGTGACGTGCCGAGAATGAGCCTTCCTACCCACATTTAGTCCTGCCAACGGACATTTACACTGATGATTCCCTGCGTAATGAGTTTCTGTTAATTACGTCATAAAACTACGAAACGGTTCCTCTACTCTCTTACTCTGTCGACGTCTGTACAGAAACGTGACGTGAACGAAGCTCTAGAAAGACAGAATTCACCTTTTATATCGACTGATTATGATTTTAAAAAATGGAACTCTCCACAGAAGAATGGAACCCTGGTAACAGCTGACATCGGGCAATATCAATTTGGCTTCAGTATAAACACTGATCCTACGACTTATGTTAGACTACAGACTGAAGACAGACAAAGCCGCGTTAATGGCATCTGTAGATTTACAAGAGGCTTTTGACTATGTTGAGTAGAACGCAATGTCTGAAATTCTACAACCTTGTGTAAAATAATGAGCGAAAGACTATGTAAAGCACGCACAGAAACCAGTATCCAGTTGTAAAGGTTGAATATTACCATAATTAACCCAAAGTTTAGAAAGGAGTAGACCAACTTGCTTCCTAAAATTTATGTTATTCAGTCTGTATATTGAGTATACAGATACAGGGTAACTCAGCTGCCACTATCGCTATTTTTTGCAACCCGCAACGCCTTCAGATACCACGCCCAAGATTTTCATATTCTCTCTCTCACTGCGTGAAAACTACGCTCATGTTCAGAGAAACACAAAACACCTTGAACAACTACAGAAAGGAGGATCGCATTCACAAGACATGTACATTAGTACGCTCTGCAGAAATGATAAGACTTTCAGGTGCCTCGGTTCAGCATGTGTCCTGTTGCCGAGCAGGCACCGGGTCCGCCATGGCCTCTGATTACTTCGTCAATGCGTTATGGCATCAACACGTATAAGGCGCGAATGGCGTCCTCTGGTATAGCCATTCATGCTGCGTTGACATTCTACCAAAGTTCATCTGTGGTGATGGGCACTGCACCTGTCGTTTCACCATACCCCATACATTTTCCACTGGCGACACGTGTGGTGATATGCCGAGCCAGGGCAAAAGGCTTACATCCTTTGACACCTAGAAGGCACGTATTCGTGCAGCAACATGTGGTCGTGCATTGTCTTGCTGAAAAATGGTGTCTTGGTTGATTTGCAAATGGGATATGGCTGCAGGTCACAGGATGTTAATCACGCAGATCACACCGGTCACAGTGTCCTGGAAACAAAACAACTGTGGTTTGTGGTTGCACACAATAGCCCTCCACACCATAGGGCCTTGAGCTGGTGCTGTATTTCTTGTTCAAATGCAGTCACTGTGATGCCGCTCCCCCCCGTCTGTGTCGAAACAAAATGTGGCCATCATTTTCAAACAAACAGAACCTGGATTCGTCCGGAAACACTACCTGATGCCTTTCCTGTCCCAGGGACTTCGTTCCATACACCACTGTCGTCTAGCATGTTTCTGCACATTCTTCAAAGGTAGGCAGAGAAGTGGACGATGCTCACGTAACCCATGCCGTAGTAAACGGCGACGGACGGTCGCTCCTGATAGTGTAAGATGTGTTACAATATTCCACCTTTTCGCCAGAGCCGAGGAGGACGCAGATCTGTCCTGCAATGCCATTCGGATGAGATGTCGATCTTCTCGCGAGTTCGTCTGGGTGGTGCGATCTGACCCATCCCGCCGTGTTCTACGGCCTTCTGTGAACACACTCTTTGCACGACTGAAACCTTCGTCCCGAACTAGCAACAATTTCCCGGATGGATGCATCACGTTCTCTCATGTCAATAACGCTTCCTCTTTCAAACTCACTGATTTGGCAGTAGGGTTCGCGTATTCATCTTCAAGGCATCCTGCACGTCTGGTCAGTCATACAAATCCATTACCTTGGGTTTATAGCGACAACGAGAGCCGCAGCCATATTTTACCGATAGGTGGTGTTGAGCCACGATATCGATGTTCACCTTGAACCGCGGGCCGACATGGTTCAGATGCTAATCATTTCTGCAGAGCATACTAATGTACATGTCCTGTGAATATGAACGTCGTATCGCTAGTCTTTCAAGGTGTTCTGTTTTTCTCTGAACATGAGTATATCAGTCGTAGTGAAAAAATGAGAAGCATCTTTCTGTAGGTAATTTAATGCAGTTACAACTAGTACTGAGATGCATTTCTGATAGAGGCCATAGTTTTCGAATTATTAAAGAAAAATGTACAAAACTGACCTTCAAACGCAGTTCGCTTGAATAGCTTAAAAAACCGTGGCCTCCAGCTAAACGGAATGGATGTTGTTGTTGTGGTCTTCAGTCCTGAGACTGGTTTGATGCAGCTCTCCATGCTACTCTATCCTGTGCAAGCTTCTTCATCTCCCAGTATATACTGCAACCTACATCATTTCGAATTTGCTTGGTGTATTCATCTCTTGGTCTCCCTCTACGACTTTTACCCTCCACACTGCCCTCCAATACTAAATTGGTGATCCCTTGATGCCTCAGAACATGTCCCACCAACCGATCCCTTCTTCTAGTCAAGATGTGCCACAAACTCCTCTTTTCCCTAGTCCTATTCAATACCTCCTCATTAGTTATATGATCTACCCAACCAATCTTCAGCATTCTTCTGTGGCACGACATTTCGAAAGCTTCTATTCTCTGCTTGTCTAAACTATTTATCGTGCATGTCTCACTTCCATACATGGCTACACTCCATACAAATACTTTCAGAAACGACTTCCTGACACTTAAATCTATACTCGATGTTAACAAATTCCTCTTCTTCAGAAACGCTTTCCTTCCAATTGCCAGTCTACATTTTATATCATCTCTACTTCGACCATCATCAGTTATTTTACTCCCCAAATAGCAAAACTGCTTTACTACTTTAAGTGTCTCATTTCCTAACCTAATTCCCTCAGCATCACCCGACTTAATTCGACTACATTCCATTATCCTTGTTTTGCTTTTGTTGATTTCATCTTATATTCTCCTTTCAAGACACTATCCATTCCGTTCAACTGCTCTTCCAAGTCCTTTGCTGCTTCTGACAGAATTACAATGTCATCGGCGAACCTCAAAGTTTTTATTTCTTCTCCACGAATTTTAATACCTACTCTGAATTTTTCTTTTGTTTCCTTCACTGCTTGCTCAGTATACAGATTGAATAACATCGGGGAGAGGCTACAACCCTGTCTCACTCCCTTCCCAACCACTGCTTCCCTTTCATGCCCCTCAACTCTTATAACTGCCATTTGGTCTCTATACAAATTGTAAATAGCCTATATTTTACCCCTGCCACCTTCCGAATTTGAAAGAGTGTATTCCAGCCGACATTGTCAAAAGCTTTCTCTAAGTCTACAAATGCTAGGAATGTAGGTTTGCCTCTCGTTAGTCTAGCTTCTAAGATAAGTCGCAGGGTCAGTATTGCCTCACGTGTTCCAATATTTCTACTGAATCCAAACTGATCTTCCCCAAGGTCGGCTTCTACTAGTTTTTCCATTCGTCTGTAAAGAATTCGCGTTAGTATTTTGCAGCCGTGACTTATTAAACTGATAGTTCGATAATTTTCACATCTGTCAACACCTGCTTTCTTTGGGATTGGAATTATTATATTCTTATTCAAGTCTGATGGTATTTCGCCTGTTTCGTACATCTTGCTCACCAGATGGTAGAGTTTTGTCAGGACTGGCTCTCCCAAGGCCGTCAGTAGTTCTAATGGAATGTTGCCTACTCCCGGGCCTTGTTTCGACTCAGCTCTTTCAGTGCTCTGTCAAACTCTGCACGCAGTATCGTATCTCCCATTTCATCTTCATCTACATCCTCTTCCTGTCGATCTCATTTTTGAGACTTTTGTATTCCTTTTTGCCTGCGTCATTTACTCCATTTTTATATTTTGTCCTTTCATCAATTAAATTCAATATTTCTTCTGTTACCCAAGGATTTCTAGTAGCCCTCGTCTTTTTACCTACTTGATCCTCTGCTGCCTTCACTACTTCATCCCTCAAAGCTACCCATTCTTCTTCTACTGTATTTCTTTCCCCCATTCCTGCCATTTGTTCTCTTACGCTCTCCCTGAAACTCTGTACAACCCCTGGTTTAGTCAGTTTATCCAGGTGCCATCTCCTTAAATTCCCACCTTCTTGCAGTTTCTTCAGTTTTAATCTATAGTTCATAACCAATAGATTGTGGTCAGAGTCCACATCTGCCCCTGGAAATGTCTTACAATTTAGAACCTGGTTCCTAAATCTCTGTCTTACCATTATATAATCTATCTGAAACCTGTCAGTATCTCCAAGCTTCTTCCATGTATACATCCTTCTTTTATGATTCTTGAACCAAGTGTTAGCCATGATTAAGTTGTGCTCCGTGCAAAATTCTACCAGGCGGCTTCCTCTTTCATTTCTTACCCCCAATCCATATTCACCAACTATGTTTCCTTCTCTCCATTTTCCTACTACCGAATTCCAGTCACCCATCACTTTTAAATTTTCGTCTCCTTTCACTATCTGAATAATTTCTTTTATGCGGAATGGATAACACCTTGGAAAAAGATGTAAAAAGAATTCCTGCAGGAATTTTCTAGCGATACGACGTTCATATTCACAGGACATGTGCATTAGTATGCTTTGCAGAAATGATTAGCATCTGAACCATGTCGACCCGCGCTTCAAGATGAACATCGATATCGTGGGTTAACACCACCTATCGGTAAAATATGGCTGCGGCTCTAGTCGTCGCTATAAACCGAAGGTAATGGCTTTGTATGACTGACCACACGTGTTGTTTCCTCACCGTGTGTTACACTTGTCATTGGTTTAGTACTTCTAGATGCGTAGAACTGAATATGTTGCTTCTTTTTAAAATTGAGGTCAGACCATTCCGCAGAAAAAAAGTCAACGATACTGTAAGAACTTTGTTTACTAATCTCCTTTTTCTGTACATATGCTTCGATTGATTTCAATACTAATGTCTGCTGCAAAAAGAACTATTTCTGCTTGTTGTATACTAGACGTAAGATGGTTTACGTTTATGAGGAACAGTAGTGAACCTAAGACTGAACGTTGGGGAACTCATAAGTGATTTCTCCCCGGTCAGAATTATGCCCTTGGACTACAATGCCTGCATTACTAAGTACTAACTTCTGCATTCTTTGTTAGGTATGACATCCATTGCTTGGCTACACCATCAGTCCCATAAAACAAAAATTTATCTAGAAGAATACTATCATTCATACAGTCATGCCTTAGACTGGTCGCAGAAAATACCAACCTGCGCTATTTTACTATTTAGTACTTGCAAAATCTGGTGATTAAACATGTAAATAGCATTCTCAGCAAACCAACCCATGTGAAACCGAAACTATGATTTGGAAAGGATACTATTATTGCTACGGTGAGACACTAGTCCAGAATACTTCACCTCCACAAAAATTTTGTAGAATGATTGCGGCAGTGAAACAGGTGGGTAATTACTGATCTCTGTTATCACTTTTTCTAAACAGTGGCTTAACAACGGCATATTTCCGGCTCTCTGGGAAAATGCCTTCAGTTAGTGAGGCATTACATATTTCCGATAAGACTGGGCTTATTACGTAGGAACAAATCTCCATTACTCTATTGGAAACAGCATCAGAACCAGACGAGCTTTTATTTTTGAGAGAATATGTAATTTTCTTAACTTCAGAAGGAGAAACTGGTGATACACGGAAGTTGCAGTTTCAACATACTACTGTGATTTCGCTCTTGAACTGTTTGTCCCTGTGATGTCAACTATGTTTATGAAATTATTATTAAGTGGTTTTTCTACCTGTGATTCATCATTCACAGTCATTTCATTCAATTCAGTAGTGGTGTTGCATTGCTCTGTGGCTGGTTTTGCTGTCTCTCGCTTATCTACATTCCTTACAGCCTTAAGTCTGTTGCCGTAAGTAGTGATTTCAGACATTATGTGCATGTCCTTTAATTTTTTTGATAATAAACCGTTATATGGTTCAGCTGTGTTGGTACCTCTATGTGTGTCACAATATCATCGGATTTCTCTACTAACGGAAGACGTATTTTCTCTTCCCAGACGTATTACTGCAATCTATTAATATAGTTCTCTCTTAATTCTTTTATAGAATTTTCCAGACTCATCTAATATGGAAACAGATGTCTTAAAGGGTAGCATTGCGACTGTATGAATTCGTCTAGGGGATGTCGCTTTAATAATAAATAGGTGAAATACCGGATTTGTCTGTGATGTACCGGCAGGTTTGAAGCAACGTTAGGTTTATCATAGGAGCAGAAAAATGTAAATAAGATGGATAAAATACATCTGCACTGAGGGGGCAAAAGTTATGGGATAATGATATGGATGGACACAACATATAAAAGGGCAGTGCATTGGCAGAGCGGTCATTTATAAAGTGACATGTGAAAAGGTTTCCGACTCGATTGTGGCCGAACGACCGGAATCAACAGACTTTGAACGCGGAATGGTAATTGGAGCTAGACGCATGAGACATTCCATTTCGGAAATCGTTGTGGAATTCAATATTCCGAGATCCACACTGTCAAGAGTGTGTCGAGAATACCAAATTTCTGGCATTACCTCTCACGACGGACAACGCCGCGGTCGACGCCCTTCACTTAACGAGAGAGAGAAACGGCCTTTCTGTAGGGTTGTCAGTGCTAAGAGACAAGCAATACAGCGTGAAATAACAGCAGAAATGAATGTGAGACGTACGACGAACGTATCCGTTATGACAGTGCGGCGAAAGTTGGCGTTAAGGGGCTGTGGTAGCAGACGACCGACGCGGGTGCCTTTGCTGAGAGCACGATATCACCTGTAGCGCGTCTCCTGGGCTTGTGACCATATCGTTTGGATCCTAGGGACCTGAAACCCGTGGCCTGGTCAGATGAGTCGTGATTTCACTTGGTAAAAGCTAATGGAAGGGGTCGAGTGTAACTCAGACATCACGAAGGCATGGACCCAAGTTGTCAACAATGCGTGCTAGCTGGTGGTAGCTCGTAATCGTGTGGGATGTGTTTACATGGATCGGACTGGGTCCTCTGGTCCAACGGAACCGATCACTGGATGGAGACCCTTTGCAGCTATTTATGGACTTCATGCTACCAAACAACGATGTTATTTTCATGAATGACAACGCGCCATGTCACCGGGGCACAATTGTTCGCGATTAGGTTGAAGATCATTCTGGACAGTCCGATCGAAAGATTTGGCCACTCAGATCGCCCGACATGAATCCCATCGAATATTTATAGGACATAATCGAGAGGTCAGTTCGTGCACAAATTTCTGCTCGGCAAGACGTTTGGGTGTCTCAATATTTCTGCTGGGGACTTTCAACGTCTTGTTGAGTCCATGCCACGTTGCGTTGCTGCACTACGCTGGGCAAGAGGAAGTCCGACATGCTGTTACGAAGTATCCCCTAACTTTTGCCACATCAGTGTAAATATATCTACTCAATACTGCGACAGCATGCATAAACCCAAACCAAAGCATCTGGTTTGCCCACGGCTTTCTTCTTGCTTGTTTCACTGTCAGTTAAAGATTTGGTCCTCCAATGATACTTGATTGTAGCAGTCACACTATGAAATCCGATTTCATTAAGTAAGATCCAAATACAGGGTGATTCAAAAAGAATACCACAACTTTAGGAATTTAAAACTCTGCAACGACAAAAGGCAGAGTTAAGCACTATCTGTCGGTGAATTAAGGGAGCTATAAAGTTTCATTTAGTTGTACATTTGTTCGCTTTTCTGTGCCATTTCAGCCAATAAAGTTTTTGGTCCCTTTTTCTTCGAAGATGCTACTGTAACTGGACTACAGTATCTGGAGATGTTAGAGAATTGGCTGTTCCCTCAGCTCGAACAAGAAGCACAACAATTCATATTTCAGCAGGATGGAGCGCCACCACATTGGCACTTATCTGTCCGTAACTACCTGAACGTCAACTACCCGAGGCGATGGATCGGCCGCCAGGCAGCCCGTGACAGAGCACTTCATCACTGGCCTCCAAGAAGCCCTGATCTTACCCCCTGCGATTTTTTCTTATGGGGGTATGTTAAGGGTATGGTGTTTCGGCCACCTCTCCCAGCCACCATTGATGATTTGAAACGAGAAATAACAGCAGCTATCCAAAATGTTACGCCTATTATGCTACAGAGAGTGTAGAACGAGTTGGAGTATCGGGTTGATATTGCTCGAGTGTCTGGAGGGGGCCATATTGAACATCTCTGAACTTGTTTTTGAGTGAAAAAAACCTTTTTAAATACTCTTTGTAATGATGTATAACAGAAGGTTATATTATGTTTCTTTCATTAAATACACATTTTTAAAGTTGTGGTATTCTTTTTGAATCACCCTGTATATTCTGATTGCCACCATCTTAAATTTTGGCCTGCACTGTTCACAATTAGTATATCAATAACGGTTGGCCATAATGCAAGTGGTTCAAATGGCTCTGAGCACTATGGGACTCAACTTCTAAGGTCATCAGTTCCCCTAGAACTTAGAACTACTTAAACTTAACTAACCTAAGGACATCACACACATCCATGCCCGAGGCAGGATTCGAACCTGCGACCGTAGCGGTCGCACTGTTCCAGACTGTAGCGCCTAGGACCGCTCGGCCACTCCGACCGGCTGGTCATAATGCCCTGCATTCTTAGCAGCAACAGTACCGGTATATGTATTCAGCTGACAGAGCCATCAGAACTCTTTTTGCTTATAACATTGGACTCGTTCGTTTCGGTACGAGGCTCCATTACCTCAGAATGAAACTCTTATCCTTCTCCATCATCCCTGAAAGTCTGTAACATCATCATGGAATCTCCCTGTATATTCACTCATATACTGGAGCTCGCACCTATTATTTAGACGCTCTCTAACGTTGTTGGGTGATGTCGCCAGACACGGTTGCCTGTCCTCAATTTGTTCCTCAAGACACTTTCTACTTTCCCTCGAAGTTTGTCGGTGTAATTTTGAAATGCTGTGGAGATGCCGGCCTCCAGTCAGCAATATTTCGGAATCATGCAAGTTAACATTCGGAGAGTGTTCGCCATCATGTCACAACGAATAAAATAGTGTATGCGAACCTTTGGAGACAACATCTCGTACCGATGCTGATGATGCGCATCAACTCCAAAAGCAATCGAAGTTTAATGCTTTAAATTCGTGTTATCTTATGAATAAGGAAGAGGTGATAGATAACATTCCTCCGGCCAGGGTGGCCGAGCGGTTCTAGGCGCTACAGTCTGGAACCGCGCTACCGCTACGGCCGCAGGTACGAATCCTGCCTCGGGCATGGATGTATGTGATGTCCTTAGGTTAGTTAGGTTTAAGTAGTTCTAAGTTCTACTGGATTGATGACCTCAGAAGTTTAGTCCCATAGCGCTCGGAGCCATAGATAACATTTCATCAGAATTTCTAAAATCCTAGGGGGAAGTGGCAACAAAACGGTTATTCACGTTAGTGTGTAGAACGTATGGGTCGGGTAACATAGCAACTGACTTTCGGAAAAATATCATTCACACAATTCCGAAGGCTACAAGAGCCAACAAGTGCCAGAATTACCGTACAATAAGCTTATCAGTTCATGCGTCCAAGTTATTTACAAGAATAATATACAGAAGAATGGAAAAGAAAATTGAGGATGTATTAGATGACGATCAGGAATGATAAAGGCACCAGAGAAGCAATTCTGACATTGCGGTTGATAGTGGAAGCAAGACTAAAGAAAGATCAAGACATGCACACAGCCTTTGTCGACCAGAAAAAAGCGTTCGACAACGACAAATGGTGCAAGATGATCGAAATCCTGAGGATAACAGCGGTAAGCTATAGGGAGAGACGGGTAATATCCAATATTTACAAGAGCCACGAGGGAACAATCAGAGTGGACGACCAAGAATGAAGTACTCAGACCAAAGAGGGTGTGATACAGGGACGTAGTCTTTCGCCCCTATAGTTCATTCAGTACATCAAAGAAGCAATGCTGGAAATAAAAGAAAGGTTCAGGAGTGGGATTACAATTCAAGATGAAAGGATCTCGATGATACGATTTGCTAATGACATTGCTATCCTGAGTGAGAGTGAAGAAGAATTACATGATCTGCTGAATGGAATGAACAATCTAATGAGTACAAAATATGGACTGAGAGTAAATCGAAGAAAGAGGAAAGTAATTACAAGTAAGAGAAATGAAAAGAGCGAGGAACTGAAGATCAGGATTGATGGCCAAGAAGTAGATGAAGTTAAGGAATTCTGCTATTTAGGCAACACAATAATCAATGACGGACGGAACAAGGAGGACATCAAAAGCAGTCTAGTACTGGCAAAAAGCGCATTCCTCGCCAAAAGTCTACTAGTATCAAACATAGGCCTTAATTTGAGGAAGAAATTTCTGAGAACGTACGTCTGGAGTACAGCATTGCATTGTAGTGAACCATGGAGTGGGGAAATACCGGAACAGAAGAGAATCGAAGCATTTCAGGTATGGTGCTACAGACGAATGTTGAAAACCCGGTGGACTGAAAAGGTAACGAATGAGGAGGTTCTGCGCCGAATCGGAGAAGAAAGGAATGTGTGGAAAACATTGACAAGGAGAAGGAGCAGGATGATAGGACATCTATTAACACATACAAACTGTTTCGTTACTTCCATGGTACTGAAGGGAGCTGTAGAAGGCAAAAAATGTAAAGGAAGACAGAGACTGGAATACGCGCAGCAGATAACTGAGGGTGTAGGTTGCAAGTGCAACTCTGAGGTGAAGAGGTTGGCACAGGTGAGAAATTCGTGAGGGACCGTATCAAACCAATCAGAAGACTGATGACTGAAAATAAAATAAAAATAAAAGAAGAGAGAAAACTGATGGACGGCCGCTGTAGCCGAGCGGCTCTAGGCGATTCAATCCGGAACCGCGAGACTGCTACGGTGATTGTGTCACAGGAAATAGTAGTTGCCTGACTATCGGCGAAGAGATCATCGGAGGAAGACTGTGTCTGCGGGTGGCGGGGGATGTGCTTCGTGATGTTCACCAGTCGGATCGGCAGGACAGGTCGTAAAAAGCGCGCAAGGACCACCCCCAGTCTCCTGGTCACGGCGGCCGCCAGACAGAGCCGTAAAAATCGCCCCGCTTATGACCCGAGAACCAGGCGTCCCGCAGTCCGCCATTGTTTACGGCTGCGGTGGTCCTCTTAAGCGTTACCGCCGTGAAAATAGCCGCTCCTCCCAGACAGCCGTCCGGCTATTCCAGAGGAGTAACAAGTGTCTGGCAGACGGCCATCAGGGAAATTCACTCCCAGGCCGTGTATGGAGGAAAAGAAAAATCCCGCCAACGGCTATGCTGCTACAGTTTCACCTGTGGAAAAGTTGTCGGCACTGGTATACGTCTGTTTTAGGTCCCCCCCCCCCCCCCCCCCCCCACCCAACGTATTGTGATTCGAAGCGGATCCAGTAGTTCTGCGTTCATCTGCTGAGGTACAAATTCTCACGATACCTTTATACTGGCGAGTGGCTCTATGCAATGGCTACGGCTGTTACAAGTATGTTACCATAAACATATCTGCTAGCAGGAGTAAGAGGATAGAGCTTGCAGCGTAGCTGACCAGTCAACAAAACAGCCGCAGTGTTCACAAGATCCAACATGGATAAAATAGTATCAAATAAACGGTTCTGAGGACAAAGATGTGGAATACAAATGGATAAAATTCAAATGCACTCTTTAAATAGTTGCTCAGCAGCTCCCAGTCTAGGCAGCAGCCGTTCACCGCACAGAGTTCCGTTTGTGCCTCATAATGAACTTCTAATATCAAGAAGCAACTTGAAATTTTATTTACTGTGTGCATTTTAGTGCAAAATCTTCAATTTTTTGCTGATTTGTGTTTTTGGTATCCTGAGTTTCGCATTTTAATTACTGTTCAGTGCATATTTCCGCTTTTTGTTTTGCATCAGGGTTTTTATTTTCCTGTGCGTAGTCAGTTACAATTGATAGGTGTTCAACAGCCCCCATCTAGGTAGCAGTTACTTCGGAGAGCAGCGTTTCGTTTGTGAGTTTCACGTTTTAATCCCAGTTTATTCTATGGTTCCTCTGACTTTAGTATGGATAGGGACTGTAATTGCCGCATTCAGATGCGAGCTGACTTTGTGACCCTTCGCTCACAGCTCCAGGCGGTGCTGACTTTGGTCACACAGTTTGAGGCTTTACCCTATTTGCACTGCTGTGGGACGTGAGGCTACACGTCCCTCGAGTATCACGACTCATCCACTACTGCCATTGCCCTAGGTACTGCCCACATTGAGCTTGACCTCCCTCTCTACGGTATCAGAGGCAGCGAAAGACATTCCAGGCGACCAGTAAAAGGGCCTCACTGGTTCGCCTAACGAACAGGTTCCGTGCAGTGTGTGTGGCTAACACAGACCCTGAGCCAGTTGCAGTCAGTCGACCTGTTCCAGAGGAAGCCTCCTGGGCCACAAGATCTTTGCGTTCGCGGAGGGTCGGTCTACTGTTAGTGGAGAGCTCCAGTGTCAGGTGTGTAATGGGGCCCATTAGGGATATGGCTGCCATGGAGGGAAAGAAATTCAGCGTGCTCTCTGTGTGCATGCAGGGCAGAGTCCTTACAAATACAGGGTGAGTGCTTCCGAATGGCATGAAGAGCATAGGGTACATCCAGCAGCAGTTGGTGGCACATGTCGGTGCTAATGATGTGTGCCACTTTGGATCAGGAGACATTCTCCATGGTTTCGAGTGGATTGCGAAGTGCTAAGGACAGTCAGTCTTGCTTGTGAGATGAAGGCAGAGCTCACCATATGGAGCAACTTCGATACCACGGACTGCGGACCTTTGATACAGAGCCAAGTGGAGTGTCTGAATCGGAGGCTAGGGCTATTCCGCGACGATGTACATTGCTGATTTCTCGACTCGACTTGTGCTGTCCGATGGCAGGGTTTCGGGTTTCGATTAATAGGTCAGGTGTCCACTATACGCAGGAGGCAACTACATAGGCAAAGCAGAAAGCAGGGAAAGAGCAGAAAGAATTTAGTTTCAAAGGGTATAGGACGAACACAGGAAGAGGGTACACATAAAAAACAATCAATATTGCAGTTGTGTGGAGTCGTACTTGTATTGGGAAAGAAAAACAGCTCCATGTGCTGATAGGAAGCACTGGAGCTGAAATCTTTATGCTGTTTTATCTAAAACTGACATGGTGAGACCGTGGCTGTGTACAATTAATGTAGGTTAATTCTTACAAAGAAGAAAACAGCAACCAGCCACTATTAATACTGCTATTTATTTAGGTAAATAGCGCCGTTACCGGTTTCGAACTGGCAAGTTCATCATCAGACGGCTGTTCACATGATTTTCAAGTTACACTTTAAATTATCGTCCGTTTTCGATTTTTATTATTCCACTGTGGCGAAGTATTTTTCGTGTGTTGTTTCCCTACGGTGGAAATCAGTGTTATAAGCGGCGTATGTGAAAATAACTAACCTCCAAACAATGAAATACAGCGTAAATAAGTATGTGAGGTTAAGTGGTGATGGTACTTACGTCGAAAATTCTGCGCGATTTTGTTGCGAAGTTACAGGATTGTGTTTTTCGAGTATTCCTAAATATATCCAGCACTTGTGTAATTTGTACATCACCATACTGCGCAAATCACCCCCCACACACACACACCAAAAAGAATTTTCCTCATGTGAAGTTACCACAAAGATTACAGATTTACAAACACAACAGTGTCCGAGACGATCTCTCTCAGAGACATCACAATATACAGGTTGCTTTGATTTCACAGAATGACTGTTTCAAAGAATAACTTAACTTAATGAAACTTAAAACACAAAGATAAACCTTACATTATGTGCATATAATATGGCAAATGAAGTTGACGGATGTAGTAACCAGCTTGTGTGAATGCTACATCTGTCAACGAAAAATACTTCTCCACAGTGGAATAATAAAAATCGAAAACGGACGATAATGTAAAGTGTATCTTGAAAATCGTGTGAACAGCCGTCTGATGATGAACTTGCCAGTTCGAAACCGGTAACGGCGCTATTTACCTAAATAAATAACAGTATTAACAGTGGCTGGTTGCTGTTTTCTTCTTTGTAAGAATTAACCTACTTACTTACCGAAAGCTGGCTAAAGCCGGAGAGAAGTTCAGGCGAAGTTTTTACAAAGCACCTGACGGTGTTGACAAGGATTCATTAAATACACTTGGTGGCGGCGTCTTTGTTCCCGTTACAAGCAGTTTATCTTTTGTAGTAGGAACAACCATGAGGGGTAGTGGTTAAGGTCTGATTGTCACCTCCAGAAAATAAAGTTATGGAATTAATTTCTGTTTATTAGCAGTCGACTGTCTACAGTGCTAGTACACACTGAAATCCCACCACCCCAGTAGAGTAGAAAGCCGTTAGGAAGCCATCTCCACTAACAAGGAGCGCGAGATCGCAAAGGTCAATGATGTTTACGGCATTCCACACCCCATATACTGTCTACCATGCAACCACAATACACTATTGACTGCTAAATGGCAACAGGGTCAGGACTGAAGGTGTCCAAGGGAGAGCACAGCATGAGGTTACCGAGCCTATTTGGACTGTTTATTCGACGATTAACTCACAACAGTGCTGCGGTGCTAGGGATGTTGATACAAATCACAGCAATGAGTACGATAAAAAAAGCAAACATTGCATTTTATCTACACCAGCAGTTGCTAAAGTTGACATTTCATCAGAAAGGAACCCAAGGAATTTCGCAGAGTGAGAAACTAGTGGCAGATGAAATATTAGTGTTCCTGAAGGTGAGTCCGTGGAATTCCTGGTGTCGTACACGCTCGCCTGTGCAGACAATGTACATGGGGAATACAATGATGACGCTACATACGTATCAATTGAAAGTGATACTGAAACCGGTACTGAACTATCTAGTTCATCATCCTTATCGGACTGAGAGCCATAAATCCCGTCTCCGCTGAAACGTAGTAAAGAAGAATTGCTGTCCAAGGAGCGAGTACTAAACGTAATTGCGGTCATGGAAGATCATCCACAGCGCAGTAACAAAAAGCAATTGTGGACAGATTTCGGCTAAATCCGTACCAATATGACTGTGTAGTGCTTAAGAAGAACTACGGATATTCAAGGGGGGACAAGGCACAGTTGTTACGAAAACTGTTGTTTGCGCATTTCAAGGATGCTCGTTACAATTTACAGGATGTGCATTATAGTGGCCTTCTACGTTATGCACATCAAATTGTGCGCGACACAGATTACGTTGATTTCAAGGCATGCGATGGATAGCTGCATAACTTCAGTCAGTGCTACAGAATTGGGAGACGTAAGGTAACGAAATTTGAAACAAAGCATCGACTTGACGATGCACAGCAAACTGCAGAATTGGCCCGAAAGTTTGTAGATGAGATAAGCAAACTTATCCTATCGCTCAGTAAGGAGTTTGTTTTTAATTCCGAGCTATCGTGGTTTGAAAAGGAAATACATATGAAAGGAACTCTGCCGGTTACAGGTATAAAGAGAGTTGTCTGAAGATCAAATAATTGCTCAAAGTGACTTGCTTTTGCTTGACTCCTAGTCTGAGTATAAAAATCGTACTCCTTTACAACAAAGTATCCTCCTGAACAGTGTGTGAGGTTGCAGTTCGTACAAATCTGGAACAAGTGGATAAACTCTGCCTCCGATTTTTGTTTTTCCTGTGCCTATAAAATATTTTGTTGCACTATCTGCAGCTACGTCATAAAAGATAGGCAGTTTCACGGTAAGCTCCACGACAAAGCTCTGCGCATTCGGTTGCATGCTCTCACATTCCATCAGTTCTCATAACCCCGTTACGCCTGTGATTCTGTATGCACTCATTAAAAGTGAATACCTAGCTGAACGTTCTGCACGGTTAGTAACTCCCAACGGTCTTGATGCGAAACTTTGTCACTGTGGAACGTCATTTTTCATTTGGTGTTCATGGTTCAAATTAACGGTTTCTAATGTTATTTTGTCTTCTTCTTTGTAAGAATCAACCTACATTAACGGTTTCTTTTTTTTTTTACATTTCTTGAATGCCAACCATGTCTGTTTTGTGAAGCGTTGAGAGGCACCCACACGCCTTGGTCATACTGTGGCATCAAGCAGTCAGGTCTGCAAGATGAGTGGCCTGCCAAGAGAGTGGATTCATTCTTATTTATCAAGTAACATGAGCTCTAGTACTCACAATTAAGTTACAAATTATTTTCCTGTTTGAATATTACGCAACGGAAACGGAAATGCACATCTGACTATTCGTAATTTACACAACTCTGACTGTTCACTACGCACTGGCAATATCACATTTTCTTTCTTATTTAACGGCTTTGATCAACACGTGGCCATCGCACTGAATATGAATGGCGCACACATTATAAATTCTGGGTATCATGACAATATACTATTCGAAGGAAATGGCCACCAATCTTTTTCTTTTCACTATCTTATATATTCCGATAAATTCTATAACCTAAACACACAAATTCTATAACCTACAACAATAACACATGAGAAATTCCGCCCAGTGGGCATGGCTTTACATTGGTTATTCTCTATCTTATGGTCTCGTAATTATTTAACGCTAAAGTGCACTTTCTGGATAGGATGGTGGATCTCACACTTCCACTCTCACACCCATCATCACAAAAATTTCCTCCAGACCGAGTGATACAAAAAGGAACATGCGTAACCCACTGCCTCTGAAACTATCTTGTTACTCTCCCATGCCAAGCAAACATACTTAAATTTCATGAAATACATCACACTGGCAACATAGAATACAAAGAATAGTCACAACGTTATAATCACATCACTTTCAGCTTTCCCACTTCAATTAGTATTTATCCCAGTTTCACACGACACTGCCCCACTTCGTAACTTTTCTTTCCTACTATGGACTCTGGAGGATATATGCACGTCTTCCTGTGCAATACAAGCCAAGTGGCGTTGCTGGATAGACGGCTGACTCACCTTGCTTCTCTCTCAGAGTATTATAGTTTGAATCATGCGTCACACGGAAACATAACACGCAAAGTAATATTAAGAACATATTCATCACACACGCGAGTCCTCAACTGATACCATGGACGAGTACTTCTCTTTATCCTTTGTCTCATACACAGATTGTGACTCACACAGTACTCACCACGTGAAAGTACTCGTCTCTAATTTCAAGTCCTCCACACGCCATTTCTTAAATATTTCCAACTTATAGTACACACGCTAGTAATTCAGCTGAACTTAAGCACTCGGAAGTATTTCAACTTATTGCTACATGTGGTTACATTGTGACCGTTGGTGACTTCCGAAGATTACTACTATCCCCTTAATACTATCTGCCTGACATTTAATTCTCCCCACAAAAGTTCCTGAAATAGAGAAATTATTATTCCATACTACTCTTAAGTATTTCACATGCATACCATGTCTCCATTCTTTGGTCTTTACGGAGCACACCTAAGACAGGTCTTACCAACACTAGATCCAGCGGCAGAGTGCTGAAACATGGCCGTTCTTCAGGTCATCTCGCACCTCTGTCGAGGTGGGGGAAGACCATGCTACCGTATTGGTCAGCCACATTTCAGGCGCTCAACGCTCCGGTAAGTTTCATCTCTTTCGTTCCACCAAAGGTGACCAAAGGATCGTCTCAAAGATGATCATATAGTCACATTCACTATCTGCGGTTAGCAGACGACCATACACTCATTCATTTCGCAGATAGCACCAAACTGGACGTAGGGATTTATTTTGTGGGAGTGCACATGTGATCAATTAAATTAATAAACTGTCATTCTTTCCCACACTGGTATCCGGCTTTGCTGTATTGATTGAAATTGAGTTATTATCAGAAAAAATATGTTATACTGACAAGAATAACGGGAATGTTGTACCTATTTTCAATGTCGGGCGGTATTGTACCCTTTCAGCGTAATACATATGTCCCATAGAAGGATGATCTCTGCAACTCCGAGACACTCATTTTCTGCCGCACTGCTGACGCACATGGTGAGTCGTTAGCAGCTAAAATTTCTTGTGTCATATTTGTTAACATTTTCTGATGAGCCCCACTAAAGATTTAACTGGGGACCCCGCACTCTTGAGGCTTCCTTTTTAGCGGGAGAAGCTAGCGTCACTCTCCAGTTTACTCGGACGTGACGTCAAAATAACGCGTCAGTCGGTGCGACCCCGAAACTCGATAGCAGTCAACAAATGAATGAATTTGGAGGCACCATATTGGATTTCATCCCCTTTCGATGTTATCTTATTGCAATTTGCGTGTTATGACAGTCTCATTTGAACAGAATGGTGCACTGAAGATTTACCACAAATATATCATTATTGGTAATCTGTTATAATTAAATGTGAGTTAATCAGTGGTACAAGCTTTCAGGGAAAATCTCAACACACTGTTGTCTGCAGTTGAATGTTTTGACCATGGTCTCGTTGTCTTACACAGGGATTTTTGGAGCGGAAAAAAGTAGGTTCGCATCCTGCTATGTTTTGTTATTCTTTTATACACATTCGTGTTTCTGGGGCGTTCTGTTAAATGCAGAAGAAGTATGTGCTAGAATAGTCGATGTTATTTACATATAAGAGTGCTCTCTCTCAGGGGACAGTTTCGTCGATTTTATGACTCTGCTCTGGTTCAGAAACGAAAAATTGAATTAATGAGAGGGAATGGTGCGGTAATCACATTTGTATTCTTATTTGTCCCAAACATATTGCTGTTTCTCATGAATGTGTCGGGCTTTTGAGGGCGTGATTAGACAGGAATCTAAGAGGACAGCTTACGTTTCTGCAAGAGAAACGAGCAGGAATGACTTATGTTCTCGCTTGTCACAAGTATTTAGGTTTTTTTTAGTATATCTCGGAATTTACGAGGTTCCACTCACACACAAAACAAGCTTGTGTCACTCATAGCTTAGTGGGTCGGCTGCTGTTGACCTCCGCGGTCGTTTCGAGTAGAGTTCATTTGGAACTCACTTCATAAACGGGCAGTGCCATTTTCTTTTGCATCCTCTAACGGTGTGCTACGGTACAAAGGCGCAGAGATATCAATGCTTACCAAAATCGATACGTAAACGAACAAAAAATAAGTAACATTATTTTTCCGAATTGATCGTTGAAGCTTTATTTACAGTCCTCTTATGTGGGTGTATAGGTATCCCACGCTTCCACCAATATCATTTGTAATGCGAGAGGATTAGTTTCTTGATAGGAAAGAACTCTCTGCGATGCCTGTGTGGTCTAAGACGTGTATGGAACTTTCTCGAGACGCCCACATACGTACTTAGTAAAAGCCAATCCTAGGCTCTGGTTATAAGCTGTGAAGATAAATCTGCCAGTGGGAAGGAATCGAATAGCACCATAATCTTCATATAAGCGTGGGAAAAATAAATTGGACCTGGAAAATATAACATGCACCTAAAGACAGGCAACACAGTTTTCATTATCCGAAACTGGAGTTGATTGGTTGGTTGATTTGGGGGAGGGGACCAAACAGCAAAGTCATCTGTCTAGTGGGATTAGGGAGAAATCGGGAAGAAAGTCAGCCGTGCCCTTGTAAAGGAGCCAATCCGGCATTAGCCTAAAGCGATTTAGGGAAATAACGGAAAACGTAAATGACGATTGCCTGACGCGGGTTTGAACCATCGTCCCCCCGAATGCTAACGCACCTGAAACACATTACGGAAGTTGGGTTGTCTGTCATGACGTGTATGAAATATTTCTACATCTACATCTACATCATTACGGTTCAACTGACAATGAAGTGCCTCGTAGACGTTTTATCAGACCATCTTTAAGCTACTTCTCTGCCGTTCCAGTCACGAACGGCGCGCGGGAAAAACGAACACTCAGATCTTTCTGTGAGAGCTTTGATTTCTGTTATTTTATTCTGATAATCATTTCTCCCTGTGTAAGTGTGCGCCAACGAAATATTTTCGCTGTCTGAGGGGGAAGTTGGTGATTGAAATTTCATGGGGATGTCCTGCCGCAGGGAAAACCGCCTTTGTCTTAATGACTGACACGCCAATTCGCGTATCATATCCGTGGCACTCCTCCCCTACTTCGTGACAGTACAAAACGGGCTGCAATTCCATGAATTTTTTCGAAGTCCTCCGACAATGCTATCTGACGCGGGTCCCACACTGCACAGAAATGCTCCAGAGGACAACGGACAAGCATAATGCGTCAGTTTTTTTAAAATGTATATATGAAAATGCGTTCAGATGTCTGTCTTCCAATTAAACTAGGGGAATATTGGAGCAATAACAGGCAAACTGGGTATGCAGAATGTTTCAGGAATGAGGTACTCTGAAGATCGATGTGCCTACCAACCAGAGATATGGAGTGGGGAAATGATGCTGTGTAACATTAAGCACACTACTTCCACAGCTGGAGCGATGCTAAATGAACTTTCAGTGTAGGAATAAGACACCGCTAGTGTTAGTCAAATTATATTCAGTAGTTAAATGACATTTACACTACTGGCCATTAAAATTGCTACACCCAGAAGAAATGCAGATGATAAACGGGTATTCATTTGACAAATATATCATACTAGAACTGACACGTGATTACATTTTCACGCAATTTGGGTGCATAGATCCTGAGAAATCAGTACCCAGAACAACCACCTCTGGCCGTAATAACGGCCTTGATACACCTGGGCATTGTGTCAAACCGACCTTGGATGGCGTGTGCAGGTACAGCTGCCAATGCAGCTTCAACACGATACCACAGTTCATCAAGAGTATTGTGACGAGCCAGTTGCTCGGCCACCATTGAACAGACGTTTCCAATTGGTGAGAGATCTTGAGAATGTGCTGGCGAGGGCAGCAGTCGAACGTTTTCTGTATCCAGAAGGGCCCGTACAGGACCTTCAACATGCGGTCTTGCATTATCCTGCTGAAATGTAGAGTTTAGCAGGGATCGAATGAAGTGTAGAGCCACAGGTCGTAACACATCTGACATGTAACGTCCACTGTTCAAAGTGCCATCAGTACGAACAAGAGGTGACCGAGACACCGAGACGTGTAACCAATGGCACCCCATACCATCACGCCGGATGATACGCCAGTATGGCGATGACGAATACACGCTTCCAATGTGTGTTCACCACGATGTCACCAAACACGGATGCGACCATCATGATGCTGTAAACAGAACATGGATTCATCAGAAAAAATGACGTTTTGCCATTTGTGCACTCAGGTTCGTCGTTGAGCACACCATCGCAAGCGCTTCTGTCTGTGATGCAGCGTCAAGGGTAACCGCAGCCATGGTCTCCGAGCTGATAGTCCATGCTACTGCAAACGTCGTCGAACTGTTCGTGCAGATGGTTGTTGTCTTGCAAACGTCCCCATCTGTTGACTCAGGGATCGAGACGTGGCTACACGATCCGTTACAGCCATGCGGATAAGATGCCTGTCATCTCGACTGCTAGTGATACGAGGCCGTTGGGATGCAGCACGGCGTTCCGTATTACCCTCCTGAACCCACCGATTCCATATTCTGCTAACAGTCATTGGATCTCGACCAACACAAGCAGCAGTGTCGAGATACGATAAACCGCAATCGCGTTAGGCTACAATCCGTCCTTTATCAAAGTCGGAAACGTGATGGTACACGTTTCTCCTCCTTACACGAGGCGTTACAACAACGTTTCACCAGGCAACGCCGGTCAACTGTTGTTTGTGTATGAGAAATCGGTTGGAAACTTTCCTCACGTTGTAGGTGTCGCCACAAGCGCCAACCTTGTGTGAATACTCTGAAAAGCTAATCATTTGCATATCACAGCATCCTCTTCCTGTCGGTTAAATTTCGCGTCTGTAGCACGTCATCTTCATGGTGTAGCAATATTCATGGCCAGTAGTGTAGTTCGTTTGGAATAGTGAATAGGTGCAGCGTCATAATGTAGGAACACGAGAAAGTAGAACTCAGCAAGCGGCCATGTTTTATGACGTTTCATGACGGCTTCTGTTTTACTCATTTGCCGTCCAAATAGGCAGTGTTAAGGGTCATCTGTACTTCCTCATTTTGGAATTTTATTTAACGCCGAAAACTGCTGCTGAGATGAATCATGGGCCTAAAACTGCTGTGTATTGGCACGAGAAGTCCTGAGGTCTAATTTTAGTGTTGCTCCCACAAACGTTGTTAAAACTAAAGCCGTTATCAACACAAACATTACTTTGATCGCCAACATGGAACGCCATAAAACACGCCTTCCCGCAACGACGTACTTTCCCGTATTCCTACTTTTGGCCCCTGCACCTATTCACTACTCCAGACCAATTATATGTCACTTTAGCATTTTAGCTAACACTATCAGTGAACTGTTACTACACAGAAAGTTCAGTTGATATTGTTCCAAGCGTACTGGGAGTACGCTCAATATTATACAGCACCATTTCTCTTCACGCCAGATTTCCTGCTACTGGTAACGTCTCAACTGCAAAGTATCTCATTCTTGATCTGCGTGCCCAGTTTGCATGATACTGTTCCAGGCTTTTCCTTGTTTTTCTGGAAGACAGACACGTGACTCCATTTTCATTTACAGTGTGGCCAAAGCGAAACTGTCTTAAGCAACATTTCACGCACACTATGATAGTCAACCCAGCTCACATCATGTGCCCACGTGCGGAAGTTGAAAGTGGGTAGTCCATCTTAAACTGCGTGATACATTTTCGAGGCAAGTTTTGTTTTTCGCACGCTGTGCATGAATTTTATGGAGCTATTTCTATCAGATTCTCTCCCATTGGTAGGTTTATCTTCACAACAACACTACAGCTGCTGACTGGTTTTCACCAAGTATGTCTGTGGACGTCTCGGGAACATTCCATACATATCTTTGACTACGAAGTCATCGCAGTGAGTTTCATACCTATCAATAAGTTATTCCTTCTACATTACATATGATGTCGCAGGAAACGCAGGACGTCGATGCAGCCATCTACGAGCATCCATATAAAGCTTCAATAATCACTCTGGAATAATAAAGTTACTAAATTAATTTTTGTTTGTCTGCAGATATATGTGTGCGCGCATTGAAATCCCAGTGTCTACGTACCGTAGCGCTCCGCTACAGGATGAAAAATGGGGCTGTCACTGATGAAATGGAGGGTAAAGCTAGTTTCACGCTAGGCTTAGTCGGAAATAATGGCGCGTACTCGAAGCGACCACGAAATACAGTAGCAGTCGTCTCACTAAGATGCAAGTGGCGCTAGCTTCTACCGTATGTGAATGGACCCTCACAAATCGTGACATATATAGGGAAAAAAATACAAACAGCTAAATATTTGTGACTAGCAAGAATGTAAATGTCATTCCTGCTCGTTTCTCTTGCAGCTACTTATGCTTTGTTCTTAGGTTCTCCCCTAATCACAAATGTTCAAGAGAAACAGACAAATATTTGTGACAAGCAAGAATACAAAAGTGAAATTGCTCCTCATTTCACCTTAATTTTTCACTTCTTAATGAAACTGAAGTCATTACATCTAAAAAAAAACTGACTTGTGAGAGAGCGCACTCTTATAGCTAAATAACATTGAATACTGGAGATCAACATATATTGCGCCAATAAGAACACCCCAGGAACCCGAAAATGGACGAGAAGCGTTCAATAAGTAACGCAACACATTCTATTTCCTCGGCCGAATTTGGTTGAAAAAATGTGGAACTTCATGTACGACATCGTGCAACATTATCGCATCAGCCCATATAGATTTATGGCGTATGTAAAGGAGCTGTGTTCCAAGCATTGAGCTGTCATTGAGTTTCTTTTTTACGAAAACCAGAGCATGGCAGATATTCATTGGTCCTTGTAGTATGTCTTCGTAGACCTGACAGTCAACAAATGCACGGTGACTCGTGAGGCGAGGCGTGTGTAATCATGGCAACAAGGTCTCGCAGATCTATTCCTTCTACCGCTTGCAGGCCTCCCGCACACAGCTGTGACTCCTCTAATAGTGGAACTTGTGGACAATCTCATTTGTGGTGATCGACGGATCATAATCAAATACCTTGCTGCTCAACTGGACGTTCTGTTGGTACTGCTGACACACTAGTCTATCAGTTGGGGTATTCATAGGTATGTGTCTGCGGGGTTCCTCGCCGTGTAATAGACGACTACAAGGAGCAACGAAGAACCACGTGTGTGGAATTGCGCGTTACAAGTCTGACAGTGATAATTTTTTTATCGAACATCTTCTCACGTGATTTAACACGCGTTCATCATTTCGAAAGGGAAAGAAAACGGCAGTCCATGGAGTGACGCGACACTTCTTCTCCTCCGAAGAAATATTTCAGAGGACTGCCCTCTGTCCGTAAAGTCATAGCCACTGTCTTCTGGGACCCTGAAGGAGTTATTCTGTCTGATGTGGTCTGCCCATCAACTGTGAAGTGTATTGTGCTACCCACAGTAAACTAAAGAAACGACTTCAGCATGTTCGTCGCCACAAAAATACGAACGAATTTCTCCATTACAACACAGGGCCTCACACAAGTAAGCACACTCGAGATGAGGTTACAAAACTTTAGTGGACTGTCCTTCTCTTCCACCCTAAAGCCCGGATCTCGCTACTTCCGACTTCCATCTGTTTGGCGAACTGAAGGATGCTCTCCATGGGAAAGCAGTTTATGGATGACGAGGAAGTTACTGATGCTGCAGCAAGACATTGGCTCCGACGTCGGCAAGTAAGTGGTATCATACTGACATACTGGCTCACCCAGTAAGGTGACACAAGGTCGTCGCAATGGGCAGAGACTATGTGAAAGAATGGGGTTTTGTGGCCAGGAAAGAGGTGGAAGTAGGGAATAATTTGCTAAATTGGAATCCCAAATAAAACCAACCCACTTTCAAAAAGTGTCTTGAATTATTTACTGAATTCCCCTCGTATAGAAGAATATTGAAATAAAGCAGAATATGAACCTGCTCCTTTCGACTCCATAAACCCACATACCTGACCACGAAACCAAGGAGGGCATATTCAGCTGTCGACAACAGTGTCATTCATTTTAGGCTGTTCTGAAGGCCTTTAACACTGATGTATCATTAACTGACATTTAATTATAACAAATAGTGCCAAGAGTGAGGTATTTGGGATACATCTTCAACTGCGCCAATCTCTTAAAGTGGCATACTGTTATACTACGCATGTTATGATAGAAAGACACCGAAAGGAGACGAAATCAAATATGGCGTCTCCAGAGTTCTTCATTTGTCAGCTGGTGTGGAGTTTCGCAGTCGTATCGAGTGGCACGTCATTTTGATAGTCACTGCCGAGTAAGGTTGTGAGAGACACTATCGTGTAACAATAAATGGAGATTGGATGCAACATTTTATTTTGGCTTCCTAGCGGAGTGCTACAGTGCTGGGCTGTTCATACTTCTTCTGATTGGAGTTTTACACACATTCCTTTTCTCAGAGAGTTTGAAGAGAATGTCACCATTTGTTTTCTTCCCACTCCGCTTGATTCTCAGCGTACCTCTGTAACACAAATCTCAAAGATCTCGATCCTCGTCCTTCCCGGTTTTCCCACAACCGTCGCTGAGCGTCCATACTATGCCGTGGTCCAGGCAAACAGTCTCACTAATAACTTCTTTTGTTTAGGAATGCTTCTTTGCATATGCTGGTGAGCTCTCTACTTCGCCCGTACTTCACACGTCATGTGACAGTTTGCGATCAGGTTAGCACAATGTCTTTACTACCTTTGCTAAACGGACAATAGTTGTAACACTATATAATTACAATGTTATTCCACCTGCTGCCCGATCTTTCATTTTTCTCTCTTTTAAGTCTCTATACGAAGCAGACTGTCCCACTCGACAAGTCCTGCGATTAGATCTCATTTCCACATAAATTAGCTTTGCCATCAGTGAATCTGAAACTACCTGTTTAATTATTTTTATTAAACACTGACCTACGGAATTTTCCCTGACAAAGGCAACTCAAACTTAACCTGTTCATTTATTACCCACAATATCCAAGTACAACGTATTCATTAGGTCCACGACTTTGTTTTCCACTCATCGGTTAACTACTCTGGTCAACAGTGCATATTCATGACTTGTCAAGCTAAACCTTCGATATTTCTCGCACTCCCACGCCTTCGGAGCTTTGTGCATGGTATTCTCCCGAAAGACGTATAGTTTTATAGGTTCTACACACTAGCTTTTATATTCGACTGGTCGGTGTTCCCACAAATTCCGAAACAGAGCTAGTCATCCATCCCTCCTGCACTATTTGATTGCAAACGCGTTCTAAAGGACGATATATCTTGTAAAATCGCCTAGTAGGGAACATTACCACCAACTTCTGCTTCTATGGCGTAGACATTCCAGCAACATGTCTTACATAATACTGGAGTAAATCCGACGTTGAAACATTTTCTCGGCTCGAGACGGTAACGAAATCATGTTTTTACGCTCACCGTTCGTGCAAATATACCCTCGTGAAATGATCAAAAACTTAACGTTTGCCATGCAGTTTGTGTTTAGCGTTGAGACTTGTCATTAGTTTGTCTGTTAATCCTCGAGTCTCGATTAACGGTCTGAGATAACACATGTCACATCCCACTGCATTCAGCGGATGTATAATGCTGAACTATTGCCGAAAACTAATGGTGTAAAGACACATTTTGGTTTCCAAAATCATGAGATTAGCTTTAAAAGTTATCAAAACATTCAATGAATATGTAATACACATCGCTATCGCGTATTTTATGAGTTTATTTCACAGTCCAAGCAAACAAACACTGAAGCAGCTTATCTCATATCTCATCGAAACGGCTGAAAACAATGCCGACAAAACCAAAAGCTCATCAGCCGTTACACACGTTTTCCGAACAAGGTTCACATGTCGTCTGGTTTGCATCTGCTCTTACAGGTCAACAGACACTATAAATAATTTGCCACTGGATAAAGGCAAAGTTTCTACTATAAATTAATGAGAACTGTTAATAGCGTCCCACTCAGCGTTGTTTGCAGCAATTCTACTGATCCAGGTTACCTGAAGGAGGCCAACAGTATAATATTTCAATGTGAAAGTAACCAAATTTCCTCTAAAATGTTCTAATGACACGCTTAAGTATGTCAGTCTCTTGCTTCATGGGTGTAATTATCGTTTATAGTGTCAATGTGTTCCTGAGCTATGTCCAGGAGAAGTTATTGGTGTTTTAATGAGGCTATGTTAATTAATTCAATATTAATTGCAATACAATGTGAAAACTCATATGGAGGTAGTTTAGCAGTCCCCGTCTCTTGCACTAGCTCATTTCGTCTGATGACCGGCGTGATCATAGCGTTCCACTGTGTGGCACGCCAATAACTTCATTCCAGGTGTGATGGAAGCAATTTAATGAAGCACACGGCCAAGGAAGCTATTTTAGCGTTACGGCCATTACCTAATTCTCTCCCTGAATAAATGTTAAGTCATGTTTGGTGTGACCTCAATACAGAGAATAACCTTTTAAGACGGGACACCCATACGTGTAAATTCATTTAGAAACGAGATGTCATGTGTCTAATTTTAGGGCAGTAATCAGCATAAGATCGATGTAATCAGAACTTAGCACAAAATACGATTTAATCACAACGCTAATCAAATTTAAACCTGTTTCTCTGCTTCTCATTTCCAGTTGGGTGGATTTAACTAACTTTAGGATGTTAAGCATACAGTTGTAAGCAAATTTTCTCTATCATGTTACATTTCTGAGGAATAAAATGCTAATAAAAGTGGGTCGATTTTATTTCTAATGTATGGTGAACATTAGTAAAACCAAAGTATTACTGCACGTGCCTAATACTATAAAACACACAATCATCAGAAGCACCATCAATATTATACAAGAAGCCACATGTGCTATCAAAACAGAAATCAAAATTAGAAATGTTAATGCATTACGAAGTTTAATGTCAGTTTGTTCGGAGAAATGGGGTGAGGAAACTTATCTTTTGTAAGATGTCTTGTCAGTAACAGTAAACAAAAACCACCAGCAGTGGCCCATCATTCATAGTGATGTTCCAAGGTAAGAATGTCTTGGTGGAATCATTGATACCGACCATTGCAGTTGGTTATGCCGGTAAAAAAAGGACGAAAGCAAAAAGTGTTTTTAGTGACATCCTGCACCCATTTACCTGTAGTAGTCCAACAAATCAGTCACTGAATAAACACAAATGAAGACATTCCTCAATGAAGGTTGCATATCACATTTTTGGAAAAATTGAGTTTCCATTGGAATGATGTGGGCATCACATGAGACATACTATCATAGCAAAAGATGTCTTATTTCTGTTTACAAGTTCAGCTACTTGTAGTATTCAAGTTGACCATGCTGGAAGAATGGCGTATATCAGTGAAAATGTCTGACATGGGCGATGTAACTTTCACTCCAAAGGATACTATATCGTTAGACAGAAGCATGAAAAGGAAAATGGATCCAACAAATTGGAAGCACAATGTCAAAGGTAGGAGGGCCTGTGGAAAATCTCACATTAAATTTGTCTAAAAGAACTAAATCAAAAGTGGTACGTATAAGAAGGGAAAAATTGCATGCTAGAATAATTCTCTTGGCCTGGTCGTTGGTCTGTACAAAAGAACAACTGGGAAAATAAACTTTTGTACAACTACCTTTCTCTGACAGGATATTTTAGAACGGTAGAGCATACGTTTACTGTTTCGAGGCATAATTTTCTGCCTTGGAGTCATACTTTCGCATTAACTAGGAGAAAGAAGTGTAATGAACTTCACGGTTATTAATGACTGGAAGTACGCAATATCTGAAACTTGTTCAAGTACATCTTTTATCGCGAAGAAAATGAGTCAGAATGTAATTATGAAGTCTGACACAAACTTGAAAATTACTAGTTACACGGTTGAACATCAGTGATGATCCAAATGCCTTGTCTCTGCATCTTAGTGGCATTCAAACTTGGGTATGTTATTCTCTGCTGAAAACGAAGGAGAAAATCACCTCACGTTAACATTGCTGTACCTGTGCAACACCTGTCCAATCTCTTCAATACGTAACAACGTAACAATTATCAGTCGTAGTCGAAACAGTGTTCTGTGCAGTTGGAAGTGCATCATGTCGGAGCTGAGCGAATTCGATCGTGGGAAAATTTTGGTGCTCGTATGGTCGATTCATCTTTCGTTGCATAAATATCTTGGTACCCTGGCGGCTGTGATTATGGGGGTGTTGTTGGATATGTGTAAATACTTTGGTGTATAATACGAGATCTTTTGTGAACTTAACTTCTGAGTTAACAGTTGAATTTACTTTTCCTCTGTTTGATTTTTTCTTTGTTGTTTCTTGTCCTACATTTACATCTACATCTACATTTATACTCCGCAAGCCACCCAACGGTGTGTGCCACTCTCATTACCTCCCTTTCCTATTCCAGTTGCGTATGGTTCGCGGGAAGAACGACTGCCGTAAAGCCTCCGTGCCCGCTCGAATCTCTCTAACTTTACATTCGTGATCGGCTCGGGAGGTATAAGTAGGGTGAAGCAGTATATTCGATACCTCATCGAGAAACGCACCCTCTCGAAACCTGGACAGCAAGCTACACCGCGACGCAGAGCGCCTCTCTTGCAGAGTCTGCCACTTAAATTTGCTAAACATCTCCGTAACGCTATCACGCTTACCAAATAACCCTGTGACGAAACGCGCCGCTCTTCTTTGGATTTTCTCTATCTCTCTGTAGAAATGGTCTTTTAGTTTGCAGATACATTATATGTCAGATAAAATATTCTGCTAATACTTTCCGTTATTTTTCCCACTGCAATAGAACATCAAATTTTTATGTAGTAGGTTGTTACAGAGCATACTTCTACAGGATACGTGACGTTCTTACATGTAAAGTTACGTAAAAATTAAGATAACTTTATAAATGTTGTAGAATATGCTAAATACACGTTGCTGTTCTATAGAGCATATCGTATCACTTGACCACAAATGATAAAATATATAAATAGTACCAAAGGGAAACAAGAATTGTTTTTATTTCTTGAAAAATTATTAATTTGTTATATAAAACTACCTTTAAGAGAGGTCTTCAGTACTGCTGGCCAAAAAGCTATGAAAATGGCCTACAAGAATTTCCAAGCATGAAGAGTGCAAATAAAGTAACTTGGCGTGCATCCACAGAGACAGCACGGTAGCACGGTAGGGAAAGGGGTTGAGGGTTCCCTTGTGAACAGCCACTACACGCTAGGGAAGATCTAATTCGACAGCTGCAGCCTACTCACAAATGCATGTCCCGTATAATTTCTAAGCAACTGCTAGCGATTCTGCAAACTGTAGTGGTGCAAAATCGTTTGCGTCATTCGCGTGTCAGGGCCGCCAATCCCAATACATGTACAAAGGGTTGTTTTACCATTTCTTGAGTAGCAATGTAGGGACATCATCCGTATCCTCGTCGTAACTGCAAAAATGCTTACGTTTTGTTTCGTGTCATGGATGAGTACCGGGAGAAGGCGAAGCGTAATAGGCACCCGGGCCACTGCGAATACCTGGCCGCTTGCTGCCCGTGTGGAGACATCTGTCCCTGAAAGAAAAGCTTCGTGCGTTGTACGCTGTATGGTTTTCCTTTGAAGCCGGCGCTGCCGTGTTAGATGCCCCAAAACACTAGCAGACCATTGTTTACATGCAGGTTGTTCACGATCGCTTTTACTTCGTAATTTCTGTCATTCCACACGACAGTTGTTTTAAATAATAAATATTACAGTAGTTACGTTAGTAACATGTCAGGAAGGCATTTCGAAACGTTACTTTTGGTCTTAAATGGGTATTTGATCCAATAATAGGACGCATTTGCTCTCTTAAATTTAACTTTGTTTTTGTTTATATATTTGTAGTAACCAAGAAGAGAAGTATGTGACGAGAAAAGGTTGATTTCGTCATCAATTTACATCTTCTTCAGCTGCATATGAGTCGACAGCTGATGAAGCTACAACTATGAAAGCAAGGGTTATTTGCTTACTGGTACTAATCCATACTCGTTATATCATCAGTTTTCAAATCACACGCACAATATTTTCAACGTTAAAGTTTGCAAATAAATCTTACTTACATTTTCTTTCTTGGCCAAATGCAATGAGGAAGGAAGTAAAGAAGACACGCTGTCATGTCGATGTCTACAGCAGGCGTATTATTACTCCGAAAAAGGCATTGGCTACAACTTAAGAGGTCTGTTCAAAAAATTCTAGTACTTTGTCCACAAAATTTTTCTACGCCTGCCTTTTACTTATTCTGCTTCGTCTCCTTCGAAATACTGTCCTTCTCAGTTGATACACAGTTCCCAAAGCCGTTTCCACTTCCGGAAGCAGTCTTGGTACGCCTTTTGCTGTATCGCGGGAGGCGCCGTCTACGAATTTTCTTTTACATCGTCTATCGTTGCAAATCTTTGTTCGTTCAACGGAGTTTCCAACTTTGGAAATAAAAAAAGTCCGCAGGAGCCACGTCTGGTGAAGACGGAGGATGAGGCAATACACTGATTTGGTTTTTGTGCTGCAGTCACACACTAACAGGGATAAGTGTGCGGGTGAGTTATCGTGATACAAGAGTCATGAATTGTAGCGCCACATCTTCTCACATATTCTCGCAGGCGTCTCAACACGTCCCGATAGTACCATCGATTAACAGTTTGTCCCTGCGGCACGAATTCACGATGGGCTAATCCTTCAAAGTCAAAGAAAATATCAGCATGGCTTCGGCATTAGACCTGACACGACGAGCTTCTTTTGGTCTTGGAGAACCTTACCCGACCCGTTGTGGAGATCTAACCTTGGTCTCAACATTGTAACCGTAGACCCACGTATCATCACCAGTTATGATGCTCTTAAGGAACATCTTCTCATTGGCACGTTCCGAAAGCTCTTCACAGATTGCGACGCGAAAGTCTTCTGGTCTCGACCCATGAGCCGTGGGACGAATTTGGCGGCAACACGATGCATTCCAAGATGCTGTATCAGAATTTCATGACATGATCCAACTGAAATATTACACTATTTTGCCATCTCTCGAACAGTCAGTCGTCGATTGGCAAGTGGACTTTCCTGACATGAGCGTCGTCGGTAGACGTCAAAGGGCGTCCTGGACGAGGGTCATCTTTAACTTCCGTCCCGTCATTTTTAATCCGCGTGAACAATTCAAAACACAGTGTATGGCATAAGCATTCATCACCGTAGGCTTCCTGCATCATTTGGTGTGTATCTGTAAAGGGTTTCTTGAGTTTTATGAAAACTTTCATGCAGACGCGTTGCTCCTCTAACTCTGCCATCTCAAAATTCGCAAACTGTCTAAGACAACGCTCTACTCAATAGGGCACTGAACAATAAGGAATAGATATACAACAATGAAACTTCCGGCTGTTACAAATGAAACATAGGGGTGAGCATTTAGCTCCAACACACCACTGACGTGAAATTATGAATGTTCCGGGAGTTTTTGAACAGATCGGGTATGGTGACCAGAGGAGAGCATGACACTACAGCCCAAATACAATTAAAGGAGGAACCGTATCTGAATTTCATCAACATTACAGTCATTGAGAGGCCGCAAATGTCAATCAACAGCTCCGCCATTACACCAGTGATGCAAGTGAAGCAGCAAGATGATGAAATTGTAAGTGATCAACTGTCATACAAAAGCCTTTCACTCTATTTTCGTAACACATAACTGATGCAAATCTATCTGCATCCTATACAGGCTGTGATATACATACTCAACCACAAGGAAGAAAACCAGCAGAAGACATCACTGATTTCGATTTCTAGCAGTACGCTGCCCCCCTCCTTCGCCCCAAATGCCACAGCAGCAGCTACAGTTAAAAAGAATGGACAAAGAGTTCTAGATTAATCCAGTTTAAGACTGTTTATTTTAAGTAACATTTCTCTATATGTATGTATGTATGTATGTATGTATGTATAAACGCCTGGAACAGCGAGCAGTTCCTGCAACCCCAGCGAACACACTTTTTAATGATATTTTTGGCTTCCTCGTTTGCTCTTTCAACATAAACTTAATGGCAGTGCATACAGTCACACGTAACTGATTATAAGGAACTTTCCCTGCTCCTATGTTGCGCTGAGGCTACAGCGCGATGCTAAGAAGCGAAGACACAGCAACGGGAACGGTCGGAGTGTGCAGGTCAGAAGCGACCAGCAATTGAGGCTGCGGTCCTGTGGGCTGAAAGGTCTGAACTAGCCCAGCACTCCAGGCGAAAATGTGTTTCTGATCTGAGTCCACGTTATTTTGGGCGAGCACTAACTCGACATTTGTAAGTTTAGCATCAAAGGCTTCACCGATCAACACTTTTCTGATTTCTGGTCCGATAAACACAAGTTCTTTCAGTTTGACAGCGCTGTTCGTGGGTAACGCATCTTTCAAATGACTCAAAGCTTCATCCTATTTATCAAGAGCCTTTAAAAAATTTCCTTTAGATGTAGCTTGGTACGAAGCAGAGGCCGTACGAGTTTACTTGGCACTGCTAATCGCCTGTTTGTTGCATTTTCATTTCGTGCAATTTGCTTTTTTCTCTTCGGTCAGTATCTTACATTGTAGTGACTTTTTGATGTAAAAAAAAAGATTGTAAACTTTAATATTCCAAAAACCCTACGTGATACAACATTGCTAAGGGCTCACTTTGATTATTAAACCAAAAATACATTGGAAATAATATGTCGAACACCAGGTACAAATCGATTGTTATCTACTGGAAACGAAAGAGACTGCAATTTGCGGGAGTCATTAAGCTGTCCAGGCTGTCACTTCTGTTAGCCGTGGGGTTACGTGATGAAAATGAAATTACAGAGGGTAGGGCAGTCTGGTACCATAGTTGATGATGGTGTGAAATCTAACATATGAGGTCCCGTGAAGTAAGTCAGTTATAAGTAACGCCCAAGTATCTGAGACTTCGTTTACAGCTGTCTGTCACATTCGGTTCCATGGAAGTAAGACAAATAAAGCAGGCATGACAATATATTCCTATGTATTCATGTCACATTTTCATGGATTTGAAAACTCATGTAATTTCCGTGATGGCAATATGTGAGACAATTCTTAATTAACCCACAGAGCCAGGAAACCAAGAAGCGATATCCGGCTTTAAAACTGTTTACTCTTATACACAATCAAACAATCACTAAAATGAAGACTTACAACTTGCACTTGCTGCATAGAGATTTTTCTGTTTTGCTGTTTTAATGCTTGATGTTCCCAAGCTAAGCTTAGTTACTAGGTAGTAGTCTGAATTCTTATTTTCTGCAGTCATCAATCTTCTGATGTTATGTATATAGCCTGAAGCTGCGACTGAAAATTTGTGCCAAGGCCGTGAATCGAACCCAGGTCTTCTGCTTAACAGGCCGGTGAGCTAGCCACCAAGCTACCTTGCCACAGTCACGCCTCGCCCGCTCCCCCCACCCCCAACCCCCGTTCCAAATGACTGCGGCGGCAGTGAGAATTTGAAACAAGGAGAGGGGCGTGCCAGGGTATTCCGTGCAGCTCTGTGAACCACTGTGCCAACGTTGCTTGGTGTCTAGCCTACCTGCCTGGTAAGCAGAAGACCTGCGTTTAATTCCTGAGCCGGCCGGAGTGGCCGGGCGGATCTAGGCACTTCAGTCTGGAACCGCGCGACCGCTACGGTCGCAGGTTCGAATCCTGCTTCGGGCATGGATGTGTGTGATGTCCTTAGGTTAGTTAGGTTTAAGTAGTTCTAAGTTCTAGGGGACTGATAACCTAAGCTGTTAAGTCCAATAGTGCTCAGAGCCATTTGAACCAATCAATTCCTAACATTGGTACAAATTTTCACTCATTGTTTCAGTCTACATACATAAAATCATATCTGTATGAGATCAGAGAAGTCTATGAAATAGTGTCATTTCATTTGTAAGTTTTCTGACTTGTTTGATATGGTCCACCAGTAATTCCTTTGCTGTGCGAACGTCTTCACCTCAGAGCAGCACTTGCATCTAATGTTCTCAATTATTCGTTGTGTTTATTCCAGTTTCTAACATCTACACCTCCCTCAAGCAACTTTCCTTGATGTCCTGTTAGGTGTACTACCATCCCATTCCTGTCAGTGTTATGTTCCTCTCCTCGCCGATTCCTCAATCCATATCCGATCAGTCCATTTAATTTTCAACAGCCTTCTATAGCACTACACTGAAACAGTTTTCTACCGTTCACTTCCATTAAATGTTGTGGTCCAAGCGTATATTCTCATAATATTCTTTCTCAAATGAATGGTGATCGTCGATACTAGTTTATCACTTTTGGCGAGTAATGTCCTATTCGCCTGTGCTAGTCTGCTTTTTATATCCTCCTTCCCTCGTCCATCATGTGTTATTATGCGTCCACGGTAGAAGCACAATTCTTTCACTTCGTCCACATCATTGTCCTCAGTTTGGATGTTAGAGGTTATCACTAATGTCATTATTCTTCATATTCATTATTTTCACTCTTTCTTCGATTTACTCTAAATCCATATTCTGTGAATATTAGTCTGGCAATTACTTTCAATAGGTCCTGCGGTTACTTCTCAGTTTCACTGAGGTTCGCTACTGTGTATCGTCAGCGACTCGTGCCTCGAACACTCTGTCTGTTGTGTCTAGACAAGACAGCCTAGACACAATAAGAGGAAGCCGAAAGGCACGCGCTTAAACTCACGCAGGCTGGCGTGAGGTCTGAAACAGGATACGTAATGAATGCTATAAAGAAAAGTACGTAGCTTCTGGAATACTTAACTTTAATCCATAATTGTATAACATCGCTCTTGATGATACATGCTTCATATAATAAATATCAATAGAATACGGCGCCTTGCTAGGTCGTAGCAATTGACTTAGCTGAAGGCTATGCTAACTATCTTCTCGGCAAATGAGAGAGTCTTCGTCAGTGTAGCATCGCTAGCAAAGTCGGCTGTACAACTGGGGCGAGTGCTAGGACGTCTCTCTAGACCTGCCGTGTGGTGGCGCTCGGTCTGCAATTACTGACAGTGGCGACACGCGGGTCCGACGTATACTAATGGACCGCGGCCGATTTAAAGGCTACCACCTAGCAAATGTGGTGTCTGGCGGTGACACCACACTGTCAACCTGAACTTTAATCCTACTCTACAACATATAGTTTATCTCCGTCATATCCTATCCGATGCATACACTCCCTGACAAAGAAAGCGAGTAAATATAAATTCTTAATTCCCCCTACTCCTCATTCCCCACTCCGACTATAATCGGCTATTAACAAAATTCTGTTTTGGGGAAATATCTACCTGTTCGCAAATCCTTCCCGCTAGAGGGATGTAAGTTATGTCGCTACGTTATATACGAGCGTACATTGATGCGCAACAGAAGAAAGTTGTTAGATCGGTTACTGCTGCTGCAATGGCAGGTTATCAAGAATTAAATGAGGTTGAACGAGGCATTATAGTCAGCACACGAGCGATAGGACACAGCATCCCTGAGGTATCTATGAAGCGGGGATTTTCCCGTACTACCATTTCACGAGTGTACCGGGAATATCAGGAATCCGGTAAAATATCAAATCTGCGACGCCACTGCGATCGGAAAAAGATCCTTCAAGAATGGTACCAACGATGACTGAAGAGAATCGTTCAACGTGACGTAAGTATAACCCTTTCGAGCAGATTTCAGTACCGGGCCATCAACAAGTGTCAGCGTCCGATCTATCAACGAAACATCATCGATATGGGCTTTCGTAGTCGAAGGTCGAGTCGTGTACTCTTGATGACTGCACAACACATATCTTATGCCTTGCCTGGGCCCGACAACACCGACATTAGACTGCGATGACTGGAAACTTGTTGCCTGGTCGGACGAGTCTCGTCTAGAATTGGACCCTGTATGTCAGCAGGGGACTTTTAAAGCTGGTGGAGGCTCTGTAATGGTGTGGGGCGTGTGCAGTTGGAGTGATATAGGACCACTGATACATCTGTGTAAGACTCTGGCAAGTGTCACGTGCGTAAGCATCCTGTCTCATCACCTGCCTCCATTCACGTCCATTGTGCATTTCGACGACATGGGCAATTCCTGCACAACAATGCAACACTCCATCCGTCTAGAGTTGCTACGGCGTGTCCCCAGGGACACTTTTCTGAATTTAAGCCCTTCCGCTGGCCACCAAACTCCCCAGACATGAACGTTATTGAGCATATCTGGGATGCCTTGCAACGTGCTGTTCAGAAGAGATGTCCACTCCCTCGTAATCTTACGGATTTAGCGGCAGCCCTATAGGCTTCATGGTGTCAATTCCCTCCAGCACTACTTCAGACATTAGTTGAGTCTATGCCACGTCGTGTTGCGGCACTTTTGCTTGCTCGCGGGGGCCCTACACGATATTACTCAGGTGTACCAGTTTCTTTTTCTCCTCATTGTACTTACGTACTTCATTTACATGGGAAGATTACGGCCTTCAAGTCCTCTCTTACATCAAACAAGTCAGCCTTAGAAAGCTGACACAGCAGTTGTGCATAGCACTTGAGTTACACATAATTTCGGTTGACATACTAGTGAATGCCAATATTATTAAAAGTGAGTAAAGTAATTTTGTCGTAACACAATATTCCTGGAGAATGGGAAATGTTTTCCTAAATTTCCGAATCACACTTTGGTTAGACGGAGACTGTCTGTATACCTTGATAACAACGAGTAACTATTTGTATTTCCCGTCTCAAAATGTCAGAAGCGTATGACACATATCCGCTAGAGAATAATTCTACATGAATTTACATGCTTCGGCGGCCATTGTAGAGTCCGGGACGGACGCTACTACGTACGAGTATTAGCTATTTTCGCTGCTCTTACATTCGCGTACTGAGCGAGACAGAAAATTACATGCAACTCTGCGTGCCCTTCTTTGCTTTATCTTTTTCTCATGGCCGCAAGGCGTCATACACGATGGTGGTAGCATACGAGACTCCAACGAATACTGGATTTTTTATAATTTGGCCAACAATGTTACTTGTGAGTAAAATTGGCTTTATTCCAAAGATTCCGGTCTGCTTTCTTTCGTATGGACTGTAAGGTTCTGTTACAATCCTGAATTCGATCTGTTTCTGCTAGCACGCCTACTTGATAAGGAATAATGCAAAGGGTTAATTACACTACCGTCTTCCACGCCATTTCTTTTGTTGATTCTTTGTACTTCGCAGGATCCTTCTAATGTCACCCTGATTTCATATCGATTCTAACAAGGGAACCTCCCCATCGTACCCCCCTCAGATTTAGTTATAAGTTGGCTCAGTGGATAGGCCTTGAAAAACTGAACACAGATCAATCGAGAAAACAGGAAGAACTTGTGTGGAACTATGAAAAAATAAGCAAAATATACAAACTGAGTAGTCCATGCAAAAGATATGTAACATCAAGGACAGTGTGAGCTTAGGGTCGCAGTGGTCCCGTGGTTAGCGTGAGCAGCTGCGGAATGAGAGGTACTTGGTTCAAGTATTCCATCGTGTGAAAAGTTTAATTTTTTTATTTTCAATTTATTTGACAAACTCTTACGTTTTCATCACTCTTTTGGGAGTGATTATCATATCCACAAGAAAACCTAAATCGGGCAAGGTAGAAGAATCTTTTTACCCATCCGCCAAGTGTATAAGTTAGGTGGGTCGACAACATATTCCTGTCATGTGACGCACATGCCGTCACCAGTGTCGTATAGAATATATCAGACGTGTTTTCCTGTGGAGGAATCGGTTGACCTATGACCTTGCGATCAAGTGTTTTCGGTTCCCATTGGGGAGGCACGTCCTTTCGTTTACTAATCTCACGGTATTGCGGTGCGGCCGCAAAACAGAGACACTAAACTTATTACAGTGAACAGTAAACTAATTACAATGAACAGAGACGTCAATGAACGAACGGACAGATCATAACTACGCGAAAATAAAAAAAGTGAAATTTTCACTTGAGGAAGGACTTGAACCAAGGATCTCCTCTTTCGCAACTACTGACGCTAACCACAAGACCACGGCGCTCCTTCAGTAATATTGTCCTTGATGTTAGATATCTTGAGCGTGGACTACTCAGTTTGTATATTTTGCTTATTTTTTTCATAGTTTCACACAACTTCTTCCTGTTTTCTCGATTGATATGTGTTTAGTTTTTCAAGGCCTATCCACTGTGCCAACTTATAACTAAATCTGAGGGGAGTGCGATAGGAAGGTTCCCTTGTAAGCACTGGTTATAAATGCACTGCTAGCTGAGAACTTGAAGCAGCCAGAAGGGGAGGAGGAAACCAAATGAAACTTCACGGTTTCGGAGGATATGTGATGCTATTTCAGTGATAGAGTAAATTTTAGAAATAACTTGGCAGTATGAACGCACTTATCATTATGACGCTGTCCGTCTGGCTCGCTTGCATGCACTGAATCGCTAGAGAAGGGTGTCATAAAGACGTTGTATCCTCTCCTGTGGCACACTGGCCCACAACCCTTCTAATTAGTTCTTGACATCCTTGATACTGGCATCGTGTCAAATTTGATCTCCGAACTAAACTCACAGATGTTATATCAGGGGTACACCTGGCGATCGTGCTGGTCAGCATCAACTCTATGCAGACAACTGACAGAGAAACATGTGTGTGCATTGTCCTGTTGAAAAGCGACATTACGATACTTTCGGTTGAGAGACAATACAAGAGGATGCATGAGTACCGTGACGTGCCCTGAGAGTTCTGTCATTCACTACCACCCACGAAATGAAGTCATACCCGACGGCTCCCCACACCGTGACGCCAGCTGTAACACCCATGTGGCTCTAGAGAACACTGGAAGAATGGGACCTGTATCTAAGTCACCGCCATACTTGTCATCCAGGGTAGTGAGCCCGCCATTCATCCTTGAACAGAGTCTACATCTATATCATATTCCGCAAGCCACTTAATGATCTGTGCCGGAGGGTACTTTCGACACCACTGTCTGTTCCCTCCAACTCTGTTCCACTCGCGAATAGTGCGCGCGAAGCATGATTGTCGGTAAGCATCTGTATTGGCGCTAATTTCGCGAATTTTCTTCTCGTGGTCAATATGCGAGATATATGTGTGGGGGAGGGGGTTAGTAATGTGTTGTCCGACTCCGCCTGAAATGTGCTGCCTCGAAATTAAAATAGTAAGTCTCTCCGTGATGCACAACGCCTCTCGTGCAAGGTCTTCCATCGGAGTTTGTTTAGCATCTCCGTAACGCTCTCTTGCCAGCTAAACGATCCCGTGACGAAACGCGTCGCTCTTCATTGGTTCTTCTCTATCTCCTCTATCACTCCTATCCGATAGGGATCCCAGATAGATGAACAATACTCAAGAATCGGGCGAACAAGCGCCTTATAAGCCAGTTCTGTCGTTGATGAGTTACGTTTCCTTAAGATTCTTCCGATGAATCCGAGTCTGGTATCTGCTTTCCCCACTATATGTTTTAGGTTGTCATTCCACTTAAGATCGCTCTGGATAGTTACGCCTAGATATTTTACGGCAGACGCAGTGTCCAGATGCCAGCTGTTTGTCATTATTACACTACTGACCATTAAAATTGCTACACCAAGAAGAAATGCAGATCATAAACGGGTATTCATTGGACGAATATATTATACTAGAACTGACATGTGATTACGTTTTCACGCAATTTGGGTGCGTAGATACTGAGAAATCAGTACCCACAACATCCACCTCTGGCCGTAATAACGGCCGTGATACGCCTGGGCATTGAGTCAAACAGAGCTTGGATGGTGTGTACAGGTACAGCAGCCCATGCAGCTTCAACACGATGCCAGAGTTCATCAAGAGTAGTGACTGGCGTATTGTGAATAGCCAGTTGCTCGGCCACCGTTGATCAGACGTTTTCAATTAGTGAGAGATCTGGAGAATGTGCTGGCCAGGACAGCAGTCGAATATTTTCAGTATCCAGAAAGGCCCTACAGGACCTGCAGCATGCGATCGTGCATTATCATGCTGAAATGTAGGGTTTCGCAGGGATCGAATGAAGGGTACAGCCACGGGTCGTAACACATCTGAAATGTAACGTCCACTGTTCAAAGTGCCGTCAATACGAACAAGAGGTGACCGAGACGTGTAGCCAATGGCACCCCATTAACATCACGCCCGGGTGGCGATGACGAATACACGCTTCCAATGTGCGTTCACCGCGATGTCGCCAAACACGGATGCGACCATCATGATGCTGTAAACAGAACCTGGATTCATCCGAAACAATGACTTTTTGCCATTCGTGCACCCTGGTTCGTCGCAGAGTACACCATCGCAGGCGCATCTGTCTGTGATGCAGCGTCAAGGGTAGCCACAGCTAAGGTCTCCGGGCTGATAGTCCATGCTGCTGCAAATGTCGTCGAACTGTTCGTGCAGATGGTTGTTGTCTTGCAAACGTCCCCATCTGTTGACTCAGGGATCGAGACGTGGCTGCACGATCCGTTACAGCCATGCGGATAAGATGCCTGTCACTCGACTGCTAGTGATACGAAGCCGTTGGGATCCATCACGGCGTTCCGTATTATCCTCCTGAACCCACAGATTCCATATTCTGCTAACAGTCACTGGATCTCGACCAACGAGAGAAGCAATGTCGTGATATGGTAAACCGCAATCGCGATAGGCTACAATCCGACCTTTACCAAAGTCGGAAACGTGATGGTACGCATTTCTCCTCCTTACACGAGGCATCACAACAACGTATCACCAGGCAACGCTGGTCAACTGCTGTTTGTGTATGAGAAATCTGTTGGAAACTTTCCTCGTGTCAGCTCGTTGTAGGTTTCATTACCGGTGCCAACTTTGTGTGAATGCTCTGAAAAGCTAATCATTTGCATATCACAGCATCTTCTTCTGGTCGGTTAAATTTCGCGTCTGTTGCACGTCATCTTCGTGGTGTAGCAATTTCGATGGCCAGTAGTGTAGTATAGCTATACAATAGTGGATTTCCTTTCCTATGTGTGCTCAGTATGGTACATTTATTTACGTTCACGGTCAACTGCCAGAACCTGCACTATTCATCAGTCCTCCGCATGTTGTTCTTCAAATTATTACTATCTTCTGGCGTTGCTACTTTCGCATAGACAACTGTGTCAACTGCAAATAGCATTAAAGACTGTCCGGCGCTTTCTACTAGATCGATTATATACACTGTAAACACCAACGGCCTTATCACACTTTCCTCTTTTACGCCGGATATTACTTTTCCATCTGTCGATTTTGTTCTGCAGGAAAGTCTTGACTCCAACCGAAAGCCTGCTTCTATACTCCCTAAGCTTGTATATTTTTTTCATTAAAGAACGGTGTCAAAATGGAGGAACAGTAGTCCGCAGCTCGTGGTCGTGCGGTAGCGTTCTCGCTTCCCACGCCCGGGTTCCCGGGTTCGATTCCCGGCGGGATCAGGGATTTTCTCTGCCTCGTGATGACTGGGTGTTGTGTGCTGTCTTTAGGTTAGTTAGGTTTCAGTAGTGTATTCATCTCTTGGTCTCCCTCTACGATTTTTACCCTCCACGCTGCCCTCCAATACTAAATTGGTGATCCCTTGATGCTTCAGAACATGTCCTACCAACCGATCCCTTCTTCTGGTCAAGTTGTGCCACAAACTTCTCTTCTCCCCAATCCTATTCAATACTTCCTCATTAGTTATGTGATCTACCCATCTAATCTTCAGCATTCTTCTGTAGCACCACATTTCGAAAGCTTCTATTCTCTTCTTGTCCAAACTATTTATCGTCCATGTTTCACTTCCATACATGGCTACACTCCATACGAATACTTTCAGAAATGACTTCCTGACACTTAAATCAATTCTGGATGTTAACAAATTTCTCTTCTTCAGAAACGCTTTCCTTGCCATTGCCAGTCTACATTTTATATCCTCTCTACTTCGACCATCATCAGTTATTTTGCTCCCCAAATAGCAAAACTCCTTTACTACTTTAAGTGCCTCATTTCCTAACCTAATTCCCTCAGCATCACCTGACTTAATTAGACTACATTCCATTATCCTTGTTTTGCTTTTGTTGATGTTCATCTTATATCCTCCTTTCAAGACACTGTCCATTCCATTCAACTGCTCTTCCAAGTCCTTTGCTGTCTCTGACAGAATTACAATGTCATCGGCGAACCTCAAAGTTTTTATTTCTTCTCCATGGATTTTAATACCTACTCCGAATTTTTCTTTTGTTTCCTTTACTGCTTGCTCAATATACAGATTGAATAACATCGGGGAGAGGCTACAACCCTGTCTTACTCCCTTCCCAACCACTGCTTCCCTTTCATGTCCCTCGACTCTTATAACTGCCATCTGGTCTCTGTACAAATTGTAAATAGCCTTTCGCTCCCTGTATTTTACCCCTGCCACCTTTAGAATTTGAAAGAGAGTATTCCAGTCAACATTGTCAAAAGCTTTCTCTAAGTCTACAAATGCTAGAAACGTAGGTTTGCCTTTCCTTAATCTTTCTTCTAAGATAAGTCGTAAGGTCAGTATTGCCTCACGTGTTCCAGTGCTTCTACGGAATCCAAACTGATCTTCCCCGAGGTTGGCTTCTACTAGTTTTTCCATTCGTCTGTAAAGAATTCGTGTTAGTATTTTGCAGCTGTGACTTATTAAGCTGATAGTTCGGTAATTTTCACATCTGTCAACACCTGCTTTCTTTGGTATTGGAATTATTATATTCTTCTTGAAGTCTGAGGGTATTTCGCCTGTTTCATACATCTTGCTCACCAGATGGTAGAGTTTTGTCAGGACTGGCTCTCCCAAGGCTGTCAGTAGTTCCAATGGAATATTGTCTACTCCGGGGGCCTTGTTTCGACTCAGGTCTTTCAGTGCTCTGTCAAACTCTTCACGCAGTATCATATCTCCCATTTCATCTTCATCTACATCCTCTTCCATTTCCATAATATTGTCCTCAAGTACATCGCCCTTGTATAGACCCTCTATATACTCCTTCCACCTTTCTGCTTTCCCTTCTTTGCTTAGAACTGGGTTTCCATCTGAGCTCTTGATATTTATACAAGTCGTTCTCTTATCTCCAAAGGTCTCTTTAATTTTCCTGTAGGCGGTATCTATCTTACCCCTAGTGAGATAGACCTCTACATCCTTACATTTGTCCTCTAGCCATCCCTGCTTAGCCATTTTGCACTTCCTGTCGATCTCATTTTTGAGACGTTTGTATTCCTTTTTGCCTCTCTCACTTACTGCATTTTTATATTTTCTTCTTTCATCAATTAAATTCAATATTTCTTCTGTTACCCAAGGATTTCTACTAGCCCTCGTCTTTTTACCTACTTGATCCTCTGCTGCCTTCACTACTTCATCCCTCAAAGCTACCCATTCTTCTTCTACTGTATCTCTTTCCCCCATTCCTGTCAATTGCTCCCTTATGCTCTCCCTGAATCTCTGTACAACCTCTGGTTCTTTTAGTTTATCCAGATGTTAACTTTCCTAAAACGTCATAATTCTTGAGCATAAAACATGTTCCATAATACTACAACAGATTGACGTCGACGATATAGGTCTATAATTGTGTGGATTTGTCTTACGGCCATTCTTAAAAACGGGAATGTCCTGCGCTTTTTTCCAATGGTTAGGTACCTTTAGTTGCTCGAACGATCTACGATAAATTAGCAAGAAGGGGAGCAAGTTCTTTCGAATAATCTGTGTAGAATCTTTTAGGTATCTCATCTGGTCCTCATACATTTCCACTACTAAGTGACTGTGACCTTTTCATTTCCGCGATCATTTATCTCAATACCTGCCATTTCGACGTTCGTACCACGATTGAAAGGACTGGCAGTGTTAGGCTCTTCCGCGGTGAAACGATTTCGGAAGACCGAATTCAGTATTTCGGCCTTCTCTCTGTTATCTTCCGTTTCGGTGCCGGTGTGGTCGCTGAGAGAATGAACAGATGAGTTTGACCCACTTGCTGATGCTACATACGACCAAAATCTCTTAGCGTTTTTACTTAGGTAGGTTTACAACATCTTAATTTTAAAATCATTGAACGCTTCTCTCATAGCTCTCCTTACGCTCATTTTTGACTCGTTTCAGCTTTTGTTTGTCAGCTAGGTTTTGTCTTCTCTTGAATCTGAGATGAAGTGCGCTTTGCTTACATAGCGCTTTTCTAACACTGCTATTAAACCATGGTGGATCTTTCACATCCTTTAAAAACCTTACTCAGAACGTACTTCTCTAGGGCATATTGAACGATGCCTTTGCATTTTTTCCATTTGTGTTCACATCTTCGTCCTCATCGCTGTTTATTTCGTGCTGACTGCTGAGATATTCTAAAATTTCTATCCCGTCACCCTTGCTGAGCAAATATATCTTCCTATCTTTCTTAACATTTCTTGTAGGACCCGTCATCATTAATGCTGTCACAGCCTTATCATCATTGATACCTTCCTCCACTGATACGGTAAGTTCAGGTCTGATTGTTGCCGGGAGGTCTAAGACGTTAACCTCACCAGTTGGTTCTCTAACTGTCTGCTCAATGTGATTTTCGGTAAAGATATCCAGAACACTGCCACCTGAATCCCTGTCTCTGGGAACAGTTTTCATGCTATAACACTCCCAGTCTATACCTGACAAGTTGAAGTCACCCCCTATTAAAACAGCATGATCAGAAAAATTACTAATGATATTCTGAAAATTCTGCCTGAAGCCCTCTACAACTACAGACCCTGACCCAGGTGGTCTATAAAAGCACCCGATCACCGTTTTTGTCCGTTCTTTGATACTCAGTTTCACCCAGAATAATTCACATTCCGAATCAATGCGACGCATTTTGGCTACTGCCCGTGCTTCACGTCTCTAAACGCATCTGTTTCTATTCTGACGTCAACGCATGGGAAAGTGATGTCCTAATCCGTCTGCCGCTACTCTTAGACGAAAAATACTGTCCGGTACAGAAAGTTGCAGGGAGTCCACCACTCGTTCTCGGATAGCGGGCACAGCTGTGAACGGGTTGCTATGTGTCTGGTGCACAAGCAGGTGATCCTTCCTTATGGACTAACGGAATTTTGACGAGGAGTATGCCAGCCCTCACATTCCCACGCAGTCGACATTGGGCCGCTGTGGCGTCCGAATCGTCAACAAGTCTGGATGGTAAACAATTCGACCAGCTGGACAACTGGAGACCCACCATGAGGCTTCTTTTAAAATGTTTCACATGCTGATAATGCAGTCACACACGAGTACAGTATATCTCGGAGTCCTTCCCAGTGATCACACAACATCAGACGCTGTTCACGCCCCACTAGGCCTGGGAAAAACACTAAACACAAACAACGCAAATGCGCTTTGGTGGCTATTCTAACTGTTACAGAGAATTCAGCGCTAATTATTTACATTCCTGCCGACGATGTGTACGTGTGCGATGTTACATTGACATAGAACCATATCTTCCGAGTGAGTCACATCTTTTGTGAGACACTGTATCTAAACGCTGTGACGTATGTATGTTCACCGTTAATCTAGTAACCGGATGCTATGTCAATCTACGTCAGTGTCCACCAAACCATCGATCGCAAACAATTAATAACTCGATGGGACATTTTTGGTACTTCGTGGTAACTTTCGTGTTGGCTGACATGGACTGCTCCATTAAGATCAAACCGTGCTCACAGCAACTACTGCTCTTTTTCTCCAGCGCAGCTGGGATTATCAAATGGTCAAATGCCTGTGAATTCCTAAGGGACGAAACTGCTGAGATCATCTGTCCCTAGACTTACACACTACTTCTTGTTGTTGTTGTGGCCTTCAGTCCCGAGATTTGTTTGATGCAGCTCTCCATGCTACTCTATCCTGTGCAAGCTTCTTCATCTCCCAGTACCTACTGCAGCCTACATCCTTCTGAATCTGTTTTGTGTATTCATCTCTTGGTCTCCCTCTACGATTTTTACCCTCCACGCTGCCCTCCAATACCAATGTGGTGATCCCTTGATGCCTCACAACATACCCTACCAAACGATCCCTTCTTCTAGCCACGTTGTGCCACAAATTTCTCTTCTCTCCAATTCTATTCAATACCTCCTCATTAGTTCTGCGATCTACCCATCTAATCTTCAGCATTCTTCTGTAGCACCACACTTCGAAAGCTTCTATTCTCTGCTTGTCTAAACTATTTATCGTCCACGTTTCACTTCCATACATGGCTACACTCCATGCAAATGCTTTCAGAAACAACTTCCTGACACTTAAATCTTTACTCGATGTTAACAAATTTCTCTTCTTCAGAAACACTTTCCTTGCCATTGCCAGTCAACATTTTATATCCTCTCTACTTCGACCAGCATCAGTTATTTTGCTCCCCAAATATCAAAACTCGTTTACTACTTAAGCGTCTCATTTCCTAACCAAATTCCCTCAGCATCTCCCGACTTAATTCGACTACATTCTGTTATCCTCGTTTTGCTTTTGTTGATGTTCATCTTATATCCTCCTCTCAAGACACTGTCCATTCCATTCAACTGCTCTTCCAGGTCCTTTGCTGTCTCTGACAGAATTAAAATATCATCGGCGAACATCAAGGTTTTTATTTCTTCTCCATGGATTTTAGTTCCTACTCTCAATTTTTCTTTTGTTTCCTTCACTGCTTGCTCAATATACATATTGAATAACATCGGGGAGAGGCTACAACCCTGTCCCAGTCCCTCCCAACCACTGCTTCCCTTTCATGTCCCTCGACTCTTATAACTGCCTTCTGGTTTCTGTACAAATTGTAAATAGCCTTTCACTCCCCGTATTTTACCCCTGCCACCTTCAGAATTGGAAGAGAGTATTCCAGTCAACATTGTCAAAAGCTTTCTCTAAGTCTACAAATGCTAGAAACGTAGGTTTTCCTTTTCTTAATCTATTTTCTAAGGTAAGTCGTAATGTTAGTAATGCCTCCCGTGTTCCAACATTTCTACGGAATCAAAACTGATCTTCCCCGAGATCGGCCTTTAGCAGTTTTTCCATTCGTCTGTAAAGAATTCGTGTTAGCATTTTGCAGCCTTGCCTTATTAAACTGATAGTTCGATAATTTTCACATCTGTCAGCACCCGCTTTCTTTCGGATTGTTATTATTGTATTCTTCTTGAAGTCTGAGGGAATTTTGACTGTCTCATACATCTTGCTCACCAGATGGTAGAGTTTTGTTAGGCCTGGCTCTCCCAAGGCTTTCAGTAGTTCTAATGGAATGTTGTCCACTCCCGGGGCCTCGTTTCGACTTAGGTCTTCCAGTGCTCTGTCAAACTCTTCACGCAGTATCATATCTCTTATTTCATCTCCATCTACATTCTCTTCCATTTCCATAATATTGTCCTCAAGAACATCGCCCTTGTATAGACCCTCTATATACTCCTTCCACCGTTCTGCTTTCCCTTCTTTGCTTAGAACTTTGTTTCCATCTGAGCTTTTGATATTTATGCAAGTGGTTCTCTTTTCACCTAAGATGTCTTTAATTCTCCTGCAGGCGGTATCTATCTTACCCCTACTTAAACTTCAGGTAACTTATGCTAAGAACAACATACACACCCATGCCCGAGGGAGGACTCGAACCTCCGGCGGGAGGGGCCGCGCAGTCCGTGACGTGGCGCCTCTAACTGCATGGGGACGATTATCAGTCTAGAATACTGCACTATCAGCCTCATAGTTGATTGTGTACTCGAGACACTCTACACGTTACCGTTTTCGTAAATATAAAATTCATTTGTTAACGTGGATAACCTCATGTACGCATTGATACTAAGTTGGGTTTGTTTTTATGACGGTGTGCTCAAGGATAAAGGCAAAAAAATATCGCTTTCATTCAGAACAGGAAAACGACTACTTCATTACCCAACTACAGTGCAGATGTGCTTATTTACGGTGCTATGCAATTGAATCAGTTGGGAAGCAAGGGAACATCGAACATCACTTCAAAACCATTCACTCATTGACTGAAAGTCCGCCCCGATAGCTGGGTGGTTGCCGGCACGGTAGCTCAGTGTGTTCGGTCAGTGGTTAGCTACCCTCTGTAACAAAACAAAAACGGAGTGAATGGATCAATGAAGAACCTAAATGGGTGTCATCGGACGTCCGCCTCGAACAACTTCAAAGAACAATATCGAAAAAAATGAGATCAACAAAAAAGAAAAAGAAGCAGTCAGCGTGACGGATTGCCGTTCTACGGCCCCGGGTTCGATTCCCGGCTGGGTCGGGGATTTTCTCCCCTCAGGGACTGGGTGTTGCGTTGTCTTCATCACCATTTCATCCCCATCCAGCGCATAGGTCGTCCAGTGTGGGGTCGGCTGTAATAAGACCTGCAACAAGACCGCCGGACCTGCCTCATAAGAGGCCTCCCGGCCAATGACGCCAAAGGCTCATTTCCATTTCCATTGACTGAAAAGAATTTACCACTGGAATCTACTCGAAGAAAAGAAGAGGTAAGGCAGTTAAACTCGATACTTCATGCTCCAACAGTCAACTTTTGAAAATCACTACGCAAGAGTAAAAACCCGACTTAGACATCATTCCGAGTCTCACAAATCATTGCGCAGAATAAGAAATCGTACGAAGGCGGTGAATTAATCAAAAATGTATTTTTAAAAGCTGCAGATTCAATATCTGATAGTTTCAAAAGTAAGATTTAGTTGACATTTATTTCATATTTACTCGAATTGTAGGTTTCATATTTACTGGAAATGTAGGTTTATCGGCAATAAACAAGGGTAAGATTTTTTAAAATGTTCTTACATCTGTCCTGCTTTATTTTGGTAGTTCATAGTAGGATTGAAAAATGGTAAAGTAGGTCTGAATCTGCACAAGTTTTGCATCAGTTATCTTTGTTATCACCATTGGTCCACATTTATTCTCATTTAAGGGGGCCACTTCGTAAAAAATGACCAAAAATTTGAAAAATATTTCTGTTGTAGAGAAAAAAGCATTTCATGCCAATTACGAGAATTTCAGTTTCATGGATATTTTCGTTTTCCGTTTTCTCGTCAATATGCTTTAAACATAATGTTGCGTAGATAGCACGCCCCTCTGTCATTTTAAAGTGCCTCAGAATACGTAATGTATTGTTGTTTTCCCTACTTTTTTCAGCTTTTGGATGTGGATCGTAAACACAGGTGTATTCTATAAGGCTCTGACTAACGGAACCTAAGTACAGGTGTATCTAGAAGGCTGTGGCTAAGCTACAACTGAGATCTTATGATACATTTCTTTAGTTCTTGTTTTGGAAATTCAAACACTTGTGTTCCGTAGCTACCGCTGTGTTGTTTTATTTCAGTGTATGTGTTTTCTGTGTCATAAATGCGGAAAATAAAGAAATTTGACTACAAGAGGAGGTCTTGAGGCAATCAGTTGACAGCAACATTGAACAATACATATCATTTGGTTCAACAGTCACCTACAGATATTGGCCTCTCACAGAATTCCAACGAAATTTTCAGCATCTGCATAGGATAGCGGTTACGGAGAACTGTGTTCGTTGGGCTGACAGTGTTGAAGACAGGCGTGATGTTTTCAATAAAACTTTCAATGGCGGTGTAATTTCTAGGATACATGTTCAGAAAAAAATCCTGATATCCATGCTGGAAAGAATGTGGTTTAAGCTCTAACTCTTACTGATCGGCTGCTAGTAACCGAAGCGATGAGAGCTGAAGAAGTCATTCCAAAGAGGCTGAGTCAAGTAAGAGAATGAAGGGGAAGAGTATGGAGAATAAAGGAACAAGTGAACACCTTCTCTACCGCCGCCCCTTGCCTAGTATTTTCAGAAAAATCTACAATATGATGATGTTGTGATTATTGATCTACATTTTTTCTTATTTTTCTCGTAGTAAAATAAATTTATTATATTTTTCTCAGATTAGTATCAAAAGAGGAAATTGAACACTTCATATACTTCCCCGGATGTTGTATGTAGCCTGACTGTATGTCTAGGCTATACAGTCAGTGGTATCAAAGAAAATGGTATCTCAGTTAGACAGTGTTCTGTCTTTTAGCCTTTATAAATATTGTTGTCAACATCACAATATAATAAATATCTAACTGACACTCTAAGAAATGCTTTGATTAATAACCCCAACTGTTTATGCAAACTTTGAGCTACTTCTGCTTTGTAGATCAAGAATAACGCAGCTCGTTGAAGGATGGGTCCCCTTAAATCGTGTTAATATCCATACGAAAACTCATTCCAGACTCTGTATGTTTCTCGTAAATCTTTGTTCCCATTTTATGTGGGAGCAACCTGCCAAGACTAAGAGTCTTGATAATACGGATCACATAGTTTCTCCACAAATACAGTTTGTAGCCTTTCAGTCGGTAAACGACCTGAAAACACTTACAAGCCACAACATTTCTCCTGGTTTGTTATGAGCCCCATTCCACCAGTCACAGGAGTTTGATTACATCTAGCTGTACTCGACTATACGCCATTGACTCTCCTAGGCGGGGAGCGGCAGTACGCTGCGTGTTGCTGGGGTTTATCTGTCCTGCTCCGTCCTAGGAACACACACACGCACACACACAAACACACATATGGCTTTCCGCAGCCTGCCGCACACATACTGCCCAAGGATATTGGGTCGTAACAGCGAAATGCCCGCCATCCGGCCACAATAAACTGGGCAGCGGAACTCTCGTATTATCGCCAGGGAGAGATTCGGACCGAAGCGCGATACGCTATTGTGGGCGGAAGGGATACGACTGGACAGAGGCACGCCAGTAAACTGAACTCTACATTTACAACCAGTGTCTTCCATCACATAAGCAGTTGGTCTTTTTTTTTGCAGCTGTTGCTGTACAAATATAATAATAAGTTATGTTAAATAAATATCTACAGTGTTTCCAACTGGTAATTCCGATCGGTATAGCTTCTTTTAGAAAGGAATTATACACTTACCTACGGTCTATTGACACACAATCGAAACGGATTTAGAAAACATCGTTCTTGTGAAAAACAATTAGCAGGCATCAGTTGGGGGGGGGGGGGGGGGTTGGGTTTGGGTTTTTCTCCTGTTTTCTTTCCTCAAATGTATGTTAATTGAGGGGTACGACGAACTGAAAATGCCTCTTGGACATCGTGGTTCGAGTCTGCTAAGTTCGCTCACGTGTCAAAGATTTTCCAGTGGCCTGAGATCCCTATACGAAATATACGTCCGTGTTAGGATGACGGTAGAAACATAGAGACAGTTGTGGGTATCTACTATAAGCAGTAGTTCACCTTACTTATTTTGACATGTAATATGTATTATGAGTCTTTCTAATATGTAGCTGACTAGAGGACCGTCTTTAACCGAAACTGGTCGTTCGGGAAAAAATCCAAATTACAGCAGCTTAAGGTGGTTTTGTGATACCGTTGTGTGTTATGCAGTACAGTCTACAGAAATCATTTTCTGATGTCTCCTGTCTTGCAACAGTAGATGCTCACAAGAGAGTTTTAACAGGAGCCTGGAACCAAAATGTGTTCAAATGTGTGTGAAATTTAATGGGACTTAACTGCTAAGATCATCAGTCCCTAAACTTACACACTACTTAACCTAAATTATCCTAACGACAAACACACATACCCATGCCCGAGGGAGGACTCGAACTTCCGCCGGGACCAGCAGCACAGTCCATGCCTGCAGCGCCCTAGACCGCTCGGCTAATCCCGCACGGCGCCTGGAACCAGTTCAGTGATTAATGCTAGTAGCTATTATCATTGCCTCCATATTTTAGATACGAAAATGAGATAAGAGCTGAATAAAATGACATAGATGAGTTAGGCATGCTTTGTTCAAATAGCGATAAAACAAGGTCACCGGTTTCTCCTGGTGACACAGTTCTACTTTCCTATATTTTTAAAAAAAGGTCAACATTTTAAACAAGGACTAGTGTAAGTCTATAAATACGAAAGGCAGTTTTCTGACTGATTCATCATCGCCCAGCCCAGTCCCCTCAAAACCGAAACTCGAACTTGGAGAGTGTGTTGCCCTTATACAGTAGGCGTCATTCAAGTGAGGATGTTTCGAAAATCCACTCCGAAGATAGGGAAATAAGGGATGAAAAGTTTTTGAAAAGATGTCGCTATTAAGGATTTTTGAAGTTCCACCCACGGAAATTGGTTTTTGGTTTTTCAGCCAGAAATTAAAAAAATTACAAATTTCATTATTTTTGGAAATTCAGCCCTTAAGGGGGTGAACCAGTGCGTAAAAGTGTTTTCGAAAATAAATCATTATTTAAGAACTACTAAAGCGTTTTAAAGCTATATTCACCAAAATTGGTATTTGATTTCTTGGTCAGAAATGGAAAAAAAATACATGTAGCACTAATACTGAAAAATCGTCCCTGAAGGGGGTGAAGTAGTTGATGAAATTTTTTAGGAATACATTTCGTTACATTACAAGTAAATGTAATGATGAATCTGTGAGAATTGGTACTAGATATAAAGAAATGTGTGTTAGGAGATGAAAGTTTCTGTGGAAATATCACCACAAGAACGCAAAATCCATACTTAACAAAAACATTATACCCCAGCTACCAGAACCACTTTTTGGTCAGAAGTACATTCCGAGAAGACCGTGGTTTTGTGGCCTTAATTTTCTTGAAATATTTAGAAGGCGTCGCAGTTTGTGAACACCATAGCAAATCTATTAAAGAAAAGCAACAACAAATAAAAAACTCTTTGGAGACCATACAGCCTACGTGAGCTAAGCATCGGGTGCTAAGCTAGTAACTGATCCAGGTGTGCAGCACAAAAATTGAGGTCCGCAGCTCATGGTGGCTCGCGTTGCTGCCTCTGGATCAAGGGGTCCCGGGTTCGATTCCCGGCCGGGTTGTGGATCTTCTCTGGCCGGAGACTGGGTGTTTGTGTTGTCCTCATCATTTCATCATCATTCGTGTCAGCAGCTCGATTGGACTGCGTCAAAAATTGGACTGTGTAATAAATTGGGACTTTGTAGGGGCGCTGCTAACCGCACAACTGACCGCCCCAGAAACCAAACCTCATCATCAAACAAACACAAATTGAGTCTTGCTCGTTTCGTACCACTGACTGCGTGATTCATGAGCACCACAAATTTTACACAGAATTTCCCCCTATATCACCATTAACTCTGCGTTGAGTGAAAGGACAGTACGCAAATGTTCCATCGCTAACAGTGAATCACGTGGCGGTTCCGTCATCAATAACTTCCTTTTATTCTCAATCCAAGGAGCAGAGCGGGATGACTCAGATACACGCCGTTACAGAGTTTCATTTATTTTCTGCCCAATTTGCTGCGTCCACAAATGCAAGCCTGGGCATGTGCCTGCATGAATTGCCAGGGGATATTTCAACAGTTCACGAGTCATCTTCTGTTGCGCAAGACTAACCGGTAACCTTGGTAGGCCCCAACTACTCAACCTTCTCACTGGAGTCTAGTATTACAACTCCAGTGATTCCGCGAAGCCCATTAAGTGACGTCAACGCCTACGAGAAATACGTGCGGCATTCAGCAAATAAAGCAACACATTTTTTTTCTCTCGGGCAATTTAGATTGAAAAAATACTGATTTTGCTGTGGAGCATCTTCGAATATTCCCATTTCAACACTTATACGTACGCCCAGAAGGTGGCAGCATTATACAGGGCTATTACAAATGATTGAAGTGATTTCATAAATTGACTGTAGCTCCATTCATTGACATATGGTCACGACACACTACAGATACGTAGAAAAACTCATAAAGTTTTGTTGGGCTGAAGCTGCACTTCAGGTTTCTGCCGCCAGAGCGCTCGAGAGCGCAGTGAGACAAAATGGCGACAGGAGCCGAGAAAGCGTATGTCGTGCTTGAAATGCACTCACATCAGTCAGTCATAACAGTGCAACGACACTTCAGGACGAAGTTCAACAAAGATCCACCATCTGCTAACTCCATTCGGCGATGGTATGCGCAGTTTAAAGCTTCTGGATGCCTCTGTAAGGGGAAATCAACGGGTCGGCCTGCAGTGAGCGAAGAAACGGTTGAACGCGTGCGGGCAAGTTTCACACGTAGCCCGCGGAAGTCGACGAATAAAGCAAGCAGGGAGCTAAACGTACCACAGCCGACGGTTTGGAAAATCTTACGGAAAAGGCTAAAGCAGAAGCCTTACCGTTTACAATTGCTACAAGCCCTGACACCCGATGACAAAGTCAAACGCTTTGAATTTTCGGCGCGGTTGCAACAGCTCATGGAAGAGGATGCGTTCAGTGCAAAACTTGTTTTCAGTAACGAAGCAACATTTTTTCTTAATGGTGAAGTGAACAGACACAATGTGCGAATCTGGGCGGTAGAGAATCCTCACGCATTCGTGCAGCAAATTCGCAATTCACCAAAAGTTAACGTGTTTTGTGCAATCTCACGGTTTTAAGTTTACGGCCCCTTTTTCTTCTGCGAAAAAACGTTACAGGACACGTGTATCTGGACATGCTGGAAAATTGGCTCATGCCACAACTGGAGACCGACAGCGCCGACTTCATCTTTCAACAAGATGGTGCTCCACCGCACTTCCATCATGATGTTTGGCATTTCTTAAACAGGAGATTGGAAAACCTATGGATCGGTCGTGGTGGAGATCATGATCAACAATTAATGTCATGGCCTCCACGCTCTCCCGACTTAACCCCACGCGATTTCTTTCTGTGGGGTTATGTGAAAGATTCAAAGAAACGTGCCAGAACTGCGAGCTCGCATCAACGATGCTTCCGAACTCATTGATGGGGACATGCTGCGCCGAGTGTGGGAGGAACTTGATTATCGGCTTGATGTCTGCCGAATGACTAAAGGGGCACATATCGAACATTTGTGAATGCCTAAAAAAACTTTTTGAGTTTTTGTATGTGTGTGCAAAGCATTGTGAAATATCTCAAATAATAAAGTTATTATAGAGCTGTGAAATCGCTTCAATCATTTGTAATAACCCTGTACATAGCCTTCAAAATGGTGCCTGTAACGGAGGTGTGTTCCGTACAAAGAGCTGTCATTGAGTTCCTTTCGACGGAGAACCAAGGCATCGTAGTTATTCACTGGCACTTGCAGAATGTCTGCGGAGACCTGAGAGTTAACAAAAGCACGGTGAGTCGTCGGGCGAGGCGTATATCATAATTGCAACAAGGTCGCGCAAACCTGTCCGATCCCCCGCGTTCAGACCGACGGCGCGAAGCTGTGACTTGTACGATGTTGGAACGTGTGGACACTCTCATTCGAGGTGATCAAAGGATGGCAATCAATCACTTCGCTGCACAACCGGACGTTTCTATTGGTAGTGCTGATACACTTGTGCTACAGCTCTGGCAATCAAAGATGTGTGCCTCCTGGGTTACTCGCTGTCTAACGGAAGAGCCTAATGAGCAACGAGGCTTATTGGGATAATTTTTTGACGAACATCATCATTGGTTATGAAACAGGGGTTCATCACTTCGAATCGGAAGCAAAGGGTAATCTATGGAGTGGCGCCACACCACTTCTACTACGATTAAAAATTTCAAAACCGCACCCTCAGGGGGTAAAGTCATAGCGGCGGTCTTCTGGTAATCTAACAAGATTCTTATTGTGGTTGATGTCCTCCCTCATGTTGCAACGATCAACTCCTAAGTTTATTGTGTCACCCTAAGCAAACTGAGGGAACGACTTCAGGGTATTCGTCGCCAAAAAAATGGAAACGAACCTCTCCGTTACCATGACAACGATAGCCGGCACACAAGTCTGCGCACCCGAGAGGAACTCACAGAACTTCATTGGTGTGTTCTTCCTCGTCCACCTCACAGCCCTTATATCGCACTTTCCTCTTCTGTCTGTTTGGCACAAAGAAGGATGAACTCCGAGGGAAGCAGTAAATGGATGATGAGGAGGTTATTGACGCAGCCAGACGCTGGCTCCGACGTCGACCTGTAGAATGGTACCACGCGGGTATAAAGGTGCTCCCAGTAAGGTGGAGTAAGGCCGTCGCATTGAAAAGAGGTTACGTTGAAAAATATGGTTCTGATCAAGAGAGTGGGTAATAATATAGCGTACTGGTGTAATGAATAAAACCAGCCTCCTTTCAGAAAGCAATGTGTTTCAGTACCCTCGAATTTTGGAGGGTACTACGACTTGTGGTGTTAGTCTGCAACCGAGCGATATATTCCCAAAACCTTGGTCGCAACTGGGCGAGTGGAACTATTTTAACTTATTTCCGGGACACTGTTATCCATTTCAACATTGCCCACTAACGAAACTCCCGTAAATAAAAAGAAAAACAAAATTTAGACGAAAGACAAAAATTTGATATTTCAAACACAGACGTACAAATATAGAGGTTGTTTCACTATTGTAGGTGCAAATGAAAGTGGCGAATATGAATATGTGAAAGCCGTCTTCAGCTTGCTTCCCCGTCGATGTCCATAGACGTTTTGAATCGTTCGCTATGTGTTGCCGGAGATCATTGACACTATCAACAGGGCTGTAAAAAACCAAAGTTTTTAAGTACCCCTGCACCGAAACAGTCGTCGAAGATCCGTGCTTCGTATTCGGGAACAGCCACATGGAAGCGTGCAGGTGCGCCATCATAGGTGAACCACATAAGCATCCTTTTGTCATAAGGAGCATCATTCAACTGTAGCTTTAGACATTCATAGCGTTGTAACATTGGCGTGACTTCACTTGTGCATACATCGTATCGGGGAAATCATTGGTTTCAGGACCTAAGTTTATAAGGATTATTTGCTTGTTTCTCTGTCTTCTACTCGCCCGTTTCGTTTGTACCTAATAGTAAAATTCCCTATTTACGTGAGCTGTTAGACTGTTGGCTACATTAAGCGAACCTGTAATCGAAGATGACTCCGCAGTCATTATGCTTCCACCAACCTGTATCTCGTGTGGGAATGATCAGAAGCAGATGAGAGAGATTACAGCGCGTATAGAGGCCCTAAGATAGTGATGTTTTCCTTGCTGAGTATGTGGCAGATCCACCTAATTTATTTATTTCTCCCTTCGTTTGTTGATTGTTGTCCTCGGTGTCGGCGTACTTCGTTGCTACACTGGATGAAAAATGGGGTTTGTGATTTCCGACACTGACTACTTCAAATGATGTAGCGGATAGATGCACAGCTTTACATAACTTTAATTTACAATTTACACAACCCCCAATATTACACAGTTACATGTGTAAGGCTTGTGCACTATTGTTCAAACTTTTCATAAGCCTCACTAATAGTTTGCAAGTGTGACACCACATACTGCCATTGTAGTTTACTACTGAACAGGTACAAGTCGTAAAACCTAACCACAAAGTTCACAGTTCTTGAAGAATAATCAGGTACTTATGGAGCAGACACTGTCACTGTTTTTACGCACAGATAATTGTTTAACATTTGTTTCACAGTTAATTTGAAGCATTGTTGTTGTTCCAACCGGCACAGGTTGCTCGTCAGAAACTCGTCTGTGGACTGGCTGTTCCTGACCAAAAATCGGGCCTTTATATGTCATCACAATAATCGGTGCTGAAGCTACACATTGTTCGAAGTTTAATTTACATAAATTACGAGTTAAACAACTTATTAAATTAACTGAATGCGTTGAAAAGTTGCGTCTTTTTAACAGTTTCTTCTACTACGAGGTTTAGGCCTAATTATTCGTTTAAATCATGAAATTGACAAATAGAGTTATGCAAACAATACTTTTGACAAAACTGTTAATTACTTTGGAATTAATGAAGGGCTGGATTTGATAACATGTTTTTGAATAAAGCTAAATAGATACTTAAATATTACTAGTACTTCATCTTCCAAATGTTAACAATTAGTACAGAATTTATATTTGTTTATAAGTCAACAATAGAATTTAAGTTACGAAACAATCACTGATTTCACCCTATAATGAAAGATACTAACTACAGCTAGTCAAAATCAATTAGAAAATCAATTACGTACATAAAACTAAGCACAAAATCAGATCTGGTGTTATGTTCTTTACAACTAAGGGCCAATCTTTCTCTTTTATGAAAATGTAGATTACATTCACATATGCTAATGGTAAATAGTTGAAAGTAACAAAACGAATTTAAGGAGGTAGCTTTCAAAACAAGATGGGAATTAAAAATATACCAGCTGGCTTCGTCACAAGTACACGAATGTGATAAGAAACAAACTTGAAAATTTTGGAACTAACTGTCCTACGTCACTCACTGTACAATGTTTACGGAATATTTGTTTGAATTCGCTCGTAATCGCTTTGTATTTCTTAAATCCAGAGGATTGTTAATTTACGTGTTATTTATGGCCCTGACTGACCTATGTAGAAATGAGGTGATTTCACTGCGTGTTTTGTGCATCTTCAGTACTGTGCCTTGAATATTATTGAGGGTCAAAACCATCACTTACGTTAGTGACTCTGTGGAGCACATCAGTTCCATTTTCCCGCAAGATATCACCAAGCTCTTATATGCGTGTCTCACCACGAGCTATTTCACGTGGAGTGAAGACTTCTACGAACAACTGTAAGGTGTCCTAGTGGGTAGTCCTTGTAATACAGTGGTGGCCATCTTCTTCTTGGAACATTTCGAAGCTCAGGCAATGGACTTCGCACCTAGTAAACGTGAAGTGTGGCATAGTATGTTCATGATATCTTTCTTGTGAGGAGCCTTGGTAAGGAACAGCTCGGCGACTTCCTAAGACACCTGAACAGCCTCCGTGTCAACATAAAATTTACCGTCGAGGTGGAATAGGACCAATAGCCATCCTTTCTACATGTGTTGGTCACGCGAGATGGTGAAAACATGGGACACAGCGTGTATCGAAAACCGATACACACAAACCTGTACCTGCACAAACTGCAAAATCACCATCTAGCCATAAAAGAGGCACGATTAATAACTGGTAACGCAGACAAGTGTCTCTCAGGTCGACAAAGGAAGAAAACGGACAAACTTGCAATATCGGAAATATACTGCCTACCATGTACATGCGGCAAACTGTATCTTGGAATGACTGGACTATCAGTCAGCACCAGGATCACGGAAAACAAGCGGCATTGCAGGCTGGGGCAGATGGATAAATCGGCAGTGGCAGAGCTCGCGCTGTGTGTAACGACCACATAGTGAACTTTACCGACAAAAGATTTTGCAGTAGAGAAGAGCTATCGCATACGTTTCCTCAAAGAAGCTAAAGAAATACACAAAGATGACCATAGTTTCAACAAGAAAGGAGGAAGCCTCAGGGTGAGCGGATTATGGATTTTCGTGCTGCAAGGAACGACTGTTATGCTGGCTGCAAGGGTTGAATCACAGGGGAAGTGTCCACGGAAAAATTGGACGTTGGCGCGCCAGGTACATATAACCTGCTGCCGCGAGCTCCACTCCAGGCCACAACCAGCAATGGAGAGTGAAGCTTGGATAATGCCAATCACTTGTGCTCGATAAACGGAAGAAAAATAATCAAACAAGAACCCGAGACAGAAGCCAACAGGCAGTTTTTCATTACAGGAGTTCTTTTACCTGCCCTATAAATCGAATTATCTCCAAATTTTCACAATTATATTTCACTTTCAAGTGGCGGTGTGGCTGCTGTGCTGGAGCCTGGGGAGAGGAGGAGGCTAGGGGAGAGTGGACGGTGGTGATACCTCAGCATTACCAACAGGTGTGCCGCGCTGAGCCCCCAGCAGCCGACGGTGGCCCCCTGGGAGTGGAGGGCGGCCGCCACGGCAGTGCCGCGCTGAGCTCAGGGCCCGGCCCGTGGCGGGCGATAAAACACATCCAGCGGCTCCCAAGAACAACTAACCTCCCGCCTGGAATTTATGATCGGCAAGTTTACTCATGAATAAAAGGGGGCAGAGCGGGGTACCAGCCGAGAGGAAGGATGAAATTTATACAGGCCCGTAATGCATAGAAAAGGTGAGCGGACGATTTAGTCCGCAACCGCGATCTTTGAGTGACGTAGCAGGCGGAGCAGTTCTCACGATGGAACAAAAGAGATTTACGCAAGCACAGAGCCTGTGAAACCTGTGAGCCTCCCACTTCGTTCATCTTAATTTCACCGTGAATGCGTGTCCTTCATAACTGATAAGGCAGTTCCACTGTACTTTGAGCAAACCGACATGGGAAAGTATACAACAAATCACATGGACTGCAGTTTATTATACTATCTTAGTGAATACGTAATTTAAAAAACCGTTACTAATAATTTAGCCGAAATAGTGACGTATAACTATACGTATTTCAGTGAAATGCTAATGAAATAATGGAAACATGGTCTCTAGTCCTAAAGCGGACAGTTTGTTCTTGAATGAATGAACTTGTTATAATGAAGTCAGCAATTACTTGTGTGGAAGCCAATTTTGTATAGAAAAGCTAAAGTAAACTCTGCCCGAACAGGACGTGAATGCCCAGTGGTACCGACCGGTCACCGTGTTATCCTCAGCCCGAAGCCGTCACTGGATGCGGATATGGAGAGGCATCTGCTCAGCACACCGCTCTCCCGGCCGTATGTCAGTTTAAGAGACCAGAGCCTCCATTTCTCAATCGAGTAGCTCCTCAGTTTGCCTCACAAGGGCTGAGTGCACCCAGATTGCCAACAACGCTCGGCAGACCAGATGGCCTAATGGTTCAAATGGCTCTGAGCACTATAGGACTTAACATCTGAGGTCATCAGTCCCCTAGACTTAGAACTATTTACCTAAAGACAGCACACACATCCATGTCCGAGGCATGGATATGGATATGGACCTGTGACCATATCAGCAGCACAGTTCCGGACTGAAGCGCCTAGAACCGCTTGGCCAAAGTGGCCGGCACTCTGAGAGATTGCAGGGCGCTCTCACTTCTGATTTGGTGTACGGAATACGATCTACGGCGATTTGACGCCATACATTGTGATGAAATGGTGGGCAGCAGTTTATGGTCTTGTTTGCGTGATCTAGGGAAAGAAATACGGTAAGCTTCACTTGCGTCTTCCCGCGAACCATACGCGACTGGAACAGGAAAGGGAGGTAATGACAGTGGCACGTAAGGTGCCCTCCGCCACACACCGTTGGGTGGCTTGCGGAGTATCAATGTAGATGTAGATGTAGATGTAGAACAGGGTGCCAACTTAAACGACTGCAGTAAAAGCGCGGCGTTGGTGGGCAGACAAAGTGCGTTTTCTCGGGGGAACGATGAGGAGACATTTCCAGACAGCCGTGTGCAGCAGTGGCATTGTGCAAAACACATTAGCTTGGCGCCAGACAGGGGGCAGACATCCAGGTATATGGCTAGCGCCGAAAAGTCACTGACAGTGCATTGTAGGCCTTTTTAGCGAGCAAGCCGCCAAAAGAAATGTAAACGTTCTGCAGATTTCTGTGGGTCAGGGAAATTGGTGCCCTGACCTCCAGACTCTGTTTCAAAACAGGTTTTGCCAATGCACAAAGCTGCTTGGGTGTTTAAGGCCGTTCCCTGCTAACTTTGAAATGGACGCAACAGGGGAGATAACAAGCTGTTTATGGACGGATGCGCTTCCACTTTGTATTGTGTTAGCAAAAGACACAGAAAACGTGTTGGCAAGAGGCCGCAAAGTTGAATATTTTTCTGTTTTCTGCCAATTAACTTTAAAGTCTCTGATTGATCAAATCGGTTTGCAGTGCAAAGACCATTCTTCGAGCTTAGAATTCTGGGCTCCAGCTTCTGATTGACTTGTGCGACAGCAGGGGAAGTCAAAAATGGGAAATGTGCTTTTGGAATCGAGCTATGGAGGAAACACAGAGAAAGGCAGATTGGCACTCTTGTTCAAGTCTCTTGTACTGGCGCTTCGCTAGAAAAGACCTGCAGGTCTCTATCTAAACGGTGAGACTTGTGTCCTTCTCTTGTGTGCGACTTAGAGCCTGTGGCAGTCACCTTCTGAACCGTCAGAGGTACTGCTTATATCATCAGGGTCACAACAAGTGACGCGTGCATATACTTATTTGTCTTGAGTTGGCCGTCTAAAAATTTGACGTATTCTGATACGCACAGTCATGGCACGGAGTCAAATCGGTTTGGCAGACCAGCAAACGGGTCCATCTGCTCACTGGAATCCATTATGGTTTTAGAGGATCATCGGGAAGTACCTGCGTTCTGAATTAACCAAACGTGAAACTGCGTACTTGCATTTTTTGGGAATGCGCATTTAATAACAGATTTCCGCCGACCATGACTTCAGTCGCCGAATGCATTGCAGTGTGCCACCTTGACCAGTAGCATGGTAATTTATTCGCTGCTGCAATGTAGGGCTGTAATATCTATTTGTCAGCACCATGTTCTTTCGAACCATACGTTTCCTTTTTTTTTGTATGGCAGAATAAAGATGCTTGGTGGTGGCGTAGTTTGATGCCATAACCTGGATTCACGGGTATGAAGTGAGATAGAGCAGGTAGTGTTCTGGTTAGTGTCGTGTGGCGATCCCCAGCAGATCACTTCGTCGACCATAGAGCCAATTTTAGTAAGGCTTTTGTTAAATAAATATTTTTTGTTTGATGTTTCTTTTATAATTTTGTTGTTTTGTCATGTTTAAGATCAATAAATCGATTGTGAATTAGACTACAACTTCTCGCTGAGTTATGATTAACAGTTCCTTTGCATTTTTATGGCACTCTAGATCAGAAACATAAGGAGTAGCTTTTTCACTTGGTGTCCACTGCGTGCATCTTTACTTCATGAACAATAATCTTCATTCAACCTATCCGTTTGTTAGTCCAGCCCGACAGCACTTATCTTCGATGCTCTGACAGGAGCCGGTGTTACCACTGTGACAAGGCTGTTGGCAGTTTTGTATAGAGGTGATAAACATTAGGTTTAGAACTGTAAGATACTCAATTACTTTTTTTTTCTTTAGTGTGATTTTAATACCCGTATAAAAAACAGGTAGGCAGGCAGCAGCACATTACGCCGCTCTTCAGCCCAAGATATTACAATGGTAAAACAGAGAAGACACGTAAGTTGGAACAAAACGGCGGGCAAAAAACAGTAGACACATGAACATAAAAATCATGAAGCCGTTCACACTCGATGACAATCCACACTACAAACTGTTGACGCGACGCACAAGCACTGATGACATTGATGGTACACATGAATGATTGAGCGTGACGGTGAACACTGAACACAAAACACGACGGCACACACGAGACACGGATGGCGATGATCTCCGGCGCGCGAATGTCCACGTAATGTGTGCGAGTCCGGGGACCTGCCAAGAGGGGAAGAAGGGTGAGGGGGGGTAGAGGGGAGAACATAGATGCCAAAGGCAGAGGAGATGGGAGGAGGAGTAGAGGGACGGGGGAGGGGAAGCCCGGGCGAGGAGTGGGGAGAAAGGGAGGAGGGAGGGAAGGGGGAGAGAAGGGAGGGAGGGTGCCCAAAGGAACAAACACAGGAAGAGGGAGGGAGGATCAAAGTTGGTAGGAGGGGTAGATGGAGGGGAGGAGGGCATCATCAGGGAGGGGATAGCTGGCAGAAGCCACCTTGGGAAAGGGTAAGGAGGGTGGAGAGATGGAGAGCAGGTGGGATGTGGGAATACAGGCGGGGTAGCGGGCGGGGGTGTGAGAGGATGGGGGAGACAAGCAGGTGATTGAGTTTACAGGAGGTGTAGAGGATCCGTATCCTTTCAAGGAAAAGGAGGAGGTGGGGGAACGGAATGAGGTCATACAGAGTCCGTGTGGGGGAGGGGAGACGGATGTGATAGGTGAGGCAGAGAGCATGGCATTCAAGGATCTGAAGGGATTTGTAAATGGTAGGGGAGGTGGAGATCCAGACAGGATGGGCGTAACAGAGGATAGGGCGGATGAGGGATTTATAGGTGTGGAGGATGGTGGAGGGGTCCAGACCCTACGTACGGCCGGAAAGGAGCTTAGGGAGACAGAGTCGGGAGTGTGCCTTGGCTTGGCTTGGATTGTCCGTAGATGGGGGATCCAAGAGAGGCAACGGTCGAGGGTGACGCCAAGGTACTTAAGGGTGGGGTTGAGGGCGATAGGACGGCCATAGGTGGTTAGATAGAAATCGCGGAGGCAGAAGGAAGGGATGGTTTTACCTACAATGATCGTCTGGGTTTTGGAGGGATTGACCTTAAGCAAACACTGGTTGCACCAAGCAGTGAACCGGTGAAGAAAGGATTGGAGAAGGTGTTGGGAACGCTGCAGGGTGGGGGCAAGGGCAAGGAAAGCGCTGTCATCAGCAAACTGGAGAAGGTGGATGGGGGGTGACAGCGGCTGCATGTCCACCATATACAAAAGATACAGAAGGGGGGAGAGGACAGAGCCTTGGGGCACACCGGCAGAGGGAAGAAAGGTGTAGGAATCCGTATTATGGATGGTGACATAAGAAGGACATTGGGGGAGAAAGGAGAGGATCGGACGGTTGTAGTTATTAGGAAGGGCGAAGGTTTGGAGCTTGAAGAGGAGACCGGAATGCCATACATGGTCATAGGCAAGTTCGAGGTCCAGGGAGCGATGGGAATTTAGCTGTTCAGAAAGGAGATGAGTAACGTGAAAGAGAAGGTCATTGGAAGAGAAGGGCAGCCGAAAGCCATACTGGGTAATGGGATGGAGGCAGTGCTGGTGGAGATGCTGGTGGATGCGGTGGGTGAGGATGGATTCCAGGACCTTGCTGAAGACCGAGGTAAGGCTGATGGAATGGTAGGAGGAGATGGCGGATGGCAGTTTACCGGGTTTAAGGAACATCAGGATACGGGAGGTTTTCCACAGGTCGGGGTAGTAGCAGGTGGACAGGACTACATTGTAGAGCCTGGCCAGGGTGGAGAGCAAAGAGACAGGAGCTTCACAGAGGTGGCGGTAGGTGACACGATCATGACCAGGAGAGGTGGTGCGTTTTGTGCAGAGTGTAGCAATGAGATCCTGTGTAGTGATAGAGGCATTGAGTTCTGTGTGTGCCAAGTTGTCCAAGTACTGGAAACCAGGTGCGAGGGGGGGGGGGGGGACACAGAGGTGTCAGTTCGATCGCAGACATCTGGGAAGAGGGAGTAATCGAACTGGGGATCGTCAGGGATGGAAAAGACATGGGAGAGGTAGGAGCAAAAATGATTGGCCTTACTAAGGGTGTCAGGGAAGGGTTGATTATCACAGAGACGAGGATACTAGTGGGAGGGTTTAGTTCCGGTAAGGCGACAGAAGGCTGACCAGAACTTGGACGAGTTTATGAGAAGGGTAGCATTTAAATGGGTGCATGTCTGTCGCCAGTCCCGGCGTTTCTTAGCTGCGAGCAAGTTTCGGATGTGTTGCTGGAGTTGCCAGTGGCGTTGTAGTGTGTCTGGGTTACACGTGTGGAGGAAGACACGGTAGAGACAGCGGGATTCATGGAGGAGGAGGACGGCCCGTGGGGGTAAAGTAGGACAGTAGGGGTGGCGATCGACCTGGGTGGAGAGGGTATCCTGGTAGGCATTCCAGTTGGCACGGGAATAATCATGGACATATTTCAGGGGAGGGTCATTACGAGGGTCGGGGCGGGAGCGACGACCATCTGAAATGGCGAGGAGCCAAGGGGTTGGGGGAGGAGGGGATGACATCGGGAGTGGATTTAGATTCGGGGCGGGTGTGCTAGGGAATGGGGACAAGGTCGCCTTGGAGGGTGGAGAGGAACCGATGCCACCGCCGTAACTGGGTGGCAGAACGACTATGGCTGTTGAGGTTGGCGGCGATCACGTAGGAGGAGAAGGTATGATCAATGTGGGAGAGGAAGTCGAAAGGAATGGGGGCTTTAGGGCAGACATAGATGGTGGCGCTGGTGACGGTATGGTCGGGGAAGAAGAGATTAAGGATCAGGTGTTTGGTGGGGTGGGAAAGGAGAGGTTGTAGCCGAACCAGGATCTGGCGGTGGTGACAAATGGCAACTCCATCACACACTATCGGGAAGGGATTATCGGAGCAGTGGAGAAGGTAAGGCAAAGTGCAGATGGTGTGGTGGGGTTGGAGGAAGGTTTCATTGAGGAGGAAGGCATCCACGCAGTGGGTTGCAAGGGTGTGTATGAAGAGGTTCTTGTTGGCAGGAAGGGAACGGATGTTGTTGAACAGGATATGGTGCTGTCGCGCCATGACAGGGATTTAGACGAGGGGGTCGAGATGGGAGAAGGTGAAATGGGCCTGGTTGTGGGAGTATGCGGCATACATTTTTAGGTGGAAGACGGAACGGGTGGTGAGGGAGACCTGTTGGAGGGTGTGAGGGCGCTGGAAGAGGTGGACGTTTTGTAGGAGAATGGTGAGGAACCTGATGATGTCCTCAGCAGTGGGGGAGGGGGGGGGGAAAGAAGGGAATTGCCAGGAGGGGTGGGGGCATCCAGAGTGCGGACAGGGACAGTGAGTTCAGGAGTGGTCGGAGGGGGTCAGGCTTTACATTTTTGGGAGTAGGTGGGATGAGGGAGATTGCAAGTATTACAGGAGGGAGGGGACAGAAGGTTAGGGCACTGCCGGAGGGAGTATGCTTGCTTACAATGCGGGCAGGTGGGGGCCTCGCTCCACTCAGCTGTTGTGTGTGCGTTGTAGCACAGACACCTCTGGCAGTTAAGGGATTGAGGAGGGGTACGGGAGGGGTCGACCTTATATTGCAGGTTGAAGAGGAGGGCACCATCGTTCAGGAGAAGGTCAATGGAGGGGGCGTCCTCTGAGAAAACCCGCATAAGGCAGGTGGGGCTGGCGGAGTTAGAAATGCGGCAGACCGACTGCACCTCCAGCGAGGAATGCGCCTTGAGCTCCGCCAACACCTCCTCCTCCGTGATCATCAGACTAAGCCGAGTGATCACGGCAGTGAGGGTCTGCAGGCGATGCAGGGGTTGGGGTTGGCGGCTAGGAGTTGGGAAGGAGCAGGGCTGAGGGAGGCGTTGGGGCCAAACTGGGTGATGGGGAGGCAGGAGAGGATGTCAGTATGGAGGGTGGGACAGGGGGAGCAGATGAAAACTGAATCCCATCTGGGAGTGAGGAGTGACATGGGGGCACCAGGGAAGTGTTGGTGGAGGAGGAGAGAGAGGTTCCGGGGCTTAAGAAGGGAAGGATCGGGATGGGAGAGGAGGTTTTTGTATGAAGAGGGGGGGAGGAGAAGGTGTAGGGAGCAGGGCCAGGCGGGGAGACATCCATGGCATCCTGGGGGGGAAGGAGGACGGGGCAGGGCCTTCTTGGGAGCGGAGGAGGTGGGGGTGCCACCAGGGCGTTCAAGGGCGGCGGAAGGGTTGGTGTTGACATGAGGTACAGGAGCTACAGGGAGGTGGTGGGAAGTGGCAGGTCCTGGCATGGACGCAGTAGTTGGCGCCGGCGATGGCGTTGGTGAAGGTGACGGCGATGGTGATAGGGAGAGCGGGGCATGGGCAGTGGCCCGTGGGGCCACCACCCTAGCTGGAGCTGCAGTGACAGGCTGGGGCAGTGGGGGGAAGGGATCAGAGTTAGAGGAGCGGTAGGAAGGAGCTGGGGAGGTGGCGACAAAGTGCGAGGGTGAAGGGAGAGTTAGAAGAGGAGGGATGGAGAGAGGGGGGGGCGACTGGGCACACCATGTAATGGTGGTGGTGGAGGCGGAGGGCAAAGTGTAAACTATGGCAGTGGTGGTAATAGTGGCAGTGGTGGTGGGGCCTGAAAGGACGACAGGTAGAAACTAAGACGGTACAGGACGGAAAAAGAGAGAGGAAAATCGTGGCCGCACGAAGACGGACGAAGACAAACGCCGAAGTCCCACGCTGCTGGCACTGGCGACTGCTGGCAGGAACACCGCAGCTGCTGCTGCCGCAGGCTGGACCGCTGCTGCTGGCAGGACCGCTGCTGCTGGCTGGCTGGCTGGATTGCTGTGACCGCTGCTGCTGCTGGCTGGCTGGCTGGATTGCTGTGACCGCTGCTGCTGCTGGCTGGCTGGCTGGATTGCTGTGACCGCTGCTGCTGCTGCTGCTGCTGCTGCTCGGCTGGACTACTGCTGCTCGACTGGACCGCTGATGGCAGGCTGGCTGGCTGAACCGCTGCTGGCTGGCTGGCTGGCATCTGCAACCCTAACGCTTCGATTAGTGCACGAAAACACAAATCGAAGGGCGGTACTTGTAGCGAGGTACCGCTGGAGATGACTGAATTACTGAAGATGGTGTTCTAATAAAATCATAAATGAATGAATAAGTGCTGTGAGCAATACTCTCTTACTGCCTGAAACTCTAACAAACTGATCTTTCTAAATTCTGAAACATTATCAATAACATTCGTTTATTGAAATAATAAAGCTATTGCTGACTGTTTCATTGCAAAAGAATTCAGAACATTGTGACCACCGAACTACTGTCGGTTAAAACCCGTTCAGGCGATAGCAGCGTCACCTGGCGAGGAATGACTGTTAGTTCAGACACACGCACGGTGCATGTAGTATCAGCGAGCATGCTGTCGCGGTATAAAATAGGGAAGTTGCGCGATCTATCTGAGTACGACCGAGAGCACGTTGTGATGGCCTGGAGGCTCGGCATGAGCATTTCGGAAACTGGACGACTTCTCCGGTGTTCGAGGACTGCTGTGGTGAGCGTCCTCAACACGTGGCGGAATCAAGGTGAAACAACTTCCAGACATCACGGGGTGGGGGGCCACCCCTCTTTACAGATGTCAGACGTCGTAGGCTGGGGAGACTGCTAAAACAAGACAGGTGGTGATCTGTGACGGAACTAACACCAGACTTCAATTCTAGGTAGAGTACAAGTGTGTCTGAATACACAGTTCAGCGAACACTCATGATGACGGGCCTCCACAACCGACGACCAATGCACGTGAAAATGTTAGCACCATGACATCGGCAATTACTACCGAAATGGGCTCGTGACCATTGGCATTACACTTTCGCGCAGAGGCAGAGGATTGCACCGTCTGACGATTCCCGATACAGTTTTCATCATGTCGTTGGGAGGGCGTGAATCCGTCATCTTCCAGGAGAACATCTACTTGACACCTGTACTGCGGGACTGAGACAAGCTGGCAGCAAACATTCACGTGAACATGCATGGACCCAGTGGAGCTCGTGCAAGGCACCATGACGGCCAAGAAGTATCGTACACTCGTTGCAGACCACGCACCCCTCTTCAGGAGCATCATATTTCCGGACGGCAGCGGCATTTTTCAACAAGACAATGTGTCATGTCCCATGACCAGGTGTGTGATGGAGTGGTTCAAGGAACATACAGGTGAGTTCCAATTAATGTGCTGGCCCCTGGTCTGAGCCCGATGGAACGCATCTGGGATGTGATTGAAAGTGGCGTCAAAGCTAATCACCCCTACCTTGGAATTTATGGAAGTTATGTGACTTGAGTGTGCAGATGTCATGCCAAGTGTCTCCAGTGACCTATCAAGCCTCATTACCTCCACGTCACGACGTTTCGGCTCTGCTAACCGTGTCAGATGTGGACTTACAGGCTATTAGTAGTTGGTCGTAATGTGCTGGCTGATCAGTGTATAGTGGAAATGCACAGTTGGAAATTTACTATTGATTTCCTCTATGTTAATGTACTATTATTCCTGCAATGTATTCACAGTTGCGAATGTGGATAACCATCAGCTGTATAACGGAATGGCGATAGTGAAAATTTGTGCCGGAAGGTGACTCGAACCCGGATTTCCTGCTTATCACGAGCGGTTTCCTTACGATTAGGCTATCTGAGCACGTGGCCCAGCCAGACCTCCACCTCCACGTGTCATTAACCATATATCTACAACTTGCTGCCACGCGTAATGGCCGCCCGGTTAGAAATGCCATGTCACGGATTGCGCGGCTTCTCGCGTCGGAAGCTCGAGTCCTCCCTCGGCCAGGGGTGTATGTGTTGTTCTTAGCATAAGTTAATTCAAGTAGTGTGTAAGTCTAAGGACCGATGACCTCAGCAGTTTGGTCCCTTAGGAATTCACACACATTCTGAACAACCAGCTGTCGTACATCCATTATGTATGTTCCCATACAGGTGAGACACCTTAATTGAAAGTAGTTTGTCCTATGTCGGCAGGTAAATACGATATTGCAGTAATTGTGTTGTTCAGAAGTAGCGCTGTAGTGTTCCTTGGACATGCATAACATTGCTTTGTATTTCTGAACACAGGAATTGCAGTATAGTACTAATATTGTGCACATATTCCGCTTGTGCTTATATGTAAAAACAACTTTCTGTTTTTGAATATGGGGCATTACATTTTGTCTAACATGTCTGCTCTAACCTAATTTTATATGAAGTTTTGAAAGTCAAATGTCATTGCATGGTGTCTGAAAACTTCCAAAATCTTGTATTAACAAAATTTTTTGTATTAATTTCAGTCCTCTTTCCATTAGAAGATAAAATGATCTTATAAAACTCTGTGTGATGCCTGTCCACAACATTCGGCATACATGAAATTCGTAATAAGCATGGCAATCTACGAAAGAAGTACTTACGAATGTAATGTCAGTACTACGAATGTGTAAAATATTTCCTTGATAAAGTATTCCTCGTCCGAAGAGAATCTAAAAAATATTAACTCTTTAGAATATAAAATAACATAGTTCTACGATATTTGCCAGTACGCACTTCATGGTTGGAGAAGTAATGAAAGGAAACATACAGTATTATATTGTAACAAGATTTCATATAGCTTTCCTTTTTTTAGATGTTGTTGCAAAACTACCGATTGTTAACATTACGTTATTTTACGGGAATATATACTGGTCCAACATTTTAAGTATATGGACCGCAAACAGAATATCACTCTTTGTGTCTCTATCAGTGATATGTCATATGGTACTTATTCGATTTAATTACTCCAATTTTCTAAATTAAAAAGCTAAAATCGGTATCTACAACACTTAGAACATACCATATCTGCTGCTCTTCCCTTAAGACTTTTAAGTAAAGTAATTTCAACGCATGTTCCCCATGTACTGGTGCAGTGTCTAAAAACACAAGACCAATCCCATTTCGAGAACAGTTCTTGACATTGAATCGAGGTTCTTCGGAAGGTGATGATACGTAATTGTGTTGCATGGTTGAAACTATCAATTCCAGTATCAATGAAGATATTAAAGCAAGTATGTAATTTTCTTTCTTAGATGGAACCGAATACTTTTTACCGGCAATCGTAATGTCTGGAAAAGACAAGTTAGGCAGTATGAAGTTTGTTAGCTTTGTAACGATCCGCTAAAGAATGTGAAAAAAGTCCTAAAACTGGGATCATAATTTTTAGACATTCCTGTGAAAATTTTCGTTTCCAGCTCACAATATCATTGGAGTACCTGCATTGATGTAATTAATTTTTGTTTGTTTGTCTGTTTGCAGAAAATGGGCTACGCAGTACAGTGGTCAGTGTGCTACTATTGTACACGAGCATGCTAAAAAGTAGTGCCTCCGAATTTTCATGTGAAAATTTTTAACTTCTAAAAAAATAAAAAGAACGTTTTTAACATTCTACATCTTCGTTCTTCGTGTCTACATATTTGCAGCCTAACCGCTACAGTCGGTTCCGAATTGTAGCGACATCTGCAACAATCCAACACCTTGGTTTCACTGTCATCGATCACCCTTCATAAAGTCTCGACTTGGCCCCATACGATTTCCAACTGTTTCCAAGACTTTTACAACGCATTCGAGGACTTCACTTTGGTAGTGATGAAGCGGTGCATGCACAGATGAGGTTGAGGCTCCGTCAACAAAGTGAAACGTTCCGTAGCGACATAATAAACAAAGTAGTCTCTCGTTGGGAGAAATATGTTCGTCGCGAGGCTGACTATGTTGAGATATAAATATGTAGACGTTAATAACAAAGACGTAAAATGTTAAAAACGCCTGTTTTATTTGAAAGGCCTTAAGAGAAGAAAAATTCACAGGCAGTACTTTTCAGCTCGCCATCGTACAAATATATGTTAGCGATGGAGTTGAGTAACGCATATTGTGGAGCATTGTTTGCTTTGTTTAATGCAAGTGTTAAAACTAAAATTTATGTGGGATAAATAATTAAATGTCTAAGAGAATGGCTGTAATCTTAGGCTTCTTCTGACTCTTTTGTTATATAGCACTTGGGGAGGTTTCGATTCATATTTCATTGAAGAGGGCATTTAAAATGCATATCTGAGAACTTGATTGACTGAATAAGTGTTATAAAACTTCTTCTATACGCAGATAGCTGCATCAGCGTTATACTCATAGTGGAATAACTAATTCAGCTTGTGCAGTTTTTACTATAGTCATTTGGAAATTTAAAAACTAATGTACAAGCACTTCATCTTTTGTGGGTTTGTGAATGCGTAATTATATCTGTTCAAGGTTCCTCTATAGTATAGAAGGTGTTGTTAAAGATATGCAACTTTATAATCCACATTTGAAAGCACCTGATTTGTCTGTAAGTCATTTTATTTCATTAGGCAGATAATTAAAGCGTTTTATAGCAGATTATTGAACTCCTTTCTGTGTGAAGTTGATTCGCCAGAGAGAAGTGTAGGTCATTTTCCCGCGCAGCACTCTAGCGTTCGATATTTCACTCACTCTCAAACCATAATAGATTGTTAACAACCAATGTCATGAGCCAAACATCGTTCTACTGGGCTGTCGTTAGTATTATCAGTTGTTTAAAAAGAAATACACATGTTTGACATGTGTAGACTTCACATATGGATTTTAATTAAGTATTTGTGCAAATAATATTTTCTGCCTAAGTAGGGTTTTATGTTCAAATGTGTGTGAAATCCTATGGGACTTAACAGCTAATGTCATCAGTCCCTAAGCTTACACACTACTTAACCTAAATTATCCTAAGGACAAACACACACACACACCCATGCCCGGTGGAGTTTTATACCAGAATATAATCCTCTAAGACATCAGTGAATGTAAATACGCTAAATATGTTAACTTGTTAAATTTCATGTCCCCTAATTTGACAATTATTCTTGTACCAAAAGCAGCTGATCCTGAACGTTTCAGCAGGTCTCCTGTTTGGTTTTACCAGTCTAGGTTTCCATCAATATGCACAGTCGTGAACTTATAACTTTCTATACTGTTCATTATTTTTGTTGGTAAATTACCACAATAGTAGACAGCAAATAGAGGATTATTAACAACACATCGTTTTGTAAGAAAGATAAGTACAATGAGTGTGAAAAGACTGAAAATGCGACCATAATCGAATAATGAAGCGAAGTAGCTTCAAGAAAGAATGATTACAAAATGTGAATCTTATCAGGAACATGAAACGACCTTAAAATGTTGTTCATTGTAATTTAAGATATTCTTTTGGGAAAATTTGTGTAACTGACTAAGGGCTGTTGACTCCGTTAGCTAGGTATTCTAAGTTAGATGCTAGATGACCTCTACATCGTAAAGAATAACGTGAAACGTGCGTCTTGTTTGGTAAATTCATGATATATACCGTGCTTTTGGTATAATTGAGGGTATTATGTTTGTGCAGCGCTGTGAATTTAACGATGTGGTGCTTTGAACTAAAACAGTGTGACACACACTGCGCGACAACCTTTAATTTGCTCTGAAATAAAAAAGAAATCTACAGCTCTCATAGTCTCGTCAAGAAAGCAGAAATCTGGAAACCTACCACCTAGCTCACAACATAATATACGAGCGAAAGGCGGAAAACTGAAGAGTGCACCAAAATGTTAAGTAAACTAAAATTATATTGTATTTTCGGAGTATCAGTCTGTAGTTAAGACTCACTAATGAGACATCTAAAATGTATTTTCCGGCTACGTATTTGCAGTGTCACGGGTGGTTTTGTGAAGTACAAAAGGTTGCTTGATAGAGTGAGAAACGTGGTTGCAAACACTAACAAGCGTTATGTCAATGTATCTGACTAGATTAGGTACACGTTTTCTACCATAGCTTCATAGTAAGGAAATATAACATATAATAAAAGAATATATTTTATACATATACTTCAAATAAGATACAGTAATGTTGTTTCCACAGATCGAAACCGTAATTATCCTCAAGGATGTGGGATGCACACTGATAAATAAATAAATAAAATCTGAAGAATATTTTCATTTAACTATTAATCGCTATGCATCTCATAAATATGTAAATGTACATACACTGTAGTGTGGAGCATAAGATAAACCTTAGCCAAAACTTATTCACACCGATCACATTATAGCACTGAGAATGCGCGGAAGACAAATCATACGTGATTGATAACACGCACACCAATTGGTTCGTTTAAGATACTCGTGAATGAGTGGACGAAGTCTGCAATCAGTGTAACCTGTAGTCTCGTCTCAAATTGAACTTCATTAACAGTCGAAATTTTTGTGGCTGGTGTGAAGTTACTAAAAACGTGTGTTAGTGGACAATGAGCACTTTTCTGGACCAAAATAACGGCCGTTAAGTATTTCGTATATTATTCCTGTTTCTGGAATTGAGTCCATAAACTGAGCTGCAAGTTAGAGAAAAAGAGATCTATTTTCTGAGTAAATTAATTGAGGGGCAACATACTGGGAAGCAGGCTTCTTCCGAACGTTCAGAATAAAACTCACAAATAATCCATGTTACTCACCTTGGGACTCGGAAAACTAACCCTTCCTTGGTAAGTTACCCCAAAACCTCACACAGTATTATGGACTAACTGTAAGTGATGAATGCTCGTCTTTTACGGGGCTTCCAGTATGGATGAATGGACATTACCATACAGTTTAAAATCAGATTGGCTTAGAAATTTCGGTTTATAGCAGGATTACGGCTGTTAATCAACAGTTAAAGTATCATTACGCTCCGCTTACAATTTGTCGAAAACCTCGTCTCGATATTTTGAACCTTTTAAAACGATAGGGGTGCTCCACCTCTCACCACGTAGCCTGTAGAGTTGTCAGACTGTGACATCCTTCAGACCTGACCGTATTCCGCTAACTTGGGCTGTGTCTTTTTAGGGTTAAGATAACATTTGCCGTTTGTTGGTTGGTGGTGACCGCCCGTATTCAACGTACAGCCACTCTGTGGACGAATTGTTTCCTTTCAACTGCAGGAAAACGTTCTCACGGGCAGCGTGCGGTCGTGAGGGGTGCAAATGTTGTGCGCAAGGGGTGATTCACAGCTTCTAATGACGAATGCGGCGCGTGGCCGAAGGAAAGGGGTGGAATACATCGCGGGCCCAAAGCAGAGCAAAAAGTAATATCGCACTGTCAACCAGCGGACCGTGACCAAACCTCAGACTGTTCCTCATCCACGCAGCCCTCCTACGTGCAGTTGTCCCTCAGTGTTCATTACCATTTTATTGAACTATATCTGTAGCTAAGATAGCGCTGTGCACATAAATTACCCTTGACCGTAGCGAATGTTGTTTCCGTTTTGGTGTGCGTTGTGATTGTTTCACCGGACTAAATTAGCATTCGTGATCAGTAAACTCAGGAAATTGTTCTTATTGTTTTGAAAAGTGGATGTTAAGTAATGCAGTTACCAAAGAGCACATTTAGCGAGCTGTACGATGCAAAAATAGACTGTGGCAGTATGAGGACAACCACATGAATTAGAAATGAGACAGCTTACTTTTTTCCAAGCGCGTCTCGCTTCTTTTATTTTTAGGAGCCGTCTTCAGCGACTTGTAACACATGTTTGTTTTTGTGTATACAATAAATGCATCAAGCATTAGTTGTAATATATTCTGCTATATTTTGTTGTTACGATATCCATTGTTGCTAGCCCATGTGTGTGGGCCGATTTCCGGCATTTTTCCACCCATATTTATTACAAAAAAAGTTCATTGTGTGTTCTACATATACATGTTTAGAGTGAGTAGTGTTGTCAACTGTCGTTGTGTATTTATCTTTCTTCTTTCGTTCATGTTGTGTGATATTTTTTCCTTTGTTGGTGTGTGTGTGCGTGTTTGTTTTTGTGTGTGTGTGTGTGTCTCTGTGGGTTTTGCTGTGTGTTAATATGTTATTCGTTGTGTGAGTGTGTGTCCGACTGAATATTGCGTCGTAATCTTAATAACACAGACACTGGTATTTCATATTTATTCGCCAATACCAGGTCCTCGACTCTCATTAAATATGTCCTACCTGCACGGAAATATACGTAAGAGGGTGTGACACATGGACAACGAGACGTGGAAGTTTGAATCTGGCCGTCATTCGTATTCCGATGAAGAAAGCGGTTAAAGCGACCACTTACTTGAAGCGGCAAGGCAGAGTTTGACTCCCGGTCTGGCACAAATTTTCATCGTCGTCTTTTCAATATGCAGTCGAAGGTGGTTCATATTCGCAACTGCAGATACATTTCCTGCGGTTAAATGCGACTGCAGGAGCCTTGCAAGTAGAAGCACTCACAGCACTACAGGACGAGCATTTGGACCCATTTCACTAGATAGTAATATAAAAAATTCATTGTATGGCTGTGGAAGATCACAAAGTGTGTGCGGAAGACGTAACCTATATAATACAGGGTGATTCAAAAAGAATACCACAACTTTAGGAATTTAAAACTCTGCAACGACAAGAGGCAGAGCTAAGCACTATCTGTCGGCGAATTAAGGGAGCTATAAAGTTTCATTTAGTTGTACATATGTTCACTTGAGGCGCTGTTGACTAGGCGTCAGCGTCAGTTGATGCTAAGATGGCGACCGCTCAACAGAAAGCTTTTTGTGTTATTGAGTACGGCAGAAGTGAATCGACGACAGTTGTTCAGCGTGCATTTCGAACGAAGTATGGTGTTATACCTCCTGATAGGTGGTGTATTAAACGTTGGTATAAACAGTTTACAGAGAATGGGTGTTTGTGCAAAGGGAAAAGTTCTGGACGGCCGAGAACGAGTGATGAAAATGTAGCACGCATCCAGCAAGCATTTGTTCGCAGCTCAGGAAAATCGACTCGCAGAGCTAGCAGAGTGCTGAAAATTCCACAATGAACTGTATGGAGAGTCCTACGAAAAAGGTTAGTTATGAAACCTGAACGTCAACTACCCGAGGCGATGAACCGGCCGCCAGGCAGCCCTAGACAGAGCACTTCATCACTGGCCTCCAAGAAGCCCTGATCTTACCCCCTGCGATTTTTTCTTATGGGGGTATGTTAAGGATATGGTGTTCCGGCCACCTCTCCCAGCCACCATTGATGATTTGAAACGAGAAATAACAGCAGCTAACCAAACTGTTACGCCTGATATGCTACAGAGAGTGTGAAACGAGTTGGAGTATCGGGTTGATATTGCTCGAGTGTCTGGAGGGGGCCATATTGAACATCTCTGAACGTGTTTTTGAGTGAAAAAAAACCTTTTTAAATACTCTTTGTAATGATGTATAACAGAAGGTTATATTATGTTTCTTTCTTTAAATACACATTTTTAAAGTTGTGGTATTCTTTTTGAATCACCCTGTATTGTTCGTGTTACAGTGGGGAAAAATGTATACCAACCATTTCTGGAACGAATATGGCAATTCCGATGCGCGGATTAGTAGGGACGGATGAAAGTTGGGTCCAAAACTACATTTCTGAATGAAAACAGAAGAGAAATGAACGAAACTATATATTTGCCATTTTCAGGCGAAGTCTGAAGATGGCAAGTAAAAAAATTGCTGAAACGTTGCCAGAGAACGACGCATTGACTCGGATATCAATCCGAGAAGATTTTATCAACGAGACTCGCCGAGGAAGCTTGCATTCTCATAGAAATTATATAATTAAATTTAATCCATAGTGGATGCTGTCGAACTCCGTGACTGTTCCTTTATGGGATTGCAGAAAAATATCCGCTACCAGTAACAATACAATGTTGTTTATTCGTCACACGACCGGTTTCTATTGTTTTGGAAAGCATAGACAGATTTTCTGCCACTGGTTTATTCAGCTTCAATGAAGTGCGCTCCGAGCAGTCGCATCCAAACAAATTATCAAACATGCAGCTTTTAAATATGTATTTGACCGAACCCGTATGTTCTGGCAGCCATACCTCTTGTTGCTCCAGTTCGTGGTCTAACCGACGTCTCTTCCCTCGAAGTTGTACGGCAGTGGCACAACCTGCAAAATGTTCTTTTGAATTCGGTACACAAACAGCATTGCATTTCTTAATGTTTAATCAACGGTATCCGAGTGACTATTTGTAGGCATTAATGAGGGGTGTGGTCCACTCTTCGGCATTATGACGACTTGCCGTCTGCTGGGGATACTTTAAATGAGGTGTCTGAATGTCTGTAAATAGGGTTTTTTCCAAAACAGTGGGAAATAATATCGTGTATTTTAACCCTGAACAAACCAAACTGCTCTCTCAAAGGAAAATGAATAAGTAAATAAAAATAAAAAAGTCCTGGACTACGTATTGAACGCCCCTGGTGTATACGTACATGCAAACGCAGAGGATGGCCAAACGAGAAAGAAGAATAATTAAAAATTTTTCCAATCCATATTACAAGGCTGTTACAGCATCTAATTTAAAGTGCTTCAGAACAAAAACAGCCTCCGTTGGGAAATTATTTAATGTCCATGAAGCGTTTTTCCCTTTTGGAACATCATCATATTGTCTACAAAAACAAGAAACCTACGCAAACAACGCGATCTAAAAGTAATAAAAACCCAGATGGAGCGCATGAACTGTTTAAGGCACATTTTCGAAAATCAAAAGTGTGTAAAACTAGTAATTATATAATGCGTATGAGCAAACCAATGCAAACAGTGCGCCAATGCAGACATTGTGATGTGTGCGACTCGTACCGCAGTTATGTGTACGTGACTCGTGTGCTCAAGGTACCGTGGAAAATTTTTCACTCACATATTTGTACTTTCTCGGTGTTAGTTTGGTTGTTTCTCTCCTTTCACTAGGTCCACTTCATGGTTTAGATGTTCCATGACGGAATGATTATACTATACGATTATCTTGGTGTCCATTTTACCTTATATGTTGAGTCACGTATCCAGCTACTTTTACGTAAGTTTTTATTACTTTTAGTTCACGTTGCCTGCTTATCTGTGCAAGATAGGACCATGTCTCTTCCCTCCATTTGTATATAATAGGTTGGTTTCTTGTTTTTGTAGACGGTCTGATGATGCCCCAAAAGGTTGAAACCCGTCATGGACATTAAATAATTTCGCTACCGAAACTGTTTTGGTTCGGAAAGAATAATTAAAACAAGAACTGATTCAGAATTAAACATTTAGCTCAGTCCCGCACTGCTCTACCTTTGATTCGATTGGATATTGGACACGATATACGCTGGACGCCAGCTGCATATCAAAGTTTACAGTCAACGAACTGTCTACATAAAAGTCGAGAGTCTGCAGAGACGTCAGACAGCGATCGTTCGCGGCTAGGAACCTAGGTCCCGAAACCAAGAAGGCAGATCATCACGATGTGTCGCAAGCGGGAGTGCGCCTAAGAGAAGTTTCAGTCCGAAACAGAAAAATGTGTGCCGGAGAGCTACACATCTGGTCGGGTGCAATCTGATAGCGGAAGCGGCCGACGCCTCCCTCCCTCCTGCTGCCATCACCGCTCTGGCAGCGCCGGCCCCGTCTGTGAGGCGGGATCCAACCCCCAGCCTCCACGCACCCCTCGTTATTTGCTCTGAAAATGGGACGGCCGCGCGCCCCCTTTATTTTAACAGCTGGCCACCCGGGCAGCCGCCCACGCTCTGATGGCGAAACGGGGGTGGGGGGACGAAAGCGCGCCAGCAGTTTAACAAGTGGAGCGGCCGTGCCCCACCAGGGAGCAGGGTGCGCGCGGCCAGGTAGAGTGCTGCTATAGTACGCTCTCTCCCTCTCTCTATCTCTCTCTGTCCCACCAGCAGACAGGTAGTAGCCCAACTCCTCCGGTTTAATATCAACGCGCGCGTTCCCATGGCGACGACTTTCTCTTTTTTTGTCAGAGACGGGACAGGAATCCTGATAATTGGAAGCGCCTCGATTCGTCCGCGAAACGTTTCCAACAGGTTGACATTCCTTCTCTTGTTTAGTTTAATCCCTTGAATTATCGCAAACCAAGTCGCTTCATACTGTACTGAGAGGAGTAGATGAATTAAAAAACTGAAAGTTAAAATAATTTCTTTAGTAACAAATTAGGAAATGAGAGTAATTTTATAACTACCTAGCTTAGCGTCGGCTGCTTCTCTGGCGCAGACTGTATGGCCTGAAGAGATTTTTTTTGTGTTTTTTTGATCGGTTTTTTACGTTGTTCACAAATTGCAACATCTTCTAAGCTTTTCGCGCTAACGAAGGCCATACCCTACTGTGTTTCTATCTAACTGAGGCATCAAACACCAATTTCTGTAAGATTTTAATCTCAAGAAATATTTCCTTAATTTTCATCCCCTATAGCACTTCCTTAAGGCGTGAATTTCCAGAAACGCTGTAACACATGTGTTTCTTTGAGAGGTGGCAGAAGCCCCCCCTCATATTTCTATCTTAGTCTGAGTAATTCGATCTTCCTCTCTAATTGCATGCGGTGAAAAGTCGCTATTCCTTAACACGCGGACTTCCCACGCAGCATCTCTCGTCACCTGGGTGGTCCGGTGACAGGCGGGCACTGCTGATTATGAAAGGGTTAAGCCAACAGGTGTGAGGGAGTCGAGTGAATGCTTTCCAGACGCCGACATTGTCAATAGCGGCGGAGACACGCCCGCAGGGGCCTGAAGGAGCGGCTGGGCTAGAGATTCCGTTACTTCACAGAAACTTAGCGAAAATACTTTCTGGCGGGCTACCAGCGAGGCGTGGGAATGACTTGTGTTCCCATGTGGTCTTGGCGGGCAAATTCCCGCGTTTTGTGCAAAATCGTAACTGTGATTGGCTTGCTCAGGGCATCGCTCCGTGACGTAGCAAAATCGGAGCAAAAATTGGCGCCAAGAATCTCCATTGGTGGAATGGTAGTGCTTCGGCAATAGAGTGGAATTTCCGCCGGTTTTCGAGTTGCTGATTGGAACGTTTAACCACGACCACTGTCATGGGAGCAGGAATGTTCTGTGTTCGGTTTGTACGGGTGCTCTTGTGGGACTCGGCTCTCGCCTTTCGGTTGGAGTAGGTTACAAGACTGAGCTCTCGCTGCTCTAGACAGCCTGCCTACCGTTGGCTGTCTAATATACTTTTATTTAATTGTAACTGTTTGACGAAGTTGCTGAAGTTTCGACTTCAACGTAACTTGCTGAGTACAGTTGGCAATTGAGCGTTCTGCGTACAAGAGGCCTATGTTGTCTGTCTTGAGCAGTTTTGGCTAAAATTGACTGTATCGGAGTTACTGTGTGGCTTTGCTTGTTAAAATCAATCACTGTACCGTCAGTGATTGTGTTGCGAGCCTTCTTTGTCTCCCTCAGAGGCGCATTTGTATTGCTAGCAAGTCTTTAGTCTGGAACAACCAGACCAGGATAATTTGTTTCGGGCTATACTCGTGACATTACCATCACCACGACGGGACGTCGAAGCAACCAGCCATCACCTCCGGTATGCCAGATCGTGTCCGTGCAGTTAAGAAGGCAGCTTGGAAATGTACACCCGCAGCACCGGCAAAGCAGGCAATTTTGCTGGGTGATAATCAGAGCTCAGCAGAGCGCGCCTGTTTGTCTTTTCTAACTTTGTTCTGTCTTGGGTGTTCATTGTCTGAGTTCTCACTAATGTAATAGCAATTAATGTTGAGTTGGCTGTGTGTCACTCTTAAGATTTGAGTTGGAAGGAATTGGCTCCACGTACCACTTCGTCATAAATGTCACAATCTAGTTTAGGGACAACTTCACCTTCACAGCATTTATTTGAGTATCCAATTTGATGTATTGTAAATGTTTCATGTGTTTTTGTTTATTATTTTGAGTTTAATCAAAATAAATCATATTGTTATTTTGGACAGAACTTTCATTCTGTTAATCGGTAGAGCAACCCTATCATTACTCACTATGTTAATGAAACTTTCCTTTAATTAACTTATTTATCAAATTAAGTTATTGCAGGTGCGAAACTCTTTTCTACTCCACTTGCAGGGTCGATTACAGTCAGTTCGCGTTTCTTTTTAATCCATGTGCAACAGCAAAAGTCGGAGTTAGAATAGGGGGGGGGGGCTTAAAGCATCATTTACATATGAAGATTCTACAAGAATTTAGTGTTAAATACACTGCTAGCCCCGGCACCTCGTATCTTTTTATTCTTTTTTTTTTTAATTTCTAACCGAGAAGTCAAATATCAATTGTCATAGCTGTAGTCCTAAAAATCCTCTAGTAGTTCTTTAGTAATGATTTACTTTTTTTTAGAGAAAAGGCTTTCACCACTATTTCACCCTGATACGGTTAAATTTCCAAAAATGGCGACACAAATATTTATTACTTGCTGACCGAGAAATCAAATACCAATTTCCGTATGTTCAACTTCCAAATGGTCTTCATAGCGACATTTTTTTTAAAAAAAGGCCTTCATCCCCTATTTCACCTCCTTAGGATTGAGATTTCGAGAAATCTCTTCTCAAACGACGCTTACTGTATAGGATTCACACCTTCTCCGCCCTTATCAGTTTGGGCTAGGTGTTCACGAATCAGTCAGTCTGTCTGTCATTCACGACATTGCCTTTAATATATGTAGAAGATAAACTGCTCAAATACCTACGAGAATATGCAGCCGGCTGCGTACTCCCGTAGTTATTTGAACACTGTACACGGCAGGTGAAACTCTGGTTCCAAACTAATAAACTATTTCATGCACAATAAATCACTACCTACCTGTCACACTGTACACGCAAACACTTTATGCAATGTCTTTTTTAACATATCGTTTTTCGACGTGGTTCAACACTGTTCCCCACCTTCTCCGGTCTACTGATAACCCCTTCATCTCTCCTATGCCTTACACCCAACGTACTCTATAAACAGTTTCACCCACTCCACTCTTCGTCTACCCGCTGCTGTTTTTTCCTCCACTGCTCCTTCCAGTGCCAAGTTAACTATAGCAGTGTGTTGTGTCAAATATCCTACAGACCAATCCCTGCTTCTCGTGAAAGATTAACGCCGACTTCTCTCCTCAAACCCTTACTTTATTACACCAGTGTTATGTAATTTATCAATTCGTATAATTCCTAACATGTAGTTCCTTCTTCTCCAGATCTCAGACGATTACTTTGGAGTCAATCAAAGTGTCGTACGTACTGTACCAAGCAGCAGAAGTATTGATAGGTATATGCGAACAAGTTGAAAGTTGTGAGAGTATTTTGTAAAGAACATTGACTACTCTGTTAGGAAGTGATAAATATGCCCTGATATATTTCCTGTTGCAGAATGGAATATGTAATGCCCAAAGAATTAGTTTCGTAAGCTATCTGAACACGAGAAACAAGACACAGCACATACTTTCAATAATCTTGCGCAACGAAAGAAGAAGAAAGATCCTGCATATCATAAAACAATTATGAATACATGAACTGACAGTTTAATTACTAGTATAGTTCAGTTTAAGAGGAACATGAAGAATATTTTAGTGGCCAATTCATTCTACTCCACTGACGAATTTCGTAGGAGAACCAATGAAGTACCATGCTTTTTGACAGAGCGTAGCGGAATGTTGCGGGAGACCTGCACCGCCGTACTAGGCAATTTCCTAATGGCGGTGGTTTGCTGTTGCCTTCCTCCGACCGTAAAGGGGATAAATGACGATGATGACACAACAACACCCAGTCATCTCAAGGGAGGTGAAAATACCTGACCCCTCCGGCAATCGAACCCGGGACCCCGTGCTTTGGAAACGAGAAGGCTACCACGAGACCACGAGCTGCGGACACATGTGATATTACTAATATAAAATATGTGAGTATAGTATTACCTACAGTTGATTTCTATACAGTGCAGTAATGCGATATTTGTATGTAAGTGTTGTAAAATGCTATTTCTATTTGATGATACATGGCTACAGTAATCTAGGAATTATCATACGCATGTTAGTGTATCGATCATTTATCTGGCTATTAACTTTTGAATGAAACAGTATTTAACATTTTTTGATTTAATCCACATCCATAAGGACAATTTACTTGGAATTTGTGCAAGGTACGTATTTATTGTGTATTCTCGTTTTCTGACATGTTTAACATCCTGGAGGATCTTCTCCTTATGGACCTATTGGATCAACTAATGTAAATCTTTCGTGAAAGCAACACGCAATGTAAGTATATTTTAGCCTTCCGCCTGTTGTATCCACCTATGCGTTTGGCATTTACCACGCTTGTGTCTGCATAAAATAAGAATGTAGAATATCGTCAAAGAGCTGAATAACCATTTAACCGAACCCTGAAACTCTGCGGGCGTATAATGATACCACTTCAGTGATGCCGGGCTACCATATACAACCTAGCCGACTGTATTTCGTGCTGCGAGTCTGCAAGCAGGCCCGACCAACTACATACTAGGAAATTTTTATCTGTTCTTGATTTGTGTATGAAAGTATTTCAGTTAGATCGGAAGGTTATTCTGCATGTAGACCATTACGTCACATACCGATGTGAGCACACGACTTTGTGACGACTCGACTCTGATTTCGTTATTTTAGCCAATGTAACGTAGTGAATAAGATAACTGGAATCTCTTATGAAATTTAGACTACTCCACTGAACAGTCTGCTTAAGCCGGTATATCTAAAGGCAAGTCACATGTAGTATCAGTCTATTTTAGCTGACAATAAGTGATTAAAATTCTGCGCTTTACCTTTCACTGCTCTATAACAACTGATTAATGTTAGAGTGTAGATCCCAGGTCAGTATAACTTCCTGAACTTTGCGATTCTTTCCGATATGCGTTAAGTACAACAGTAACCCCACTTGTGGATTGCAGCTTCAGTACAAATGAAACCAGTATAACGGACACCGTAGTAGACTTTGTAGGGTGAAGGCTATACAGCAAATAACCAACATTAAAATCTTCGTTAAGCTGTTTTCGCCTGTGCCATTCTGCTTCGAGATCCCGCTGCAGTTGGCAATGGTACCTAATCTTGTTTCCTGTATTGTGTCGTCGCCAGTTTTCATATTAAGCAAGTCATTATTCTCATTTCTACAATTATTTATCACTTTTGTCTCAACTTTGTTTATCGTTAAGCGATATCCTTTGGTACGTGTGCTGTCCATTTCTTTCAGCGGGCCTCCTGTCTTCTCTACAACCGGCCAGGAGGTAAATGTTGTTTGTGAACTTAAGCAATGGTTTCGTTTCCCCTTGAGATTCGGTTCTTCCACAGTTTCCTCTAGCGTACTTCGCTGCATCTTTTACCTAGAAGCTGACCAACAGTGGCGGAAAGCTACAGCCCTACCTCACACCATTCTTAACGCAAACTTTTGTTTCCTGACCTTCCACTCTAAACACTACCACTTGAGTTTTCGTAGAAATTGTGTATTTTTCTTCTATCTCTGCACACTAGGCCTAATCATCTAACGACTGCGAACATTTTCTGCTAGGAAGGTATTCTGATTTACCACTAATCTGTTTTGCAGTACTAAGCGCTACTTTAGAATTCCTTTCCTGCTACCTACTCCCTTTCTCTCCCTTTCTGAAGCGAAACTGATTTTCATCCAGCAACTTACGTCATTCATTTCTAGTTTTGTACTTCTCGTCAGCAATTTACTAATATGACTGTCGGCACTTACCAGCATACAGTTTCTTACGTTTACCAAACCATGCATTCTTTGATCTAAACCTAACAGTTCAGAACAGCGAAACGCCCAGCTACCAGAAATGAGTCTCCGTAGAAAAAAAATACATGTACTTAAAAATCTTTACAATTTACTACCGAATACTGGGTTCCAAGTTCATAAAACACTTTTTGATATTGAATTATTGGAAGAAATTTTTTTAGTACAGGAGGAAAAACAAAGCATTACCGTTTGAAAGATGTAATGCAAAACATTTTTTGCTCGACTTATTCCGTTTTAAGAAATGCGGCATTTGTTGCGGGATATCGTGGAATATTACAGATTCAGCCCCTATAGTTTCTCAAGAAGAGAAACTTGTTAACATCGAGTATAGATTTAAGTGTCAGGAAGTCTGAAAGTATTTGTATGGAGTGTAGCCATGTATGAAAGTGAAACATGGACGATAACTAGTTTGGACAAGAAGAGAATAGAAGCTTTCGAAATGTGGTGCTACAGAAGAATGCTGAAGATAAGGTGGATAGATAACGTAACTAATGAGGAGGTATTGAGTAGGATTGGGAAGAAGAGGAGTTTGTGGCACAACTTGACTAGAAGAAGGGATCGGTTGGTAGGACATGTTTTGAGGCATCGAGTGATCACAAATTTAGCATTGGAGGGCACCGTGGAGGGTAAAAATCGTAGAGGGAGACCAAGAGATGAATACGCTAAGCAGATTCATAAGGATGTAGGTTGCAGTAGGTACTGGGAGATGAAGAAGCTTGCACAGGATAGAGTAGCATGGAGAGCTGCATCAAACAAGTCTCAGGACTGAAGACCACAACAACAGTTTCATAAAGTTCCTATAGGTGGTGGCGCTGCAGGTAGCCTTCAAATGGTGTCTGGGGTGGTGTCTTCCAGGTACAGGATTCTCACAGAGTCTCTTTTGGTGGAAAACAAGAGCATCGCAGATATTCATAGGCACTTGCAGAATTTCTACGGAAAACTGACAGTGAACAAAAGCGGTGGATGAGGCGTTTCTCATGACCGAGATAAAGTTGCCCAAATTTTTCCTATGGTTCGTGTGCCAGCCGGCCGCACAAAGCTGTGACTCCTGCAATGCTGAAACGTGCGGACACTCCCGTCGACGGATCGCAGTCAAACACCTCGCTGCACAACTGGACGTCTCTGTTGCTCTGAGTGCTGACACGCTCGTCCACCACCTGGGGTACTTAAAGATGTCTGTCTGCTGGGTCCCTCGCCGCCTAACAGAAGACGACAAAGAGCTTCCATCTGTTCGGCACGATGAAGGATGCACTCCGCGAGAAGTAGTGCATGGATGATGGGGAGGTTATTGTGCAGCAAGATGTTGGTTCCGATTTCGACCCGTAGAATGGTAGTACGCGGGCATATAGGGCCTCCCAGAAAGGTGGCGTTCCAAGATGCTACTTCAGACGGGTGTAAAATGAATGTGCGCAACGGAAAATAATAAATGCTAAAATGAAGATTTGGCGCTATCTGACTACCCCCTGAAGCAGATCTTAGGATCTCTTAACTTGCAATATAATCATAAATGAATGATGAAAGTAACTAATCTTACTAAATGATAAACGTTGTTGCTGATTATATATTTATTATAGATTAAAAAAATTTATATTACAAAGTTTACGTTTTCTAAGTAAAATTACTAATCGATTGCCCAACTCTGCCCCTTATTATGACCGCGCGATCTAATATCAATAACGCGAAATGACTGACATCATCCAAGTACCAAACAATAGAAGACACTTCTTTCAAAGATGATCTAGGTGGCGTGGAACCTCAGTAGAGATAAACTAACGTGATCACAGCTGTTTAGCTTTTATAGCCATTATAAGCCGAAGCAATCTGCGTCCGGTGCGTCGAAGTGATGGTTCTCATACGCGTCTGCGACAATGGAGGAACCCCAGCCACGAATGAACTCATTCAAACACTAGGACGACAGGAGGTTCTTCTCCTCTCTGTGTTCTACATACGAGAAACGCCAACTCCCGGCCACAAGGTGGGAGTTCAGATGACGTCTCGACGTAAGTATAGCAGAGGAGGTGAAGTCCAGAATCGTATAGGTTCGCAACAGTACACTGTCTAACTGTTTTAACGATAAACTCTCCTGGGAGCAAAGACAGAAAGTCCGTCAGTACCAACAAGCTGACCTCGAGCGTCCGTCACACACGGGCGCTCACAATGGAAGACCTCGTCTCTCCACCGCTGGCCTCCCAGCAAGGCTCGGCTCCCCACCCTCGTAATTCCGAAAACGAATCATATTCCCGAAACCACGAAATATTCTTCCTCATTTCAGATTCTTCCGAACGCCGACCAACCATGTTTTAGTCTTTTGTCGCAAGGCGGAAAGTTTGCGAGGAAAACCTATACTCGGGCAATGGTACGCTTCTGAGTAAAAATCCTTGGAAATACCCCAGCCTGCGCTATTTCTGAGGTGACGCTTCCTCGTTCCTCTCAGCTGCGTCCAAGATTTTTGTAGTTTCCGAAGTAAAATCCTCCCCATCCGGCTACAATACCGACCGGTCGCGACTCTGTTGTGCCCCAGCGCTCGGGCGTCCCCACGTCCATCCCGCTACTTCCTGTGTTAAAGCAGGAGCAACACACCTGTGTAGGCCTTCCACCCAGGACTCGAGTTCCGCCTACCATTTCATTTCCACTGTCGCTCCAACCTCTACTAGTATCATAATACATACACTCTGACACTTTTAATGCAGTAAGCGTTAGCAATTATTTATATATTCATATACACTATGTATAACCTATCACATAATACCTAATTTGTTTTTGTAGATCACGGCCAAGTATGTGGATGGGTGCTTGTGAGGTGCGAAATTATATCTATCTTACAGCGTAAGGCCATTGCTTTTTATGAAAATTATGTTGACAAATAGGGTTTTGCAGCCAAAAGAGTGGAGAGTAATATTGTGTACAGGAATCCTGCATAAAACAAACCTACTTTCTGAAAAAATGTGTTATTTTACATATTAAACACCCCTAGTAAAATTATAATATTTGTTCAGCACTACTTACTCTCAGCCAACTTACAGTGGAATTCTTTGGCTTCCTTATTTGCCAAGTACGGAAGCATGCCCTTCATGTGCTTATTTCCGTTTATGTCTTCACGTCAACATTTCCAAAGGGCAGCATCTCTTGCTCAGTCTCCAATGCTGTTCTTGTATCGCTATTATTCTGTCGAAATATCTTAAACTATAGCTGTGTAAACATTTATACATTTTGTGACTATGATTTTATGAGCCAAATACTGATCAATGAATAAATTTTGGTCACCCACATGAATGACTTTAAATGTTGTACGAATAGTTGGCTCACCGATCACCTCACATGGGCTATTCAGTACAAATTCATCCTTACCTGTTTTATCCAGCACGAAGACAGTCACAAAGAAGAAAACTGTGTTCACTGACACTTGCTCTTTTCTTCCGAGCAGCTCACTTGTCACGAGATAGAGACGAATATTTACAGACTGTTGGGAGGGTACGATGATACCTCCTGTAGGGCATGTTGGCGGCTTCAATGCAGTTGACTGTACAGCAGCAAGACACAGACTTAGCGTAACGCGAGTGCGCGCTCGCTTATACAGGGTGTTACAAAAAGGTACGGCCAAACTTTCAGGAAACATTCCTCACACACAAATAAAGAAAAGATGCTAAGTGGACATGTGTCCGGAAACGCTTAATTTCCATGTTAGGGCTCATTTTAGTTTCGTCAGTACGTACTGTACTTCCTCGATTCACCGACAGTTGACCCAATTGAAGGAAGGTAATGTTGACTTCGGTGGTTGTGTTGATATGCGACTCATTGCTCTACAGTACTAGCATCAAGCACATCAGTACGTAGCATCAACAGGTTAGTGTTGATCACGAACGTGGTTTTGCATTCAGTGCAAGGTTTACAAATGCGGAGTTGGCAGATGCCCATTTGATGTATGGATTAGCACGGGGCAATAGCCGTGGCGCGGTACGTTTGTATCGAGACAGATTTCCAGTACGAAGGTGTTCCGACAGGAAGACGTTCGAAGAAATTGATCGGCGTCTTAGGGAGCACGGAACATTCCAGCCTATGACTCGCGACTGGGGAAGACCTAGAACGACGAGGACACCTGCAATGGACGAGGCAATTCTTCGTGCAGTTGACGATAACCCTAATGTCAGCGTCAGAGAAGTTGCTGCTGTACAAGGTAACGTTGACCACGTCACTGTATGGAGAGTGCTACGGGAGAACCAGTTGTTTCCGTACCATGTACAGCGTGTGCAGGCACTATTAGCAGCTGATTGGCCTCCACGGGTACACTTCTGCGAATGGTTCATCCAACAATGAGTCAATCCTCATTTAAGTGCGAATGTTCTCTTTACGGATGAGGCTTCATTCCAACGTGATCAAATTGTAACTTTTCACAATCAACATGTGTGGGCTGACGAGAATCTATACGCAATTGTGCAATCACGTCATCAACACAGATTTTGTGTGAACGTTTGGACAGGCATTGTTGGTGATGTCTTGATTGGGCCCCATGTTCTTCCACCTACGCTCAATGGAGCACGTTATCATCATTTCATACGGGATACTCCACCTGTGCTGCTAGAACATGTGCCTTTACAAGTACGACGCAACATGTGGTTCATGCACGATGGAGCTCCTGCACATTTCAGTCGAAGTGTTCGTACGCTTCTCAACAACATATTCGGTGACCGATGGATTGGTAGAGGCGGACCTATTCCATGGCCTCCACGCTCTCCTGACCTCAACCCTCTTGACTTTCATTTATGGGGGCATTTGAAAGCTCTTGTCTACGCAACCCCGGTACCAAACGTAGAGACTCTTCGTGCTCGTATTGTGGATGGCTGTGATACAATACGCCATTCTCGAGGGCTGCATCAGCGCATCAGGGATTCCATGCGACTGAGGGTGGGTGCATGTATCCTCGCTAACGGAGAACATTTTGAACATTTCCAGTAACAAAGTGTTTGAAGTCACGCTGCTACGTTCTGTTGCTGTGTGTTTCCATTCCATGATTAATGTGATTTGAAGAGAAGTAATAAAATGAGCTCTATCATGGAAAGTAAGCGTTTCCTGACACATGTGCACATAGCATATTTTCTTTCTTTGTGTGTGAGGAATGTTTCCTGAAAGTTTGGGCGTACCTTTTTGTAACACCCTGTATAGTATGGAGGTCTTTGACCTTAGATAAGGACTTTGAATTTTCGCAGTGGCCAGCGGAATGTTATCCCGGACGCGCACACTAGACATACTGGGTGTGCGCGTCCCCCGCTGGCCCGCCGCCAACGCCTAGCGATAAGAGTGTTTACATAACAAAACTGTTGCATCCTTGAGCCTCCGGTTCTAGATGTACCCTTGTCCAGTTACTGGCTGAGGCTACAGATCTTTATTTATAGAAATATACAGTACAATCAGCTTCAAATTTTACATATTCACATACACCTTTACCAACGCCTAGCGATAAGAGTGTTTACATAACAAAACTGTTGCACCCTTGAGCCTCCGGTTCAAGATGTACCCTTGTCCGGTTACTGGCTGACGCTACAGATCTTTATTTATGGAAATATACGGTACAGTCAGCTACAAATTTTACATATTCACATACACCTTTATCTTTGACCCAAATAAATACAAACTCATTTTGATTAATTTTTCTTTTGCTACGAGTGTACAAGACAAGAGGAGATGTTGAGTCATAAGCTGATTTACCAAAATCTTTACTACCCGCACAACAGTCTACAAAACCATAGAAAACATCGAACTTACAACAACATCATGAGACAAGAAAAATCGTATTCCAGGCACACTAGAAACTCCGCTACCACCTCTTATTGTGGCAACGGTGAACCATCCATTTCCATGTGAGAAAGTGTCGTTTATATCCAAGCTAAAATTAAGAGAACATCCAAGAAATACACAAGGTCCATCGACGAGGGCGTGGGCTGCAACACTCTTCACTGGAATGCGATTTTTCTTGTCTCCTGATGTTGTTGTAAGTTCGATGTTTTCTATGGTTTATATACATAAGAGAAAACTTGTTGGCAAATATTTCAAAATTTCTTGTCTGATTTTCTTCAAATTTTTACACAATACTCTAAAAAGGATTCAGACGGACGTAGACTACATATTTTTTTAAATATGTGCCATATAAATATTTATATACTGTGTAAAGAGGATTAGTTTTTGGCAAAAATCTCCGGAAGTCCTTGGTGGATTTACTTCAGGTTTTTACGTGATACAGTAACAAATATTTCGATGCAAATGGGCTATATGATTTTCGGTGTAGATAATATATAAATATGTACGTCATATAAAAGACAAACATTGTTAGCAAAACTCACGAAATGTTCTTCAGCGAGTTACTTAAGATCTTCTTATTCTGCTCTACAGACATTAGGCGAAATCGTATATTACGGTACCCACCGTTTCGGGGTCTTCGTCTATCTGTTTTCACTTTGCAATTATTTTTTCTACCCTGTAAGGAGATCTTGTCACTCTACATTCTTTCTAGGCGTTTGTTCCATTTTTCTCTTATACTCTACAGTTTTACCATTTACACTCATTTTTTTCTTATCTAATATCTTTACACAATACTCTAACAAAGATTCGTATGAAAGTAGGCTGTTTTTTTTATTTATACGGTATAAAAATATGTATACGTCATGCAAATGGGAAACATTAGTAGAAAATACTGGCCAGTTTACTTCATATTTTAACATATTACTCTAATAACCATTTGGATGGAATAGGCTATATATTTTTAATATGTGTAGATGTATCTAACCACTTTATAAAGACAAGGCGGTGTTTAATATTCTTGCTAAAACTCCCGAAAAGTACCTGACCGATTTACATCAAAGATGAGTACTTGTATTGTATAAGGATATGTATAGTGTAAGGAAGTAACATTGTCAGCAAAAGTCTCGAAAAGTTCTTTACTCACTAACTTCAGATTTTCAAACAATCACTCTAATAAAACACGGATGGCCACAGATTACATATTTCTAAAAATATATACAGTATCTAAATATACAAAAGGTACTGTAGGGAAAAACTGACAAAAATCTCGAAAAGTTCTTGATCATCTTACTTCAAATTTTTGCTACTTCAAATTCTTGCGCAGTACTGTAGGGATATTTATTTTCTTAAATAGTAATGTACGGATTTTCTGTTAAAACTGAATGCCGGAAGAAGTACTGTGATCTACTGTGGAAACGTGTGATTTAGTTTTCTCCCTCTCAGTCACATGTAACTGCGATATCAAGACATTTATAACCAATACATTAAGCCAATGCATTTATACTCTCTCCTTATATATAAGTTTAAACAAAACAAACATATACAGCATTGTGATGTTATGGTTTATTTCTAGCAGTCGATTTTAAAATAAAACAGGAACTTTGTGTATAATATGGTTTGTCAGCTGATGACTAGAATACTACTAAGGAAGCTGAGTTAACAATGTTCGAAGTCAGAGAGGGGGGCGGTAGGGGAAGAGGAGATGGACAAAGAGCGGGGACGAAATAAACATAGAGTGAGGGAAGGAGATACGGATAGAGAGAGGGGGGAGAAAGAGGTGATGGACAGAGAGAATGGGCGAGAAGGAGATTAAGAATAACATCCAATTACAATACATATCTAGCAACTGAAAAACATTGCTGGGTTCGCTAACCAGTATTAAAATCAAAACAATAATTGTTTATTAGCAAAAAAGGCGTATACGTATTAAATTCACTAAGATTCTACAAGCACTGACACCCAGAACTCACTTACGAGGGCATTTTGTCTCATTGTGTGATCCGTTGCGTGACAAATTCAATAACGTATTTCATTTCATGGGAAGTAATCTATCTCTCAGTCCGCCCACCTGAAACAGGTCAAAACACGACGGAAAGGTTCGGGAGCTCTACTCCACGTTTTGTAGTTTCTTGAACATTCGCAAAACAACATAAATAACAGAGAACGGAGACTGTGTATTCAGAATTTGTTGTTCCTGAAAGGCTGACATCGGGTTTTCTACCTGCACAAATGTAACCATGCAAACTGATATATATAATTTCATAAATTCGCTGATTACCACTATATATTTTACAGTACTACTTACTGCGAAATTCTGAGAAGATATTGTCCAATACAAGTATTATTCAGAGAATACATCCTCGCACCTGAAACAAGAAAACCGATAACATACTGAGGTATTAAGTTTATTCTTGAATGTTCACGTTGAAAGCCGAAGAGTTAGAACCAGGTTCTACGTCTCGTCCACCGTAACGAGTGGCTCAAGGTGCCTCGTTATCGCACTGTGTAGTTATACTTACACTCTAAGCCAAGTTAGACCGACTTAAACCTCACAGCGCGCTTGCAGTACTTCATTAGCAAACAGCTGGTACGAACTAGCACACAAACAAACGAACTTTCCAGCGTGGCGCAGCTATGTTGCTTAACGTATGGGCACTTACACGTAACTAGTAGTCAACTTAAATTGTCCGTGCTGAGGTTTATTTCTGTGCCTGATGCAATTTGCAGTCAGCGACTGTTTTCGTAAGTGTTTGGTCTGATTTGCTGACTTAGGAATTACGGACGAGGTCAAACTTCTCACACACTGACTGGACTGTTTCTTTTCCACTGCTTGCAAGGTGTTATTTCACGTAAGACCTGAAACGTACAGTTGCTCTGTCTGTCAATAGGATAATGGTTTCCTGTGTTATGAACTGCAGGCGTTAGTTCGGCAACGGATATGAGGTCTATGATGAATTTCAATAGACTTTGTGCGGGTCGGGGTTTAATTTCTCGTGTCTATTCATCGTTGTCACTGTGCAGGCTGCAGATTAAAATTCACCTACCTCAGAACGGCGTCTGCTTAATGTCCCTTCACTCGGCAACGCAGATACTTACAAGATGAAGTAAAAGCAGCGTTGATTATAAACGCCACCTAATATCTACAATTACTGAGGCTGCGCAAATCTAGTTACGAAATAAAGTTCTGTAGAAATACTGTCATCCTTATCGAGCAGTAAGAAAATGGATTGCCTTCTGAAAAATAATGTCCGAAATTTCCACACAATAACGTTTATTTTGTTCTTGATAACCAAAGGAAAGGTACTATTCAGTCCACATCTAAACTAACAGCTATTTCCTTCCAGTTAACGATTCATACATACATTTCACATGCACAGCAGCCAGAAATCTGTCCAAACCCGACCCAGATTAAACAAAGTTTTCACAGTCATTAATTTCACCACTAATATGAGTTATTACATTAGGTCCTGCTTGTGGATTTCTAAGAAAGAAATTGCTCGCCAAAAATGCTCAGTAGTTGAATACCGAAACATGCCAAGCAGATTCTATAAAGGCCAATCTTTCACACGCAAATATCTGTCCAACAGATTTAGTCAAAACCTCTGAAATTTCGTCAAGCACTCCTCAACAACAAGTGCTATCGACTTAGCTCATCAATAACTCAAACACTAAGTAATAGTTCATCATACACATTATTTTTACTGATTGGCTGACCATAATGACTGCCAGACAGAATACTCGCTCGTGATCATACTCGCGCCAAAACTGGTCTGCACCAATCCTTATACACAGACTCATTTGCGTCAATCTGACATACAAATATTATAGTAATGTTTAATAAACGAAAACGAAAAGACAGTTATTCTCGAAACATTCTTTAGATACAGATTTTACTCCAGCTGACTTTCTGGCTGCTCTGTTACAACAGCAATCACACCTAGACATGCGTCGTCAGCAAAGTGGATAAATCCCCTAGGATCATTTTCCCACAACGTCTTATGAAACTCTTAAGACGGTGTATAACGCAATATTGAAATTTGACTAATGTCCCACATACATACTCTCATTTACTCACAGGCTCACATAACACATAATAAAATAAATATTGAATTTAATAGCTCTTTCTGAAGTTATTCTAGATTTCATACCATGAAAATTGTAAGGTATTAGAAATTTTTAAATTAAATTTCAATTAAATAATTCTATACCCTGATACTTCAGTTGAGCATTTCAGTTGACAACTAAAAACAAATCACAAATGTTCCCAGGTAAATTTACTTCCTTAGTGTAGTTTTTCTAACTTTAAAGTAAATTTTTCCATGTCCGAAAATATGCCCGCTAGATAGCTGACATTTTCATACCACCTTTCTATTCATAACAAAGTGCAGTGTAAAAAATTTTGAAAGCGATTACACAAAAACTGCTATCCCTTATTTAGATTCTTATAGGTGGTGAATGTACACTTTCAGTAAGACACACTGGTTAGCGTTCTCACGGCAGGCAGTGACAGATGCACGTGTGTCTCCCGGGTAGGCCACTAGATGTCAGCCCCCGAAGTTACATACAGCAAGCTATCCTAAAACAAACGTTCGCTCGGAACAACTTGCAACGCTACAACATTAAACAAGGAATCATAAGTGGGAGATAAAATTCAACGTGAAAGAGAGCCAGTGATAAAGTTCTCTGAAGACACTAATATTAAATCAGAAGAAGTTCAAAATATACTACCAGAAAAATATACTGCACTCTTTTAGAGGCTTCCAATTCACTAATTGGTTTATTATTGCAACAGTGTATACGAAGTACAGGAAATGACTACTTTTATAGGTCAATGTTTCTGAGGTACCAGGTGTCGACCCATGCTGAAATAATCACATTAGTACGTGGGCGCCAATGCAGGTGCTGACTTTGGCATCCTGTCGATCATACAGATGTCGAATACTGTCCTGGGATAAGTTATGGCACGCCTGCTCTACCTGTTCACGTAGTTCTGTAAGAGTTGTTGGTTAGCGAATCGTACATGTCACTTTTCGTCCCACCATATCGCACATGTGCTTGAGCGGTCTGGAGATCGTGCTCGTCAGGGAAGCTATTGGAAGTCTTGCAGAGCAAATTCAGTTGCACGGACAGTGGATGAGCTAGCATTAACCTGTTGGAACAACATATCACCTTCCTGTTGCCATCACCTTTCTGTTGCAAGAACGTCAAAGGAATGGATCTACCAACATTCTGCATGTACTGAGCGGAGTTTAACGTCCCCTCTAGAAGCTCCAAAGATGAACGAGAGTTGTAGCTTTTCGTACTCCAGATCATAAGGCCTGGCATGGGCCAGTGTGGCTTCGACGAATGTACTCTACGAGACAACGCTCATCAGGTCTACGTCGTACCTGCAGACGACCTTCACTTGCGAGCAAGCAGAATCTGCTTTAATGGATGAAGAGCATGGCGCGCCATTCCATCATTTGACTGCTCCAGTGGAGTCGTGAATGTCGATGCTGTGGCGTGAGCGGACGATGGGCTAGAGGTGCGCCTGCCCGTAAACCCACTGCTCATAACTGATTCACAACTGTTCGTGTTGACACGTTTGTGTTCAGAAGCCCTCTTACCTTTGCTGAGGCAGCTGTGCGATCTGGCATTACTGGCGGGCGTCTGTGCTGTGTGGATGTCTAGAATCTCGTCTGTGGCTGTTAGACCACTGGTGTGGCTATTCTCCGGAAGGACAAGCCGGCCACTCGGAGGGCCCCATTTGACCGCCTTCAATCTCGCTCAGTTGGCTGTACAAAGCACGAATGCGTCTGTGTGGCATGGTTGCCTGCTCGCTACACTCGTTTGCACCACACCGAACCTCCTGGCTGTGAGCATTTACTATTAAAGGGTAGACACAGACGGCGCTCTAGTAGCTATCCTCTACCCTGTCTGTTGGCGGGCGACGTTGAAACCATTATCGGTTCATCTACTATTCCCCAGGTGGCATATTCCCTCAAGTCGTTTCCGGTGTACTTTGTTCAACCTGTATTTCGGAGAAACAGAAACGAGAACATAGTCAAACATAACTTCACCTTTGAGGACCATGTTGCGGACGGAGTAATGAGACCTTGTGAGCAAAATAACGCATGACAGATAAAGCGAGGAGGATATAGGAAGCAGACTAGCAAAAACTTACGGTTCTCCATCCACTAGCATCAATCACCTAACTTAACCTGATTACAATCCATGACTTACATATTTCTTTTATTGAAGTTCACCTTACGACCTCGTTTAAACTCAATGACGTTCCAAGTTCTTTGCCATCTGTAAAAGCATTACAACGTCATAGACAAACCTTAAAGTTTTGGTTTCTTTTCGCTAAACATCAGTTTCTTTACCAAATCCCTTCATAGTTTCCCTTAATCCTTGTTTTATGTACAGAATGTGTAACTATGAAAACAACCAAAGTGGCACTCACTAGAAAGATGTTTCATCAAAAGAAATGACGGTATTTGAACTCCTCCATTGTCATCACAAGGGCCCTATCTCCCATGTGATTCGAAGGAGAAGGGGCAGGAGTATCAATTTCGCAACATCAATAAACCGTCCATTCCACACCGGATGGTACAACCAAGTAAGTGGAGCGCAATAGACGATGGAACGGGAATGCTAAAGACAAAGTTGGGAGTAAGAAGGACAGCCGTTATCAAGTCGACTGCCTAGACTTTGAGGACGACATAGTGATAGTAGGAGAAACGGAAGAAAACTCAGAGAAAAGAGTTGACTACGCAAGCACGATTACCAGAAGGATTGGACTGAGGATCGTCCACGCCAAGACATAGATAGAAAATACCGTTAGGGAACGTAAAATAGCAGAAAGCAGAGAGCAAAAAGTGAACAAATAGAGATTTTTGGGAGAATAGGTAAGATGAAGAAACATAGGTACTGTGGTAGATGGGTTGCGAGGGGCCTTCTGTACAACTAGAGGCTCATACAATAAAGAAAAAGTATATCTAGAAAAGCAAAGTTCAGATACTTAAAGGCTGTGGCAAAGAATATGGTCGTACATGTTGCTGAGACAATAATACCAGGGTTAGGAGGACATGGTGCACAACTAGACAAAGGAGAGTGAAAAATATTGAGAAAATTACTGGGCGTTAAAAGAGGTGATGAGAGACAGATACAAAGATCTAGAGAAGAGCTGTACAGAGGTATGAGTTCAATATCTGGAGATATCGGACTGAAAGGGGCGAGGTATGACCGGGTTGAATACGGATAAATTGACCAAAAGAGTATTGGCGGGAACGGATAGGACAGAAAGAAAAACAAGAATCGAATTGGTTGTTTAACTTAGAAAGGATTGGTGAAAATTGGGACTCATACTGGAAAGAAAGGAAATTTGAAGACGTAAGTACATACCGACCAATATTCCAATGAAACAAGGATAGAGAACCGCCAGTGGAGCATACAAGAAACGAGGGTAAACAAGATCTTGGAAGAAGAGAGTGAGAGAAAGGTTAAAGAGGTACTGGGAGCAGAAGAAAGAAACGTAATCCATGAAGGGTCACCCATCGTCCTACAGGGCCGAAACGATAAGATGATGGCATACCATAGCGTAACGTGGAACATAGGTATGAATTCAAACGCTGAATTGTCAGACTCTTTTACAGAAGACGAGAGACAGAAATTAAACCATTATTTTCTCTCTTCTCTGAGTTTTCCAGATAATTACTGACGACAAATCACCTCCAAAACAAATTACAGCTGGAGAGAACAATAAAAGACACCACAGTTTTGTATTTGTGGAGATCCAAAGCCTCCAGATGCTTCATAAGGGTAAACATGGTCCGTAGTAGACTGTTATGCGAATTTTATTACCATGTTGTTGTACAAAGAGCAAAGTTCAGAATACGATCTTAAAAGGTGTCACTCTAGTGCTGATCCCTTGCTAAAGTGACGGAATGTTGCAACGTTTTACTTGTAATTAATAATGACTTGAAAATGACATGAAATACAGATGTTACAAATGTGCCTCACAATGACACTTAGTCGAAATTAGCTAATCCGTTGAAATAAACATCGCATTACAGCCTACTACGGACCATGTTTACGTTTATTTAATATATGACACGATGAATCTGTATATATCCAATAGAATTTATTTCACTGCGTTCATTTATATCCAGTAATTCCCTTTTTTATCCCATTCTTTGAAGCTCATCATCGCCGGTTGCGCTGTCAACTCTTTTCGCTCACGTTTCTAAAGCTTCAAACCGCATCGCGTCATTGCTCCTCATGGTCCAAGTTTAGACACCGTAGAGTAAAATCACTCTGTACAAAATAGTTCATCAGCCTCGTCCTTAATCACGTTTCAATGCCACTTCAGAAAATTCTCTGCCTCTTAGACAATGGCTACTTTTGGCTTTGCTAATCAGTTTCAAGTCTATGCAAAACCTCAACTGCTTTCCATTCACCGTCCTAGATACTTAAAGTCTTGCTCATATTCCAGTTTCTCACCATTTAAGATTGTTTTTATAATTAATAGTTTCGATTGCTTCTACCTTTTCTGGGACCACTTTTCATCCCACGTCACGAGAAAATACTTGTTTGTCCTCATCTCTACTGAAAGGTATAGAGCGATCGATTTGGGATCAGGCCCATACTAAAGCTATAGAGAGTCGATGCATTACTAGGCAAGCAGGTACTGGGACTAAGGAGTTCCCAATTGGAATTAAATGCGAGAGGATTACCGGTTCAGGAAATTGCTGTACATCCCAGGGTCAGAACATGGTGTGGAGATGACATTGGAACGATTTTTAGTTTATTTTTCAGATAATGTATTTCATCGTCCCACACAAAAATCAGTGTCCTTATTTCGTTTTCCCGCGTTTGTGTGTGCGTGAGTGTGTGAGTGTGAGTGTGTGTGTGTGTGTGTGTGTGTGTGTGTGTATCTTTTTAATTGAAAGTATACAAAAGGTAATTCAGCACATTGGGTGTAAGTGAGGGGCAAGTCAAATAAGGAAAATGAAAGGGAGAGGCAGAGAGAGAGAGAGAGAGAGAGAGAGAGAGACAGATCATTGATTCAGCGACGTTTCAGCCTTACAAAGGGAAACCTCCAAGAAACCTTGGCCAGTCCCAGTGAAGGGAACTGCTTTTAATTAAATAATGGGAAAATATCTGTCCGGCTATGACTGAAAGTCATGACTGAGAGCCCCCCCCACCATGAACCACGGACCTTGCCGTTGGTGGGGAGGCTTGCGTGCCTCAACGATACAGATAGCCGTACCGTAGGTGCAACCACAACGGAGGGTTATCTGTTGAGAGGCCAGACAAACGTGTGGTTCCTGGAGAGGGGCAGCAGCCTTTTCAGTAGTTGCAGGGGCAACAATCTTGATGATTGACTGACCTGGCCTTGTAGCACTAACCAAAACGGCCGTGCTGTTGCGGTACTGCGAACGGCTGAAAGCAAGTGGAAACTACAGCCGTAATTTTTCCCGAGGGCATGCAGCTTTACTGTATGGTTAAATGATGATGGCGTCCTCTTGGGTAAAATATTCCGGAGATAAAATAGTCCCCCATTCGGAACTCAGGGCGGGGACTACTCAAGAGGACGCCGTTGTCAGGTGAAAGAAAACTGGAATTCTACGGATCGGAGCGTGGAATGTCAGATCCCTTAATCGGGCAGGTAGGTTAGAAAATTTAAAAAGGGAAATGGATAGGTTAAAGTTAGATATAGTGAGAATTAGTGAAGTTCGGTGGCAGGAGGAACAAAACTTCTGGTCAGGTGAATACAGGGTTATAAATACAAAATCAAATAGGGGTAGTGCAGGAGTAGGTTTAATAATGAATAAAAAATAGGAGTGCGGGTAAGCTACTACTAACAGCATAGTGAACGTACTATAGTGGCCAAGATAGACACGAAACCCATGCCTACTACAATAGTTCAAGTTTATATGCCAACTAGCTCTGCAGGTGACGAAGAAATTGAAGAAATGTATGATGAGATAAAAGAAATTATTCAGGTAGTGAAAGGAGACGAAAATTTAATAGTCATGGCTGACTGGAATTCGACAGTGGCAAAAGGGAGAGAAGGAAACATAGTAAGTGAATATGGATTGGGGGTAAGAAATGAAAGAGGGAGCAGTCTGGTAGAATTTTGCACAGAGCATAACGTCATCATAGCTAACACTTGGTTCAAGAATCATAATAGAAGGTTGTATACATGGAAGAATCCTGGAGATGCTAAAAGATATCAGATAGATTATATAATGGTAAGACAGAGATTTAGGAACCAGGTTTTAAATTGTAGGTCATTTCCAGGGGGAGATGTGGACTCTGACCTCAATCTATTGGCTATGAACTGTAGACAAAAACTGAAGAAATTGCAAAAAGGTGGGATTTTAAGGAGATGGCACCTGGATAAACTGAAAGAACCAGAGGTTGTACAGAGTTTCAGGGAACAATTGACAGGAATGGGGGAAAGAAATACAGTAGAAGACGAATGGGTAGCTCTGAGTGATGAAGTAGTGAAGGCAGCAGAGGATCACGTAGGTAAAAGGACGAGGCCTGGTAGAAATCCTTGGGTAACAGAAGATATATGAAATTTAATTGATGAAAGGAGAAAATATAATAATGCAGTAAATGAAGCAGGCAAAAAGGAATACAAACGTCTCAAAAATGAGATCGACAGGAAGTGCAAAATGGCTAAGCAGGCATGGCTAGAGGACAAATGTAAGGATGTAGAGGCTTATCTCACTAGGGGTAAGATAGATACTGCCTACAGGAAAATTAAAGAGACCTTTGGAGAAAAGAGAGCCACTTGTATGAATATCAAGAGCTCAGATGGAAACCCAGTTCTAAGCAAAGAGGGGAAAGCAGAAAGGTGGAAGGAGTATACAGAGGGTCTATACAAGGGCGAGGTATTTGAGGACAATATTACGGAAATGAAAGAGGATGTAGATGAAGATGAAATGGGAGATACGATACTGCGTAAAGAGTTTGACAGAGCACTGGAAGACCTAAGTCGAAACAAGGCCCCGGGAGTAGACAGCATTCCATTAGAAGTACTGACAGCCTTGGGAGAGCCAGTCCTTATAAAACTCTACCATCTGGTGAGCAAGATGTACGAGCCAGGCGAAATACCCTCAGACTTGAATAAGAATATAATAATTCCAATCCCAAAGAAAGCAGGTGTTGACAGATGTGAAAATTACCGAACTATCAGTTCAATAAGCCATGGCTGCAAAATACTAACACCAATTCTTTACGGATGAATGCAAAAACTGGTAAAAGCAGACCTCGGGGATGATCAGTTAGGATTCCGTAGAAATGTTGGAACACGTTAGACAATATTGACCCTACGACTTATATTAGAAAATAGATTAAGGAAAGGCAAACCTACGTTTCTAGCATTTGTAGACTTAGAGAAAGCTTTTGACAATGTTGACTGGAATACTCTCTTTCAAATTCTGAAGGTTGCAGGGGTAAAATACAGGGAGCGAAAGGCTATTTACAATTTGTACAGAAACCAGATGGCAGTTATAAGAGTCGAGGGGCATGAAAGGGAAGCAGTGGTTGGGAAGAGAGTGAGACAGGGTTGTAGTCTCTCTCCGATGTTATTCAATCTGTATATTGAGCAAGCTGTAAAGGAAACAAAAGCAAAATTCGGAGTAGGTATTAAAATTCGTGGAGAAGAAATAAAAACTTTAAGGTTCGCCGATAACATTGTAATTCTGTGAGAGACAGCAAAGGACTTGGAAAAGCAGTTGAATGGAATGGACAGTGTCTTGAAAGGTGGGTATAAGATGAACATCAACAAAAGCAAAACGAGAATAATGGAATGTAGTCGAATTAAGTAGGGTGATGCTGAGGGAATTAGATTAGGAAATGAGACACTTGAAGTAATAAAGGAGTTTTGCTATTTGGGGAGCAAAATAACTGATGATGGTCGAAGTAGAGAGGATATAAAATGTAGACTGGCAATGGCAAGGAAAGCATTTCCGAAGAAGAGAAATTTGTTAACATCGAGTATAGACTGAAGCCTCAGGAAGTCGTTTCTGAAAGTATTTGTATGGAGTGTAGCTATGTATCGAAGTGAAACATGGACAATAAATAATTTGGACAAGAAGAGAGTGGGGGCTTTCGTAATGTGGTGCTACTGAAGAATGTTGAAGATTATGTGGATAGATCACGCAACTAATGAGGAGGTATTGAACAGGATTGGGGAGAAGAGAAGTTTGTGGTACAACTTGACTAGAAGAAAGGGTCGGTTGGTAGGACATGTCCTGAGGCATCAAGGGATCACAAATTTAGCATTGGAGGGCAGCGTGGAGGGTAAAAATCGTAGAGGGAGACCAAGAGATGAATACACTAAGCAGATTCAGAAGGATGTAGGTTGCAGTAGGTACTGGGAGATGGAGAAGCTTGCACAGGATAGATTAGCATGGGGAGCTGCATCAAACCAGTCTCAGGACTGAAGACCACAACAACAACAACAATGACTGAAAGCCACGGTTTTACAGAGTATGGTCGCTGACTTACTCGATATGTTGCCACATTGTAGAGGTGAACTCCAGTTTCCTGCATTAACCTTACATCCAAGGGAAACTTGTTGGAAACCTTGGTCAGAATCACAGGGTGGGAATTATTTTGATTGAATATTGGATATAATTCTGGTCAAAATGGCCCATGCAATCACACTAACCTGATGTGCCGCTACAGTGGATGCTACAGTAAGTGGTTGCGTCAGATCGAGGTCAGGAGGTCGATGAACCACCAGCCAGGGACCTGGGTAATGCCGACTCTGAGGATAGATGCCTGTCTGACTCCTGAATGCTTTATTGGAAGAATATTAAAATAACAAATGCTGGTTGTTCATGGAATACAAGCGTTAAGATATCGACGTTCAAGCGGCCAGCGCTAGCAGGATGGGAGGAAGTCAGCTACCACCGGATGCTTGCTGCCAGTAACACCACTTCACCTTCGTGACGACACAAGATCAGCAGAGCACCGCATTAGCATGAGATTGAGCCTGTACTTCATGTGGCTACAGACAGCTCAGACAGCTTCCAGAGGAAGATAACATGGGTACAGACGTCCCCGTCATAGACTGTGCTCGAGAAAAGCGATGCATAGCGTCTCAGTAGAACATGGTCAATAGCAGCATGGGGTCGCCAATCGCGTTGACAGTAAAGCAGATGCACATCCAAGGATGGCAACATGGACTGTCAGTGTGGGAAGCAACATCAGACACAGGCAAGTCCTCCACATAGGCCGCAGGTTGAAGGTACCTAAGTTCCTCCCATCACATTCGGCATGGATAATAGTGCTGCGGCTGGCAGCGTCATAGTTCCCAGGAAGTTACTTGTTGTAGCATGAGAGGTCATAGACAGGAGGATCTGTACACGGAGGTCAGCATAGGTCCCTCTTCCAGGCTGGTTCTTGTTGCATGAAAGGTCATAGACAGGAGGATCTGTACACGGGGGTCAGCATAGGTCCCTCTTCCAAGCTGGTTCGTTGCAGAATGAACTTGTTTCCACTGGAAATGAGCGGTATTTATGTCAGACTGGCCCACGTTCATCATGCTACCATCAGGCGGCTTCGGCACCACCTGTCCTGCTTTTCTCATTTGGTCAGCTCACCTTGTCACGTCAGGATTTCACAATTTTACCTTTCACAGACTCTTTCTGCCATGTCAATACGCCGAATAGTTACTCGTATGTCTGACTTATGCGTACTTGCGCCACTTTGTGTGGAATCTCTCTTTCCAAGATGTCATTTCGCAGCGTTGCTGACTTGGACGCCCATCTCACAGGGTGTGTGGCAATTGCTTTTGTATTCGCTGCAGTATGAGTGACCTTTCTCGTTACATTTCCGCCTTGCTTTTGACAAACTCTGTCCTGCATGCAATGTCGGCAGGGAAGGTTTCTAAAGTTCATCTGGGTGCACCAGCCATATTGTTCTGTGGCACTTCAAATATAATAGTGGCACCACTCCCAGTCAGTTGTTCGAACACCTTTTATTAGTAGCTGATATCTCGACAACACATTAAAACACACACACACATTTTTGTACTGGATCAGGATTCAGACCCACATACTTACCATTGGAGGAGACTTAGAGAACACACACACACACACACACACACACACACACACACACACACACACACAATTTTTGGCTGGACCGTGGTGATCATTGCACAATTGACCCAGTGTCCCAATCACTTGGCTATGATCTAGGTTTCCGCAATATTTCCTTTCATTATCAGCCGAGTGCCAGAAGTGGTATCGTTCGCCCTACTGTTCTTAGTAGGTAACCTGTGTGTCCCATTCCACACCTCCTGGGACGTGTCACACATACAAAAACCGTTAACTTTTCGATGAGCAGTGGTGATCATTGACCCAGAAGCAAAATAAGTTTGTCCCAATTCCTTGGTTCTGACCAAGGCTTCCGCGATATTTCCCTTCATTATCAGGTGAGTGCCAGAACTGAAAGTGTTGACCCTACAGCTCTCAGTAGATAACCCATGTGCTCTATTCCTCACCTACAGGGATATTTCCCTGGGAAGAACAAGATTCCACAAATGCCCGCCAAGACCTCGTGAGCAGGAAGTGAAAGACGACAAAAACTATTTCATATCCATTTTCACTACATAACGTGTGGGTGGACTCCCGCCACTCTCGACCATAATTCACTGCAGACGAATAGAGCAAAGGTACACTCGTGCGGCCAAAATATCATGGCCGCCTCCTTAATAGCGTTTTGATGCACGTTTGGAATACAATGAAGCAGCGATTCAGTTTGTCATGGATTCCACAAGTATTTGGGAAGTTTGTGGAATATGTAGCAACAGATGTCTATCCACAGGTCACGCATCTCTCTTAATATCCGGACATGTGGCTTACGCACACAGAGCTGGTGTCCAGAAGGGTACGAGCTAGTTTTCATTGGCCCATCTCAGCATGTCAGGAGAATTCGTGGACATGACATCAAACTAAGCATTCCTCCTGTGACACACAGTATGAGAGCGTGTATACCAGTTAAAACATGATTAGCAATCATACTGCAGTTTTTAGCTACTGGTGATTGGTACTTAAGTTTAATTTTTCTTGTGAAAATGCAATGTTCACCGATAATCCTTTTGGTACCAGACGTATGCAGTGCCTTAATAGAAGGACTGAAGGATTTGGTTAAGGTAAATCTGAAATAAGACTACAGTTTTTATTTAGTATTTATTCACCAGCACTCATACCATGGTTTGCACCACCAGTTCCTACTTCCTTCACCTCTCTAGACATTATGAAACTCAAGGCATCAAATAGAGACCTGCTGCTCTTCCACTCTTCCTACGCGATTGTTTTCCCTCGCATTTGGTATTTTTCTAAATACTAAAGAATTTCTTCTCTGCTCCATCAGTCGTGATTCTGAGCTCATCGGGAACAGCTTACCAACAGCCCTTTCTCAGACTGAGAGCTTTTTATACACAACGTTCGACGTCCCTTAGCTCTGGTTTTAGATGGAACGCTTTTATGAGATTCACACTGTTGTGCACAACAATAAACAACTAAGGAAACAGGTAGCCATATATACGAAAAAAAGGTTCAAATGGCTCTGAGCATTATGGGACTTAACATCTGTGGTCATCAGTCCCCTACAACTTAGAACTACTTAAACCTAATTAACCTAAGGACATCACACACATCCATGCCCGAGGCAGGATTCGAACCTGCGACCGTAGCGGTCACGCGGTTCCAGACTGAAGCCCCTATAACCGCACGGCCATACCGGCCGGGCCATAGATACGCAAGTGCGCTTTAGAACAATAGCGAAACAATACTGTTTTCACTTAGACACGTGAGTGATGTGCTGTCGGTGAGAGAAGTAGGAAACAAAGGTGAGATCCAGAGGAAAGCATTTACAGTAAACGACAGAAATAGATACTGTCACGGAATAGTAAATGTTCCGGGAATACGTCGGCGGCTACCTGCAACAGCCTGCAACATCATCAGTATTGCTCAGCTAAATCAAAACTTGCAGTGAATAACAGCTACATTGCACCAGAGCTGTCGGTAAAGCTATTGCGGCTAAATGTCGCAGCAAAGTATGGCACATGTAAAAGCACCTTAATGCCTCTTCAGTCTTTTCCATTCTTCTCTACATTATTCTGGCTAGTAACTTGGATGCATCAGCTTTCATTCTGATTCTCTGGTACTTCTCGAATTTATTTGGCCTTGCTATTTTGGGTTTTGCGCAGATGGTACTCTTCCGAATGTCAAACGAAATGTCATTAGTTTCATAGATTCTGTTCAGTAACTTCGAATAATCGGGTAGTGGTCTGTATTATGTTTTCATAGTATTCGACCGATTTTCTCCGTCACGCCAGGGACGTGTTGCAGTAAAATTCCAAACCTGTCGTTTAAACGTGACATTTTTCCTAATGTTGGACTTTTTCACATTTCCACTGCATTTCGTGGTATGTCCATTGCTCCCCAGAACGCATTCCATGTGTTGCTTTCTGCGTCCGAGGCGTTGCAGGTAACGTATTTCTTCTCTAGCGTGTTACAAGGGCATCGATCATTCTGCTCTTTTGCCTCCGATGATAATGCAACTGCTCATCTAAATATCGATCCATGTACGACGGTTTGTGAAGCTCGGTGCGATCCAGGTTCCCACAATATTCTACGTGACCAGCAGTGTCGGAGGAGCGTTAATTTAACTATCAGTACTGATATTATCACGCACAACCCGTCGAAAATGTGTGATTTCAGAATCAGCTTTTCACTCTGCAGTGGAGTGTGCGCTGATATGAAACTTACAGGCAGATTGAAACTGTGTGCCGGACCGAGACTCGACCTCGGGACCTTTGCCTTTCGCGGGCAAGTGCTCTACCAGCTTCAATACCGCCAGTATCTCGTCTCCTACCTTCCAAACTTCAAGGAAGCTCTCCTGGGAACCTTGCAGAACTAGCACTCCTGGAAGAAAGGATATTGCGGAGACATGACTTAGTCGCAGCCTGGTGGAGCACTTGCCCGCGATAGGCAAAGGTCTCGAGTTAGAGTCGCGGTCCGGCATATAGTTTTAATCTGCCAGTAAGTTTCGGTGTATGATTTATTTAACACAGTATGTTTCGAGACTACTTTATCTCATTATCAGGTTCTATAAGGCACGGAAACACAAACCATTGCTTCGCATTACTTCACATCCTAACACACACATACGGTAAATCTGTCTATATTTGCCGACACTATTACACACCTTAAAGTTAATATGCTTCTGGTCACAGGCGAAAATGAAAAGCAAACAGCAAACATGTAAGATACTTCTTTGTATATCTCGTGTTGCGCTTAAGACTCACATAAAGGTGACTTTCATAGCTACCGTCAACTGCTCTCACCTACGAAAGATTGCACTATCATGCTATGATGACTGGTGACCGTGTAGTTTAGTCCCTTTACCCTTCAAACAACCAACCAATCATCATGTTACATACATACCATCGCCTCCAACGATGCTGCTGGAGAAAGAAAAATCTTTGACTGTTTGTGTGTCACGTCATAGCAAATTCCAAAACCTTTGTTGCAACGTTAGCATCACACTGACAATAAACAACAAGAAACATTCACACTTAGCGACTACTAAGCAAATTAGGTTCGTGGATGCTTCCCACTAGAACATCAAAGTGGGCGCAGAAATACCACTTTGACACTTCTGTCATTTCATTTAACATCTGAAGCATTCCTCTCTTAAAGCACAAAACAAAATCTCTATTTCCTCTAAATCTGACAGCAACCTCTTGTTCTAAACACGCTACATTGTTAATGTCTGTGACACTACCTAACAATTGCTGCTCATTCTTAAGGTGCTTTGCTACCTCCAATGGATCATTCCTTTCATTATTATGCTCCTTAAAATTTATTTTAAAAATTCCTTCCGTCTGATCCACATAGTTCATCTCACAATCCTGACGCTTTATTTTGTAAAGCCCTTACTTTCCCTGCCCATTTCTCACCCGTGATAATCTTACTCTTTAGCCTCACCTCCAGTTTATTGTCGTTCCGGAGCGCAATTTCAATCCCTTTTTAGTTGTTGTTTAAAATCGCAGGTTTATATGAGATAATTTCCCAATATGGCTTCATCCTATAATTCAGCGAATTAATCTCTTTTTTTCTCCTGTCATACGTTGCAACAACCGATCTTTTAAATCCACTTCTAATCCATTTTCTACCACTATTTGGCCGGCCGCGGTGGTCTAGCGGTTCTAGGCGCTCAGTCCGGAACCGGTTCGAATCCTGCCTCGGGCATGGATGTGTGTGATGTCCTTAGGTTAGTTAGGTTTAAGTAGTTCTAAGTTCTAGGGGACTGATGACCATAGATGTTAAGTCCCATAGTGCTCAGATCCATTTGATCCCATTTGAACCACTATTTGTCTAAGGCTTTTCATTTCGTCTTAGAGCTTAACGCTATCGTTTCAGCCTTAAGCACTGCGATTTTAAAGAATGCTATTTTATATTTATTTGGTGGTTTGAGGTTTTATCAATTACTGCTCCTGTAAACGTGTGTTTCCTATATATACCAATATCTAGCTTGCTACTCTTGTTCTCGATGATCAGATCAAGATAATCTAAAAACCCTCATGTACAACTATAAATACTATATTGTTACGAATCTTGTTAAGCTCACTTGCCAATACATTCATTTCCTCATCAATCTTTCAAATACCGTAAGTATTTTTCTTTAAAAAAAAAAACAGTTTCATATGCGTTCAAAAAGATATCTGACACCGGCATAGCTAGGGCACAACCCATCGCCAAACCATTTTGTTGTACGTAAAACTGAAATGTGTAAAACGTAAGCGCGTAAAATTCAATACGGCAAAGTTACTTCAGGTTTTCTGAAATTTAAAAGAGCTGTACTATTAAGACCAACTTCATCAGTGCGATAAAATCATCTCTTTCTGTTTCAGATATTTTGGCGTGTTCGGGTAAGCTGTTATTGTATAAAACAATTTACTAAAGTAAGCTAAAACCGGCACAGACGTAAGCAAGTACAATTAATTATGAATCACCTTGAAGAAAATGACTTATTGATACATAACCAACAGGAATTCAGAAAATATCGTTCTTGTGCAACACAGCTAGCTCTTTATTCCCATGAAGTAATGAGTGCTGTCGACAAGGGATCTCAGATCGATTCCATAATCCTAGATTTCCAGAAGGCTGTTGATACCGTTCTTCACAAGCGACTATTAATCAGATTGCGTGCATATGGAGTATCGTCTCAGTTGTGTGACTGGACTGGTAATTTCCTCTCAGAGAGGTCAAAGTTTGTAGTGATAGACCGTAAATCATCGAGTAGAGCAGACGTGATGTCTGGGGTTCCGCAAGGTAGTGTCATAGGCCGTCAGATGTTCCTGATTTACAAAAATGGTGCGGGTGATAATCTGAGCAGACCCCTTAGACTGTTTGCAGCAAATGGCTCTGAGCACTATGGGACTTAACTTCTGAGGTCATCAGTCCCCTAGAACTTAGAACTACTTAAACCTAACTAACCTAAGGACATCACACACATCCATGCCCGAGGCAGGATTCGAACCTGTGACTGTAGCGGTCGCGCGGTTCCACACTGTAGCGCCTAGAACCGCTCGGCCACTCCGGCCGGCAGACTGTTTGCAGATGACGCTGTAATTTACAGCCTAGTAAAATCATCAGATGATCAATTCCAATTACAAAATGACCTAGAGAGAATTTCTGTATGATGCGAAAAGTGGCAATTGGCAGTAAACAAAGAAAAGTGCGAGTTCATCCACATGGGTACCGAAAGAAATCCGATAAATTCTGGGTATACGATAAATCGCACAAATCTAAGGGCTGACAATTCGACCAGATACCTAGGAATTACAATTACAAGCAACTTAAATTGGAAAAACACGTTGATAATATTGTGGGGAAGGCAAAACAAAGACTCCGCTTTGTTGGCAGAACACTTAGAAGATGCGAGAAACCCACTAAAACCGAGCGAGGTGGCGCAGTGGTTAACACACTGGACTCGCATTCGGGAGGACGACGGTTCAATCCCGTGTCCGACCATCCTGATTTAGTTTTTCCGTGATTTCCCTAAATCGCTATAGGCAAATGCCGGGATGGTTCCTTTGAAAGGGCACGGCCGACTTCCCTCCCCGTTCTTCCCTAATCCGATGAGACCGATGACCTCGCTGTTTGGTCTCTTCCCCCAAACAACCCAAACCCACTAAAGAGACAGCCTACATTAGATTTGTCCGTCCTCTGCTGGAATATGGCTGCGCGGTATGGGATCCTTACCGGGTAGGATTGACGGAGGACACCGAAAAAGTGCAAAGAAGGGCAGCTCGTTTCGTGTTATCGCGCAGTAGGCGTGAGAGTGTCACTGATATGATTCGTGATCTGGGGTGGCAGCCACTGAAACAAAGACGGTTTTCTTTGTGGCGAGATCTATTTACCAAATTTCAATCACCAACCTTCTCTTCCGAATGCGAAAATATTTTGTTGACCCCCCCCCCCCCCCCAACCTACGTAGGGAGAAATGGTCATCATGGTAAAATAGTAGAAATCAGAGCTCGAACGGAAAGATTTATGTGTCCTTCTTTCCCACGCGCCATTCGAGAGCAGAATGGTAGAGAAGTAGTATATAAATGGTTCGATGAACACTCTGCCAATCCCTGAAGTGTGAATTGCAGACTAACTATGTAGATGTAGGTGTAGATGTAATGTTACATTACCAGTCAAACACTCGTCGGCTCTAGGCCAAATGTAATTACGTACTTTGGAAATTGAAACCGTAACAGAACACGCGTCTGCAACCCCCAGTCTGTTAAGTCCATGGTAAATGCGAGCCGGTGCTTGTAGAAAGCGTATGCGTGTGTGAACGCTACCGCCAGAAGCGCAGTCGGTGTAAACTTCACCCAGCGCGAGTCACCCCTCCCATCCACCCTCTATCCCCCCCCCCCCACCCCACCCTTTCGTTGGTGTCGGGTTGCGCACGTCCCGGACAATTGCCTGTCGTCTGCCCGCAGGCTTGCCGGCACGCGCCGATCCTGGCCCCGGCCTACCAGCGCCTCGCAGTCACGTGCAGGTCACGTGACGTGCACCGTGTCTTCCTGTAGAACGCCACACAGGGGGGAGGGGGGGGGGAATCCCCACCAACCTCGCCTCTTACACAGCGCTGCCTCTGATGGAGGACACCTAGTGTCCCGCGGCTGTTGTTGGAATTTTCCGGCTGCTACAGTATCGGAGTTGCGGTCGTGATCCGCTTCGGTGTGCGCTGCTGAACAAGAGATGGATTCGCTCTGTTTCTCCACTGTGCCCGTGGCTTTCCCTCTCTGCGCTACCATCCTGACATCAGCTTCTCTTCCGCAGAGCTCGCTGACTCGGTGGCAAAAAATCTGATAATGCCCCCTCCAAAGGGGCTGCAGCCCCTTACGTGAAGATAAAGGTAGTTTCACGTGACACAGCGCGAGGTAGGCTACATACCGATAGTCGAGCGCCAGTAGCGGCAGAGAGATACAGCAATTGTTATTGATGATTTTCACGGGTTTGCAGCCGGGTTCCATCGTCCTGACGACAATACGATATTTCGGCGGACCATCTGGCCGCCATCTTCAGGTGAGATTGAGTGCACAATCACGCCGGAACTGAAGAGACCTCACATGCGGCGGCTCCTTTATACCGTGGGTACTGGCCGTTGCGCGTGCGCGAGCAACGGAAGAGCTGCCCTCTGTGAGGCGAAGAATTGCAGCGGCGCCAGCGGTGAAAACTGTCAAAAGCGAGGAATCGCAAATTTAAAATGCAGCCGGTCGGAAACCAGACCGTTGTTGTTTTATCTGTGATAAAATAGGATTCCATGTCTTGCTTAAAGGAAAACCTTTATGCCTTTGGCCAAAACTAGATCCCTTCTTGGATCGGTGAAAGATGATTTGGGACTGAGGAAGCCTGGGGTATACAAGGTTCCCTGTCACTGCGACAAGGCCTACATTGGACAGACTATTCGTACAGTTCAAGATCGATGTGTGGAACATCAACGGTATACACGTCTGCTCCAGCCCGAAAAATCAGCCGTTGCCGAACACTGTCTAAATGAAGGGCACAATATGTCCTTCAAAGAGACGCAATTTATTGCCTTGGCTTCCCGTTACTGGGATTGTGTATTGAAAGAATCAATTGAAACACGTCTGTCTGATGATATTATTAATAGAGACAAAAGTTTTCCCTTAAGCAAGACATGGAATCGTATTTTATCACAGATAAAACAACAACGGTCTGGTTTCCAACCGGCTGCATTTTAATTTTGCGATTCTTCGCTTTTGACAGTTTTCACCGCTAGTGCCGCTGCAATTCCTCGCCTCACAGAGAGCAGCTCTTCCGTTGCTCGCGCAAGCGCAACGGCCAGTACCCGCGGTATAAAGGAGCCGCCGAATCTGAGGTCTCTTCAGTTCCGGCGTGATTGTGCACTCAATCTCACCTGAAGATGGCGGCCAGATTGTCCGCCGAAATATCGTGTTGTCTTCAGGACGATGGAACCCGGCTGCAAACCCGTGAAAATCATCAGTATTTGATACGCCGGGAAAATCTACGCTATCACAGCAATTCTTATTAATAAAAGTGCCGACAGTGTGCGGGGGCGCAAGTCGCTAATTGAGCTCAAAGCGAACGAGACGTGGTGTAATGGCGGAAGGCCGTCTGTAACAGGAATTGTCGACTGAGAGTGTCCACCGGTTGGCCATCAGCAATTGACCAGTCGTCATAATAGACTTTATTTTGGCGTGTTTATTCAAGTACATGGTGACAATTATTAAACTACATGGGAAAAAACGTAAATTAGTTACAAACTACGGCATGCAGACACGTTATTCATGATGTAAACGTCACTACAGATATTCCGATTCAGGTTATGACATGTTCGATATGCCTACCACCATTGGTGATGATGTGGCGCAAACGATCGAAATTCTTGATGACCCGTTGAGTGTTGGAACATCGATGCTGTCCATGACCACCTGAATGGATGTTTTCAGCTCAGCCATGGTTTTGGGGTTGATGCTGCACACCTTTTCTTTAATATAGCCCCGAAAAAATATAGCATGTGTTCAGATCTGTTGAAAAGGCGGCCAATCATCGTATTTATTGTTGTTACAATAGAACGTTATTGATTGTTTTAATACGTTATTCAGTAGCCTTAACAGTGATACGAAACAACTCTAACAGCGGTAATAGCGGATCAGCAACCTATACCTAGGACACGGTCAGTGTAACTCATTTATTAGGCTGCTACTCCCTGATTAGTAATCTCCTGAGGAATCGGGAGTGTTTCACCTTCCATAACACGTCACAGCACGAGCAATGGAGTTACCAGTAGATTGGTGGTGTGGTCTTCAGTCCTGAGACTGGTTTGATGCAGCTCTCCATGCTACTTTATCCTGTGCAAGTTTCTTCATCTCCCAGTACCTACTGCAACCTACATACTTCTGAATCTGCTTAGTGTATTCATCTATTGGTCTCCCTCTACGATATTTACCCTCCACGCTGCCCTCCAATACTAAATTGGTGATCCCTTGATGCCTCAACAAATGTCCTACCAACCGATCCCATCTTCTAGTCAAGTTGTGACACAAACTTCTCTTCTCCACAATCCTATTCAATACCTCCTCATTAGTTATGTGATCTACCCATCTAATCTTCAGCATTCTTCTGTAGCACCACATTTCAAAAGCTTATATTCTCTTCTTGTCCAATCAATTTATCATGCATGTTTCACTTCCATACATGGCTACACTCCATACAAATACTTCCAGAAATGACTTCAAGACACATAAATCTATACTCGATGTTAATAAATTTTTCTTCAGAAACGCTTTGAATGCCATTGCCAGTCTACATTTTATATCGTCTCTACTTCGACCATCATCAGTTATTTTCCTCCACAAATAGCAAAATTCCTTTATGACTCTAAGTGTCTCATTTCCTAATCTAATTCCCTCAGCATCACCCGACTTAATTCGACTACATTCCATTATCCTCGTATTGCTTTTGTTGATGTTCATCTTATACCCTCCTTTCAAGACACTGTCCATTCCGTTCAACTGCTCTTCCAAGTCCTTTGCTGTCTCTGACAGAATTACAATGTCATCGGCGAACCTCAAAGTTTTTATTTCTTCTCCATGGATTTTAATACCTACTCCGAATTTTTCTTTTGTTTCCTTCACTGCTTGCACAATATACAGATTGAATGGCATCGGGGAGAGGCTAAAACCCCGTCTCACTCCCTTCCCAACCACTGTTTCCCTTTCATGCCCCTCGACTCTTATAACTGCCATCTGGTTTCTGTACAAATTGTAAATAGCCTTTCACTTCCTGTATTTCACCCCTGCCACCTTCAGAACTTGAAAGAGCGTATTCCAGTCAACATTGTCAAAAGCTTTCTGTAAGTCTACAAATGCAAGAAACGTAGGTTTGCCTTTCCTTAATCTTTCTTGCAAGATAAGTCGTAAGGTCAGTATTGCCTCACGTGTTCCAACATTTCTACGGAATCCAAACTGATCTTCCCCGAAGTCGGCTTCTACCAGTTTTTCCATTCGTCTGTAAATAAGTCGCGTCAGTATTTTGCAGCTGTGACTTATTAAACTAATAGTTCGGTAATTTTCACATTTGTCAACACCTGCTTTCTTTGGGATTGTAATTATTATATTCTTCTTCAAGTCTGATGGTATTTCGCCTGTCTCGTACATCTTGCTCACCAGATGGTAGAGTTTTGTCAGGACTGGCTCTCCCTAGGCTGTCAGTAGTTCTAATGGAATGTTGTCTACTCCCGGGGCCTTGTTTCGACTCAGGTCTTTCAGTGCCCTGTCAACTCTTCACGCAGTATCGTATCTCCCATTTCATCTTCATCTACATCCTCTTTCATTTACATAATATTGTCCTCAAGTACATCGCCCTTGTATAGACCCTCTATATACTCCTTCAACCTTTCTGCTTTCCCCTCTTTGCTTAGAACTGGGTTTCCATCTGAGCTCTTGATATTCATACAAGTTTCTCTCTTTTCTCCAAAGGTCTATCTTACCCCTAGTGAGATAAGCCTCTACATCCTTACATTTGTCCTCTAGCCATGCCTGCTTATCTATTTTGCACTTCCTGTCGATCTCATTTTTGAGACATTTGTATTCCTTTTTGCCTGCTTCATTTACTGGATATTTATATTTTCTCCTTTCATCAATTAAATTCAATATTTCTTCTGTTACCGAAGGATTTCTACCAGGCTCGTCTTTTTATCTACTTGATCCTCTGCTGCCTTCACTACTTCATCCCTCAGAGCTACCCATTCGTCTTCCACTGTATTTCTTTCCCCCATTCCTGTCAATTGTTCCCTTATGCTGTCCCTGAATCTCTGTACAACCTCTGGTTCTTTCAGTTTATCCAGGTCCCATCTCCTTAAATTCCCACCTTTTTGCAATTTCTTCAGTTTTAGTCTGCAGTTCATAACCAATAGATTGTGATCAGAATCCACATCTGCCCCTGGAAATGTCTCACAATTTAAGACCTGGTTCCTAAATCTCTGTCTTACCATTATATAATCTATCTGATACCTTTTAGTATCTCCATGGTTCTTCCATGTATACAACCTTCTTTTATGATTCTTGAACCAAGTGTTAGCTATGATTAAGTTGTGCTCTGTCAACATTCTACCAGGTGGTTTCCTCTTTCATTTCTTACCCCCAATCCATATTCGCCTACTACGTTTCCTTCTCCCCCTTTTCCTACTTCCGAATTCCAGTCACCCATGACTATTAAATTTTCGTCTCCCTTCTCAATCTGAATAATTTCTTTTATTTCATCATACATTTCTTGAATTTCTTCGTCATCTGCATAGCTAGTTGGCATATAAACTTGTACTACTGTTGTAGGCGTGGGCTTCATATCTATTTTGGCCACAATAATGCGTTCAAATGGCTCTGAGCACTATGGGACTTAACATCTGAGGTCATCAGTCGCCTAGAACTTAGAACTACTTAAACCTAACTAACCTGAGGACATCACACACATCCATGCCCGAGGCAGGATTCAAACCTGCGACAGTAGCGGTCGCGCGGTTCCAGACTGAAACTCCTAGAATTGCTCGGCCCCAGTAGAAGGCAAGGGATATTACATTTTTAAAATGAAAGCACCATGAGACACCTGTGGCCATACTGAAGTTTTTATTCCTCACACTTCGCATGTTTTGGATCAAAGTCCGTTTCGAACAGCTGTGGTAAAATAAAGGTGCGAGATCCTACATACACAAACTCACCATCCAGATAGGCCTCGGAAAGATCAATGCCGCCGACCGACCGCCGTGTCATCCTCAGCCTACAGGCTTCATTGGATGCGGAGACGGAGGAACAAGGTGATGCTGTAAACTTTTGTTTCTCGCACTAGGCATGTTTCGGACCAAAATCCGTTTCGAACACCTGAGGTAAGGTAAATGGGTAGAGGTGTGAGATCCTACATACACAAAGTGTCCGTCCAAACAGGCCTCGGAAGGCTTATTGGTACCGGCCTACCGCCGTGTCATCCTCAGCCGATAGGCTTCATTGGCTGCAGAGATGGAGGGACATGTGGTCACCACAAACCTCTCCTGGCAGTTGTCAGCTTTCGTGACCGGAGCCTCTACTTCTCAGTCAAGCAGCTCCTTAATTGGCTTGAGAAAGGCTGAGTGCACCCCTCTTAGCAACGGCGCTCAGCAGACCGGGACGGTCATCCATCCAAGCCCGACACTGCTTAACTTCATTGATATGACGGAAAACAGTGTTACCACTGAGGTATGGCCGTTGGCTCCTACACGCACGGCGGTTATAAATTAAACTTTCGCTACGTGAAAGGGCTCCCATGACAGATGAATAATCACAGGAAATTGAAACATTTTGGAAACATTTGTAACTACATGCGGAGCAGAAGCAACGAACAAATCGTTGAAAGAAGCACATTTTAACTTCCACATCGGAGAGTAGCATTGGTTAACTGCACACAGTGTTTATGTCCCAGGCTACAGACGTTGCCCCGCGTAACGACCATCTTCATCCACAACAGCCTGGAACTGCCTTAGAAATTGCTCTACTGCTGCCCTAAACAGTAGTGAACAATGGACTGTTCAGCTGTCGTGACACACCTGATGCACTGCTTGAGGGTCGCACATTTCATCCATCATTCTCTGCCATGGAAACGGTAAGTTCTTCAACAATTTTTGACGCAACTCATCGTCACTTTCTCGCAGGAGCGGCTCCCAAATTGTGTTACTTCGAACTTCTGAATCACGTTCAAGAACCCCAGAGCGGAAAGAGGATTTTCCATACTCCTGTAATGCGTTAATACACGTAAAAGGCAGCAGCATTATTGCTGTTGCTTTGATAAAACAGCTTTATGAGTAACAAGACCTGCTCACCTCGTCGAGAACCACTTTGACGGCGTGCAAGTGTAATTCACACTGATGCTTGTGTTTCAACTTGAGGTCGCCATTCCAGTATCGGTGCCTAACAGCAAGTCACACACTACCAAGAATGCAAATACTGCAGCACACAGTATGAACATCAATCACAGGTATTTGGGTACCCAACGGTAAATAGTTTTCCGTTTACACTGGCTCAAGTAATGTCTCACATATTTAACAGTCTCATGGGAAAGAGACTTTCACTGTTGGTCGATGTCTTACAGACTGTTTATCGTTAATAAAAAAAAGACTACAACACGAAAAATCACAGTGAATAACGGTGTTCTAATTATTCTGCACGTTCAGTACAATGGAGAGATATGTGATTAAATTTTTCGGCGACTTGCGGGAACAGATGTTGCGAAATTCAGAACAACGAACTCCCACCCCTCCAATCCAGGTGGGCAGTGAGTCAAATTGTGCCCGAGTGACCAGAGGTCGTGGTGAGTTCACCCATCGTAGTGGTTTTTGAGGGTAGAAGAGGGAGTTTCTGGGCAATCCATGTCCAGATGTATTCAGTGGGTGAAGGATGCGGAGAACGTCTTGGCCAGGTAACGGCTGGAAAATTTCTGTATCGAGGTAGGAAAACAGCATAGGAAACGTGCGCTCTTGAGCCGTGTTGTTGAGACGCAACATCACAGAGAGCTGGAAGACAATGCACAGCCTCCGACCTTAACACGTGAGAAACGTAACTGATGCTTTCCAAATAGCCACCTATGAAAACCAGAGGTGATGGCAGCCGATACCATCACGCCAAATGCTGTGTGTTGCGTTATCTTGGCAAGACGCACTCGCAAAAATGGGTAAATAACAGCGTCATATGAAGTAGAGGCAGCATATTTTTATGTATTTACTAACTGATTTATTTATCCTCACAAGATTAGGGCCTCCAAGCCCTCTCCTATATATAACAAGCATTTTACATTTTTATAACGTTTTTCTTACGATAAGCATTTTGTAACATACATCTGACATACAGAGTGTTTCCGTAAGACCGTACAAAAATTTAACAGGACGTAGAGGATGCTCCACTGAACAATTTGAGGTAGGGAACTTGGTGTCGGACAAACCAGCTTAAGTAGGTTGTTGTTGTGGTCTTCAGTCCAGAGACTGGTTTGATGCAGCTCTCCATGCTACTCTATCCTGTGCAAGGTTCTTCATCTCCCAGTACCAACTGCAACCCTCCAATACTAAATTGGTGATCCCTTGATGCCTCAGAATATGCGCTGCCAACCGATCCCATGTTCTAGTCAAGTTTTGCCACACATTTCTCTTTTCTCCAATTCTATTCAGTACCTCCTCATTAGTTATGTGATCTACCCATCTAATCTTCAGCATTCTTCTGTAGCACCACATTTCGAAAGCTTCTATTCTCTTCTTGTCTAAACTATTTATCGTCCATGTTTCACTTCCAAATATGCCATACATGGCTACACTCCATACAAATACTTTCAGAAATGACTTCCTGACACTTAAATCTATATTCGATGTTAAGAAATTTCTCTTCTTCAGAAACGCTTTCCTTGCCATTGCCAGTCTACATTTTATATCCTCTCTACTTCGACCATCATCAGTTATTTTGCTCCCCAAATAGCAAAACTCATTTACTACTTTCAGCGTCTGATTTCCTAATCTAATTCCTGCAGCATCCCCCGATTTAATTCGACTACATTCCATTTTTATCGTTTTGCTTTTTTTGATGTTTATCTTATATCCTCCTTTCAAGACACTGTCCATTCCGTTCAGCTGCTCTTCCAGGTCCTTTGCTCTGTCTGACAGAATTACAATGTCATCGGCGAACCTCAAAGTTTTTATTTCATCTCCATGGATTTTAATACCAACTCTGAATTTTTCTTTTGTTTCCTTTACTGCTTGCTCAATAGACAGATTGAATAACATCGAGGATAAGCTACAACCCTGTCTCACTCCCTTCCCAACTACTGCTTCCCTTTCGTGCCCCTCGACTCTTATAACTGCCATCTGGTTTCTGTACGAATTGTAAATAGCCTTTCGCTCCCTGTATTTTCCCCCTGCCACATTCAGAATTTGAAAGAGAGTATTCCAGTAAACATTGTCAAAGGCTTTCTATAAGTCTACAAATGCTAGAAACGTAGGTTTGCCTTTCCTTAATCTATTTTCTAATATAATTCGTAGGGTCAATATTGTCTAACGTGTTCCAACATTTCTACGGAATCCTAACTGATCATCCCCTAGGTCTGCTTCTACCAGTTTTTGCATTCATCAGTAAAGATTTGGTGTTAGTATTTTGCGTCCATGGCTTATTGAACTGATAGTTCCGTAATTCTCACGTCTGTCAACAACTGCTTTGTTTGGGATTGGAATTATTATATTCATCTGGAAGTCTGAAGGTATTTCGCCTGATCATACATCTTGCTCACCAGATGGTAGAGTACCTTAAGTAGGTAAGAGCAATAAAATCGCATTACTGTGTCCTTTTTTATTTACATTAGTTACAGTTAACTGCAAATACCATCATTCATATAATGAACGTAAAATTTGTGCTACGTCTTAAAAAATCTGCTGAAACTGTCGGCCTACAACCTCAATGGAAGAAAGACATCGGTGAACAAGATTCTGACCCTCCCTGACAAATATCCCTGGTGTGTTTCGAATCACGTCACTGATAGCTACAATTCTAGATACTAATTCCATCTCCGTCTCCACTGTGGTCTCATAGACAAGTGAGTTTAGATGTCTCCATAGGAAATAATCAAGGGGATTCAGGTCAGGCTCCACTACCTGCTGTTCAAAATCGGGTATGCGATGCTCCTCATGTAAACAGGTCCCTCATTTCTTCTTTTCAATGGACCGGTCTCACGCATTCTCCGATCGAGGAGAATAAACACTCCTCGTGACCGATTATGCCTGTAAGGAAATCGTTCCGTGTAAACCTCTCTCCAGCGAGTGCACTGAAACGTATTTCCCCATACACCAGGTACATGTCTGTGAGTTCTGCGATGCAGTACAGACACTGCTCCATCGTACCGTGTTGTACGTATCTGAATAGCACCCAGCAATGAATGGATTCGACGTTGATTCATGGCAAGTTCTGTCATGGGACAATGTAAAAACGATACAACAGAGCTATCTTAAGGACAAATAACGTAAACAAAATCTGCCTCATGACTTCCTCGTAATGAGCCTCGTCCTCCTTGTATCCGTGCAAGAAATAAAGAATGTGCATGTAAGTAAACAGCACAGTAAGTGTAAGCTTGTACCCATGTTAGTTGTAAATAAGCTGACAGTAAACAGCACAGTATTTGTAAGCTTGTACCCACGTTAGTTGTAAATAATCTGGAAAACAGAAGTGCTAGACAAAGCGGTAGACAACTTTACTTCCATGTCTCCTTAAACTGGCTTTTACGACCACAGATTCCCTATTTCAAATTGTTCATTGGAGCATTCTCTTTGTGCAGTTACATTTTTGCACGCTTTTACAGAAACACCCTGTAGAATAATATAACCTGACAAAGAAGACAGGGTCAGATATTAATGTAACATCTTACATGTACACAATTTGCGGGGTTCTAAATCCTTACAAGGAACCCTTTGAGTGTGAGATGGCTAGTTCAGTCTTTAGTAAAGCTCATTAGAAAGTGTTGTGTTAACAATTATGACAGGAAAATATTAGCAGCCAATGACTCACCATTGCATAAGGAGGGCAACAGAAAAGTAGTGTCCTGGAGGTACTGAGATCAATATTCTATGGGATGTATGTTTTATACTTCACAGATTGGACATCGTCGATACTCAAGAAATGTTCAGAACAAATCATTAACTTAGACCGTAAACACCGAATGAACAGCGACGCGCCACAATGATCACAAGGGTTCACGCCGTCGAGATGAAAGGCGAACTCCTTGGGAGTTACAAACCCTGTACGACTCCCAGCTAGATATCCACTCTTGCTTGCTGTGACGTAAATATGGCCTACTGCTCTTGTTAGATCGCGATCGGGAGAGAGAATTGCAGGGGACAGAGCACCTCCAACTTCTCGCAGCAGAATGAATAATTTTTGAGGTAATTTATCATCCAGATTAACAGTCGGCGTACCTGTATACAAATGCACTGAGACATTGATAATAGTTGATCTTGACACAAATCTCTTGGTAACTCTAACTTCCAGTGTTCATTTCATATGCATTTCCTGTTCAGATCCTGATTGGTCGACGTTGTGAACAGATTCCTAACTAAATGACTTGGTAAGTTTGTTTACCTCATCTACAAATTTTTGGGTGGATTTTGCAGGTTGCTGTGTATCGTCAAGTTGACGTTTCGTTTGGAATTTCATTAACTCACGTCTTCCAATTCTGTAGCAACATTTCAAGTTATGCGACCATCCACAGCTTCCCTTGAAATCAGTGTAATCTATGTGACGCGCAAATTGATGTGCATAACGTAGTAGGTCGCTGTCACACACATCCTTCAAATTGTAACGAGCATCCTTCAATATCACAAACACCAGTTTTTGTACTGTGTGCGCCTTGTCCTCCCATGAACATCCGCAGTCTTTCTTATACACTACACGATCGTATTGCTGCGGACTTAATCGAAACCTGTGCTTAATGGTTTTTTTACTATGCGGCGGATGGTTTTCCTTGTGCGTTATTGTGTTTAATACTCAGTCCTTGGACGAAGATTCTCCTTTACTGCGTTGTTATATTATTTTATTAGTTGTGGTGTTCCATGTTGTTTTATGTCGTGTTTGAATATTGTTTGGACGAGATTTTAGTTTACACAGTTGGCTTTCAAGTGAAGTACTGTTAACTAAATTCGTCGTTTGCGTAATATGTTGAGTGGAAAAATCTTGGTAGAGCGCTGGTAACGTTATTTAACTGCGAGTTCTTGAATCAGTAATGAATAGCCGTGTGATTGCAGGCTTGTTCGCCACGTCTTCAGCGCCTCTCCAAATCCACGTTAACGTAGATATCTGAAGCTTCCTAGATATTTATGAGACTGTAATTGTAGGAGAATAATTAATTAGGGGTCTCACGAATTAATCAGTTGAGATGAGCTCTTTTATTTCTTCTGGTACAATACATCTATAGACCTGAAGTAGTTTCAAAATAACCTTACCGAGAACAGTAGTCACAGTAAATAACATTCCAGTTAACAACGAAAATTATCTATAAATCAGAGATGAGAGTATTGTCGTTACCTCTCAACAAGATAATAGCGTCCTTGATTCCTAAATACATCGCATAATGTCAGACAGTCATTTCACTAATGCAAATGCTCATATTAAACTGTGAGATTACAATGGCCTCCCCAGGAGTATAGTAGAGTGAGACACAAAACAATGACGAACTTCTGCACAAATCTTGTCTAGTTCACAGTTGTAATAACACACTGTTAAATTCTTGCAACATTTTCGATCAAACATCAGTGGTATTCAGTTTATGTCCAATTGAGCATTGTTAATGTCTGACATGACAATAATTACAGTTTTATCTACACCCATATTTACTTGTGATGATGCAGGTTTAGTATTGTACAATGTTCACTACGTTTCATTACAGTTCTCAACACTGGAAAAGACTATCCTGGATTCTAACTTGCCTTGTCATCCTAACATGGATGACCACTAAAACCAGAAAAAAAACCTCATAGAGGACTTCATTATTGAGAATTGCTATGAATATGTCACTGCAATACATGACTGAGTCTAGATATCTCTATATCACATAATTAATCTTCTCGTTTTCCGTCCATACTCTCGGTAAAAGTCTTTTAAATGATCTAAAAATACAATTGGATGTACAGTCTTCTTTATCGGTTTATAAGATGGAGACTGTCTGTACTTCTTTCTCCTCCATATGTAACAACGCGTATTGACTAACATGATTTGTCATAACATTCACATGTCGTGACGTTTGTTCTAAAAGCTTGGTGGGTTGTATGTGGACCAGATCTTTCGTTCACATACTCACTGTCCGTGAACAACTGAATAATTATCCCGGCAAACGGAACATTAATCATTTACTTGCTTGCTCATATATTCGACTTGCTTGCTAATTTTTGCAAACTTGTAGCAAATTCCTGATTGGTTCAATTTCTTTCTGACATGACATCTTCTACCACAGACGAACCTTTTGTTCAACATTATTAGTCAGCTATGTGTCTTGCTCACCTAACCACTGCTGGAAAATGTCTGTAAATTGTTCTTTTTGTTGCCTTAGTTTCGCTTTTATAATGTCGCTCTGACCCTGAGTCATATTATCTACAGCTAGCGACAACTCAGCAACAATATTCGACAGCTCATCTTGGACTAATGTCACATTTTATAATTATGATTTTAAGATATTAAATGTGTCTTATGTTGATCTCGGAATTGATGCAATTCAGTGGCTAAATTTGTTTGTGCATTAGAAATTGGTTGAAATACGCTGTTGAGTACAGTTTGCGACTCTACTACTTGATTCTGCAGTGCAGTTTTAGTTGCCTACAATTCGGTTTTGAATTCAGTCTGACAGTTTTGAAATTGTGTTTGAAATTCAGTTTCTAACGCTGTATAACTATTCTGCAATTCAGTTCTTAGCGATATTTGGATGTTCTACAATTCTGTTTGTAGAGATGTTGGGCTGTTCTGCGATTCTGTTCTTAGTTCCGTTTTTAATTCCGTGGACATTCGTTCAATACAGGCTAACAGTAACATAATCAGATCAGCAATCTCTTGCACATTCGCCTGTGGAACATTTTGATCGTTCTGTTTTGTCATTGTAGCATTTTGTCTTGCTCTGATCATAAAATTATTAATATCTTAGACAGATCGTGTGACACAGTTTATATTGTTTAAATTAATTGCAATAGGTTCCTCAACAATACTATGCTGCCAAAACGTGTTTGTTTGTTACTATGCAACAGCACGCCAGAGACAATGTAATATCGCTTATGTAGTGATAACCTCGCACAGATAAACTTTGGTACTTACTACGTCTGAGTACAAAAAGAAAAGTACCTACCTACCACTAATTCCTCCCTACAACACCCGTAAAAAGTAAGCAAAGATAGAGGTGAAAATGTGCACTTACTTTTCGTAGACTGCTGCTTGTGGATTGCTGTTAGAATTTTTTGCTCTGCAGCGTTCTGTTATGCACACCTCTCTGTCAATAGTACTCGAGCAATCACACATAAAAAAGAGATACAATATTAGTTCGTTGTAACAGCGGGATATAAATATTTGTAAAATTCACTACGTTATAATGTTCGTGTTTCTGTGAAGACTCAAGTCGTGTCCTGTCTGTGGACCACAACTGTTACATTATTTTATTTGTTGTGGACTTTTATGTCGTGCTGGAATATTATTTGGACGAGATTTAGGTTTGTACTGTTGGCTTTCCAAGTGATGCACTAACTAAACTCGTCGTTTGCGTAATGCGTTGAGTGACGAAATCCTGGTACAGCACTGTTAACGCTATTTAACTGCGAGTTCTTGAGTCTGTAATGAATAGCCGTGTGATTGCAGGTTTGTTCGCCACGTCTCCAGCATCTCTCCAAATGCACATCAACATAGATACCTGGGGCCGGCCGGAATGGCCGAGAGGTTCAAGGCGCTCCAGTCTGGAACCGCGCGACCGCTACGGTCGCAGGTTCGAATCCTGCCTCGGGCATGAATGTGTGTGATGTCCTTGGGTTGGTTAGGTTTAAGTAGTTCTAAGTTCTAGGGGACTGATGACCACAGCAGTTAAGTCCCATAGCGCTCAGAACCATTTGAACAATAGATACCTGGAGCTATCTAGATATTTATGAGAATGAAATTCTAGAAGAAAAACTAATTTCGATTCTCACCTATTAATCAACTTTAGCTAGACTTGATGAGTTACCCCAAAAACTGGTAGCAGCATTAGCTATTGCACTACTGTCATTAATGCCTGGCAACCTCCGAATGACAAATAAAGATTTTTTAGACATCAAGTTCATTACCAAGCTATAATCCCAGGAATTCAGTGCTGTCAGCGTCTTCTACCCACTTTTAGACATATATCTGGGTTTGGTGGGGGAACTTCCCACGAGGTTTCAACTTCATGGATTGTGTCTTTTCAAAGTTAAGTGACAATGAATTGGCTGTCAACTACTCATTAACGTCCATAAAAAAGTTACTAACCACTCTTACTAAATCTATACATAATCTGTTATTTATTGTAATGTTTGTGTCACTAGCACACAACACGATCTTAGTATCCACAATGTTACTGATGAAAAGCCATAAACATAGACGAGCAAAAGGAGGAGCCATGAAATAGAACCTTGTGGAACACCACAAATAATTGGATGATAAATCGTTGCTTAGTGCAGCTTTCCTAGTGGCACGCTAAACGACTGGGTTTCTTTGATCAAAGAAGTCATATCGGTCAGACTGTGCAATATTTAATTTAACTGGGATGGTGGCAATAATCTTAGAATTAGTGGTGCATCGAAGCTGACTTTCGAATAACTGAATTTTAATACTTTTTTAATTCTAATTGGAGGGGGGACGTTCGTAAGAAACACACACTATTTAAAAGATTCACTAAATCAACAGTTTTTAACATACAACAATGATATTTGGTACGATGTTTTACATGAAATAAACACATTTACCATTAAGTTCCTTTGATTATATAGATTTAACTGTTTTACAGAACCAAAATTTATTTTTAAAAAATAATACATCTTTATTTTCTTAAGAGATTATTTACCATTATTCTACAAAATTTACCCAGTTTAATCTCCTTGGATATTGTAAGCTTCGTATTTTGTACACATCGAAATACAGAATATTAATACTTCTTTAATTCTTATTTTGTGAGTATAAGAACTTTGACACACATCTCACCTTACATTCAGAATTTTAAAATTTACACTTGAGACAACATTTACTGTGTTTATAGAAGTAAATGTACAACATTTCATAATTCCACCCTTCATAGATTCTGGAAAAAAGGGCTATCACCTAAAAAAATAGAATTTTTATGAAATGTCATCTAGAGTTCAACATAACGCTTTCTCTTATGTCACCTCTTCAGAAGCCCCAGATTTTTACTTAGGATACTGTTTTCCTCCAAGTCTTCTCTTCCAGTTCCTTGTTTTCCGCCGTCTTTCCTTTTCCCAGGTCTCCAGCTGATTTTTTAGCTGCAATGAGGCGCTGCAAATGTATTTTTGCTCAAGATATCTTAAGTAAAATTTCCTGTCTTCATCCTTCCTATGTTCTCATCAATAAATAAAAAAAACTACATGATGTTAACTGTAGCAGATGAAAACGAGGTTTTAGGGCATCGTTTCAGTGTGAGTGAATTTAGAGACAGTTGGGTTGGGTATTATCCCATGAACGCAATTTTTTATAATTCGGGATCGGCCCGAAACCTTTGAGTGCGTTTGGCAACATCCAGGATACAATTTTGAAATCTCTCCTTGTAAGTGTAGGGGTTGTTATCTGTCTGAACTTGTAGATATTTACACCAGCTAATGCGGTACATATGAAAACATGTAGCTAATACTGTCTTTTCGTGTTACTTACACTGGATAGGTTGAAGAAAATGAAACACCTACTAACATCATTATGGTGCCGCTCATTGTGTAGCTACCAGTTTCGAACGCTTCAGCGCAGCATCTTCAGGGCCTAGTTGATGCTTAAGGGGTGTTCACGATCCATATATACGATGCATCACTTGTCGACGTAACTGGTTTACGCAGACTGCCTGTAACTGCGATGTGTCATTCCAAGCATAAACTATCAACAGTCGACCGTTCGTGGCTGGAGGGACGAGGTCACAGTTACAGGTAGCCTGTGTTAATCAGTAATGTTGGCCATTGATGCATCGTATATATGGATCGTGACAATCCAGTCACCATCAACGAAGGCCTGAAAATGGTGCACTGAAGCGCCGAAACTGCTACCTACACAATGACCGATATCGTAAGGACGGCTGTACGTGTTTCGTTTTCATACAACGCTGAACGTCCGAGCCCCCCCCCCCCCCCCCCGCCTCCCCCCCCCCGACCTCCAGTCACAAGGATGAACATATAAAAGATTACAATAAAATTTTCTGGGCTTTTCATCGCACTATCAATACCTAAAACCTACCGACGTCTCTGTCCCTGTTGCAAATGACTTTCTTCAGGGTGCGGTAAACAAAAACTTCCTCAAGTAGGTCATTTTCAACATTGACCGAAACATCGGTGGCATTTATGTATTGACAAAGTGGTCATAAATCCAGGAAAATTTTATTTCAAGTCACAATGGTCGCGGAAGATTACGTTTATTTACAAAAACTTGAGGTTCAAAAGTGTCTATCGACTTCTTTGAGAGTCTATTGTTTTCATCAATCCTGTATCTATCTTGAGACTTTTTGATTTTCATGTCACTGACAAGGCTTATCGTTCCCATCTAACGGCCGGCCAGTGTGGCCGAGCGGTTCTAGGCGCTACAGTCTGGGACGGCGTGACCGCTACGATTGCAGGTTCGAATCCTGCCTCGGGCATGGATGTGTGTGATGTCCTTATGCTAGTTAGGTTTAAGTAGTTCTAAGTTCTAGGGGACTGATGACCTCAGATGTTAAGTCCCATAGTCCTCAGAGCCATTTTTTGAACCTATCTAGACGCTCTATAAATCCAATGAGTACATATCACAACATTCGAGACGTATCCCGGACAAATTTGTTTGAAAGGAATTCATGGAATTGTTGTAGTAGTGGTGAAGTGGGCGTGGCAGTGAGGTCGCGTCACACATTTGGTGCATGTGTTCTATTGATAGAGATAAAATAAATTGAAAAATTGACATTTTCGGTCAATACACACATACACGCCTCAATCCCTGTTCCAGAGATTATGAGTATGACATTTCATATGATGTGGAACGTGTCACTTTAACATAAGTTTTCTTTACACACAATAACATATATTTTTTTTACAGTTACTACTTCGTATCTACGAATACATCTATGGAGTTAACATTCACAAGTTCTTTTAATTTGCTTTTAAACGTTCGTTGGCTATGTGTCAGACTTTTAATACTATTTGGCAAATGAGCAAAGATTTTTGTAGCCGTATAATTCACCCTTTTCTGTGCCAAAGTGAGATTTAATACAGAATAGTGAATATCATCCTTTCTTCTAGTGTTGTAGCTATGCAGTTTGCTGTTATTTTAGAATTGGGATGAGTTATTAAGAACCAATTTCATAAGTGGATATATGTACTGCGAAGGTACTGTGAATATCCCGAGTTCCTTAAACAAATGTCAGCAAGGTGATCTTGGGTGGGCTCCAGCTATTATGCTGATTACACGCATGTGACCAATGAATACTTTCTCTCTTAATAACGAATTGACCCAAAATACGATGTCATATGAAAGCAGTGAATGAAAACAGGCATAGTAGGCTAATTAACTGATACGTTTATCATCAAAATTTGTAATAACCGTAATAGCATAAGTGGCTGAACCTAATCGTTTCAGCTGGTCATCGACGTGTTTCTTCCAATTCAATTTATCATCAATGCACACATCCAGAAATTTTGAGTATTCTGCCTTAACAACAGACTTCCATTTGTAATCTATGTTTATCAGTGGTGTTATGCCATTTACTGTACAGATTTGCATAACTATTGTTTCCTCAAAATTTAGTGAGAGTCCATTTGAAGAGAACCACTTAATAATTTTCTGAAAGACATTTTTTCAATATTCTCAACTAATTCTTTCTTCTTGGCTGTGATTACTATACTTGTATCATCAGCAAAAAGAAGTAGCTTTGCATTTTCATGAATATAGTGTGGCAAGTCGTAAGTATGTATTAAGAACAATACAGGACCCAAGACTGAAACCTGTGGGACACCATTCTTGACACCTCCCCAGTTAGAGGGCTCTGCTGGTTTTTGCAGACTATCTATACTGTTAATTTCAACCTTCTGCATTCTTCCAAGTAGTATGAATTAAACCATTTGTGCACTGTCCCACTCATATCACAGTACTTAAGCTTATCTAGAAGAATTTCATGATTCACACAATCAAAAGCCTTTGAGAAATCACAAAATATCCTAATGGGTGAGGTTATGTCATTCGGTGCATTTAATATTTGATCAATGAAAGCATATATAGCATTTTCTGTTGGAAAGTCTTTCTGTAAACCAAACTGACATTTTTATAAATATGTGATGCTATTCTTGAATACATTACTTTTTCAAGAATTTTGGATAAAGCTCTCAGAAGTGAAATTGGGCAGTAGTTGTTAGCATCAGATCCATCCCCTTTTTTATGCAATGGTTTAACAATAGCGTATTTCAGTCTATCTGGAAAAATTCCCTGTTTCAGTGAAGTACTACATATGTGACTGAGAATACTGCTTATTTGTTGGGAACAAGATTTTAGCACTCCATTGGAAATGCCATCAATTCCATGTGAGCCTTTACTTTTGAGTGAATTTATTATTTTCCTAATTTCAGTAAAAGAGGTGGGTTGACTTTCAATTTTATCAAATTGCATAGGTACTGCCTCTTCCATAAACTGCCTTGCATTTACTTATGAATAACTTGGTCCTATTTTCTTTACAGTACTTAAAAATGATTATTAGAAATGTTTCCTACTTCTGACTTCTTGTTAGCAAACTTTTCATTGTGCTCCATAGAAATACATTCTTCCTGTCCTCTCTGTTGCCCTGTTCCCTTTTCACAATATTCCAAATTGTTTTAATTTTATTATAAGATGTGCTAATCTCAGACATAATGCACATACTTCTGAACGTTTTAATAACTTTTCTTAATACAGTGCAGTAGTTTTTATAATGTTTCACTGTTTTGCGATCATTAGTCGTCCTAGCTATCAGATACATTTCCCTTTTCTGTTTACAAGATATTTGTATCCCTTTAGTAAGCCATGGCTTCTTCCATGGTTTCTTACAATTATATTTCACTGTTTTTGTAGAGAAACTGTTTTCAAATATACTCACAAAGGTATCATGAAATAGGTTAAATTTTAAATTAGCATCATGTTCCCTGTACACCTCATCCCAGCCTAATTGTTGCAAGCTTTCCCTAAAATTTTGAATTGTTAAATCATTAACTGAAAGCTCTAGTTTGGAAGACTGTTTTGCATTACTGTATCGAACTATATCATATACTGTAACTAGCTGTGCATCATGATCAGACAGACCATTCTTAACAGAAAAAGTTTTTATTAGATTAAATTTATCTTGGTCTATGAAAACATTATCTATCAGTGTGCTGCTTTCCTGTACCACCCGAGTAGGAAAATCAGTAACTGATGTCAAATTGAGAGAACCAAGTAATACCTCAAGGTCAAGCTTTCTATCGAACTCATTCAGAAATTCTACATTGAAATCCCCACAAACAATAATTTGCTTTCCTCTGTCTGACAGATAGCACACCAACGAATCCAAGTTTTTCAAAAATAGTTGAAATTTCCCAATGGGGTGCTGTACATGGCTACAATTATAAAAGTCCGATATTTAGTTTAAGCTCACATGTGCATGCTTCTAAATGTTGCTCTACACAATTTTTTTAATTTCCAAATTTTTCAAACTATGACTCATTTTAACATATATGGAAACTCGTTCTCTCTGTGTGGTGTCTCTACATACTTGTGCTGAAAGCTTATAACCACCTACATTTACCATTTCCATCCCTGTGACTATATGACGTTCAGAAAGGCATAGTACATCTATTCCACCCTCAGTTTCTAATCTTCTAAACAAACAAGAAGCTCATCTACTTTGTTTTTCAATCTCCTGATATTCTGATGCAATACATTAACATTATATTTCACTGTGCTTTTATGTGAATCTTGTGACAGACTAACATTATTTTTCACTGTACTGTTGTGAGAATCTTGTGATATTTTCACATCTCTAGTACCTGCGAGTCTGAACTTTTCATTAAGCTAATTTCAATCGGTCACTGATCTTAGCCTAAAAAAGTACTCCCATGTGTTTCAGTGCTCCCCTTAAAGATTTTGCTATCATACCAGCCAGTTCACCCTTCCTTTTCCTATTGAGATGCAGGCCATGTCTTGTGAAGTCCCACCTACCAATACTATCAACAGAAACCAAACCTATGCCTGACAAAGTAGCCGCCTGATGCAGCTGATCTAGCTCCATATTGACCCTCCTGACAGAGCTGTTCAATTGGGGCCAGTCATATCGCATGAAAGCAAGAACCAAGCCAATATTTGTATGGTTCGTTGCTGACGCTATTTTTACGAGGTCACACAAAATATTATAGCTCTGATCCCTATCAATACTGTTTCCTGCTCCAACCACTACCACAACATGATCCTGCTTTGTAAAACCCTTTCATAATGATCCTACATCCTCTATCACTCGGTTGTGACATGCACTGGGCTTGAAAATACCTGTTACCTGGTACCTGTCACCCAATTTTTCCAAAATATAGCCCACACGTCTTCCGTGGCTACTACCTAACAAGAGAACTTTCCTCCTGCGTTCTACTTTTTTTGCAACTGTTGGTTTCCTAGTGAAAGTCAGTTGAGTGCTGAACAACACTGACACCTACTTGAGCCTCTTCCTTAGCTGACTGAGGTAGCAAGGCAAATCTCTTGCTTGTGCCAATGATGAAACTGTCAAATACTGTTCTCTTTCTTTGGTCCCTGTTCCTTGCTACCACTTCCCACCTGTCTTCACCCTCTTCCCCTCTTAACCACATCAGTTCCTCCCTAGCACATTTTTGACATTTTCTGTCAATTTCATGGACGTGCCATCTTAAGAGACTACGGAGAAATTCACCGAGTCGATTTCGTTCGGACGGGTGTCTGTAGCGTCGCAGACATCGACACGGTCCCTGCTCGGACGTCAGTCGTCAGTGTAATCGAAAGATAGAAGTTTCGTTTTAATCTGACGAGCAAGAGTACGACGAATAACAGGTACAATTTTGTAAGCAGATCGTCCTCACGGTTGTTACCTGGCGCTTTTAAGACACAGATGCAGAGCAGTGGCTTTTCGACTAACTGACGAGCACCTGCGCCCGCCGCCGATAAAACGGCTGGCTTTTACAGTTGACCGAACCGGCACGTAACACGCCTACTCTCTCTGTTGCTGCCGGTGGCATCTGACGTATGCATGCAGCGGTCATCGCCACCCACTCGAATCGCTGCCCCACGGGAATACACAGCTATGCACCGCGCGGCATTCTAAACATCCAGAATTAGCATGTGCGTTTAATCGGCGGAATTTCCATTCGAACCTCTTCAAGAGCTAAACTAGCTCCGTCCCCAACGAACGATATCACGTAGAGCCGTAATGCTGGAATATGAGATTCACTTGTGACGTCTACATCTACCTTTCACATGATTCGTTTCTCATATTTACTGAGATGACAATAGTGGCATACACTAGGTGACGAAAGTCATGAGATAGCGAAATTCACATATACAGATCTCGGTAGTATGGCGTACACAAAGTGTAAAAGGGCAGTACATCTGCGAAGCTGCCATTTGTACTTAAGTGATTCGTGTGAAAATGTTTCCGACGTGATGGTGGCCGGACGATCGAGAATTAACAGACGTCCAACGCGGAATATTATTTGGAGCTAGACGCATGGAGCATACCATTTCTGAAATCGTTACGGAATTCAATATTCTAGAGCTCCACAGTGACAAGAGTATGACGAGAATACAAAATTTCGGGCATTACCTCTCACGACAGACAACGCAAAGGCTGACGGCCTTCACTTGACGACAAGAAAAGGGGCCTTTGCGCATTTTTGTCGGTGCTAACAGACAAGCAACACTGCTTGAAATAACAACAGGCATCAACATACGATGTACGACGAACGTATCTCATTTGAACAGTGGAACGAAATCAGGCATTAATGGGCTATGGCAGCAGACGACCGACGCGAGCACCAAATCATCTGCTACATCTCTCCTGGGTTCGTGAACATATTGGTTGACCCGAGACGTCTGGAAAACGGTGGCCTGGTCAGATGGGTTCCGATTTCAGTTGGTAAGAACTGACAGTCGGGTTCGTGTGTGGTGCAGATACCCACTAAGCCACGGACGCAAGTTGTCGATAAGCCACTGTGCAAGCTGGTGGTGGCTCCATAATGGTGTGGGCAGTCTTTACATGGAACGAACTGTGTCCTCCGGTCCAACTAAACCGATCATTGTCTGGGAATAGTTATGTTCGGCTACTTGGAGACCATCTACAGTCATTCATGGACTTAATCTTCTCAAACAATGATGAAATTTTTATGGATGACAATGCATCATGTCACCGAGCCACAATTGTTCGCGACTGGTTTGAAGAACATTTTGTACGATTCGAACGAATGATTTGGCCTCCCAGATCGCCTGACATTGGACAAAGTCGTGCTGTACCGGCAACACTTTCGCATTTATGGACGCCTGTAGAGGCAGAATGGCTCGGTATTTCTTGCAGAGGACTTCCAACGACTTGTTGAGTCCATGCGACGTCGAGATGCTGGATTATGCTAAGCATAAGGAAGTCCGACGCGATGTTAGGTGGTATCCCATGACTTTTGTTACCGCAGTGCAATATACATGTTTCTTCGGTCCCTGGTAATTAGTTATAAGGAATATTACACTGGTTGCTATTGTATATGCAACAGGAAGGACAGCAAATAATAAAATTTTACATATCGCACCAGTAGAGAGTAGCTAGGGCAATACCAGCGTGGCTTGATAAATCTGACAAATTTACACGAAAGAATGCAAAATTTTTCTTGCACCTACGTGCCTGATAAGCTTGATTATTCCAAGGATTGTACGAAGAATTTCAATAATTTACACGGTAAAATTCTTCGTTGATAGCCGTCAGTGAAAAATGGAAAGAAGTAGTTTTGTACTGTTAGTAAACATTTTTATTTGGAGCGTTGGACTGCCACACAAACGAAAAGAGAATTGGATGAAGTTCAAGCGGTCTCTGCACCATCAATGAAGACCATTTACTTTCGAATTAATGAATATAAACGTGTTGAGGCAAGTACCGAAGACAAAGTGTGCTCCAGTTGTCCAACTGCTGTCATCATAAAGGGAACCGTTGACAGAATCCATGATGTGGTAATGCAGGACCGCCGAATAATACTTTGTGAGATTGCTGAGACTGTAGGTACGTCAACTGAACAAGCGCATAATATCTGTGTGAGAGGTGGAAGCCACAATTGCACACTGTCAGCCAAAAGCTAATCCAGGGCAACATTTCAACACAAGGTCTGGCTATGTTTAATCGCAATCCGGAAGATTTCTTGGTCAATTTGTGACTGTGGACAAAACCAGTATCCATCATTAAACTCCAGGGACAACATAGCACTCAAGTAACATACGAGGGCTGCAAAGAGTGCTCCTCCGAAGCCAAAAACCATTCTGTCAGCTGGTAAGGTGATGGCCACTGTTCTTTGGGATTCGCAAGGAATAATCCTCGTAGATCAGTTGGAAAAATGCGGAACCACAACTGAGCCTTACTGTGCTTCATAGTTTGAAACTTGTCTTGGCTGAAAACAGATCGAAGCTGGCAAGGGAAAATGTGATCTTTCACCATGATAACGCACCATTCCATACATCAGTGACAACAGTGGAAAAAGAATTTGAATTTGGGTCTGAATTGATTCCTCATTCACCGTATACACCAGTCGTAACCGCAGGGGACGAATTCCTGTTCCGTTACTTGAAACGTTGGTCTGCTTTTCATCAAGTGAGGAAGTGACAATGAGTAGTTTGCAGAGTTTGACATAACCTAGTCTTCCGATGGGATGAAAAAGGTGGGGGATTGCCAGACCAAGTGTGCATCCCTCGGAGGACACTATGTCGAGCAGTAAGGTTAGTCGTTTACGGAACAAATATTTTTTCTTGCTGTTTCACCAGACTTATGAAACCATCCTCGTACATTATTATTACATTTGAAAGTCATTTGAAGGTATGAAGAAAATGTAAAGTTCTGCGTTATGGCCCTAGACGTGCAAAAGAGACCCTACCGACCACCGTGTCATCCTGTGCCAGTGGCTTCATGAGGTGCGGTATGGAGAGGCATGTGGTCAGCACACCAGTCTCCAGGTCCTTGTCGGCTTTCTTGACCCCGGAACTGCTACTAGTCAGTCGAGCAGTTCCTCACTTGGCCGAATGAGGCTGAACATATTCCACACCAGTCCTCCCTCCAGGGTTGGCGGTTATAACTGAAACAACCATTCTCGTTTATACGGATTCTTTTCGTCTCCAGTGTAACCTGACTGTTAAAACAATTTGAAATAACCGATTTCTAAAATAACCGATTTTCGGCTATTCATCACTACTCGTTGGTGAATAAGTTCGTACCGTTTTTCCATTAGTTTAATAAACACAAGAGACACACACAACAGAGACTTTGGCCATCAGTAACATATACTACTTCTCTATTCACAACAGTCTGCCAACGCTGGAGTAACTTTTCGATTCCGCGGCTGTAGAAATCACGCGGTTCTGAGGCGAACAACTCACCGAGCTATGTCCGGAGCGCATTTTCATCCGGATAGGAAGTTCGTTAAAGGTTGTTCGGCAGAGAGCTGGGAAGTTTAAAAATCATAGGGCACAAGGTTAGGTGAATAAGGTGGGTTCGGAGTGACTTTCAAACACTACTTCTGCATGGTGTTTTTCCTCAGTCTTGGAGAATGCGGGCGGACGGAGAAGCGTCACTTCGCTCAGTCTTCCTGTCCTCGTTCTTGGATTGCGTACGAAAGGCGTTTCAGTTATTGACAGGACGTGACAACCATTATGGTTACACATCGTTGAAGCAATTCGTAGAACATCACACCGTGGCTGTTGCACAAGATTTCGTGGGTGCGTGCAGGTCTTGGTATGGGGAGTTGCTGCTTTGCTTGGGCTCACCTATTTCTTTCTTATGTTACCGTGAAGACACCATTGCTCGTAACCCACTAGTGATATGGTGTCCACAAGATGATGACAGGTATGCAGAGATACACATATAGCTAGGTGCTGATTTTTGTGATTTTGGGTTAGAGCATGTGGTACCCACAGGCGCGGTTTTTTAACCTTCCCCATCCGATGTAGAGGTAGTACGATGTTATAATGACCACATTTCATCACATCCCCCATTTCTCGAGTACAATGGCATGATCCATGGTGGATTAACGAGGTTTAAACGATCTCCATCAAACCCGAAAGATTTTGTGAACTTGGAGAGTCACTGATGTCGAAACCTTCGTCCTTAAAAGGAGAAAGCCAGTTTCTTGCTATGGTCTGTCCAGCGGAATTATCCCCATACACGGCGCAAGTGTTTCTGTCTGCCTCCCCTGTTGTCGCCCCTCTACTGAAAGCAAACAGCCGAATACGTCGGAAATGATCCGATTTATTCACTTTGCACTCCATTTTTCAGCGTTCACAGCTCCTTTCACTATCGGCAAATGACAAAATGACGATGCATACCTACATCTACATCTAAATAGATACTCTGCAAATCACATTTGAGTGCCTGGCAGAGGGTTCATCGAACCACCTTCACAGTTCTCTATTATTCCAATCTCGTTTAGCGCGCGGAATGAATGAACACCTATATCCCTTATTTTATCTTGGTGATCGTTCCTCCCTATGCAAGGTGGTGTCAACAAAATAATTTCGCATTCGGAGGAGAAAGTTGGTGATAGGAATTTCGTGAGAAGATTCCGTCGCAACGAAAAACACCATTCTTTTAATGATGTCCACCCCAACTCCTGTAACATTTCTGTGACACTCTCTCCCATATTTCGTGATAATACAAAACGTGCTGCTTTCCTTTGAACCTTTCTCCGTCAGTCCTACCTGGTAAATATCCCACACCGCGCAGCAGTACTCTAAAGGAGGACGGACAAGCGTGGTGTAGGCAGTGTCTTTAGTAGGTCTGTTACATTTTCTAAGTGTCCTCCCAATAAAAGGCAGTCTTTGTTTAGCCTTCCCCACAACATTTTCTATGTGTTCCTTCCAAATTAAGTTGTTCGTAATTGTAATACCAAGATATTTATTTGAATTTATGGCTTTTAGCTTAGACTGATTTATCATGTAACCGAGGTTTAACGAGTTCCTTTTAGCACTCATGTGGATGACTTCACAATTTTCGTTATTTAAGGTTAGCTGCCACTTTTCGCACCATTCCGATATTTCTTCTAAATCGTTTTGCAGTTTCTTTTGATCTTCTGATGACTTTATTAGTCGATAAAGGACAGCGTCATCTGCAAACAACCTTAGACGACTGCTCAGATTTTCTCCCAAATCTTTTATATAGATAAGGAACAGCAACGGGCCTATAACACTACCTTGGGGAACGCCAGAAATCACTTCTGTTTTACTCGATGACTTTCCGTCAATTACTACGAACTGTGACCTCTCTGACAAGAAATCACTGATACAGTCACAAAACTGAGACGATATTCCATTAGCAAGCAATTTCACTACGAGCCGCTTGTGTGGTACAGTGTCAAAAGCCTTCTGGAAATCCATAAATACGGAATCGATCTGAAATCCTTTGTCAATAGCACTTAGCACTTCATGTGAATAAAGAGCTAGTTGAGTTTCACAAGAACGATGTTTTCTAAACCCATGTTCACTGTGTGTCAATAGACCGTTTTCTTCGGGTAATTCATTATGTTCGAACACAATATATATTCCAAAATCCTGCTGCATATCGACGTTAACGATATGGGCCTCTAATGTAGTGCATTACTCCTCCACCTTTCTTGAATATTGGTGTGACCTGTGCAACTTTCCAGTCTTTGGGTACGGATCTTTCGTCGAGTGAACGGTTGTGTATGATTGTTAAGTATGGAGGTAATGCATCAGCATACTCCGAAAGCAACCTAATTGGTATACAGTCTGGACCAGAAGGCTTGATTTTATTAAGTGATTTCAGTTGCTTCACTACTCCGAGGATACTACGTTACTCATGTTGGCAGCTGTTCTCGATTTGACTCCTGGAATATTTACTTCTTCTTCTTTTGTAAAGGTATTTCGGAAGGCTGTGTTTAGTACCTCTGCTTTGGCAGCACTGTCTTCGATAGTATCTCCATTGCTACCTCGCAGAGAACGCATTGATTATTTCTTGCCGCTAACATACTTCACATACGACCAGAACCTCTTTGGATTTTCTGCCAGGTTTCGAGACAAAGTTTCGTTGTGGAAACTGTTATAGGCATCTCGCATTGAAGTCCGCACTAAATTTCGAACTTCTGTCCAAGATCGCCAATCTTGGGGATTTTGCGTCTGTTTAAATTTGGCTTGTTTGTTTCGATGTTTCTGCAACAGTGTTCTAACCCGTTTTGTGTACCAAGGAGGATCAGCTCAGGCGTTTGTTAATTTATTTGGTATAAATCTCTCAATTGCTGCCGATACTATTTCTTTGAATCCAAGCCACATCTGGTCTACACATATATTATTAATTTAGAATGAGTGGAACTGTCTCTCAGGAAGGCGTCAAGTGAATTTTTATCTGCTTTTTTGAATAGGTATATTCAGGGTGTGCCGCTAACATACTTCACATACGACCAGAACCTCTTTGGATTTTCTGCCAGGTTTCGAGACAAAGTTTCGTTGTGGAAACTGTTATAGGCATCTCGCATTGATGTCCGCACTAAATTTCGAACTTCTGTACAAGATCGCCAATCTTGGGGATTTTGCGTCTGTTTAAATTTGGCTTGTTTGTTTCGATGTTTCTGCAACAGTGTTCTAACCCGTTTTGTGTACCAAGGAGGATCAGCTCAGGCGTTTGTTAATTTATTTGGTATAAATCTCTCAATTGCTGCCGATACTATTTCTTTGAATCTAAGCCACATCTGGTCTACACTTATATTATTAATTTGGAATGAGTGGAACTGTCTCTCAGGAAGGCGTCAAGTGAATTTTTATCTGCTTTTTTGAATAGGTATATTCATGGTGTATACGACCCAGGACAACCGGGAGATCCGGGAAAATCCCGGGAATTTTTGCATCCGGGAGAAAACCGGGATAAACCCGGGAATTGTTTAGAATCCCGGGAATTCTTCGTTGTTTTAATTTTCAGTAAAATTTTTGTGATTTTGACTGATAACAACCAACACTCTAACAAAGAATATCACTGTATCCCGCTACTGCAGAATAATACTGCAGCAACAAAACATGAACGAGAGAAAAAAAAAAACGAAAATAAAACTTAAGTTGCAAAGGAAATGCGCCGTATACAACAACAAAACAGTGCTCATACAAGCGTCTGCCAACAGCAAAGTGTGTCTAAGGCTTTAGGAAGACTATGCAGTGCTTTGTAACAACAAACTGCCTCCGATGAGCGTGGAGTGACAACTGTTTAAATTACATTCGTTTGAGCAGTTGCGGGCGGGCTCTTGCGCATGCGCAGTTGAGTCGCGTATGAGTAGTACCTTCTTCCGCTTCTGGTTACAGAAGTGGGGCTGGGCGCCACTACTTAATATTGCCCCGGTTAGGAAATTAGTAAATCTGGGGCTGATGCACAGACCAGTCTGAGTTGTGGTGGGGAGGTGGGTCGTCTCCACGTGACCTGTGTTTACGTTTAGTGATTTTTGTTGTTTCCTCTTCGTTTATTGCTCTCACGTTAAATGATAACAAAACGTATTTTTGTGGCCGGGAGCTATCAAATGAATTAAAATACGTTCGCGTAATTACGGAAGGCTAAAATATGTCAGTGGTTTTTGATTTTATTTCCATCTTTCTGACAGTCAAACATTAATCGCCTTACAGAACAATGAAGCTATTTTTGCCGGTTGCTAAAGATCTTTTCTGTTGATGCAATTATTTGAAATGAAGTGTTTAATTTCACACTATTAGCTAGTTTCAACTGTTCGCTGCATTTCAAGTGATCGTATGGCATATATGCCATAATAGAGAACCAAACATGAGATAATACAGTACTGGTACTCCAAGAAAATTTACATACGAATGTGCGTTTTAAGCTGAATTATGCGTTTTAGTATGGTTCACGAAATTTCAACGCTCCTAAAGTATCCTCTGATGTCTTGTTTCTTTTATGACATAATTTAAGGTCTTTTAATGTTTTACACGTACGAACATATGGGCTTCCTGTGTCATCGGTGCTGCCCAAGCGCGGTGACGCTTATTACCTGGCGCTCTCTTGCAACTGCTGAAACGAACCTATTTCTAACAGGTCGCGGGAAAATATTTCGAATGGTGGTTTCAAAAGCGTTACATTGAAAGCAGATTTCCTTTTGCGTAAGATGAACTATGTGCGAGAATGTACGATTCATTCCTTAAATCACAAAGCGTTTGACCCTCATTTGAAAATCAACTCTTTGAGGACGACCATTTAGAAGAATTTCAAGCCCAGAAGATCAGACATTTGCGATCTTATTAAAAATTTTACTGGCAAATTTGTGTGATGTATCTTAAAGTGTAACAAGCGCAAAAAAGATCAACATTTTATGTGGAAGCTTAGCTTCTCTTCCAACTTATTAATCTTCGAGACAAATGTTATATGTGAATGCTACGTATATTCATTTAAACCATCAAATTTTCTTATTTGTGTGTTCGCGCTACGTAACAATGATCTTGCTATTGGCTGACTACATCACGTGTCCTGGGCTATCATAAGGTGGCGAGATCACGTGACATGAGCTATGACTGGCTTACAAAAGCGCATCGCAATCTCGGTTTCAATGCTTTGGAAAGTGACATGCAGTGTTTGGTGGAATTCAAATTTATACCTTTGTAATACGCAAATATGCAGCGTACATGTTGCTGCACATCAAAGGTCTTCCAAAACGTGTTTTTCCTCCTGAGTTTCGTTTTCTAAAGTGCCGGGAAATTCTACTCCGGTATATAAACCCATAAACATTCAAAGGATTGATGAGTTTTACAGTGCCGAATAAGAGCGTACTGTAACTTATCATGGAAGAAGTGTATTTTCACCCGGGAGAAAGTGTATTTTTAACCGGGAAATCCGGGAAAAATCCGGGATTTTTTTTCCTTGTCCACGCATACACCCTGTATATTTTTCGCTTATTTTTCGGGGATTTGGGGATTACAATATTCAGTCTTGCTACGATAGCCCTGTGTTCACTAAACCCTGAATCGGTTTTGATGCTTGTTATTAACTCAGGATTATTTGTTGCTAAGAGGTCAAGTGTGTTTTCACAACCATTTACTATTCGCGTGGGCTCATGAACTAACTGCTCGAAATAATTTTCAGAGAATGCGTTTAGCACAATTTCGGATGACTTTTTATGCGTACCTCCGGAATTAAACATGTATGTTTGCCAACATATCGAGGGTAAATTAAAGTCACCACCAACTATTATCCTATGAGTCGGGTATGTGTTTGAAATCAAACTCAAGTTTTCTTTGAACCTTTCAGCAACTGTATCATCTGAATTGGGAGGTCGGTAAAAAGATCCAATTATTATTTTATTCCGGTTGCCAACAATAAGCTCTGCTCATACTAACTCACAGGAAGTATCTACTTCAAATTCGCGACAAGTTAAACTACTTCTGACTGCAACAAACACATCACCGCCAACCGTTCGGTTCTTCGCAAAAATTTCGGCTGAGCTTATATCCGGCTTTAGCCACCTTTCAGTGCCTATAACGATTCGAGCATCAGTGCTTTCTATTAGCGCAACGACAATTTACAATTGTTATACCAATGGTTCCTGTATTAAGTCAAACTGAAATAGCAACAGTGAAATACAAATAAAAAAGACAATTCATAAATAAACCTGTAACAACCGGAAAACCAACATGTAAAACAAAAATGATCCGAAGTTATGCACCAATGTAATATTATTCTCAATAGTAAATGACGTATTATAACAAAGACTGAAAAATTTTAATGAAGATATAGCAGATCCAGAACTACGAGGGTTATTCCAAAAGTAAGGTCCGATCGGTCGCGAAATGGACACGACTATGAAAATCCGATAAAGCTTTGCACAGATGTGTTGGGTAGTGTCTCTAGTATAACCCCAGTTAGCATCACGTCGCTCTTCTCATTTCTGAGCTCGCAGTGAGTGCGTAAAGATGTCTAGAAAATAGTGTCTGCCGCCAAGTACGAGGGCCTGGTGAGAAATTTCGCCTGAAGCTATGCAGCCAACATTACATAACTGTCGTGCTGTTTCGTCTTCACGACAATTCTCAGCCGCATTCTGCAGGGGCAATGAAGATGCTCCTGCATCGTTTTCAAATGGAAATGTTAGATTACCCACAATACAGTCCGCAATTGTCTCCCCCTGAGTTTCATCTCTTGTCACATGAACCGCTGTCTTTGAAGACAACATTTTGACACAGACAACGAGGTGTAGGCCAGCGTGGAGAATTGGCGGAAAGCACTGGCGGCTGCCTTCTATGATGAGGCTATTGAAAAGTTGGTACAACGCTATGACAAAAGTCTAAGTCAGAACGGCGACTACGTAGAGAAGTAGCTGAAAGGTGTAGCTAATTGTTACAAGTAAAACATTTCTGATGTTCACTGTGGTTTCAATTTGGCAATCAATCGGACCTTACTTTTGGAATAACCCTCGTATATAGGGTTGACAGTGTGGCAGACATTGGTCTCATTGTCATCAGCATTGTTGGTATAAATTTTTCACCCAGAAACAGCCACAGAATTAAGGTTTCTGTTATTATCCGAAGTTTACAGCTCGTCAATAAAATTTTGTGTGTATAAATTCAGTTAACTTCCCTTCCAAGGACGTTTTGGATGTTTTCTCCTTACAAGATGCGGCAAGCTTGTAGTGCCTTCTCCCAGTTTTAATCTTTTAACGAAAATGAAGCTCTGTATTTTATTGCTATCGTACTACATAAAATTCCCCCATAGTAAAGATGGGACCATTCTGCAATATAATCGATCTCCGAGGATGACAGCGAAATACTGCTGTATGGGACAGGTGGGGGCAAATCTTGATCACTGCACGTACAGTCATGCTCAAAAGTATCCGAACGACATGAATTGCATTTCGCCTGATTCGCATACAACCCACATAACGCAGCTGTCTAGCGGGTCCTCTAATCGCTCCTTGGTACAGTCGTTTGACTATTGAAAATGGTTCCAACAAGTCACCACTAGAAAACACTACTCTGTATCGCAATAACTCTAGATGTAAAGTAATACTACGATACTACAAATATCAGGGAACACCTTATCACAGGTAAGACTGTCCTTAAGGCTGGTGAGCTCACATTTATTACAATAAATGACATACCTGAAATGTTACCACTCTCATTATTTCGTCAGATAGGTAATGCACGTAGTAAGTTCGTCGTATTCATGATTTCCTCTTCAAAGTAACATACCGTACTTATTATTTAACGCAAAATGACATTAAAAATTTAAGCTATTCACGAGCAGCTAGTTGAGAATATGTATGAACTTCAAATGACACGACGAACCGTCTCGTTCTGCATATGGATTCAAACCCAGGTCATGCAGACTAAGCAAATATTTCGTGACTGACGGAAACTAACAGTCATTCCTGATTAGGCATACAGAGAGTAACATACCTCGATTTTAGACTGTATCAATTAGCAAATACTAACTTTAAATTACATAAAGCAAACATTTTTAACGGACCCGAATTCCTACCCAGCTCCTATTGTCCCTGTTAACGAACTACGAGAGCTGTTAAATATTGCTTCTTAACAAGTAAAGTATTTGAAATGCCGTGAGGTAAAGCTTTGTGTTGGACAGGGATTCGAACCCAGAACCTAATCGGATAGATATCGAAGTGCAATCAACTGTGACATATTGCAAAGAGACGTCAGCTACCGAATTTTTCTCCACCAGCAGCTCGGAATAACATCTTGTTGAACTTACAGTGATCTCGCAAATAGCTCTGTGTCTCACTGGGAGTCAAAAACGTCAAATATCGTTAGTGTTGGCAACGAATGAAAATACATTAAAAATAGAAATTATTATCCAGCAGCAGATAGGTGTTCTCATGCTAGAGCTTGATAATACATAATGAAATCCTTAGTGCCGGGCCAGGATTCGAACCCATTCACGCTCAATATGTGGAGATGTTGAGGAATCTGCAGTTTTGAACAAACAACCAATTGTAGCCGAGCTGTATTTTCACGAGGGGAACAAAATCCGCGTTCAGAGCGGTCTGAGTTGCATTCCCAGTTGAGAACCAATTTTATGGACATACAGAAGCTCACATAAAAGATGGAATAAGTGTCCTGCGAGCCTACATAGCGTTTGTTTCGTCACTAGAAATAAGTAACTAGTATAAGAAAGGTTACTGGTGGTAGAGTTTCTACATTCGCCACTCCAGACTTTATTGTGGCTCAACCTAACGTCTACTTGGTAGAGAAGGTACATCATTTTTAATTTGAATTTCAGACCACAATGCCATTGTATCTTCTTCACTTGGTGTAGCCAGAAGAGAATGGGATCCGTCTCTCCCTATCTAAAACCACTGGCCAAAGTTGGAATCGAACCCAGACCATAGAAATATGAACCTCTCATCAGCTGAAGAGACCACCAAACCCTCTTCTGAGTGGCTAATTTTTCTATCATAACGCCGTTGTGCCACACTGGCTGAGAATTCTGAGACACAGGCTTCCTGTATCAATTTGCAGCATGTTCAGTAAATTCATTTACTTGGTTGACCGAATCACCATGAACTAGCTGCCTCGGCTACCCAGTGCATACATTCAACTTTATTTAGTAATCACCAAAATAAAATCACGTAACTGCCACCAACACAAAACTGCCAACAGTGTAGGGTGCAGAAATTTAAATAGGAAGTGTTCCTTTCCACTTGAGCTACTCTATCGCGCTATCTGTTTGTTGAAAACGTCGTGCAGTGCAAGAGAAAAGGTATAACTGTTTGTCTCTCATAAGTATTGACCTGGCCATCTGCATTATCCCACAGCGCTGTGGAATGCAGAAGTTCTGGAGGAATTGTTTTTGACTTCTGGAGTTGTTACGGCTACGAGTCGGCTAGTAGCTTAATGTTAAGTTTCTCGCACGGTAGGTAAGATGTCGCGAGTTCGAGTACATTCACTGCGATATATATTTTAAAACGCAATTCTGTTGTCTGGTAAACTTATGAATTTAATGGAACTTGTAACATAATTCCTTTCACTTCTCAACCCAAACTAGTCGTATGAGGAAAGAGGGCTAACTTCTGCGACATTTTGTTCATTTCAGTTTTGACAGACAGCCAGACATTAGATGCATCTCGAAACTTTTGTATTATGTATGGGTAGAGCGCATCGTGCCAAAATACGTCGGAAAAGTATTTTCTATATTAGCTGTCGTCTGGTAGTGACATTTTATTCTTCTGCAAACCTTGTTTGAGGGCTTTAACTCTGAACACGTTTTCTACATGCATGTAATCAATAAACCGCATGTGCAATTTCAGACTGTTATAGATTACATCAGAGAATTCGAATATATCCTTGATGTTTTAATTTCTCTGTCATGTTTACTATTGTTTTAACAACACTGAAGGAAACCTTACGAAAATTGTGAGCCGTATTATAAGAACAGTAATAAAACTACCCACAATAACCTTACGACGAAAGTCTGTTTTAATAAAACTGAGTATCTGTACACAAGCGTGCCTCTATCGACACGAATTGCTAAAGTACTACTCACTTAGATTTTGATTGGGTTTGTGTTTAATTGGTATGCTGTGTCATACTCAAGATGTATGCAAATGTGGCATTTCACAAATACAGTTGTGTATTCCTAGAAACCCAAAATTTGCTTGTCAGCAGTGGAAAGAGGCGTACATGTTATGCAGCGTTGTAAGTTTTTCACCATTGCACTATTAGCCGAAAGTAATTTCTTGCGATTTCCTTATCGATGTTTGATCTGACTGCTTGTAGCTCTTTCATAGAAGGGATAAAAAAGCTACACTCAGTGGGACTGGAACCGCGAACCATAACAGACGCTGTTTCACAGCTCACTACGTTACCACACAGCTGGCGAAGAAGTATGCGTCTTTGCTTCCTCTCACGAGACTAATAGTGGCTAGAACTCATATACAGCTATTTGAAGGACGAGATTAGTTGCGATTTCCACGTGCAACGACTTTCCTTGGCTGAAAACCGTAACTTTACAATCTTTTGTTACACCTCAAGCGATAATAACTCAGATTATTCAATGGAAATGACAGGTAAAATCAAGTGAGCTTCGAGGCTAAATTCCGTGCACAGCAGGAAGTAATTCGTCGATCATAGAGATGCCAAACATACATTGCCTTGTTGCCAAATCTCAGTTACAATACCAGCAGGAAGAAGACGAACCGATGTGATCTTACAGCGGGCTGGAAAGGGACCATAGCTGGTGTCTCCAAGTCGCAGCTGCAACGGCTTGGAATACGTGATGCATCTGATTCGCATTTCTGTAGCTAGGTTTAGGGACTGGACAATAGTTACCAATAATACTCAGAACTGACTGCAAACTAAGCATCATAAATCAGTAACTCTCATAGTTGTTTTTATATTTCTTTCGTAAGTGTACTCAAAACTAAGAAATTCATTCACAGACGTTTTCGTGCCTCGCTAATAGTCGAGCACAACAAACAAATAAAAAAAAAAGAATGTGTGTGTGTGTGTGTGTGTGTGTGTGTGTGTGTGTGTGTGAGAGAGAGAGAGAGAGAGAGAGAGAGAGAGAGAGAGAGAGATAAAAATCAAAAAGAATGAAAGAGAGGGAGAGAGAGAGAGATAGAGTAAAAAATTGTAAAGAAAATGAATCATGGTATGTAAAGAATTCTTTCATTAAAATGACACGTTCCACATCATTACGATAATCGTGTTCATGATCTATGAAACAAGAATTAATCTAATGTAATCTAATCTAATCATATCATATTGATGACTAGCCATCATGAATTACCGAAGTTTTTGCCATTACCAGTAACCAAATCTAACCTTGAAAGTAAAAGAAGACAATTTTTGTAATAAACCAGGACTTCTGTCAAGACCCTTTCGTCCCTGTTAATTATCCACGACAGATGTCTGGTATACCTCTATTCTGATGGAACAAAGTGCTCATGCATTTAAAGATGAAGTGCATGATGTGAAGTTCTGTGACAGAGATACGAACCCATCACGGTTCCTTCCCAGTCTACGGAATCCTTTTCAGGTTAATATCAAACATCAGCAATTACTCGTAGATTACATTAAAATTAAAGTTGTTGATGAAGACGTAACTTGATAAGAAAAACGAGGTGCCTTTCTTCATTTACTTGCGCCTAGAAATGGCTGTCGAGTACTGCCAAACCCAAAGGCAAGAGATCTTACTGCCTTCCGATATACGCCGCTGTCAGTTCTTCCATATGATTTGGTCGACATGACCTGTTTCAAGTTGTGTATGACAGACAACATTTTAGAAAATCAATTGTTTTCCTTTGCTATAAACAGAAAGATTTTCATTCTAAGTACCCAAGTACAAAATTTTCGCAATATTAGTTCAAATTTAATATTCGCTTCTATAATGTAGGAAAGTATTTCACAGTTGCGAAACTCGCATCCGACTCATTGACCTTACACTTAGTCGCTGACCATAAATTCTAGCTCAGAGTGACACCAGATTAAGCTACCTAATGTAGCGAAGACTGTTTGCCAGTGCTCTTTCTCACCGGAAAATACGCAATTCACTCATTGGGCTCCATAAGCACACTGTAACAGTAATTTCTGTGTGTATGCAATGCATACGGATTAGAATTTAGTAGTGCTCTCTCTTCCACTTCTGTATAGAATATGCCTGACCTAAACGGGCCCTTTGTCATTACAGGCCCTGGGCAGTGCAACATCATACTGACAACAGTAATGTGCTTATACTGACAACCTGACTGTTCGTTTTACCTGATTTCGTAATCATTTAAATAAAACAACATGACCTTCCAGTGGGAGAAATTTCGTCCCCCTTTTCCTTCTGTGAAATTTGTCAGTAAGCTTTTTGCCTTCCAACCAGTGAGACGCGGCAGAGCTCGGCCGGTAAATGATTCACAAACCACGATTTAGTGCCGTTAAGACGATTTATTTAAATTTCACAAGACTGCCCATAGGTGCAATCGATTTTGAGGAGCAAAGTGTTTGTTATCTTACTTTTGTGACAGGTGGGCATAAGTGATTTCCAAAGACTTTTTATTGTACTGCAATAATATTTTGTCACAAAGTAACAAGGTAAGTGTTTTATCCGTATATATTTTGTAGGAAACTGTAATCGTGATGGAAGATTATACACCTGAATGTTTGACACAACTGGTAGGAGAAAATTCTGCATATTAACCAAATCCCGCGCCTCCGCTCCATATCCTCCTATGACACGAGCACGGGATTCTCCTCGCATACCGCTACAAAGCTGTTCCTTGCACAGCTGAGAACTGGCAACATCGTCACAAACATTAGGCAACACTGTGACAGTGCAATCACTTCCACGTATGGTACTGAATTGACTCGCTAAATTCACTTGATATTCCCTTTCCATTTGAATGACTCGTGCTATATAATCCTCATGTAAAGTAAGACACTGAGACAGAAAATTCAATTTTTTGCCTAAAGAAATACTATTCTTCACATAAGTGACAACTTTATTATCTTTCACGATGCGTTGTGAGGCTGAGCGAGAAATACCATGATAAGAGTGGCGTACAGGCAGCAGTGTGTCCATAGCCCGGTGGTACCGGCCGTGTCTTGGATCAGAACGGCTCAATCAGTCGTCAGTTGTGACCGTGGTAGGGGGCAGCGTATGTGAGATTTTTTTCTGATTTATTTTATGGAGCTGCGAATTTCCAGAAAAAATTCTTTATCGAAATGGAAGAAAACCTTTAGACATCAAATCCTCTTCGTAGCTCGACTCAGTAAGTTGTGTTAATGGTCATAGATCTTGGCTTTCTGACGGCCAAGCTGCTTTGCAATACCAGCGTCTCTGAAGAAATTCGAATCGACCATCAGCGATACGAATTTCAATATTGTTCTTCACTTAAGACTCACATGCCAGGGTGATAAGTATGAAGGAAATGAACCTCTTGATTACTATAGGGGCTCTATGCTAAATTTCCACAGAAGCAATTACGAACTCCCTGAAGACATCTGCTAACAGCGGCTCTAGCAACTTACTTTTTCTCTGGGTAGCTTCAAATATGGGCAATTTTCTCGACTTAAATACAATTGAATATTTTAAATATCACTTGTGAATAGCGTTCACTTCTCCATTAATTAAGGTATAGACCTCAAAATAAGCAATTTGCCTGAGTAGCTATAGAGCAGGTTCTGACAGGTATTGACACAATCTTTTGCATCTATTTACCATAGAGAACTAAAGAAAGAAATCAAACACGTTATATTGCATTTACTCTCTGTGCCTTGGCTAACACATGTGAATCCATGACAATACTAAACTATTTGAGGAACCTCCCGTGAAAGGAAAAAGAACGGAATGTGATGCTTTAATTGTAGTGCACTGGATCAGAAACAACGAAATTAATTCTGTGCCACATTGATGTATTGCATTCAACTGTAATAAAATAATTATAAAATTAAAACGGTTTGTGCCTGCTTTGCTATCAAGAGTGAAACACAAATCGTAGGCGCTTCGGTCTGGAACCGTGTGACCGCTACGGTCGCAGGTTCGAATTCTGCCTTGGGCATGGATGTGTGTGATGTCTTTTGGTTCGTTAGGTTTAAGTAGTTCTAAGTTCTAGGGGACTGATGACCATAGATGTTGAGTCCCATAGTGCTCAGAGCCATTTGAACAAATCGTAGACAGATTTTATGGGTCACCACTGAACAACATTAAAGCATTTTACATTGTCGAGAGGGTGGAGTGGAGCAGACGTTGTCGGCAGAAGGCGAGACAATGCAGTGTCTCAGCCCCCGCCGGTAGGCAGCAAACGGGTCCCAGAGAACTCAGACGCATGCGGTGTTCAGAGGCAGATGGTCGGCAAAGAATTCTTTAGCTGAAACATTGTTGGACCAAACTGTTATTACCAGTGTGACAGAATGCAAAATCTATTGTAGATTCGCTTGAATTGCACTCATAGCTTCAGCACCGAGAGGAAAGGTGCGATAAAAACTTTGTCGACGTGTGCTTTTAGTTACCAGACGTCGTATTAGCTAGTCTCGCGTTTTACCTTAAGACTACGGTCGTAGTCAAGAGTAAGGGACTAAGACTGAAGTCAAGACTTCCTCTGGGAAGTGCCGCTGTCTACAATGTTGTCAGATCGAGCATATTGCCGGACATAGGATTCTGAGAGGAGCACGGTTGTGTTGCCCACCTTACGTGAACGACTCGGCGGTCAATTTTTTGCTCTAAGACTGTATCTACAACACATACTGCACGCTGAAGACCCAGAAGAATTGAAAAACAGAAGCAGTTTATGAGAGCAACGTTAACTATAGCGTTCGAAGTATTCACAGTATTGTCTACGTGTATGTAAACGCCTTCCAAAGTCCACTCAAGGAAGACAAGGATACACAGTCTAGCTTCGATATTATAAATTCGCCTCAGTTTGCGGATGAACTCAGACTTAGGTTGATAATCATTTAGAATATTTAGCAGTACTGTACCCGCAGGTGCTAAACTAGTTTTCAATCAATGATTCCCACAGCTACAGGAAAACTACTTGTGATACCTCATAGACCAAATACTTACGCAGTGCTGTCTGACGAAAAGATCAACCTGACACAAACTGTGGGAAGTTATGAGAATGAGATTTTCACTCTGCAGCGGAGTGTGCGCTGATATGAAACTTCCTGGCAGATTAAAACTGTGTGCCCGACCTAGACTCAAACTCGGGACCTTTGCCTTTCGCGTGCAAGTGCTCTACCAACTGAGCAACCGAAGCACGACTCACGGCCGGTACTCACAGCTTTACTTCTGCCAGTACCTCGTCTCCTACCTTCCAAACTTTACAGAAGCTCTCCTGCGAACCTTGCAGAACTAGCACTCCTGAAAGAAAGGATATTGCGGAGACATGGCTTAGCCACAGCCTGGGGGATGGTAGAGCACTTGCCCGCGAAAGGCAAAGGTCCCGAGTTCGAGTCTCGGTCGCGCACACAGTTTTAATCTGCCAGGAAGTTTCAAGTTTCACTGTGGGAAGTTAGTTGTACAACCTTCGTACCTGGATAATGAGCTTTTTCCTATTTGAGATGTCTGTGAACATTGCTGATTGAGACGATTAAAGACGAAACTAAATTCCGTCAGATACGACAATGTTTAAGGAAATCGTCATAATGGCACTAAATCGTGGTTTGTGAATCGTTTACCGGCCGTACTCTGCCGCGTTTCGCTGTCTGGAAGGCAAAAAGCTTACTGACAAATTTCACAGAAAGGGCCCGTTTAGGTCAGGCATATTGTATACAGACGTGGAAGAGAGAGCACCACTAAATTCTAATCCGTATGCGTTGCATACACACAGAAATTACTGTTACAGTTACTTATGGAGCCCAATGAGTGAATTGCGTATTTTCGGTGAGAATGAGCACTGGCAAACAGTCTTCACTACATTAGGTTACTTAATCTGGTGTCACTCTGAGCTAGAATTTATGGTCAGCGACTAAGTGTAAGGTCAATGAGTCGGATGCGAGTTTCGCAACTGTGAAATACTTTCCTACATTATTGAAGCGAATATTAAATTTGAACTAATATTGCGAAAATTTTGTACTTGGATACTTAGAATGAAAATCTTTCTGTTTATAGCAAAGGAAAACAATTGATTTTCTAAAATCTTGTCTGTCATACACAACTTGAAACAGGTCATGTCGACCAAATCATATGGAAGAACTGACAGCGGCGTATATCGGAAGGCAGTAAGATCTCTTGCCTTTGGGTTTGGCAGTACTCGATAGCCATTTCTAGGCGCAAGTAAATGAAGAAAGGAACCGCGTTTTTGTTATCAATTAATGTCTTCATCAATGACTTTGGTTTTAATGTAATCTACGGGTAATTAGTGATGTATGATATTAACATGAAAAGGATTCCGCAGACAGGGAAAGAACCTGTTCTTGGGAAACTACTTCTATAGTGACCAAAAGGCATCACATGATCTTCAAGTAAAGTGTTCCAGCAGCGGTATGAAAAAAATGATAGTAATAATGACGGTAATAATAGTATTATCCGGTAACTTCACACTTCACAGTGGATTTCCTCGAACTAAGAAATTTGCTGAATTTTTGCAAACTTCAAAATGCCTAGAAGAGTCTTTGAATCCTGCTGAAATGAGAATAGCATAATTTCCGCTTCAGAAGCTTGCTTCTACTTAACCATTTAATAGACTCACTTCTTTCCACCGTGACTAATTTTGTAAGCTAAGCACATCCCCTGTTACAGCACACTCCTGGGGCTGGGAATTGTGGCCACAATGGTCTGGCGGAACGAACTATCACAGGTGTAATGCGTGGGTTCAGGCATTTACTTTTAAGAGGCAGAAACAGATTTAGTGTAACCCTGGTAACATCAAGAGAAAGACGTTATAATCTAGATTCCGCATTAAACATCACGTTCCTTCATTACCAACTGGGCAGAGCCGGTTTACGTTGCGAAATGACATAGCGGAAGCCATTGTAAACAGATATACAGTCGCCAGTAAACTTACTTACATTAGAAAATTTTATTTTATTTGATTAACCGATAGCCATTTAAAGGAACAGGGCTCTCACTTTACTTGTACTTGATTCAACTAGAGACGTTGAAAAATTTGGTGCTGGACTGTGATTCGGATTCGTATCTCCTCTTTCGCGGATCTGAATCTCTCGGAACAGTATAGTTCAATCATTTGGTTCCTTTTGTCAATACTGCAATATTCTCTAGGACTCCTCCATAGGTAAGTATGTGGGTCCGAATCCTGATCCAATACAAAAATATTCATAATTTCATTTCAAGCACTATCACGTGCACACCGGCCTGTTAGTGAAAACTAACGTACATTTTTAATGTCTGTTCATGTGTTGCACAACAATCGCAATAGGTGTCGTTATTTCTAGTCAAACAAGCACACTTCTTACTACTGGTGAGTAAGCAACTGATACTTAAGCTATATTCGTGGATGCACGACAGGTGTGCAGTTCGATTGTCGCTTAGGCACAAAAGTTTGTATCCTTATTTTAGATTCAAACACCTAGCAGCTGGTAAGAAAAACCGAAACGAAACATTTGATTTTACGTAGTTAACAATCCGATTACGTGTTGGGTCCGTATCTCCGTCACAGAACTTCACATGATGCGCTTCATCTTTAAATGCATGCACAGTTTGTTACTTCAGAATAAAGGTATATCAGACATCTTTCATGGTTAGTTGACGGGGACGAAATGGTCTTGATAAAAGTCCCGGTTTATTACAAAAACTGTTGTCTTTTATTTTCAAGTTTAGATTTGGTTACTGGTATTAGAAAAAGTTTCGGTAATTCATTACTCTTCATGGTTAGTCATCAATATGATATAATTAGATTAGATTACATTAAATTAATTCTTGTTTCATAGATCATGAATACAATATTTCTTAATAATGTGGAACGTGTCATTTTAACGAATGATTTCTTACACACCATGATCCAATTTCTGTACAATTTTTTACTCTCTCTCTCTCTCTCTCTCTCTATCTCCCTAGCTCTCATTCCTTTTTATTTTTATCTCTCTCTCTCTCTCTCTCTCTCTCTGTCACACACACACACACACACACGTTCTTTTTTTATTTTTATTTGTTTGTTGTGCTCGACCATCGACGAGGCACGAAAACGTCTGTGAATGAATTTCTTAGTTTTGAGTACACTTACGAAAGAAATATAAAAACAACTATGAGAGTTACTGATTTATGATGCTCAGTTTGCAATTAGTTCTGAGTATTATTAGTAACTATGCTCCAGTCCCTAAACCTAGTTACAGGAATACGAATCAGACTCATTACGTATTCCAGGCCATAGCAGCCGCGACTTGGAGACACCAGCTATGGTCACTTCCCAGCCCGCTGTAAGATCACATCGGTTCTTCTTCTTCCTGCTGGTATTGTAACTGAGATTTGGCAAGTTGGATTGTCGCTTAGGCACAAAAGTTGGTATCCTTATTTTAGATTCAAACACCTAGCAGCTGGTAAGAAAAACCGATACGAAACATTTGATTTTACTTAGTTAACAATTCGATTACGTGTTGGGTCCGTATCTCCGTCACAGAATTTCACATCATGCACTTCATCTTCAAATGCATGCACACTTTGTTCCATCAGAATAGAGGTATACCAGACATCTTTCGTGGATAATTAACAGGGACGAAAGGGTCTTGACAGGAGTCCCGGTTTATTACAAAAATTGTCGTCTTTTATTTTCAAGGTTAGATTTGGTTACTGGTAATGGCAAAAACTTCGGAAATTCATGACTCTTCATGGCTAGTCATCAATATGATATGATTAGATTAGATCACATTAGATTAATTCCTGTTTCATAGATCATGAACACGATTATCGTAATGATGTGGAACGTGTCATTTTAATGAAAGAATTCTTTACATACCATGATTCAATTTCTTTACAATTTTATACTCTCTCTCTCTCTCTTTCCCTCTCTTTCATTCTTTTTGATTTTTATCTCTCTCTCTCTCTCTCTCTCTCTCTCTCTCTCTCTCTCTCTCACACACACACACACACACACAGACAGTCTCTTTTATTTTTATTTGTTTGTTGTGCTCGACTATTGGCGAGGCACGAAAACGTCTGTGAATGAATTTCTTAGTTTTGAGTACACTTACGAAAGAAATATAAAAACAACTATGAGAGTTACTGATTTATGATGCTTAGTTTGCAGTCAGTTCTGAGTATTATTAGTAACTACTGTCCAGTCCCTAAACCTAGCTACAGAAATGCGAATCAGGTGCATTACGTATTCCAAGCCGTTGCAGCCGCGACTTGGAGACACCAGCTATGGTCCCTTCCCAGCCCGCTGTAAGATCACATCGTTTCGTCTTCTTCCTGCTGGTATTGTAACTGAGATTTGGCAACAAGGCAATGTATGTTTGGCATCTCTATGATCGACGAATTACTTCCTGGTGTGCACGGAATTTAGCCTCGAAGTTCACTTGATTTTACCTGTCATTTCCATTGAATAATCTGAGTTATTATCCCTTGCGGTGTAACAAAAGATTGTAAAGTTACGGGTTTCAGCCAAGGAAAGTCGTTGCACGTGGAAATCGCAACTAATCTCGTCCTTCAAATAGCTGTATATGAGTTCTAGCCACTATTAGTCTCGTGAGAGGAAGCAAAGACACATACTTCTTCGCCAGCTGTGTGGTAACGTAGTGACCTGTGAAACAGCGTCTGTTATGGTTCGCAGTTCCAGTCACACTGAGTGTAGTTCTTTTATCCCTTCTATGATAGAGCTACAAACAGTCAGATCAAACATCGATAAGGAAATCGCAAGATATTATTTTCGGCTAATAGTGCAATGGTGAAAAACTTACAACGCTGCACAACAGGTACGCCTCTTTCCGCTGCTGACAAGCAAATTTTGGGTTTCTAGGAATACATAACTTTATTTATGAAATGCCACATTTGCATACATCTTGAGTATGATACAGCATACCAATTAAACACAAACCCAATCAAAATCTAAGTGAGTAGTACTTTAGCAATTCGTGTCGATAGAGGCACGCTTGTGTACAGATACTCAGTTTTATTAAAACAGACTTTCGTCGTAAGGTTATTGTGGGTAGTCTTATTACTGTTCTTATAATACGGCTCACAATTTTCGTAAGGTTTTCTTTAGTGTTGTTAAATAAATAGTAAACATGACAGAGAAATTAATCATCAAGGATATATTCGAATTCTCTGATGTTATCTATAACAGTCTGAAATTGCACATGCAGTTTATTGATTACATGCATGTAGAAAACGTGTTCAGAGTTAAAGCTCTCAAGCAAGGTTTGAAGAAGAATAAAATGCCACTACCAGACGACAGCTAATATAGAAAATACTTTTCCGACGTATTTTGGCACGATGCGCTCTACCCATACATAATACAAAAGTTTCGAGATGCATCTACATCTACATCTACATCTATACTCCGCGAGCCACCTTACGGTGTGTGGCGGAGGGTACTTATTGTACCACTATCTGATCCCCCCTTCCCTGTTCCATTCACGAATTGTGCGTGGGAAGAACGACTGCTTGTAAGTCTCCGTATTTGCTCTAATTTCTCGGATCTTTTCGTTGTGATCATTACGCGAGATATATGTGGGCGGTAGTAATATGTTGCCCATCTCTTCCCGGAATGCGCTCTCACGTAATTTCGATAATAAACCTCTCCGTATTGCGTAACGCCTTTCTTGAAGTGTCCGCCACTGGAGCTTGTTCAGCATCTCCGTAACGCTCTCGCGCTGACTAAATGTCCCCATGACGAATCGCGCTGCTTTTCGCTGGATCATGTCTATCTCTTCTATTAATCCAACCTGGTAAGGGTCCCATACTGATGAGCAATACTCAAGAATCGGACGAACAAGCGTTTTGTAAGCTACTTCTTTCGTCGATGAGTCACATTTTCTTAGAATTCTTCCTATGAATCTCAACCTGGCGCCTGCTTTTCCCACTATTTGTTTTATGTGATCATTCCACTTCAGATCGCTCCGGATAGTAACTCCTAAGTATTTTACGGTCGTTACCGCTTCCAATGATTTACCACCTATGGCATAATCGTACTGGAATGGATTTCTGCCCCTATATATGCGCATTATATTACATTTATCTACGTTTAGGGAAAGCTGCCAGCTGTCGCACCATGCATTAATCCTCTGCAGGTCTTCCTGGAGTACGTACGAGTCTTCTCATGTTGCTACTTTCTTGTAGACAACCGTGTCATCTGCAAATAGCCTCACGGAGCTACCGATGTTGTCAACTAAGTCATTTATGTATATTGTAAACAATAAAGGTCCTATCACGCTTCCTTGCGGTACTCCCGAAATTACCTCTACATCTGCAGATTTTGAACCGTTAAGAATGACATGTTGTGTTCTTTCTTCTAGGAAATCCTGAATCCAATCACAAATCTGGTCAGATATTCCGTAAGCTCGTATTTTTTTCACTAAACGTAAGTGCGGAACCGTATCAAATGCCTTCCTGAAGTCCAGGAATACGGCATCAATCTGCTCGCCAGTGTCTACGGCACTGTGAATTTCTTGGGCAAATAGGGCGAGCTGAGTTTCACATGATCTCTGTTTGCGGAATCCATGTTGGTTATGATGAAGGAGATTTGTATTATCTAAGAACGTCATAATACGAGAACACAAAACATGTTCCATTATTCTACAACAGATTGACGTAAGCGAAATAGGCCTATAATTATTCGCATCTGGTTTATGACCCTTCTTGAAAATGGGAACGACCTGCGCTTTCTTCCAGTCGCTAGGTACTTTACGTTCTTCCAGCGATCTACGATAAATTGCTGTAGAATCTTAAGGGTATCTCGTCTGGTCCGGATGCTTTTCCGCTACTAAGTGATAGCACTTGTTTTTCAATTCCGATATCGTTTATTTCAATATTTTCCATTTTGGCGTCCGTGCGACGGCTGAAGTCAGGGACCGTGTTACGATTTTCCGCAGTGAAACAGTTTCGGAACACTGAATTCAGTATTTCTGCCTTTCTTCGGTCGTCCTCTGTTTCGGTGCCATCGTGGTCAACGAGTGACTGAATAGGGGATTTAGATCCGCTTACCGATTTTACATATGACCAAAACTTTTTAGGGTTCTTGTTTAGATTGTTTGCCAATGTTTTATGTTCGAATTCGTTGAATGCTTCTCTCATTGCTCTCTTTACGCTCTTTTTCGCTTCGTTCAGCTTTTCCTTATCAGCTATGATTCGACTACTCTTAAACCTATGATGAAGCTTTCTTTGTTTCCGTAGTACCTTTCGTACATGATTGTTATACCACGGTGGATCTTTCCCCTCGCTTTGGACCTTAGTCGGTACGAACTTATCTAAGGCGTACTGGACGATGTTTCTGAATTTTTTCCATTTTTGTTCCACATCCTCTTCCTCAGAAATGAACGTTTGATGGTGGTCACTCAGATATTCTGCGATTTGTGCCCTATCACTCTTGTTAAGCAAATATATTTTCCTTCCTTTCTTGGCATTTCTTATTACACTTGTAGTCATTGATGCAACCACTGACTTATGATCACTGATACCCTCTTCTACATTCACGGAGTCGAAAAGTTCCGGTCTATTTGTTGCTATGAGGTCTAAAACGTTAGCTTCACGAGTTGGTTCTCTAACTATCTGCTCGAAGTAATTCTCGGACAAGGCAGTCAGGATAATGTCACAAGAGTCTCTGTCCCTGGCTCCAGTTCTGATTGTGTGACTATCCCATTCTATACCTGGTAGATTGAAGTCTACCCCTATTACAATAGTATGATCACGAAACTTCTTCACGACGTTCTGCAGGTTCTCTCTGAGGCGCTCAACTACTACGGTTGCTGATGCAGGTGGTCTATAGAAGCATCCGACTATCATATCTGACCCACCTTTGATACTTAGCTTAACCCAGATTATTTCACATTCGCATTCGCTAATAACTTCACTGGATATTATTGAATTCTTTACTGCTATAAATACTCCTCCATCATTGGCGTTTATCCTATCCTTGCGGTATATATTCCATTCTGTGTCTAGGATTTCGTTACTGTTCACTTCCGGTTTTAACCAACTTTCCGTTCCTAATACTATATGCGCACTATTTCCTTCAATAAGAGATACTAATTCAGGAACCTTGCCCTGGATACTCCTGCAGTTTACCAATATTACGTTAACTTTTCCTGTTTTTGGTCTCTGAGGACGAACGTTCTTTATCAACGATGATAATGTCCTCTCTGGTAAGCCGTCAGGTATTTTATCGTTTCGCCAAAGGGGGGGTCCCTCTAACCTAAAAAACCCCCGTGTGCACGCCACACGTACTCTGCTACCCTAGTAGCTGCTTCCGGTGTGTAGTGCACGCCTGACCTGTCTAGGGGGGCCCTACAGTTCTCACCCAATAACGGAGGTCGATGAATTTGCAACCATTATAGTCGCAGAGTCGTCTGAGCCTCTGGTTTAGACCCTCCACACGGCTCCAAACCAGAGGACCGCGATCGACTCTGGGCACTATGCTGCAGATATTAAGCTCAGCTTGCACTCCGCGTGCGATGCTGGTTGTCTTCACCAAATCAGCCAGCCGCCGGAAGGAACCAAGGATGGCCTCAGAACCCAAGCGGCAGGCGTCATTCGTTCCGACATGTGCTACTATCTGCAGCCGGTCACACCCAGTGCGTTCAATAGCTGCCGGAAGGGCCTCCTCCACATTACGGACGAGACCCCCCGGCAAGCACACCGAGTGCACACTGGCATTCTTCCCCGACCTACCCGCTATTTTCCTGAGGGGCTCCATAACCCGCCTAACGTTGGAGCTCCCTATAACTAATAGGCCCGCCCTCTGTGACTGTCGGGACCTTGCCGGAGAATCGGCCACTGGCCCAACAGGCGAGGCATCCTGTGGTGGCTCGGAAACGATGTCATCACCACTAGGAAGCACCCCGTACCTGTTGGAAAGGGGTAAGGCAGCTGCCACGCGGCCAGATCCCACCTTCGCCTTTCGGCCAGGCACGCGCGAGCCCACCACTGTCCGCCATTCACCCTGGAGTGATGGCTGACCGGTAAGATGCTCACTGCCGGAAGACGCAGCGACATCAGGGGTTCCATGTGATTCCAAGGCCACCGAAGTAGGCATAGGTCTCACCACAGTTGCCCCAACGCCACTACGAGCCGACGCCTGCGCCTCGAGCTCGATGAGCCTAACAGACAAAGCCTCCACCTGCCCCCGAAGAGTGGCCAATTCTCCTTGCGTCCGCTCACAACAACCACAGTCCCTACACATGACTATGTTTACCCTACTCTATACGGTGACAAATTCCCAAGATAATCTTCTGATGAGCTACTCTGATAATCAAGAAACACTCACTGAAATACGCGACGCGAAAACTACGCTAGGTTTTCCCAGAAAAACTATTTAAAAGCTAAGCGCAGCAAATAAGTACAAAAACGCTTTATACAAACAGTACTCACTGCTGCTGGTGCTCTCGCTCTGGCTGTCACAAGACAACTGCTGATTCAAGTGACTAGTGGCTAACGGCCGCGAAACAAACAAAAGACGGTTTTAGGGCGCTTTCTGTTCTAAACGATCAAGAAAACGCTAAGAAATCTAACACGAAAACTACATAAAGTTTTATCAAGAACTGTTAGTTACTATGCAGAGCAGATAAACACAAATAGAATCCCTTCCTTAGTGGAAGGTCGTAAACAAAATGCAAAATAAACGCTTTATACAAACAGTACTCGCTGCTGCTGGTGCTCTCGCTCTGGCTGTCACAAGACAATGTCTGGCTGTCTGTCAAACCTGAAATGAACAAAATGTCGCAGAAGTTAGCCCTTTTCCCACATATGACTATCTTGGGATAGGAAGTGAAGGGAATTATTTTACAAGTTCCATTAAATTCACAAGTTTAGCAGACAGCAGAATTGCGTTTTAAAATATATATCGCAGTGAATGTGGATAATAATTTCGATTTTTAATGTATTTTCATTCGTTGCCAACACTAACGATATTTGACGTTTTTGACTCCCAGTGAGACACAGAGCTATTTGCGAGATCACTGTAAGTTCAACAAGATGTTATTCCGAGCTGCTGGTGGAGAAAAATTCGGTAGCTGACGTCTCTTTGCGTGTAGTCAACAACGATATGTGTGGGGCTCTATTCGCAGCCAGCACTGAACTCTTCGTCATATTATTTCTAGTTCAAACATTCTCACATGTCGCTGCTGGTGCAACAAACCCATATTTAACGTTCGTTTTCTCTAGAATGTAACAGCGATAGGTGCCGGGTTGGAGTCCTGAGAAGGAAAAAATTAATGTTTCGTCTCGTCATTTCAGTTAAAACATCTAGCTACTGCCGAGAAAATGCGATACGTCAAAGTTGATTGTGCTTCGATATCTACCCGATTAGGTTCTGGGTTCGAATCCCTGTCCAACACAAAGCTTTACCTCACGGCATTTCAAATACTTTACTTGTTAAGAAGCAATATTTAACAGCTCTCGTAGTTCGTTAACAGGGACAATAGGAGCTGGGTAGGAATTCGGGTCCGTTAAAAATGTTTGCGTTATGTAATTTAAAGTTAGTATTTGCTAATTGATACTGTCTAAAATCGAGGTATATCACTCTCTGTATGCCTAATCAGGAATGACTGTTTGTTTCCGTCAGTCATGAAATATTTGCTTAGTCTGCATGACCTGGGTTTGAATCCATATGCAGAACGAGACGGTTCGTCGTGTCATTTGAAGTTCATACATATTCTCAACTAGCTGCTCGTGAATAGCTTAAATTTTTAATGTCATTTTGTGTTAAATAATAAGTACGGTAAGTTACTTTGAAGAGGAAATCATGAATACGACGAACTTACTACGTGCATTACCCATCTGACGTAATAATGAGAGTGGTAACATTTCAGGTATGTCATTTATTGTAATAAATGTGAGCTCTCCAGCCTTAAGGACAGTCTTACCTGTGATAAGGTGTTCCCTGATATTTGTAGTATCGTAGTATTACTTTACATCTAGGGTTATTGCGATACAGATTAGTGTTTTCTAGTGGTGACTTGTTGGAACCATATTCAATAGTCAAACGACTGTACCATGAAGCGATTATAGGACCTGCTAGACAGCTGCGTTATGTGGGTTGTATGCGAATCAGGCGAAATGTAATTCAGGTCGTTCGGTTACATTTGAGCATGACTGTGCATGCATACATTCCAATAGACCACGTCACGTTTTAATCAGTACAATATTGTCTCACCAAGGCTATGCCGAGATTCTCATGTCAAGTGTTTGTTGCTGGTTACTCTCTGCACTGCAATTAAAATCGCACTGATAGCTTTTCCCCACTTTTAGTATTAACCCAGAGTTTCAAAGCGATAGAAATTCTGTGAATAAGCATTACCCATTTTTAAAAGCAATTTTAATTTAAAAACAAAAAATTAGGACAGCTGCTATGACAAAATGATATGCCTTTTTTAACCTAGTTTAGTAAAAAATGAAGAATAGGTATTATAAACGGTACCAAACAAGAACTAAAATACTGGTCTCGGTTTTAACTGATCGGTTTTTCCCATCCCTACCTCCCACCAAGGTCAAAACCCTGGCAGCTGCTGGAAATGAACCCAGTTACTCCACATGATATTCATTCGAGCAGACAGTTCATCTATTGTGGCATACAATAATTTTTAAGTGTCCAGGATATGAAATTTAGTACACAGAGCTACTTTGGCAGTAACAACGGATCTAAGCCGACTTTCCACCAAGTCAAACAGAGCTTGGAGGACAGATACAAGTATGTTATTCGTCATGCTGGTTTATCTCGCTGATTCAGTTCATAATTCGTAGTGACTGGTGAGGGTGGCGTCCCAGTTTCTGGCCACACAGTAAGTGAGAGATCTGGATAGCGTGCTGCCTACGTCACCAGTTCCGGCCGCGGTGGTCTAGCGGTTCTAGGCGCTCAGTCCGGAGCCGCGCGACTGCTATGGTTGCGGGTTCGAATCCTGCCTCGGGCGTGGATGTGTGTGATGTCCTTAGGTTAGTTAGAATTAATTAGTTCTAAGCTGTAGGGGACTGATGACCATAGATGTTAAGTCCCATAGTGCTCAGAGCCATTTTTTTGAACGTCACCAGTGATCTTCCCCCCATACATAGATGGGTCAGTACAGTTTGGACAATATACAGTCCTTCGTAGCCTTGTTTAAAGATAACATCACAGGAGCCTCGAAGACAGGTCACACACACGAGACTGAAGAAGTCAGAATTGTAATGCCTGTTTTGAAAATTACAAACTATGTGGAGCTCACATGACCGTTTTGCTACTGGATACTATAGCAGCTTATGGCTCATAAGGTGAAATCGATTCGTGCTGTACACAGAACTGGGGCACTGCTGAGATGATAGTGTGGTGCAACTCCTCTCTCTCTGGACATCGTTGGACACACCACACTAGATGCAACTCTCAGCAGCTGCATGAAGGGGAACAACACAACAATCATCACTGTGCTTGCTCTCGATGGGGTTTTAGGTGCCTTGGGTAACTACACAACAATGGTCGTCATGTTGTCTGTATGTGGAGTTCCAGACGCCATGGGGAACCTCAAAACACAGTTACCATGCTGGCTAAGGGGCTACTGCGCCATGGAGAACTGTACAACAATGTTCGCAATTCTGTGTGTCTCTGGAGTTCCAGACACTGTGGGGAGCTACACAACAATTGTTGCCATGTTGGGCATGGGTTTTTGGGCGCTACGAGGGATCACAGAACCAATGGTCGCCATTCTGGCTGTCAGTGGTGCTACAGGTGCCGTGTGGAGTGACACAACCATGGTAGCCACGTTGGCTGCTCGTGGCATTCCAGACGCCATCGGCAACAACATAACATGGTGATCATCCAAGCCATAGTGATCCTGCACCATGGAAAACCACACAATAATCGTCTCCACGCTGGTTGTCCGTAAGGTTCCAGACGCCATGAGGAACCACACAGCATGCTCACCTTGCTGGCCACAGGGTTCCTGCACCATGGACAACCACACAACAGTTGTCGCCATGCGACTTGTCTGCGGGGCTCCAGGCGCCTTGGAGGACCATACAACAATGGTAACCATGCTTGGCATGGGGCTCCAGGCGCTGTGAAGAACCACAGAACAATTGTCGCTATTCTGGCTGTCTGTGGGGATCCAGGTGTCGTGGGGAACCACAAAACCATGGTCTCCATTCTATCTGTCCGTAGGGTTCCAGAGGCCATTGGGAACCACATAATACAGTCACCATGCTAGCCATGGGGCTCCTGCACCATGGGGAACCACACAACTAAGGTCGCCCTGTTGGCTGTCGGTGGAGTTTCAGGTGCTATGGGGAACCACACAAGAAGGTTCGCTGTGCTGGCTGTTCATGATGCTCCAGCCCTTGTCGCACTGCCTCTGTAGGTACGTGTCTTGCTGCAAAGAAGCCCGACCCCTGGCTCAAAGTGCTTTATCTTCCACTGTAAGATGTCTCATAAGGAGTAGTAAGACACAGGTAAACAAAAGCAAGGTTTTATTACGACCACAGTAAAGAGATTTAATAACAAAGGAAAACCTCTTCGTAGTAGAAATAACACAACTTCTCAGAAATTAACTCTAGAAGTACCCTTAGCAGTAGCATCTGGGCCAGTTTTGACCCACAATAGAAAATCAAACTTTTATTCCTTTTTGGATGTTGTTCAGACAGTCTTAAGAGTAACAGAGGATAATTCCGTCTCTAAAATGAATAGCACGCTGCCAAACATAAATTTTCAGAGATAAACTATTTTTATTATTAATTTTACAGAACAAACACCACAGTCTTCCATCAATCATCGTTAAAAGAAGTAAGTAAGACAATATTATAATATTTTTCTTTACATGAAATTGAACAGAATCAGAACATTTGATTTATGTGAGGATTAATAGTACTTTTACAGACAAATAAGGTATGTGCCAAGTATTTGTGAAAGATTCTAAAATGATCCTTGTGTCTTTCTTATTGCAATGAAGGAAATGAAACATAAGAACAAGTGACTTCAGCCTGTAATTATAATTATATGGAAATATTTAAGAACAAGGACATAACAGAACTGCCTAAGCTGTGATGGGCTCACAGTTCAGACAAGAGTTTCTGCTTGGGAGGTTTTGCACACATGCTTGTTTCACTTGAAGCATAAGTTTGATGTTTTATTTCTCTTTCTTGTTTGCAGGAAACTTGAATTTGACAATACCTATTTTCATATTGTCCAGCGCTGGTATCAGATGCCTACAATGGGGGATAGTCTCCCTCTCTGCAGTTTTTAGGGGGCAGCAAGCTCATCTGCGACTCTGAGGATGAAGTCTTGAATTTGAAGGAGCCTTCTATCCCCATATTGGCCAGCTTCGATATCGAGTGCCTGCAAGGGGAGATTGGCTCCTCTCTGCAATTTGTAGAGGACAGCAAGCTCATCTGCTACTTTGAGATAAAGTCTCGTCGTGATATCTTCTAACTACGTAAGTGACCTAAAAACTGTGTAAGCGTTGATTATGGCAAGGTCAAGAATGATTTAAGAGACATGCACAGGCGTTCAGTGGGTATCAGCTCGGACACCGTAGTGTCTAGTCATTTGGTCAACTATATCGACTCCACCCTTACTTTCATTAAAAAACTTCATAATTTCTGGAATTTTCCTCTCAGTATTTTCTCATTCACCTGACATCCAGCAAGCATGTTACTCACAATAAGGATATTTCTTTTTTTTTTCTTTTTCCATTGGTATGCTGTGAGAAGATTCTCGCCTGGAGTTTGTCGCATGCACGCATTTCCACCTCGCGCCGTAGGAGGAGCTTCCTTGAGCGGTCCCAGAAGAATGCCAACTAAATTTTTTCCCTTTTGTTTCAGCTCATCTGCCAGTTCCACGAAGGTGAAGCATTTGTCAGTCGCGACGTTCCATAAAGGCGACGCTCCTGATATCTGCTGTCGTATGAGAGAACTACTAGCAGTGCCCCAGACAGCACTGTATTAGGGGGAGTGGGCTTCCCCACTGTATAATGTGTTACTGCGTAGCTTCCCAGTGACACTCCTTAGGTCTGCAAATCGCCGAACAGATAACGGAAAGCGGCGCTGATATCAAGTATCATTGGACCTCATAATTCTTCTATTTAGCCCAAAGTGTCGTAATATATTCCAACGTCTCGTGAATACCACTGAGGCATGTCCAGAAACTATTTAGTGTCTGAAAACCGGTGTTACTGATATCAAATAGCAGTAAATACATATGGGTTAAAAATGACCAACATGGTACTACTGGTACTACAGGTAAATTATCCATACTTGTAGGTGGTCTAGAGGCACGAAATTTTGGTGAGTTGTACACCCCCATAAATGATGAAAAGTCAAGGGAGCGTTTTGTCCTGCGATGATTATGAAAAATTACCAACGTGATACTTCTAGCACTTTCAGGCATACACCTTAAACACACAGTGGACAGACATAGTGGGACGTGAAGACTATGCCACTAATAATCCCTAACGACAGAGGTGAAGCGTTAGGCGTAGTCGGCCAATAGGTACGTCTCGGGATATCACTGGGAAGTCGTAGGTCCAGCTCCGGTGGCTTCAGACCGGGCTCTGACTGATGGGTTGCTAAGTGCTCGCACATGATCTGGTCTAGAGCATTAGTGGAGCGAACTGCCGATATGTTGGCTAGCACCGCCCTATATAGCAGAGGCGCGGAGGAATTAGAGCCTATCCAGATCTGTCCACGTGACACGGCGGAGGAAATAGGTCCCTGGCAAGGGGGACCTCTGGTGGCGCTTGTCCTGCCGACTGTCGTCCGTGTTGTGATCGACGCAATCCGCGGAGGCAACGCCTAGTGCGTATGCAACTCCGTGATGCTTGAGTCGATGTCGGAAGGCGAACGTCGGCTGCATGGCACAAAGCACTTGACGTAGCCACACACTCATTTACGGCTGAGAGAACAATACAGTATCAGTATTGTGGAACAATAACCTGCAGTGTCAGTCGGCCACGTCCTTACATATGTCGTATTGTGACACGTGCTCCTACATGTTTCACATTCTCACACAAGGCACAGCACGATATTACAACTATCACCAACAAACAGTATTCAAAAGAAATTTCTAAATGAGAAATCTACTGCTTAACTTTTCCTTGCAAACAGGTTATAGGAGGCATTACTCGTACATACCCTCTGTGGTTGCGCTCAAATGCTGATCGTGCGCATACCAAAAATATGTACAACATTTCCTACCAGTTTGTCGTTTATTGCATGCTTCCATAATAATATTGCAATTTCAGTGGGGAGCACTGAATTTTTTGCATTGTGAGGAGGTCCTTGCTCTCTCAACTTTTTGTATTACATGCATTCCTCTTCAGTTGTCGCAAAGAGGATCGTTAAGCATTTCCTCTAAGATATGACTCCTCCTCTGTACTTTCCTTATCTTCGTCTACAAGTACCGCTAGACAACGGTACTAATAATTCCTTTAAGTTTCTTTAACTTTCTCACTGTATGGCCCATCAAACACCTTTGCCCACGTTAAATTACATGAAGTCAGTGCCACTCTTTTCCCACACTTCTTACCTCCTGTCTCTTCGTCACTCACGTTTCTCGATTCTCCTCCATGTGCAGATTTCAGAGGCCTCCAAACTCTCCCCTCTTCCCTCTGACTTGTCAGAGTTTCTTCGCTGTGCAGGAATACAGTACAGTCACAATGTTTCTTCAGTGTTTATCCACACAGCTCCTTAAGTAGCTCGTCTTGTTGGGTGATGCTTATTTCGCCAAGGGTATTCTCGATTTAATGTCTGTTTTGCTTCTACAATGTCTTTCCATTCCACTTCCTAGTACTATCACGCTGGAGATTTCAGATCACTTCCTGTGCTTACAGAAAGTAATTATGAAATAAAGCTTGGTCTGCCTTTTTTGAAAGTATGTAAATTATTGATTTGCTTTAGCATCAAGCATGCTTCACCACAGCTGTGGCATCCTCATTGAATTTTCCCTTATTTATTGATTATGTGTAGGTTACGAAATATTTTATATCTGATTTTGTTGTTATTTAAATTTTGTACGCATTTTAACTTTTATTTTACAACGTGGGTGTCCTGTGACTGCAAACCGAAATCAGGTACAGGACTAAATTAGTATATCCTGCACCTGCAAATACGAGGTATGTTAGATTTTGGTTTGTAATCCAATCTTTAAAATGCATGTTCATGTACCAATAGTGGTCTATTCCTGTTTATGTTTTTGAGTGCCAAATGACTTTTTGTTGCTTTTGTGAAGATGGTCTGATCCGTGCACATGGGCAAAAATTTTAGATATGGAAAATTGTATCTTAAACTACGTGCTTACAGATGGTTTCTTTCTGTCTTTTTTGTCATTTTGAGAGCATCTGACGGGCAAATCAGTCATGAAGAAATTTTTTGTGTCTTTCCGTAGTAAAATCAGAAACATGGATGCGAATCGGCAACTGTAAACACCTAAAAAGGTTGAAAAAATCAGTCAGCCATTTGCAAAACAAAGGTTTATTAGTCCTTGATCCACACTATGTGATCAAAAGTATCCGGACACTTGGCTGAAAATGACTTACAAGTTCGTGGCGCACTTCATCGGTAATGCTTTAATTCAATATGGTGATGGCCCACACTTAGGCCTGATGACAACTTCCACTCTCGCAGGCATACGTTCAGTCAGATGCTGGAAGGTTTCTTGGGGAATGGCAGCCCATTCTTCACAGAGTACTGCACTAAGGAGAGATATCGATGTCGGTTGGTGAGGCCTGGCACGAAGTCGGCGTTCCAAAACATCCCAAAGGTGTTCTATAATATGCAGGTCAAGACTCTGTGCAGGCCAGTCCAATACAAGAATGTTATTGTCGTGTAACCACTCCGCCACAGGCCGTGCGTTAGGAACAGATGTTCGATTGTGTTGAAAGATGAAATCGTCATCCCCGAATTGCACTTCAACAGTTGGAAGTAGGAAGGTGCTTAAAATATCAATGTAGGCCTATACTGTGATAGTGCCACGCAAAACAACAAGGGGTGCAAGCCCCCTTTATGAAAAATAAGACCACACCATAACACCACCGCCTCCGAATTTTACTGTTGGCACTCTTCACGCAGGCAGATGACGTTCACCGGGTGTTCGCCATACTAACACACTGCCATCAGATCGCCACATGGCGTACCGTGATTCGTCACTCCAGACAACGCATTTCCACTGTTCAATTGTCCAATGTTTACGCTCCTTACACCAAGCGAGGCGTCGTTTGGCATTTACCGGCGTCATGTGTGGCTTACGAGCAGCCGCTCGACCATGAAATCCAAATTTTCTCACTTCCCGCTTAACTGAAATAATAGTTGCAGTGGATCCTGATGCGGATTATAATTCCTGTGTGACTGTTTGGATAGAAGTCTACCTATTAGGCATTACGACCGTCTTCAACTGCCGGCGGTCTCTGTCAGTCAACAGACGATGTCGGCCTTTACGCTATTGTGCTGTACGTGTTCCTGCACGTTTCCACTTCACTATGACATCGGAAACAGTGGACCTAGGGATGTTTAGGAGTGTGGAAACCTCGCGTTCAGACTTATAACACAAGTGACACCCAGTCATTAACCAAGATCGAAGTCCGTGAGTTCCGCTAAGCACCCCATTCTGTTCTCTCACGATGTCTAATGACTACTGACGTCGCTGATATGGAGTACCTGTCAGTAAGTGGCAGCACAATGAGCCTAATATGTAAAACGTATGTTTTTGGGGGTCTGCGGATACTTTTGATCATATAGTGTAGGTTCATATATATTTCTAAAAATATCTTCTTGTTTACGTGACAAGGCTCATTCCTTCTGCAGAAGATGTTTTCAGAAATATCGAAACCTATGTCAAACGCTAATAAACCTTTGTTTTGCAACTGGTTTGCTTATTTTCTCAACCTCTTCATTTCTGTAGAGCCGTTTCTTGGGTAGTGATTGTGAATGTTACTGCACTTATATTTTCCATTGTGTTGCATATCTCGGACGAATATCTCTTTCTGCTACACTTGAGTACACTGTTTCCACACTGTTATTTATAAAATTTCACTCACAACTTTACGTGTTTTCCACAAAACATGATAAAAGGTGATTTGAAGAGACACTTTCGCCTCAATACTCATTGAGAGGTGCTATGATCTTTTTGCTGCTCACTTGCTCATCGTTTGCCGTATGTTTAATGTGGCGCTAATTCTGAATATTTCGTCAGAGCTATGTTGGTACGTCTGCTGGCGGGGGATGAATGTGATGTGATGTGATGTGTGTGTGTGTTTGTGTGTGTGTGTGAACGCAGTGAGAGCCTCTGACGCGATTTTCTAATGTTACTAACTTCAAAGGGCTTATTTGGTTTCTAAATATCCTGTAGTGCTACAGAAACAGTAATTTTCATTTTGGCCTCTATAGTAAAGAAATATGTTCAAAGATTGTTTTTTTTTTTACGCTCAGTGCCTTACCACTCATAGATGCCAGCTCCCTATTATTCCATATACATCGTTTAGCTTGTGAACCGTGACCAAATGTGTAAAACTGACATAGTTTTCACGATGTATAGTGAAAATTCTTTCTGGAGTTTCTTTGAAAGTACCTCAGTTTTCTGGCAGCGTAGTTCCGTATAAACAATCCGTTCTTAGGGCAGAAGATGCTAGATGTTACACCTCCTAATATGCTTACAACGAACCTTTGCCTGCTGTCTTAATTTACGTACACATTGTGTTAAGTATTCTCATTCTACGGTTTACAGATTTGCTTCAAAGTGCTCTCTGTCAGATAAATTCTGCTCTGAACAACAAACGTCGATTATATCTTTAATAGGTTTTTGAGGTTTATAATAATTGTTTTTCTTGGGAGTTTGTCTATCCTTATGAGCAATATACCCATTTTTTCTTATGACGAAGTATGTCTATTTCCTCGAAGATTACGTACCTGTTTGTTACTTAAAGTGCATTTTGAGTTATGTCTGTTGTATCATAATTTACAAAAACAGCGCTCTAGACTGAAGTTATAATTAAATCAAGATCCTACGCTGTCGACAGGCGTTGATATACATCAACGGGTGCAGCTGAAAATGTGTACCTCGACCGGGACTCGAAAATGGGATCTCATGCTTACATGGCAGACGCTCTATGCACCTGAACCATCGAGGGCACAGAGAATAGTGCGACCGCAGGGACTTATCCCTTGCACGCTCCCCGTGAGACCCACAATCCGCACACTACATTCGTAGTGCCCCTGCCCATTACACTCATTATTCGCGGCAGACAATCTTATCGCGTCCCGTAAGAGTTCGGGTAATTCGTGTGCATCCGCACAGAAGAAAGAAGGTCAATGGCCGGTTAGCCTTAACTAAATGAAGATATTATCTGTTCTTTCGGACATGCCCTGCTGTCCTGCTACAGGATTCCTCGAAAATGTGGTCAGGATGTTGAAACATGTGGCAGGAATGAAAGATGAATAAATGAAACCAACACAGATAA